>NW_026606106.1:0-600000 GCF_029834395.1 Sorex fumeus
CCCTAGAGCAGAATCCCATGGGTGTGTCTCTCCTCTCCTTGTCCGACAAGCATATAAGAATATAATATAAATCATTTTGTATGGATACAGTAAGAAATATCTTAAACTTATAGAATTGCTCTCCTAGGGCCATCTCGATCTCAGACTACGGTGCTCAGGTCAGATAGTTTTTCCCACCCCTAGCAGGATCCTAGTCTTGTCGTTACTTTTGGATCATGACAGCATTTGTCTATGATCAAACTCTTAACTTATAGTTAAGAATCATGGCACTTTGGCCTGGCCCATTTTGATGCCAGGGTAGCTCACCGCTTGCCCTGGGTCTATTCAGTCCCTAGTTGGGACCCTGCTTTTGGGGTGTTAGGAACTAAGGGCAACTGAGGCTTAAGTCAAGAAAGCAGATGCCCGGGAGTGAATAATATTCAAAGCCAATCAAACACTAAGTTACAAAGCATGATGTTAACGGTCTTCCTGTATCTATACAAAAAGGATATTACTTTAAGGTAAACTATTCATAAGGCATAAGGAGAAGAGAAAAGTAATATTTCATTCATACATATAAAATCATAGATTTATGGGAAACTTATCTTACAAATTAACAAAGTCTGATTAAGGGGAAAGCTGATTAACTGGGTGGGAAGGAGAGCATAGGGAAGACTGTTTACAGATAAACACAATGGAAGTGGAAGTACTTCAGAAGCACTGTGTTGGGTGTAACCAGATTAATGGGTGCAACCAGATAAACCTCCACTCAGATCCTCCAAATTCTAGTAGGCGGGGGTCACACCCGCCACCTGGCCCCCTGGCGCTGTGTAATCCCATCAGCGGTCAAGACTCAGAGACTATAAAATCCAGCTCCCGGACGAGACCAGTGCAGTCTCCTGCCCCTGCGCCTGGCTGTTCCTCGCCGGGGTTCCTTGGAGGGGAGCGGGTTGAGCTTTCCTCCCTGCCCCGACCAGGACTCCGGCAGCCGAAGACCTCCAGGACCAGCCACCACCATGCCGAGACCACTCTCCGCACACATGAAGGTACTGGCAGAGGGACAAAGCCACGCGGGTTCCGGGGCCGAGATCGCCAAGCCTACTCGATTGGAATTGAGCATCCTCAACCAAATTCTAGTAGGCGGGGGTCACACCCACCACCTGGCCCCCTGGCACCGTGTAATCCCGTCAGCGGCCAAGACTCAGAGACTATAAAATCCAGCTCCCAGAAACGCGCGGCCGCATTTGCGGCTGCGCAACATCTTATCAGGACATCTTTTTATGACATCTTATGATCTCATTCCTACTTTGGACAAACTTGCAGGCTATCAAATGTAGCCTGCCCACAGGACAGAGTCTGGCAAACTCCCCGTGGCGTACCAAATATGCCAAATACCAGTAACAATGATGGGTCTCATTCTCCTAAAGAGCCTTGAATATAATCTCAGGGCTAGGATGAAAGAGACGTTACTGGGGCCTGCTCGAGGCAATCGACGAATAACAGGATGATGAATGAATGAATGAATGAACCAGATAAACCTAAGCTTCTTGTACCCCAACAGGAGACTTTGTTGTTACTGTGTTTGGCATATCGAATATGTCGTGGGGAGCTTGCCAGGCTCTGCCGTGCGGGCGAGATACTCTTGGTAGCTTGCTGGGCTCTCTGAGAGGGGCAGAGGAATCAAACTCGGGTCAGCCATGTTGACTGCGTGCAAGGCAAACGCCCTACCGCTGTGCTATCGCTCCAGCCCGCTGTGCTATCACTCCATATCGCACTTGATCATTGTATAACTGAAACCCAAGCACAAAATTTGTAAGCCTATAACTGTACCTCATGGTGTTTCACTAATAAAAAAAGAAAAAAATAAATGAAAATAAAAAAATTAAAAAATATTATATATAATTTCTATTTTCCAGTCATATAGTCTATACGTTTGTCCATGGATATATGATCATGTATATAATGTTCTCAATATCAAGTAAGAGAAAGTGATACATTGTGATTTTTTTCCCAGATTGTAAGGCGTGCACAAAATTAATGCCTCACTCAATCACTGTCACGATATCATTGGTATTCCATTGTTCATATGTTTGCTCGAGCGGGGGCCAGTAATGTCTCCATTCGTTCCAGCCCTGAGATTTTAGCAGTCTCTCCTTATGCGTTCTTCCCATGTTGGAGGCTCTTTCAGGGTCAGGGGAATAAGACCCGTTATTGTTACTGTTTTTGGCATATTGAATACACCACGGGGAGCTTGCCAGGATCTGCCATGTGATGTCTCACTCAATACCATATATTGCCCAGGAATATTGGTCATTTGGTGAGGTCACACCCCAGGTAAGCTCAGCTGGGATGCATGACCCTATGGTGGAAGGAGCAGCTCCTGAGGCCTCGCTCTAGATCCTGTCTGCTGGTTCATGCTACTGCCAGCCCTCCTGGGCACACCCCTGACCGTGTGTCTGTGCTTGGGTCATGACCTTCCCCTGAGCTGGGCTGAAATGCCCCCAACATCAGGCCTTCACAGACCCGGAAACTGACCATTTCCTTACCACCACGTGATAGAAGAAATGTGGCCCTGAGCACTTTCATATAGGGTCATCTCCTCCACTGTCTCTTGTCCAATGGTAGGATTCCAGCTCAGGAATATAGAGATATAAAGATGTACAAAGGGGCAGGGCTGCACAGAAACTCCAGAATGGGGTCTGGCCACCACAAGAAATACACCTCAGAGAAAAGTATTTCTTGCAGAGACAGAATTTCAAACAAAATGTGGAACATTGGGGTTCTACCATGGATAGGCTTAAAGTTCAGAAACCTGACCCCAGTCCAAAGTTCCATGTGGTTCTTCCTGTATCATCTGGTGTGCTCCACACAAAATCCTAGAAGAAATTATTAATAACATCAGGTGTTCTAGAGAGAGCTCATCTTCCTCTTGGCTGTTGTTAAAGGACAGAGAGATCTTGAGCCTTTCCCTCAGATGAAGCCTGGCCCTGTGAGCCCCATTCTGTGTCTCAGACCCTGACTCTCTGAGGAGGAAGTCAGGAGGATCAGCGTCCCTGTCATCTCCTCACTCGGCACAGCTGCCTCCCCCTCGGTTTTCTGACACATTCAGGATGTGGTTGTCACACTGTCTCTCACACAGTAATACACGGCTGTGTCCTCAGTACTCACCCTGCTCAGTTCCATGTAGGCTGTGTCCTTGGACTTGTCTGCAGTGAAGGTGAGTCTGCCCTGGAACTTTGGTGCGTAGTTTGTACCATCATTGTATGGGTGTATGTAACCCATCCACTCGAGGCCTTGTCCCGGGGCCTGCCGCACCCAGTGCATCCAGTAGCTGGTGAAGGTGTATCCGGACGCCTTGCAGGAGATCTTCACTGATGTCCCAGGTTTTCCCACCTCAGCCCCCGACTGCACTAGCTGTACCTGGGAGTTCACATCTGTGGACAGCAGACAGGAGTGTGTGGACTCCACTTGACTGGCCCCATTCCCTCAGCCCAAGGCATGGGGACACTTACCTGTAGCCACTGTCACCAGGAAGAGAATTCTCCAGGTCCAGTCCATGGTGGGGACCATGCACTCAGAGGCTTCTGAAGGTGTGAGTGTGTCTGCTGTTTGAAGTTGTCAGGACACAAACACATCTGTATTTAACTCATTGTCCCTTGCATAATTTGCATATTCATGAGGAGGGAGAACTCATATCTGAAGGCCTGGTCCAACCTGAGAAGGGGCTGGTGGAAGCCACTCGTTCCATCCTCAAGGGTAGTGAAGAGGTCCACGTTCTGACCCTTGTTTAAGGAGACGAGGCCCTGTCTTGTCCCAGGACTCTGTGCACACAGAGCTCCCCCTCTGGAGGGCCAAGCCCTTTCAGGACCTTCCCCTCAGGGGTCCACATATGTATGGCCTGGACAAATCTGGGAACACCGGGGCTCTGAGGTTATTTCTTGGATCCTGTAACTCCCCAAGGGATACAATACCATTCTAATGCTCCTGAGATTTCCATTGGGGATATTAAGAAGTCTAGAAATGCCCCCTGTATACAGGTTTTAATGCCTTATCAATATGATAAATGTTCCTCCCCAAACGGTTAATTATGCACAATTTAACCTTCTGTATCCTAAACTTATTTTTGTTTTGTTTTTCTCATCAAAGCAAAATTTAGTTTTCTGGGTTTTAAAAAATGTTATTTTTTAAAATTAAATCTGTGTGAGATAGACTCCTACAAAGCTTTTCATGATTTGATTTCAGTCATACAGTATTACTGTTTTTGAAGAGGAACACTTTTTAATCTCTGCACCCCTTCAGGCCTGCAACTCAGGGCTCTCGGGACTTGGTGCGCCCTGCAGCCCGGTCCCCACTCTGCAGGGAGTGTCTCTGGGCTCTCAGGTGCATTAACCTTTGCTGTCTCTAATACAGGATTGAATCCTGGACCACACTTCAGAAGCCTTGTTCACGAGTCATATTCTTTTCTGGGCTTTTTGTTTTGATTCTGAGCCACACCTGGCTGTTCTGAGGGCATACTTCTGGCTCTGTGGTCTGGAATTGCTTCGGTAGATGCATCCTAGGAAAACACTGGCAAATCAAGTGGTTATATATCTAAGAATTGAAAGGTGACACTGAGTGTTCTTTGCTGAGAGTATGTAAAGTAATAAAATAAAAAGTTAATTCACTCAAATAAAAATAGTAAAAACCATCAAAATAAAAGAGGATTTAAGTCATGAAGTAAAGACTTTAGTATAAACAAAATATATTAAATTGGTTAAATTTATGAAGACGTTTTCAAAACCCAGGCATAAGTCGAACATAGCTGCCAACAAGTTTATTTTATAACTGTATAAATAGGACAAATATAAGTAAATAAATGAATAGCACTGTGGCACTGTCCTCCCGTTGTTTGTCCATTTGCTCAAGCAGGCCTAGTAACATCACCATTGTGAGACTTGTTGTGACTTGATCACTTGATCACTTGACTTCCCGTTAATCGTCGATTTGCTCGAGCGGGCACGGTCTCCATTTGTCCCTGTTGCGACTGTGTTTGGCATATCAAATACTCCACTGGGAGCTTGCCAGATTCTGCCATGCATGTGGGCTACTCTCTGTAGGGCTCTCCGAGAGGGACGGAAGAATCAAACCCAGGCCGCCCCCGTTGGCTACATGCAAGGCAAATGCCCTACCGCTGTGCTATCACTCCAGCCAACTCTCTCCCGACCACCCATGCAGTTTTATCTAGTAAAGAGCATGATCCAAAGTCTTGGGGCTGAATGATGCCAACCTATTTGCCCAAGTAAGAATGAAACTCATCGAAAAGCAGCACTTAGGCTCTGAAATCTTAGGGCGGGGTCTGCACGGCTCCACTTCTCCCTCTGGCCCCTCCAGTATTTACTCACTGGCTGGGTGCGGCAGTGCCAAGGGCTAACATCCACCGGGGGTTGGCTGGAATCATTAATCTCTGGCCCAGGGCCCCAAGGTTCCAGCGTTGTGTCCTCTGGCCATGGCGGGGCGGTTGCCCATACTGCGAGTTCCCGCGGGTGGTCCCTGTGCTCCCGTGGCTGGAGGCGGGGGCTTCCTCGGCCATGCCAGCGGGGAGAATGGTCTGGCACGGGCCCCTGCCACCCACCTCCACAGTGGTTGCAGTCACTCTGGCTCCCCAGAGGCAGCTCCTCCAGCAAAAGCCCGGGGACTGGCCCTCACGTGCAGGGCGCGGGCAGGACACTCGGTGCCCCATGCGCCCCACATGCCCCGCGGCCCGGCCGCTGTCTGCTGTTGGCTAGCGATGTGGCCGTGCTGCGAGTGCTGCCCCTGCGACCCTGGGGGAGGAAGGCCCCCGCCTCTGTCCCAGGCCTGTCAGCTGCGCCCAGAGGTACCAGTGGCCCATCCCATCCACCTTGTCCTTTACATCCGCCTACTCCAATGGCCTGGGCCTGGGTCATAGGAATGAATACTATAAAATAGTAAAGTTTTATTGGACACATGACTTGAACTCTGACTTTTTCAGTGATACACAAGAGTATTCTTTTTTTTTCTTTTGAATAGTTTACTTTTTTAAAAATTTTTTTATTAGTGAAACGCCATGAGGTACAGTTGTAGACTTACAAATTTTTGTGCTTGGGTTTCAGTTATACAATTATCCAGTAACCATCCCTCCACCAGTGCCCATTCTCCATCATTTACATTTTTTTAAATTTTTGTTAGTGAAACACCATGAGGTACAGTTGTAGATTTACAAATTTTTGTGCCTGGGTTTCAATTGTACAATGATGAAACACCCATCCCTCCACCAGTGCCCATTTTCCACCACCACGGGTCCCAAGGTGGGAGGATGCAAGAGTATTCTTTAAAGAGATTTACTTAGAGAAATGCAAGGGGAGAGAGAAAGAAAGGGAGAGGGAGAGAGAGAAATAGAGAGAGAAGAGAGAGAGGGAGAGACAGAGAGGGAAAGAGAGAGGGAGAGAGAGGGAGAAAAAGAGGGAGAGAGAGGAAGAGAAAGAGGGAGAGAGAGGGAGAGAAGAGGGAGACAGAGAGAGGCAGACAGAGAGGGAGAGACAGGGAGAGAGAGGAGAGAGAGGGAGAGAGAGGCAGAAAGAGAGAGAGAGGGCACAGGACTGACAAAGACAACCCATACACAGAATGTCATCATCACATGAGTCATCCTTCTCCTTTATTTGTCCCTTGGATCCTATACACGTTCTCTATCTCTTCTTTCTCTCTCTCTTCTCTCTCTCTCTCTCTCTCACTCTCTGGGTCTATGGATTGCAATACAGACACTAAAAGGTTATCATGTATATCCCTTTTCCTACTTTCAACACTCAGTTCTTGTCCAGAGTGACCATATCTAACTCTTCATGTCATACTGGTCCTTCTCTGTCCTTCACCTCCCACACACTTAGAGCAAGATTCCAACTATTGACCAGTCCTTCGCACCCCTGTGTTTCCTGGTATAGAATATTAATCTCATGCAAAAGTTTAAATCTCACAGAAGAATACAATAATTCTATATCTGTGCCTCTCCTTCTGACTCATTTCACTCAGCCTATACTCTTCAGTGAATTTCATGATTTAACTTTTTCTGGTGGCCGCATAGTTTTCCGTTGTGTAGATGTACTATATTTCATTGAGTTAACTATTCTCAGACACTCGGGTTGCTTCAGATTTGGCTATTGTCAATACAATATTGTGACGCAGTAAACATGGACCTGCAAATATATTTCAAAATTATTGTTTTGGCACCTTTGGGGTCAATGTCAAGAAGAAATTTCTGGGTCAAATGGAAGTTCAATTCTCAGTCTATTGGGCAGTATCCAAGTTTTTTCCAAGGAGGTCAATTTCATTGCAATTCCCACCAGCAGAGTATGATAACTGCATTTCCCCCGTATCTATGCTAACACAGAATGTTTTGATTCTTTGAGATTTGTGCCCTTCTCCCTTGGTATGAGGTAATATCTCATGATTATTTTAATTTACATTTCTCTGAATAATGTCAGGGAGAATTTATTTACACAGTTCTTTGCATAAAAGTCTACTTTAAGGATGTATTTGTTTAAAATCCCCATTTTAGATGGGGTTTATTTTTTTTGTGTAAGATCTACAAGTGCTTTTTATATGTTTTATTTATTCAACATCAGATGAGGTGAGCAGATATTTTCCTCAGCTTTTTTAATTGATTTATTTTTGCTTTTGGGGTCACACACAGCGATGCTCAGGGGTTATTCCTGGCTCTGCACTCAGGCATTACTCCTGCCAGTGCTTGAGGGACCATATGGGATGCCAGGGATTGAACCTGGATCAGCCGTGTGCAAGGCAAACGCCCTACCCTCTGTACTATTGCTCTGGCCCCAGTTTTTTTTTTTTTGTCTTTTGATTCTGGCCATATTTTTACTTACAATGATTGAGCCATTAAAAACAGATAGACTAAAAACTAAAAGCATGAAATGGGTGAAAACTTTGCTTCACATTGATCTCAAAATAATTAGTTTACAGGAGGGAAATTGAATCAAGGAGACATAGACCATGTGTTTGAACTCAGTCGAGAGTATCTGCGTATTGTTGACATGAAACATATGTCACAGGCTGACCACAATCACAAACACAAAGTCACCTTAAATGTTGGGTGCAAAAACAGCCGAGAGAGTCGGTGAGTCCTCAGGTGGAATTGTGATCAATGTGGGTGGGTCATTGCAGGTCCAGAGTCGGGACACACCTCATGTATCTTCACAGCTCAGGGCCTCACTCAGCCTCTGTGCACACAGCAAGGTCCTATATTGTGGTTCCTCCTTCCACAAGCACAAGGTAAAACAAAATCGACTCTGGACTCACTCCCCACTGCCTTCTCAGAGAGTCACCAGGGCTCAGCACTTCCTCCTCAGACTAAAATGAGCCTCGGGTACTTTATGTGTGTCCTGGAAACCCCAAAGCATCAACAAGTGGAGATGATCATAGTGGTGTTCATGACAGCACCAAGTACAGTAGCCAAGATGCACACAGAACACACGACAGCAGCGTTCATTTCTGTCTGTTTCCTCATTCAGCTGTGGAGTCCGTTATTTCTCTCCTTCAGCTCTGTTTGAAGGACAGTGATCATTGTTTTCTTACTTCTCTTCCTGAGACTCTTGAGTGTCCCTGTCAGTGTTTTCTTCAAGTCAGAGAGCACTGAGAGGATTGTTGCTCTCCGCACATCCACAGAGCATCAGATGTTCTGATGTTCTTACCTGGATTCAGTCCACATCCATTAAAAAATAGAATCATAATTTCATTGTTCATGGTGCTCTGTGGGAGCTAAGGGTGTAATTGCCCAGTGGTCTGAGCATGAATTTGGTGAAGTTCCTCACTATTCAGCTAGGGATGTGACTCTAACAACTTCTGGCAGCCACAAAGTCTGTGGTGTTTTCTCAGTGGTACTGGGAGGGCCAGAGGCTGGTTGGCAGGAATAACTGTGGGTTCTGATGCTGACGGGGCCTCACTGACAACTGTGACATTCCCTGTGGAATAAGCTTTCAATAATATCATGAAGCAAGAAAAATTAACCCGCGAGTTTCAGGAGTATAAACTCTCAGTCCAATAGTATCGAATTGAGAGCCCAGAATAAACACTTATATTTTTACAGTGAATCTTTGGGAAAGGATTCCATCCTATGAGTGATGCAAGGACAATCTCTTCAACAAATGGTGTTAGGAAAACAACACCACATACAAAAACAACAATAGAAAATAGTCTTGAATCCATATCTCACATCAGATACAGAATTTAATAAAATATGGGCTTATGGTCTAACTTTGTCAGCAGAATCCTTAAAACACACAGAGGAAAAGCTTGGCCAACCTCTCCATAGCACTAATCTTAGAGGGCTCATCTATAGTTCCACTCCATTGGCAAAGAGATGGCAAACTAGGCAGAGTCTCCTGCCTCCGCACCTGGCTGTCCTCACTGGGGCCCCTTGGAGGAGGGTGGGTTGAGCAGAGACCCAGCAGCTGAAGACCTCCGGTTCCAGCCACAGGCATGCTTAAAACCACTCTCCACACATTCGGACAAGCCTCACGCATGAAGGAACTGGCCGAGGAAGCCAGGTGTGTGGGACCCGGGGCATAGATCTCCAAGACTGCTTGGATTGGGACTGGGGCCTCCTCCACCCAGATCCCCCACCTTCCAGTATATAGGCGTTACACCCACCTGTCCTTGGCACCATGTAATCCCATCAATGGCCAAGATCCAGAGACTATAAAACCCTGCTCCCGGAAGCGCAGCTGCTAATGCGGCCTTACGACATCTTATTATGTAGGTCTTAATCTGGAGAACCTGGCAGGCTACCTGGAGTGTCCTATCCTCACGGCAGAGTCTGGCAAACTCCCTGTGGCGTATTCAATATGCCAAAAACCAGTAACAATGATAGGTCTCATTCTTCTGACCCTGAAAGAGCTTCAAATGTGGCACTTTTAAAATCTCAGGTCTGGGACGATGGGCCTGCTCGAGGTAATCGATGACGAACGGGATGACAGTGATACAGTGATGGCAAACTAAAATCAATAGATTGGGCTAAATCAATTGAAATATTTTTACTGGCAATGTAATTTGACATTTAAATTAAGTTACCCTACTGAATGAGAGAAAACATGTACCCACCAAACATCATATCTAACCTATTATTTAAGATATTAATAGCACTCACACAGTTCAACATCGAACCAATCACCCATCAGGAAATCGTGTGGTAAATAAACAGATTCTTTCCTAAAGCAACATTCCTATGGGCTTTAGGCATATGAAATGTTGTTTAACAACACTAACTATGCGAGATATGTTGATATAAAGTACAATGAAGACTGTATCTCCCCCGTGAGTATAGCTTATATGAAAAATACTGGAAACAACCAGTATTGGAAGGTTGCCAAAGGGAACAATGTTTCTAATTCTGTGGCAATATATCTATGGGAAACACTATGAGATTTCTCTAAAGAGTGAAAACAGAATTTCCAAGTTACAAGTGATTCTATATTTGCAATTTCACCCAAGCATGGAACCAGTCATTAGAGAAAATACATGTAAACATATGTCAGTTGTAGAATTTAGAATAGTTGTCAGGGCTTGGAAACAATCCGAATGCTTAATGAGTTTCATGGATAAAAAATTGTGAAGTATACACATAATAGGATACTGAGCAGCTATAAGAAATGATAAAATACCAGTGTTTTCTGAAACATGAATGGAACTATACAATATCAGATTAAGTGAAGTTTGTCAGAGGCAGAAGTACAAATTCAGATAATCTCATTCATCAGTGGTACATAGAGAACAGAGCATCAGCATGGACAGGATCCAATGATAATGGCCCCTGCATCATAACCACACTCTGGGGTTCCCAAGAGGAGTCGAGTGTGGGAAGAAGAGGCCAAGCACAAGGACCACAGCAGAGTGGGGGATTCTGTGTGGATTTGATGCTGGGAGAAGCACAGGGAGTTTGTCACTCACAAGCATCAACTCTCAGACTGTTTTCAACCTAATTCCTCATGACAATAAAATAGGTAATTGTGAAAATCCTCCTTCTGTGAAGCAAATGATCGTTATAGGAAGGAAAATTATCCACACCTTACCTAATTGAAAATAAGTCTTTAGTGAAGAGTGTGGTATGAAGAGGAATAAACAAATTTGTACTAGAATAAAATGTACTAATAAAATGGTATACTGGAGCTATAGCACAGCAGTAGGGCATTTGCCTTGCACGCAGTCAACATGGCCGACCCGAGTTCGATTCCTCCGCCCCTCTGGGAGAGCTTGGCAAGCTACCGAGAGCCTGGCAAGGTACCCGTGATGTATTCAATATGCCAAACACAGTAACAATAAAGTCTCCAATGGAGACGTTACTGGGTCCGCTCGAGCAAATCGATGAACAACGGGAGGACAGTGACAGTGACAGTGGTTTATGAAATTTGTCTTTTATATTTCATTAAAGGAGGAAATAAAGTGACCCCTTGACAGCCCCTCACCCCCTTGCTCCTGGAGCGAAGCCCTGGAGTCCTGGGAGCAGGACTGGTGGTTACACGCACACTTGCAACTCTCTGCAGGTTTGTGTCTGGGCTCTCAGGGACTTGCCCTCACTGTGTCTTGCACAATAATACACGGCTTTTGTCCTCATTACTGAGTTGCTCAGTTTCAGGTAAACTTGGTTTTTGGAGGTGTCTCTGGCGATGCTGACTCGGAACTGAAGAGTTTGTTTGTTTGTTCCCCCACCAGTATACATAACACCAATCCAATGAAGCCCCTTTCCAGGTGCCTGGCAGACCCAGTGCCCATCATAGACGGTTAGAGAGAATCCAGAGACGGATCAGTTAAGGGTCAGCGTTTACGAGGGCATTACCTGACCTGGTCCTGACTCCCGCAGCTGTACCTGCAACAGGACACCTGGGGAAAGACACACACAGTGAGTCATGGGCTAGGAGTCCTATGCCCACCTTGAAGCCTCTGTCCAGGGGATACTCACATCCAAGAGCTGCCACCAGGAAGAAGAGGAACCAGCGCTGATGCACGTTCCTGACCACTCGGTCCATGATCTCAGACACAGTCAGGGGGACAGGGAGCCCGAGTTGGGGTGAGTGTGAATGTGGTTTTAATCCTGGGTCCCAAGTGCAGATTTGCAGGGGGGGCCTCTGTAGAGAATGGAGGAAACCCGAGGGAGGCTGTTTTGTGGGCTCCCTTGGGAGGAGGTTCTGAGTGTGGCTCAGAGCACTCAGGCCTGTCCCTGGGGCTATGTGAGAGCCAGGCCTCTTCCTCCAGCACAGGAGCTCTCAGGAAACAGGAATTGCTGAGGGGCAAACAGCAGCTGGGGAAGAGAGTCCCTGTGTCTCAGGTTCCTGATGACCAAACCCAGACTCCCCAGGGCCTCTACCCTGTAGACAGACCCCTGCCCATTTGTGTCCCTGGGTGTTGGCTCCTGTTCTCCCACTGTGAATGAAAATTCTTCAGTGTAACAGACAGTGCATTTGTCCCAGTTAATTCTTACTTGTCCTGGTCCAATCTATATCAATCAAATTTCACACTATTTATTCACTCACTTACCTTGGATGAAAATCCCTTTTTATTGAGAAGCTTTGTTCCTTTATATTCAATGTTGATACTAGGGTGGATTTATTCTTTCTCACTGGTGCTAAGTCTATTTAGGTACAAGGAAGATGCCTCTCCTATTGACCTTCCTGGTGTGGTTGGCCAGGCCAGGAGCACCTGAACCCACTCTGTCCTGTGTATAATTCAGCACCCAGAATATGACCGTGGATCTCAGGACCCTGTTATTGGGGTCATCGCTGAGGAATCCCAGTCCTATCAGGTGCCTGAAAAGAGCTTGTGCAGAGTCCTCAGCCAACACATATTGGGCCTGAAATCTGGTCTTAGTGCTGAGATTCACACATTTCAGAAGGGCACAAGTGTGCTGGCCCTGAACAGCATCAGGCATGACCCTACACCCCACTGTCAAATGCATGAACCCTATACACAGGCTGTCTCACATACATGTACCCCCTAATTCCATGAAGCAGCCAAGGGTTGAGTTCAATCTAAGGGTTCAGAAAATATGCTCTAAAATTTGATGTTTAAAAAGTCAACATTAAGGATTAAAAGTAATCTTACACACTCAGCAGGGGCTACAAGATTCTTCTAGGTTAGGCACAGAGATACACAAACACCAACTCAGGCAACGTGAGGAATGAGATGGAGGATGTCACACCTCACGGAACAGGTGGCTATAGGATTCATAACCAATCTCGTGTTTAAGCATGTGACTCACTGTGTCTGTCCCCAGGTGTCCTGTCCCAGAGCTCCTGCAGGGCCAGGACAGTGAATCTTCACAGACCTGACCCACCTGTGCTGTCTCTGTATCTCCACAATCAGCAGTTTCCAGGGGAGCTCAGCCCCCAGACCTCAGCAAGGACGCTGGAGTGCCTGGGGAATGTTGCGAATATTTCCTAAAGCTGCTGCACCAAGACCAATAGACATTTTCTTAAACTTATGAAATCTTGTTTTCACACACCAATATTAATTGTAGATTAACAATTTGTGTTTTACTTTAATCTTATTCAATGAGATATATTTCTTTTCCCTAACATTCTTGACTCAACTTGTGGCTGTTTCACTTCGTCAGGTGTAGAATAATTAAAATATTCTGGTTTATATTTAGCAATGTATTAGAAACAGTGAAAGAACGAGTTGAGAAAGGAAAGAAAACCTAGAACATTCATTTCATATTTTATCGTTTTTAGACAATCCTGGCATGATAAAAAGTTTTTCTTTTTCACAACAACTTGGGCAGGATCAATGGAATTGGAGCATCTTTGCACAAGTTCGTTTTCCTGCACCACTAGCCTGATCCCTGAGCACAACAAGGGAGCCAGAACACCGACGGGAAGTAAATGCAGGGTAATCCCAGGTGTGGCCCCAAACCTAAAGGAAACACAGATTGTCTATATTTGAATAGTACAGTTCTTTATAATGATTATGTATCTATCAGTTTTATTCTAAATAAGCCATACCTTCATCATTACTCTTTATTATTGATATTGAGAGCACTGAATCCTAACCACTAGACTGAGGATTTTTTTTCCTTTTCTTCTGGATTAATCAGATTTCATGCATTTAGTTTGGAAATGTTTTGTCCTTTATTTTCTGGAAAAGTTTGTGTATTATTGGCTTTTTCTTCTTCTTTTTCTTTAATAACTGGCTTTATTTTATTTTATTTTATTTTTATTAATGAGACACAATGAGGTACACTAGTAGACTTATAAATTTTGTCCTTGGGTTTCAATTATACAATGATCAAATACCCATACCTTCACTAGTGCCCATTTCCCACCACCATGGATCCCAGCATCCCTCCCACCCCCATCCTCCACATCCCACCCTACCTCTGTGGCAGGGCATTCCCTTTTGTTCTCTCGCTCCTATTGAGTGTTGTGTTTTCAAAAGAGGCAATGAGTGGCAATCATGTTTGGTCTATAGTCTACTTTCAGCATGCTTCTCCCATCCTGGGAGGATCCTCCCAACACCCTTTAGTTAGTGCTCCCTTCTCTATCTGAGCTGCCTTTTCCCTTAGCATGTGTGGCTGGCCTAAAAACCATGGAGCAAAATTCCTGGTACTAATCTCGGCCATTCTTGGGTGTTAGTCTCCTATTTTGTTACTTTATGTTCCCCAGATGAATGCAATCTTTCAATGTCTATCCCTCTCTTTCTGAGTCATTTCGCTTAGCATGATACTCTCCATGTAGTACTGGCTTTTTAAAATTGTTTCTTGTAGTTCACCTGTGAAGCCATTTATGTTACTATTATTATCATTGTCATTATTATTATTATTCATTTTTATTCCCTCTTCCATCTTGCTTTGGACTGGAGCAATAGTACAGCAGATAGGGCATTTGCCTTCCACATGGCCAACTCAGCGTCTATTCCTCCATTCCCCTTGGGGAGTCCGGCAAGTTACCGAGAGTATTCTGCCCCCACCGCAGAGCCTGTCAAGCTCCCCGTGACATATTTGATATGCCAAAAACAGTAACAACAAGTCTCACAATGGAGATGTTACTGGTGCCCGCTCAAGCAAATCGATATATAATGGGAGGACAGTGCTACAGTGCTATTGATATTGAACCTTTAAAACTCTTTGAGTTCCCTACGTGAAGAACTAATGGTGCACTTGTGGTTTTAAAGAGGAGATTGTGGAAGGTCCCCAGAACAGGAGAGTTGCTTCACATGTGAGGAGAGGGAGGAATATAGATTCTAACCCCCAGCTTTCTCTGTTTCCAGAGGTCAGACTGGACATTGAGGTTGATGCACAATGAGAAATTCGTTAAGAGTTACATCTGCAATGGTATCCGTATAGGGCTTCAGTGTAAAGATTGTCCCTGAGCTCTGGGATGTGGTGTATGTGGGGGTACCAGGAGAGTGGGGGCTCAGGGAGGGCATCAGTGCTCAGGGTCTTGCCTCTTGTGCTGCCAATGCACAAGACCTGGTTTCTCCTCTATAAGGTAGAGGGGTGAAGAGGGAATGGAAAACCCTGAATGTCCATTTACTGAGTGGATGAGGGACTAGAGGTCAGCCCATCCCAGAGAGCAAGACTTCCAGGTGTAGGATGGCCAGGTGGAGGCTACCTGGCTGCAGGTCTGAGAGTAGAGATCAGTGAGCACAAAGTGTGTGTCTGAGAGCAGAAGGAAGGAGCCAGCACACAGTTGAGTGGACACCAGGATTTCTCTTTCTGATGAAGTGACTCCTATCAGGAGACGATGATAATCCTTATAGGGTTATTTTAATTATTACAAGAGAATAATGTGCCCCTCAGATCCCAGGGAAGTCACGGTCCCATTAGTAAAACTACCTTCATGAGACAGAGAGTGAGACAAGCTGCTTCCCGCCCACAGTGGGGATGGAGGACTCAGAGCCATAAACCACAGGACAAGGTGCCCATGGGGTCTTCTGAGAGCTGAGGGGAAGGCCAAGCCTGATCTTCACAGAAAGATGATTCATCTGGTCATGAGCAACGTTTCCTCAGGGGTGAGTCCTCAGAGCCTCCTGGGGGCTTGTGCCCCTGAAGCTCACCCTGCTTCCTCCTGCAGGTGGTTTATGTCTGGGCCCACAGGGCCTTCCTCTCACTGTGTCTCTCGCACAGTAGTACAAGGCCGTGTCCTCCTCCCTCAGTTGGTTCATTTGCAGAGAGAGCGTGTTCTTGCTGTTGTCTCTGGAGATGGTGAATCGGCCCTTCACAGAGTCGGCATAGCTTATATCACCACCACTACCACTAATATCTGAAATCCACTCCAGGCCCTTCCCTGGAGCCTGGCGGACCCAGTACATATAATAGCTGCCAAAATTGAATCCAGAGGCTGCACAGGAGAGTGTCAGAGACCCCCCGGGCTTCACCAAGTCTCCCCCAGACTCCACCAGCTGCACCTCACACTGGACCCCTGCAAACATAAAGACATCCTGGTCAGGAAACTCTCCTCAAACAGAGGATCTGCCTCTCCCATCTCTCCCATGCTCCGTGTCTCTGTCGCCCATGAGTTACCTCCTAACACAGTCACCAGGAGAAGCCAGCTGAGCCCACAAGCCATGTTGGTTCTGTGTGAGTCAGGATGGAGCCGCTAGGAACCCCTGAACTGACTCCTCTCCCAGAGATGAGGATGGGCTGGGCTGTTTTTATCATTGTGGAGAGTCTTATTTGCATATCTTCCTTCTCTATAAAAAGGTGTCTTTGAACTGGTGGAGAAAAGGGAGGACTCCAGAGCAGGTGAGGGGTTCTGGGGGTGCCTGTGACCAGATTCAGAAACTCTGCTACTCCAGTATGCAATTGTTACATAACAACCGATTTAATTGATATACTTTAATGTTTATTTTAATATAAATCCTATGATGTGTACAATATTACTTCTATTTATTGAGATAATAGGACACATAAAAGTTTAAATGATTTTTACAATGTCAAAATACTCGACTCCCTGGTGCGTGACATTTTACTGGGGCTGGAGAAATATCACAGCGGGTAGGGCATTTGCCTTGCATGCAACCCACCCGGGTTTGATTCCTCTGTCCCTCTCAGAGAGCTTAGTAAACTATCGAAAGTATCCTGCCTGCATGGCAGACCCTGGTATGCTACTCGTGGCGTATTCACTTTGCCAAAAACAATTACAAGTCTCACAATGGAGAAGATACTGGTGCCAGCTCAAGCAAAATCGATGAACAACAGGAGGACAGTGCTACTACTACTCAAAATACATTTTAAGAGTGGGTCCCACTATCTAGACAAAAGGAATCCACTGAGTCACTCACAGTCGTCAATGTTTTGGGAACCAAGTGTTAAGACAGAATCAGGAGTAAGGCAGAATGGCCGGATAACAGGGTCCTCATGTCTTGAATTCCACTGTGCTCCAGTAAGCCCATGTGTTGGCTATTTTTGTACTTTATCTCAGAGGAAATACTTCTGGGATTAAAGGTATTTGTCCCGATTACTTTAGGGACCCAGAGTGATAGCACAGTGGTAGGGTGTTTGCCTTGCACGCAGCTGTTGAGATGGAAGCGGTCATTGAAGCCCTAGCCAATCAGGGCATTCAAGCCCAATACATCAAGATCCTCCATGAGCTGTATTGCGGATTCACTACCAGAATCTCACCATTCTACAAAGAAGTAATCAGTGATGTCAAGAGAGGGGATCGGCAGGGTAATACCATTTCACCGAAACTCTTCAGTGCCACCCTCGAGAACATCATGCTACAACTGGAATGGGAAGGAATGGGAGTGAAGATAGATGGTCGGCAACTACACTGCCTCCGCTTTGCTGATGACATTGTTTTAATAACACCAAACATCAGCCAAGCGGCACAAATGCTGGCCGACTTTGACCGTGAGTGTGGAAAGGTCGGACTACAGCTGAATCTTACAAAGACAATGTTTATGACAAACAACCTCGTTCCTGATGCCCCATTCGCTCTCAACGGAACGACCATGTCCGAATGCAACAGCTGTGTGTACCTAGGTCAAGAAGTCAACATGACATATGACCTGGCACCCGAGCTGCGCAGGAGGAAGAGAGCTGCTTGGAACGAATTCAAGAACGTCGAAGAAATAGCTAAGAGGACAAAGAACCTCTGGCTCCAGGCACATCTCTTTGATTCCACTGTTCTTCCTGCATTAACATATGCCTCAGAGACCTGGGCCCTTATGCAAACAGGATGAGAACGCTATTCATGTCTCCCAAGGAAGAATTGAAAGAGCTATGCTTGGAGTATCACCTTTCACTCAAATGAGAGAAAAAGTTGCACAAGGAAAAAAAAAAACTAAACCAAGAGGGACATAGACATAGTATGTTGGTAGTGTCTTGCACACAGCTGACCCAGGTTTGATCCCCTATATTCCATGTGGTCCCCCCAGTACCTTCCAGAGTAATTCCTGGGGACAGATCCAGGAAGAACTCTGAGCATCACTGGGTCTAGTCCTAAAACCAAAACCAAATAAGAATAACAAAACCAACACTGTCATTGTCCTCCCGTTGTTCATCGATTTGCACGAGTGGACCCAGTAACGTTTCCATTGTGAGACTTTCTTGTTACTCTGTTTGGCATATCTAATACATCATGGGTAGCTTGTCAGGCTCTGCCATGCAGGCGAGATACTCTCGGTAGCTTGCCGGGTTCTCCGAGAGGGGCGGAGGAATCGAACTCGGGTCGGCCATGTTGGCTGCATGCAAGGTAAATGCCCTACTGCTGTGCTATCACTCCAATATGAACAAAATATAGACTAGACAAGTGTCAAGAACTTTGTCCGTGTATTGAGATCAAATTGTCTTTATTCTAAATTTGTATTCACCTGGAGTATGTTGGAACTAGGGTGCACGGAGGTCCATGGAGTGTGACTCTTCACATCAATTTTGGCCCCATGTCTCCTTTCCCTGTAATCATTTGAGTCTGTGCCCTACACAGAATACTGACTTATAGGACATTTATGTTTCAGAGCACTGATGTATATAGGCAAACCTGTGTAGTGATAATCACACTCAAAATAGTGGATGAACCCCTCACCCCAGTGTTTCCCCTTGGCCCATGGTATTCCTTCCTCCACGCCTTACCCCTCCCTCATGCTCTCTCAGTGAATCCTGTTCGTTTAAGTGTGTGTAGGGTGTGATGACGGAGATTCACTCTCAATAGCCTTCTACTCTAGGGATATATTATGGGTTTTTACTCATGAATAAAGGCGTCTTGGATTACTCTCAGTCCTGGACCTTTAAAATAGGTCACAGGAGCTTTCTAGAAGGAAGGAGAAAAATGAGGAAAAACTGTTCTACATCTATTATGAGTATCAAAGACAAAGCTAGAAAATTAATAACAAACAGGAAAGTACCAATTAATACTCACCATGCCAGACGTTGGAGTTCTGGGGGACTGGTGGGGTGAGTGTGGGGGACAAGGAGGACAGATCACAGGGAGGGAGTTGGGAGTGTGAGGGTATCATTGAGAGTGGAGCTGCTCTGGGAGGGACGGGGAAAGGTCCTAGGAAAGACGCTGGAACTGGACATGGATGGGAGTGGGTGGGGGTGATGGGGGATAATTGTCTCTGTGCTGTGACAGAATATTGGCCCATGAGGGCTTCTAACACATGGTGACACTCTTTGACCCCTCGTGGGCTGAGGCCTTTTCCTAGGTGGCTCCTGAGTGCCTTCCGGTGGTCTGCAGCGCCCCTGCAACCGCTCCCGTGTCCTGGCAGTACCCTGCACAGTCACACCTCCAGGTTCACCTGCTTTCAGGCTGCTTCCTTGTAGTCATGTCACAGGATTCCTGGGTTTCTGGAGATGGTGAATCAGCCCCTCCCAGAGTCAGTGGCTGATTGTCCTGGCACAGTCCTGCCCTTTCCTGGAACCTGGTGACCAGGTCATCCAGGAGCTACTGACCAGAGTCTGCAGAAGAGTCTTTCTCTCCCCCTCTCTCTCCCTCTTTCTCCTCTCTCACTCCTTCTGTCCGTCTCTCTCCATTTTTTCACTCTCTCTCCCTCCCTCCACCTCTCTCTCTCTCTCTCTCTCTCTCTCTCTCTCTCCACATTAAGACTTCAGTGATTATATCTTGTTAATTGAGATCAGACATCTTCCACATGACATCCCATCCAATCTCCAACCTGTGAGCTACTTCTGTTTTATCAGAGTTGAACTTTTTGAGATGTCACACCAGGAAATTCAGCATTATTCAGCATTTTAAAAGAGGTAATATATTTGAAGTTAAATTTTTAACTAGTGGTGGCTTTGGGGTCTGTGCATGACTGAATGGGCTTCCAGAACTACAGGAAGATGACGGGAATGTCAGGAAAATATAAATCATAAGGAGAATGAGAGATATCAATAAAAAAGACCTATATAAAAAAAAACTACTCAAAACGACAAGACTTGAATGTTGTCAAAAGAAAACCTGTTTCATCATTAATTGGTTATGTTGTCTGACTTAATGTCTGATATCTCTAGGAGATTTCTCTAAAATAGGTGAAAATAGAGTTATAATGGATTCAATCTAGATACCTTAACCCCAAAGTAAAGGTAAAGGTAAAGGTAAAGGTAAAGGCCCTCCCGTTGATCGTCGATTTGCTCGAGCAGGCCCAGTAACGTCTCCATTGGAGACTTTATTGTTACTGTGTCTGGCATATCAAATACTCTCGGTAGCTTGCCGGGCTCTCCGAGAGGGGCAGAGGAATCGAACTCGGGTCGGCCATGTTGGCCGCTTATAAGGCGAATGCCCTACCCGCTGTGCTATCGCTCTGGCCCGGCTGGAGCGATAGCACAGCGGGTAGGGCGTTTGCCTTACAAGCGGCCAACATGGCCGACCCGAGTTCGATTCCTCCGCCCCTCTCGGAGAGCCCGGCAAGCTACCGAGAGTATTCGATATGCCAGACACAGTAACAACAAAGTCTCCAATGGAGACGTTACTGGGCCCGCTCGAGCAAATCGACGATCAACGGGAGGGCCTTTACCTAACCCCAAAGTAAAAATATCAAATTAAGAATTTATTGAAAAACATACAGTGAAGCACTAGATATACTGGCCAGCGCACACACACACACACACACACACACACACACACAAAGACCCTAATGCTTGATGACAGTTACATGAATAAGAAGTTGTGGGTTATATACACAATAGGATATTAGGCCGAAATCCGACACACCATTTCGTCGGTAAAGAAATGAACAGCACTGGTCCCAGACAAGGTCAGACCTGATCAACTGGTTCAGCACCTCCATGATTGTGCGAGGAATGCCAAGAGAGAAATATCCACAAAAAAATCCTGTCTTCGAAAACTCTTGAGCTTATTCATCAACGTGGCTTGGCACATGCCTCAGGCAACTGCAAGCGAACATCCGAGCTCATAAAGCAGTGCAGAGAAGCAATCAAGGAAGACATCAAAGAGAGAAGAGCAGCAGTGCTGGTAGATGTGATAGAAGCCGGGAAAAGCATTCTAAAAACCCGTCGGTCCTTCACCAACTACAAGACCAAAATGAATGCCCTCTGACATCCTGATGGATCCATCACATCTTCCAGAAGGGCAATGGAGAAGATTATCCATGACTTCCACTCAGATTTCTTTGATAGCCACGTCCACCTGCCCACATACCAAATTCTGCAGGATGAATATGTCATTCCCAACGTTCTCCCTTCCAAAATCTGACAAGCTATTTCATCGGCAAGGAATCAAACAGTTCCTGTCCCAGACAAGGACAGACCCGAACACCTGAAGAACCTGCTGTCAGTACTCATCAATGGCTCGGCACTTCACATGGTACCTATCTGAATTCAAGGTTCCATCCCAATGGAAAACCAGCAGGACTGTACTACTGTACAAGAAGGGAGACATCCACGACATTGGCAACTATCACCTGATCTGCCTATTGTCTATCATCTACAAGTTCTTCACTCAAATCATCCTGAATTGGATTGGCAGGACACTAGATGAAGGATAACCATGCGAGCAAGCCGGGTTCCGAAAAGGATTCAGCACCATCGACCATATCCACACGATAACCAAACTCATTGAGGTTTCTCGTGAGTTCAAGATGCCTCTCTGTCTAACGTTCATTGATTTAAAGAAGGCCTTTGATTTTGTTGAGACTGAAGCGGTCATTGAAGCCCTAGCCAATCAGGGCATCGAAACTCAATATATCACAATCCTCTGTGAGATGTATTACGGATTCACTACCACCAGGATCTCACCTTTCTACAGGAAGGTCATCATCCATGTCAAGAGGGGGTTTGACAGGGAGATACCATTTCACCGAAACTCTTCAGTGCCACCCTCGAGGACGTCATTCGACAACTGGAATGGGAAGGAATGGGAATGAAAATAGACGGTCGGCAACTACACCAACTCTGCTTCACTGATGACATCATTTTAATAACACCAAAAATTAGCCAAGCAGCACAAATGCTGGCCAACTTCGACCATGAGTGTGGAAAGGTCAGACTACAGATGAATCTCAAGAAGACAATGTTTATGAGAAACAATCTCCTTCCTGACGTTCCATTCGCTCTCAACAGAACAAACATCTCTGAATGCAACAGTTATGTGTACCTAGGTCGAGAAGGTACGCATAACACATGACGAATGACCTGGCACCTGAGTTGCGCAGGAGAAAAAGAGCGTCTTGGAGTGCCTTCAAGAGTGTCAAAGAAATAGCTAAGCGAATGAAGAACCTCGGCTCCGGGAACATCTCTTCAATTCCACTGTTCTTCCTACATTAACATACACCTCAGAGACCTGGGCCCTGTGAAAACAGGATGAGAACGCTATTTGGGTCTCTCAAAGAGGAGTCAAAAGAGCTATGCTTGGAGTATCGCGCTTCACTCAAATTACAGAAACGATCCAGAGTTCCAACCTCTGGCGATGGTCAAGAATTAGGGATACTGCCTCGTTTGCCAGGAGTCAAAAACCAGATGTGCTGGACACGCAATGAGATTTGGAGATGACCACTGGACTAGAACCATTACTGACTGGATTCCATGGGATGTCGAAAGACTGTGTGGCCACCCACCTACAAGATAGTCAGACTTCTTCATCAAGACCCTGAACGGCCGGATTGAAGCTCTTCATGTTCCTAGAATGAGCAGACGCCACTGAAGAACACTTGCATGCGACAGGGATGAATGGAGACACTACTCGCACCTGTTCGAGCAAATCAATGAGTATCGGGATGTCAAGTGATCAAGTAATATTAGGCAGTTATAAGAAATGACAAAATATCACCGTTTTCTGCACCATGGATGGAACTGGAAATAACATATTTAAGTAAAGTTTGTAGAGGAAGAAGGACAAATTCAGACAATCTCATTCAACTGTGTTACACAGAGAACAGAGCGTCAGCATGAACAGGATGCAATGATAATGGCCCCTGAATCCTAACCACACTTTGGGGTTCCTGAGAGGAGTCGGGTAGGGGCTTAGATCACTGGGAAGAAGAGGCTGAGCACAAGAGCCACAGCAGAGTGTGGAGCCTGGGGGGATTTGGTGCTGGGAGAAGAGCAGGGAGTTTGTGACCCATCAGCATCAACACTCAGACTATTGTCATCGTGTTCCCTCAGTGACAATATAGAATGTAAAGGAAGAAATCTCTCCTTTATGTGAAAAGGAATGATCTTCATTGAAAAAAAATTGACTTCACCTGACCTAGCAGGACATCACAGTCTTTACTGGACTCTGAGACAGGAAGAGGAATGAGCAAATATGTAATAGGAGAGAAAGTAACGACTAAAATGTATAAACATGAATATTATTTTTTCATATATTTTAACAAAACAGTAAAGTTGGCTACCCCCTTAAAAGCTCATGCCCCTGCCCATCTGCCCAAGGGCAAAGCCCTGGAGTCCTGGAAGCAGAGCGACCCCTGGTGGTTACACGCACCACTGCAGATCCTCCTCCTTCAGCACGTTTGTGTCAGGACTCATAGTGACTTGAGTTCACAGTTCACAGTTCACAATAACACACAACTGTGTCCTCAGTTACTGAGTTGCTCATTTTTAGGTAAACTTGGTTCTTGGAAGTGTCTCTGGTAATGCTGACTCAAGACTGAAGACTTGTGTTATAATATGGGTGCCCAATATTATTTATAACACCAATCCAATCCAGTCCCTTTCCAGGAGCCTGGAGGACCCAGTGTACTCCATAGCTGGTTAGAGAGAATCCAGTGACTTAGTAAGTCAGAGAGAGTGTCTGTTAGGGCGTCACCAGGCTTGGTCCTGAATCCTGCAGCTGTACCTCTGACAGAACACCTAGGGACGAAGGCCCACAGTAAGTCATGCTCTCAGAGGCCCATGCCCACCTTGGAGCCTGTGTCCAGGGGATACTCACATCCGGGAGCTGCCACCAGAAAGAGGAGGAACCAGCGCTGATGTACATTCCTGCCCACGAGGTCCATGATTTCAGACACCGTGTCAGGGGGAAAGGGAGTTGGGGTTGGAGTGAGTGTGAACGTGGTTTTAGTCCTGGGTCCCGAGTGCAGATTTGCATGGGGGAGCCTCTGAAGAGAAAGGAGGGGACCTGGGAGGGGCTGTTGTGTGGGATCCCTGGGAGGAGGTGCTGACTGTGGCTCAGTGCACTCAGGCCTGTCCTGGGGCCCTGTCAGAGCCGGGTCTCTTCCTCCAGCACAGGAAATGTGCTGAGGAGCTCTCAAGAAACAGGAATTGCTGAGGGGGAAACGACAGCTGTGGAGGAGAGTCCCCGTGTCTCAGGTCCCTGATAACCAAACACAGACACCCATGGCCTCTACCCTGTAGACAGGCCCCTGCCCCTCCGTGTCTCTTTGTGGTCACTCCTGTTCTCCCACTGTGAGTGCAAATCCTCGGGCCTAACAGACCATGTCATTGCCCCTGTGAATTCTGACTTGGCCTGGTCCAATCCATGTCAATCAAATTTCACAGTGTTTTTTTTCATTCATTTATCATGAATAAAAATCCCTTTTCCTTGAGTAGCTTCACTCTGAAATATTCAAGACATTATTAGGATGGATTTATTCTTTCTCACTGGTCTATTTAGGGACACGGAAGACGTCTCACCTACTGACCTTCCTGGTGTGGTTGGCTTGGTCAGGAACACCTCAATCCACTCTGTTCTGTATATAACTCAGCACCCAGAAGATGACCGTGGTCCTCAGGACCCTGTTATTGCGGATCATCACTGAGGAATTCCAGCCCCATCAGTTGCCTAAAAACACCTCGTTTAAAGTCCTTAGCACACAAACTATCGGGCCTGGAACCTGGTCTTAGTGCTCAGACTCACACATTTTACAAGGGTACTAGTGTGCTAGCCCTGAACTAAGCCAGGCATGGCCCTTCACCCCCTCCCAAATGCTTGGAACCTAGACACAGGCTGTGTCACATACATGTACCCCTTAATTCCATGGAGCACCAGAGGATTGAGTTCGATCTAAGGGGCCAGAAAATATGCTCTGAAATTTGATATTTAAAAAGTCAGCATTAAGGATAAAAAATAATCTACATACTCAGCAGGTTCTACAAAATTCTGCTAAGAGAGACACAGAGACACACAAACACCAACTAAGGAAACGTGAGGATTGAGATGGATGTTGTCACACCTCAGGGACCAGGTGGCTATAGGATTCACAAACACTCTCGTATATAAGCATGTGACTCACTGTGTCTGTCCCCAGGTGTCCTGTCCCAGAGCTTCCGCAGGGGCAGGACAGTGAATAGTCACAGATCTGACCCACCTGCGCTGTCTCTGTGTCTCCACGGTCAGCAGTTTCCAGGGGAGCTCAGCCCCCAGACATCAGGAAGGTCGCTGGAGTGCCTCGGGAATATTGGGAATATTTCCTAAACCTGCCGCACCAAGACCAACAGGACACTTTCTAAAGTTATGAAAGTTTATTTTCGCACACCAATATTAACTGTAAATTAGCAATTTTTGTTTTTATTTTCATCTTATTAAATTAGACTTATTTCTTTTCCCTTTCTTGCCTCATGTTGTAGCTGTTTCACTATTTCAGATGAAGAATAAATAAAATATTCTAGTGTATAATTAGTACTGTACTAGAAATAGTGCAAGAACCAAATTAGAAAGGAAAGAGACCTAGAATATTCATTTCCTATTTTATCATTGTTAGACACTGCTGGCATGATAGAAGCATGAAACTTCTGTTTTTCACAGCAACTCAGGCAGGATCAATGGAATTGGAACATCTTTGCACATGTTCATTTTTCTGAACCACTAGCCTGATCCCTGAGCACTGCAGGGGAGACCATGACACAGACAGAGTACTCCCAGAGGTCGCCCAAAACTAAAAAACACAGAATATCCATATTTGAATAGTACAGTTTTTCATAATGATTATTTATCCATTGGTTTAATTCCAAATTATCCATTTGTAATTATCATAGAGTGTAATTTCTAATAGGAAATTTACCTTCAACATTAGTCTTTATTATTGATATTGAACCTTTAAAATTCTTTGAGTTCCCTAAGTGAAGAACTAATGGTGCATTTGTGATTTTAAAGAGGTGACTTTCAAAGGTCCCCAGAACAGGAGAGCTGCCCAATGATGTCACCCTGTGAGGGGAGGGAGGGGAGGGAGGAACATAGATTCTAATCTCCAGGTTTCTCTGTCTTGGGAGGGCAGACAGGAAACTAAGGTTGATATACAATAAGAAATTCATTAAGAGTGACATCTGCAATGGTCTCAGTATGGAGTCTCAGTGTAAGGAAGACCATTAGGTTCTGGAATGTGGTGTATCTGGGGATTCCGGGAGAGTGGGGGCTTAGGGAGAGCATCGATATTCTGGGTCCTTCCTCTGTCTCACTTTGAAGGGTCAGAGCTGCAGGTGTCACTGGACAGGGTTTCTGCTCTGCAATGGCTGAGGACTGAAGAAGGAATGAGGACAAATGAATACCCATTTTGTGAGTAGATGAGGGACTAGAGGTCAGCCCATCCCAGACAGCAGGACTTCGAGGTGTGGGGTGACCAGGAAGAGGCTACTTGGGTACAAGTCACACGGTAGAGGTCAGTGGGCACAGGGTGTGTGTCTGAGAGCAGAAGGAAGGAGCCAGCACACAGCTGAGTGGATACCAGGATTTCCCTTTGATGATGTGACTCCTGAGCATTGTCAGGTGTGACTTCCCCCCAAAAAAAGACCTGGGTGGAGCGAAGGAAAGTGGATAGAGCCTTGCAGCCTTGGTCAGCTGCATGCAAGGCAAATGCTCTATCCATATTCCTTCGCTGCAGCCCCAGATCATTCATTCTTTATTTATTTATTTTTTTACTTTTTTGAGTCACACCTGGTGATGTCTGGTGTTTCTTCTGGAGTTGCTCTCCTCAGTGATGGAGAGGTCATGGCATATGCTGGAAACCGGTGCAGGGCTTCCTGTGCGATGATCCTTTGAGCTGTATCCCAGGCAGTGCGACCCTTTTTCTTCTGGCTACAGCCAGCTGTGTGCGGGGCTGATTCCTGGCTCTGCTCTCTTTGTTGTTGGTTTTGTTTCTTTGGGACACACCCAGGAGTGCTCAGGAGTTATTCCTGGCTTTACACTCAGAAATTACTCCTGGTGGTGCTCAGGGGAAGACAGGAATAAAACCCCAGGTCAGCCACATGCAAGTCAAATGCCCTACCCACTGTACTATCTCTCTGGCACCATGAGTAACTTTTGGAGATGCTGGGAAACTGGAGGTGGTGCTGGGTATCCAACCTGGGTCAGCTGCATGCAAGGCAAGTGACTTCCCCGCTGTACTCTCTTCATGGTCCTAGACCCATATTATTATTATTATTATTATTATTATTATTATTATTATTACTACTACTACTACTACTACTACTGCTAACACTCGATTCCTCTGCTCCTCTCAGAGAGCTCGGCAAGTTACTGAGAGTATCTCACCTGCACAGCAAAGCCTGGCAAGCTCCCCATGATGTATTCGTTATACCAAAAACAGTAAGAACAAGTCCCACAATGGAGACTTACTGGTGCCCGCATGAGCAAATCAATGAAAAACGGGAGGACAGTGCTACAGTTCTAGAGAAGAAGTGACTACTACTAGGAGACCATAATAATCTCTACAAGGTAATTTTAATTTCTACCAGAGAATAATGTGCCCATAGGCCCCAGGGAAGTAATGGTCCCATTAGTAAAAACCACCATCATGAGGCAAAGAGTGAAGCAAACTCTTTCCTGCCCACAGTGGGGATGGAGAACTCACAGCCACAACCCACAGGACAAGGTGCCCTTGAGGTCATCTGAGAGCTGAGGGGCAGGTCAGGCCTGATCTCCACAGAAACATGATTCATCTGCTCATGAGCAACGCCTCCACAGGGGAGAGTCCTCAGAGCCTCCTGGGGGCCTGCGCCACTGAAGCTCACCCTGATTCCTCCTGCAGGTGGTTTTTGTCTGGGCTGACATGGCCTTCACCTCCCTGTGTCTACTGCACAGGAGTACAAGGCCGTGTCCTCCTCCCTCAGTTGGTTCATTTGCAGAGAGACCGTGTTCTTGCTGTTGTCTCTGGAGATGGTGAATCGGCCCTTCACAGAGTCGGCATAGCTTATATCACCACCACTACCACTAATATCTGAAATCCACTCCAGGCCCTTCCCTGGAGCCTGGTGGACCCAGTACATATAATAGCTGCCAAAATTGAATCCAGAGGCTGCACAGGAGAGTTTCAGAGACCCCCCGGGCTTCACCAAGTCTTCCCCAGACTCCACAAGCTGCACCTCACATTGGACCCCTGCAAACACAAAGACATCCTGGTCAGGAAACTCTCCTCTCACAGAGGATCTGCCTCTCCCATCTCTCCCATGCTCCGTGTCTCTGTTGCCCACGAGTTACCTCCTAACACAGCCACCAGGAGAAGCCAGCTCAGCCCACATGCCATGTTGGTTGTGTGAGTCAGGATGGATCCCCTGGGAACCCCTGAACTGACTCTTCTCCTGGAGCTGAGGCTGGACTGGGCCTTTTTCATCATAGCAGGGGGAGGATCATTTGCATATCCTCCTCCTACATAAAACGTTCTGTTTGAACCTGAAGAGTAAGTGAAGGACTCCAGAGCAAATGTCTGCTTCTGGGGGTGACTTGTGACCTGGAAAAGAGTCCTTCATGCAATTGTTATATTACAACAAATTTAATTTGTGATATTTTGTCCTTATTTTTGATGATTATCATGTAATATCTATAGTCATACTTCTGTTTCATACTTCTGTTTCATGCATCATTTGTCACAGAAAAACTTACTTTATTAATATTCTCATAACACATAGTAAGAGTTGGTTCCATTATGGAGACAAAAGTAATACACTGAATGACATCGAGTTATGAATGAGTTGGAAACCAAGAATTAAAAGAGAATCAGGAGTAAGGCAGAATGACCAGATAGCATAGCCCTGATATCTGGGAAACCTGAGGCAGGATCCTGTGTCTGCTCTGTCTCTGCTATTTCTCGCAGAGGAAACATCCACGAGGTTAAACATGTTTGTCCTTATATTAAAGGGCCTCGGATGTGTAAAACCTTAGCTCAGGTAGCTGACTTACGAATGCCATTCTTCTGATGATTCCTGGTTCTAAGTGAAAACTCTCACTGTGTTGGGCATTAGGAGCTCTCGGTCCACGAGCCTGTTTGTCCCCTGATCCCCCACCCCTCCTCTCTTAAGTCTATCTTTAAAATACTCCCAGCATCCCATGGTTTGTCCCTGTGCACCAGGTTTGTTCCCCAGTAACAAGAGATGTAGAGACAGCAGAGGGATAAGCTTTCCTTGCATGACACAGATCAAGGTTCATTCCCTGCACTTCATATGGTGTCCCATTCCCCCACCAAGACTGATCCCTGAGTACATAGCCAGCAGTATACCAGAGTGGCACAATAACAAATCCCAAACAACTGGGGCTGAAGGATAGCACAGTGGCAGGGCACTTGCCTTGCACATGGCTGACCCAGGTTTGAACTCTAGTATCCCATATGCTTCCCCCAGCAATTTCAAGAGTAACTTCTGAGAGCAGAGTCAGGAGTAATCCCCAAGCATAGCCAGGTATAGCCCCCAAACCAGACAAAAACTCACAAATAATACTAAACAAAATATGGGCTAGCAGCTGTCAAGAACTTCTTCCCTGTAATGAGAACAAATTGTATTTATTCTGAATTTCATCTTTATCTGGAGGATGTTGGAGACTAGTGTGCATGGAGGTGCATGGGGTGTGACTCTTCACATCAGCCCAACCCCACGTCTCCTTCTTACCATGTCAATATTTGATTAGTAGTTAAAACCACAGGAGGCCATGCCCTACACAGAATACTGACTTATAGATCATTAATGTTTCATGAGCACTGGCATATGTGGACACCTGTCCAGAGATCATCACACCCAAACCAGTGGATGAACCCCTCACCCCAGTGTTTCCCCTTGGCCCATGCTATTCCTCACCCCATGCTTCACCCCTCCCTCAGCATGCCTCCTGTTTGTGTAAGTGTGTGTAGGGTGGGATGACGGAGATTCACTCTCAATATCCTCTCACTCTAGGGATATATTATGGGTTTTACTCATGACTAAAGGTGTCATGTATTACTCTCAGTCCTGGGCTCTAAAATGGGTCACACAAGCTTTCTAGAAGGAGGGAGAAAAATGAGGAAAAGCTGTTCTACATCTTACATGAGTATCAAAGAGAAAGCTATGAAAATAATAACAAACAGTAAAGTACCGATTAATACTCACCCTTCCCGGCGTTGGAGTCCTGGGGGTTTGGTGGGGTGACTGTGAGGGACAGGGAGGACAGATCACAGGGAGGAGGTTGGGAATGTGATGGTGTCACTGAGAGTGGAGCTGCTCTGGGAGCGACGGGGAAGGGTCCTTGGAAAAACGCTGAAACTGGGCATGGATGGGACTGGGAGGGGGTGATGGGGCTGAGTGTCTCTGCGTTGTGACAGAATATTGGCCCGTGTGGGCTTCTAGCACATGGTGCCCCTCTTTGCCCCCTCCTGGGTCTGAGGCCTTTTCTGAAGTGGCTCCCTAGTGTCCTCTGGTGGCCAGCAGAGCCCCTGCAGCCCCTCCTATAGTCTGGGGGGGGGTGTTCCTTCAGAGTCCCACAATTCCCAGAGTGAATAGAGGAAGTGTGTCCTCAGCACCATCGGATACAGGAAGTGTGAGCACTGGGAAATGAGTCCGGCTTGGTTCACACCAGTTTCCCTAGGGAGGTGTGTTCAGAGACAGCCCCATGGAGAAGGGAATCCCTCCTGCTTCCACGTGGAGGTACGTCATGCCTGAGTCACATCATAGCTCACAGAGACCTTAGAGAAAGTTTGGGTTACAGAGAAAGGGCCGGATAGGAGAAGCTGTGCAAAGGGAGAGCAAAGGGTCAGTACAAAGAGATGCAAATATACGAAAGAAACAAATTATGCTGTAAAACTCAGTTTCACTGGCAGTCCATTATAATGGGAGATTGATTCATTGACCTGTAGCACGTCTGACACAGAAATAATCAATATCCTTAAATACAAGCTGGGATATGTGGTATCTGGTGAAAATTTGAACGACATTTATAAGTGATTCGCCGCTGCCTTCTTCTCCCATCATCCCACTACTTCCCCCACTCGCCCTACCCCCTACCCCCGAGCTGCATCAGCCCCACCAGCTCTACATTCCCGGCATGATTCACCAGCGCCACCAACCTCACCGCCTCTGACTGCGCCTCTGTATATTTCTTTTGAATATGAATGAAAGTACTGGATGAAGTACTCTAGGTGAAGCTCCATTTTGCTATGTTATTTTCATATTATATACTACGGTATTTCTTGGACCCAGAGGATTCATTTTGATGCCGGTGGGCCCCACGGGTGACTTATGTGAAACGGGCAGGAGAAAGATGGTCTCGTTCTCTCCATTTGCCTCTGCCACCCAGGACCCAGGGTTACTGGGTTCTTGTCTCATCTTGAATAAAGGAATTTCAGGAGTAGATGAGCAGTGAAATGACAGTTTTTATTTGGAGGTTTTGAACGGAAGGAGGGAGGGAAAGTGGGAGAGAGTGGAGAGTATCCTGCTCAAGAGAGAGCCCCTACACACATCCCAGCATTATGCATGAAAACATGAAAGTACACATCTCAAGAGGCGAGATGCGGATGACACCTGTGCTCAGGCACCTCATGTGCTCGGCCACATGGGAGCAGGCAGCGCATGAGCTCGGGCAGCATTTGTGTGTGCTTCCTTTATTCAAGGTGGCCTTTCTAGGGTTTCTCAAACCTGGCCCCTTATGGTATTTCTACCTATGTAAAAGTCCATTGCTAGGGAGATACCCAGGGAGTTGGGAATGGTGATGGTATTTTTTGAAATTCCTTTTCTGACTTTTGTTTCTGCAGGTGTTTCTGTTGAAGAGGATTGGTCCAGCCTCCTCAGGGTCTGTTAGAGGCAGGCACCAGTTCTCCATGAGGTCAGGGCTATTAAATTACAGGAGATTTACTGCCATTGCCTTGGGAAGGGGCCTTTCCTATCTATTTGCCTACATCAATCCATAGGTCTGCTGTAAATTTAAGGACACTCGTTTGTATGTAATTTCCTTCTTTGATCTTGCAGCTTTCAGTATTGTTCTCTGTTTATGGTGTTGGTCCTTCTGATTAGGATATGTCTTGGAGTCTTTTATTGGGTCAATTTTAGCTGGTACATTTTGGATGTGAATGTCAATGTTTCCCAGCTCTGGGAAGTTTTCACCAATGATGTCCTTAACTGTTGTTACGTTATTGTTCTTTCTTCCTTATCCTTCTGTGACTCTGAGGGTTCTGACACTGCTCCTCTTGAATCAATGTCTGTTTTGCCCTTGAGCTTTTTGAGGTGTTTTCCCAACTTTCATTGTTGCCTGGAGATTTTCTGAATTATCCTCAAGGTTATTGATTCTGTTTTCCATTGTTAAGAACACGATTGAGTTTTTTTTTTTATTTCATCTACGAAAATTTTTGTTAATGGCATTTCTGTTTCTCAAGTCAGCCCATTTTCCCAGAGTGTAGATATATTTGTTTTTACTTATAGGTTCAGATAGAGATATAAGTAGGTGATCTGAAACCATTGGTTAAAGAGCCCACACAATGTAAGTCTTTCTTAAGTATTGGTGTTTGAATTGCACCAATACATCCTTAAGTATTGGTCATAAAAGCAGTAGCCAAACAGAGCATTCAAACGCAATAAATAAGGATCCTCTGTGAGCTGTATTACAGATTAACTACCAGGATCTCACCATTCTACAAAGAAGTGATCATCCATGTCAAGAGAGGGGTTCGGCAGGGTGATACCATTTCACCAAAACCCTTCAGTGCCACCCTCAAGAACGTCATGTGACTACTGGAATGGGGAGGAATGGGAGTGAAGATAGAAGGTCGGCAACTTCACCACCTCTGCTTTGCTGAAGACATCGTTCTAATAACACCAAACATCAGCCAAGTGGCACAAATGCTGGCCAACTTAAACCATGATTGTGGAAAGGTCGGACTCCAGCTGAATCTCACAAAGACAATGTTTATGAGAAACAGTCTCATTTCTGACATTACATGCTCTCTCAATGGAACCACCATCTCCAAATGCAATAATTATGTGCACCTAGGTTGAGAAGTCAACATGACAAATGACCTGGAACCTGAGTTGTGCAGAAGGAACAGAGCGGCTTGGAACGCTTTCAAGAGCGTCGAAGAAATAGCTAAGAGGACGAAGAACCTCCGGCTCCAGGCACATCTCTTTGATTTCAATGTTCTTCCTGCATTAACATACACCTCAGAGACCTGGGCCCTACTTAAACCCAATGAGAATGCCATTCGGGTCTTCCAAAGAGGAATTGAAAGAGCTATGCTTGGAGTATCACGTTTCACTCAAATGAGAGAAAGAATCTGGAGTTCTGACACGTCGATGATCAAGAATCAGGGATGCTGTCTCGTTTGCCAAGGTGTCAAAAATCAGATGGGCTGGACATGTAATGAGATTTGGAGATGACTGCTGGACTAGAGCCCTTACAGACTGGATTCCATGGGATGTCAAAAGATTGGGTAGCCACCCACCTAGGAGATGGTCATACTTTTTTGTCAAGACCCTGAATGACCGGTTTGAGGCTTTTCGTGTTCCTCGAAGAAGCAGACTCCATTTGACTACAGTAGCACATGACAGGGTCAAACGGAGACGTTACTGCGCCCACTCGAGTCAAGTGATCAAGTGATCAAGTATTGGTGTTACACAAAGCTTTCTAATTTCAGAAGCACACGTGACAGGCAGAACAAGAGGGAGAGTTCTGGATATTGCTCGGAACTTGTGACTGAGATGGCATGAGGTCAGTTGAGGGGCCTGCTGGAAAGGAGCTCTGACCCTGCATCCTACTCCACACCCTTCTTCCCTGATGTTGCCCAAAATTTGCTCAGCACCCTGCTAGGTCCCAGACTCCCCCCCTAAAGTGACCAGCCCTGGAATACTCGTTTATACTCGTGTGTTAACTCAGAAGCAGCAGTCAAGCCTCCTGGTCCCTGGCAGGTGCCACAGAGATGATCCACTCAATGCCATGGAGATAATCCACTGAATGACCCCAATCTCTGAGACCAATGGGGTCCCACTTTGGGCCAGTTTGGGGGAGGATGGAACCCAGCATGTGCAGGGGCAGACAGAAGCAGTCCGATGAGACCATGGTTTGTACCCCACTCAGGCACATGCTCCCACACCCCTTACAATCGGAAACCAGTAGAGGAACAGCAGGATGAGTCTGGACATGCCCATAATACGAAGTGACTGCACAGAACAGTCAGTGCGCCCAACATCTCTCTTGCTGTTTGAACTAGGAGCACCCATTCTGCTCATTCCATCCATCCGGGAAGAGGGCAGCAGAGCAAGGGCCATAGAATGCGCGTTGGGGAGATAAATACAGGGACCATGAACTTTCTCCTCATTTTGGGAACATGGGTTATGGAATGGGAGGGCGGCCAGTCCAAACAGGTCCTGCCCCTGAGATTGGCCAGTCGCAAGAGGTGCTGGCCCAGTCCCTGCTCTGGTACCTTCCAGAAATCCAGAGCAAAGCAGAAGTTCCTATGCAGGCAGAGGGGTGCAGAGATAACATAGGGCAGCCGGGGTCTCCCACCGGGTAGAGAAAAGGAGGAAAGCACAGGGGGAGACAGCGCCTCAGCTGAGTCACAGTACCCAGCGCCCATACCTTGGTCCCTCAGAGAAGCTCCAGGGACCAAAGGAGAGGAGGGAGAGAAGGACACAAGGACGAGGGGATGAGAGACTGAGGGGGGGAGGGAGAGAGAGGGAGGGAGAGAGAGGGAGGGAGAGAGAGAGGGAAGGAGAGAAAGAGGTAGAGAGAAAAAAGGAGAGAGAAGGAAAGAGAGGGAGGGAGAGAGAGAGGGAAGGAGAGAAAGAGGTAGAGAGAAAAAGGGAGAGAGAGGGAGAGAGATAGATGTAAGGAGCTTAGAAGGTGGGGAGCAGTTGGTACCTGGTGCAGAAGCCCTGGAATGTTCTGGAACCACAGCTTCCTGCTGCAGGCCATCCAGAGCTGTTTCTGGTTCAGGCATCAAAGGTCTGGCAGCCCTGCCCCGCCCCTGCCGTCCCTTCCGAAGGATCCTCTCTGGGCCCAGTGGCCCCGGGCAGCCCCAGTCAGGTGCGGCCTCTGGATCGGTCAGCAGGAGCCGGTGTCTGCTTGGGTCTGACCCTGGGCTCCCTGTGTCCACGCGGGGCCAAGGGGCCACGTGGGCAGTGCTAGCCATGGCCTCCCCCCCGTCCGGTCGAGCAGGACCCGGACCCGCGTCTGGATCAGGCTCATCCTCGAGGTGCTCCCCGGGGCCCTGACGTTCCAGGTTCCTGTCCCTAACGGTCACTCTGATCCCGTGTCCCTCTGACATGACGGGACTGTCCTCAGGGGTGTCCGGCTGTCCCTGTCCTGCCTCCCACCGGGTTTCCTGAGCGTGGGGTTCCTCCTGGCCCATCCTGAGACCCCAGATGCTCAGTGCCATATGGGCTGCGCTGAGACATGTCCAGTCAGGGGGACGCTGCCCGGCCACTACTGTGCTGACAGGGTCCCCGTTATCAGGGGGGTTTGTCCCTTTCCCAAACTGGGTCTGGGTTGAATCCACAGAGACGTCAGTGGAGGGACCAGGATGCCTCAGAGACCCTCTCAGAGTTCTCCTCAGCCCACAGGGCACCTGCTGTTTCTGGGGGTGCTCCCCTGTGGGGGGAAAAGGGCCGTGGGCTACCCCTGATGGCCCTAATACCCTCAGGCCTGGACAGGAGACCTTCACCAAGGGTCGTTCTCAGTGGGAGACACACATATAGGCCGTCCCGGTGCGGGTTCATGTAGGAGGTTTGTGGGGAGAGTCTCTGGGGTAGGCAGGAGGGTCGTACTGTTGTAACCTGTTCTCAGGGAACACATTTGTCTGTACTAACTCAGTGTACCTTGGTTGATGCTGATATTAATGAGGAGGAATCAGAGCTGAGGACCTTTCCCAGTCTGAGGGAGATGAGGTGGGTGATGCAGGGTCCAGTGCTCACCGAGTGAGGAGTGTCCAAGTCCATGATGGTGCTTATTTGTGAGCCTGCCCCTGCCCTGTCCCTGAACTCTGAGCAGACAGAGCTCCTCCCCTGAGGGACGGTCCTGCCAGGCCAATCCCCTCAGGTGACCCACCCTTGAGGAGCACAGAAACTGAGTCCTGACCTAAGGTTTATATCAGAGTTTGGATACCTCCATGCGTTTGAGAGTTAGATTTCCCCGCATTAGTAATCATTCCTATCAATAAATTAATCGCATCACCAAGCTCTGTAAGCCTGCAGAGCCCCAAACAGTACTTGAAATTGTCTTTGAATTATTGTCATTATCTTGTTTTTAGTTCTTAATTCTCCAAATAATATCAGGTATTTATGAACAGTTCCTCCTGCCATGCACAAAGTCCTTCCCTGGGATAATTTCATTTGTTTTAATTGAATCAGGGAAAACCAGGACCTGAGGTAACACCCACTCACCCCGCTGTGCCTGCTCCTGGGCTGCAGCCTTTGTGGGGACCTGAGCGCCCCCTGCTGCTCAGTCTCCTCCCGTTATTTCAGTGACCAATTTCCTTGGAGTACAAGAAATCCATAAATAGTGGGTAAAAAGTAAAACCAAATAATTGATTTATGAAAGAATATCATGTGTTTTTTGATGTTTCTACTGGAACGGTACAACTTTCTCAGTCATCTCCCATATGATTTTGAACCTGTAAAATTCCTGAATGTTGGTATTAAGCAGATACAATAGCTGATTACACACAAGTAAGTTTCTTTGATAGATTATGCAGAGGAGAATTTAACCTTGATCCATGAATTTGATTACCATTATCAACATTGTCATTTGAGTAATTAAGGTGGGATAGTCCGTTGTTAGCAACATGAAACCAGTATACCAGGACAATAATAATTCGGAGATCTTTTCCCAACTTTGCAGAGACCTCTCCTAGCTGATGCCATCAGTATGAGAGAGATTCTCTTCACAGTAGTCAGCCCTCGGCATTCCTCTCTGCCAACGGCTGGGGGTCTTTTCTCTCTACTGCCCTTACTGAGGTGGGTTTCCACTATGTCATTATGGAAATTTCCACCCCTTCATCTAGTTGCTCCAGTCCAGCACTGTGTTATTGACATAGTGTCTCCCAGGGAAATGTATTCCATGATTAGGAATAAGTAAGAACTTTAAGATGATGAGGACAGTGGTTGTTGCCTTGAGAACTTGGGAAATTCCGGGTGACATCTGAGATTGGCTCCATGTACAGAGAAAGAAATGAGGGTAGACTGAGATACTGCACCATAGTAAGCAGCAGCTTAATATCCAGGGACCCACATAGGTGTCTGTTTGGGGGCACAGACATGAAAAGTGCATCAGGAACCATCACAGAAGCTTCATTTCCGAACTTGACCCCCTGTGAAAGATCCTCTGCCTGTCATAGATTTGTGTTGGCACACATGTTCTCGAAGTCGGCCCTCAGTTAGGGCCTTTGTTTTCTTGATCTTCCTTGGCCTCTGTGGGAGCAGATTTGTGCCCATATTTGGAACAAAATTCTAACAGGGTTGTCTAAGAATCAGTAGTGCTGTGGGTGGGTAATGTTCCCCTGGGTGAGGGAACAAAGGGTGTCATTGTGAGGGCTCTGAGCTCAGTCCCTGATTCATAAATTGTTAATTCACCACTACTAATGTAATTTGGGGATATTTCAAAGGGAAATATTGAGATGTTGGGACAGCATAATAAGTAAAACTAATACTACATCTTCTGCTTCCCCCAGATGTCCAGGAAGACTGTGGGCAAACACACATGTGGAAGCCCGTCCCGTGGCCTCTATCATATCTGCATGGAGTCTCTATTGGCTAATGGAAGATGTGCTTGTTTCTCCAAGTACCGATTTTCTAGGATTTGTTTGTTTGTTTGTTTGTTTTTGCTTTTTGAGTCACACCCGGCTATACACAGGGGTTACGCCTGGCTCATACACTCAGGAATTACTCCTGGTGATGCTTGGCGGACCATATGGGATGTTGAGAATCGAACCTGGGTCGGCTGCATGCAAGGCAAATGTCCTACCCTCTGTGCTATCACTCCATCCCCCGATTCTCTAGTTTTTATTCCTGGGTTTTGTCACTTTTCTCTAGGTTCTTAAAACCAGGCTCATTTTTAATGTTAAGTGCCCAGGCATTTCTTCCTCAGTATTTGTCCTCTCTGCCAACAGATACCAAGTGGAATTATTTGGTTATTCATTTTGCTTCTCAAAATACTTCCAAATCTGTCTCAATAAATGGAATTTATTTCCTAGGAATTTTACGGCAGGTGAATTAAGGCGCCACCTCCCCTTAGATGGAAGCGCTGAGTTCTGGCATTGCCAACAGGGTCCCCTTAACCTTGCTCAGGAACCGCTGCTGCTGTCCCTCGGGGATAAGTCCCCCTGCACACATTCCCTTGGTGTCTCTGAAATCTCTGAGTGAAGCTTCTGCTCAGCACAGACATGACGTTTCCAAGGTCAGAGGTGACCAGGACAGAGGGAGAGGCACGCAGGTTTCACGTTACTGCATCATGGTCACAGAGGAAAGTCACAGCGACATTGGGAAACGACACAGATAAGCTCTCATTACACAAAATCATGTGGTCTTTGACTTCTGACCGTGGCCACTATCCTAGTGTTACATTCTCCACTCCCAGTGTCTAGTGGGGAGATTCCAGCTCGGGATACAGAGATGCAAATACGCGCATGGGGCCTCACCCACAGCCTCTCAGAAAGGGTCTCTCAACACCTGGATTTCATCTTAGAGAAAAGGATTTTCTGCTGGCCCATAGCAAGTGAATATGTGCATTTTTAGATGCTCGGATTATTTCTATTTTACACATTAGTCCCAGGAATGTCCCTGTCTTTTCGGGCACAAACCACAGAAAGGAGGTCAGGAAATGAGGGGTAGACAGGCACAGACGCTGATGCACCTGGGTAACTCCTCCCCACAGCTGGTGTCCTGTGTCCCATATCCTGCCAAGTGCCACCTGTGTGATGCTGAGAAGAGAAAATGAAGTTCAGCACCGAATTCTGTCTACTTAAATTTTCCAAAGAACAACTTTCTTTTGCCCTAAAATGTAGAATAGTCAAAGATATTCCTGGAGCTGGAGCTATGGTCCCAAATCTACAATGGTCCCAGCACACACTGACATGTGTTAGCTCCTGTGACAAATGTGAAACACAAGGAGCTCAGCCACACATGATACAGGAGTAAAGGACTGTTCTTTTTTTTTCTTTTTTATTAGTGAAACACCATGAGGTACAGTTATAGACTGACAAATTTTGTGCATGGGTTTCAGTTATACCATGATCCAGTGCCCATCCCTCCACCAGTGCCCGTCAACCATCATCACGGGTCCCAGCATCCCCCCCACCCCCCATCTCCCCCGTCCCATCCTGCCTCTGTGGCAGGATATTACCCATTATTCTCTCTCTCTTCTTTTGGGTACCGTGTTTTTCAAGAGAGGCATTGAGTGGCAATCATGTTTGGTCTATAGACTACTTTTAGCATGCTTCTCCCACCCTGGGAGGTTCCTCACAACACCCTTTATTTGGTGCTCTCTTCTCTATCTGAGCTTCCTTTTCACCTAGCACGTGTGGCTGGCCTTCCAGTCATGGAGCAAAATTCCTGGTACTAATCTCAACCATTGCTGGGTGTTAGTTTCCCTTTTTGTTGCTTTATGTTCCCCAGATGAATGCAATCTTTCTGTGTCTATCCCGCTCTTTCTGACTCATTTCGCTTAACATGATACTTTCCATGCAGTACCACTTGTATGTAAATTTCATAACTTCATCTTTTCTAACAGCTACATAGTACTCCGGCTGCCGTAGCCCTGGCCGGGGCGGGGAGGAAAGCTCAACCCGCTCCCCTCCAAGGAACTCCGGGAAGGAACACCGAGGCGCGGGGGCAGAGACTGCACTGCTCTCGTCCGGGATCTGGATTTTATAGTCTCTGAGTCTTGGCCGCTGATGGGATTACACGGCGCCAGGGGGCCAGGTGGTGGGTGTGACCCCCGCCTACTGGAATTTGGAGGATCTGGGTGGAAGATGCTCGACTCCAATTCGAGTAGGCTTGGAGGTCTCGGCCCCGGAACCCGCGTGGCTTTGTCCCTCTGCCAGTACCTTCAGGTGTGCGGAGAGTGGTCTCAGCATGGTGGTGGCTGGTCCTGGAGGTCTCCGGCTGCCGTAGCCCTGGCCGGGGCGGGGAGGAAAGCTCAACCCGCTCCCCTCCAAGGGACTCCGGGAAGGAACACCGAGGCGCGGGGGCAGAGACTGCACTGCTCTCGTCCGGGATCTGGATTTTATAGTCTCTGAGTCTGAGACCACTCTCCGCACACCTGAAGGTACTGGCAGAGGGACAAAGCCACGCGGGTTCCAGGGCCGAGACCTCCAAGCCTACTCGAATTGGAGTCGAGCATCTTCCACCCAGATCCTCCAAATTCCAGTAGGCGGGGGTCACACCCACCACCTGGCCCCCTGGCGCCGTGTAATCCCATCAGCGGCCAAGACTCAGAGACTATAAAATCCAGATCCCGGACGAGAGCAGTGCAGTCTCTGCCCCCGCGCCTCGGTGTTCCTTCCCGGAGTCCCTTGGAGGGGAGCGGGTTGAGCTTTCCTCCCCGCCCCGGCCAGGGCTACGGCAGCCGGAGACCTCCAGGACCAGCCACCACCATGCTGAGACCACTCTCCGCACACCTGAAGGTACTGGCAGAGGGACAAAGCCACGCGGGTTCCGGGGCCGAGACCTCCAAGCCTACTCGAATTGGAGCCGAGCATCTTCCACCCAGATCCTCCAAATTCCAGTAGGCGGGGGTCACACCCACCACCTGGCCCCCTGGCGCCGTGTAATCCCATCAGCAGCCAAGACTCAGAGACTATAAAATCCAGATCCCGGAACCGCGCGGCCGCATTCGCAGCCGCGCGACATCTTATCAAAACTTTTCTTTATGACATCTTATTATCTCATTCCTACTTTGGACAAACTTGCAGGCTTTCGAATGTAGCCTGCCCACAGGGCAGAGTCTGGCAAACTCCCCGTGGCCTACCAAATATGCCAAATACCAGTAACAATGATGGGTCTCATTCTCCTAAAGAGCCGTGAATATAATCTCAGGGCTAGGATGAAAGAGACGTTACTGGGGCCTGCTCGAGGCAATCGACGATTAACAGGATGATGAAATGAAATGAAAATGAAATTAACATAGTACTCCATTGTGTAAATGTGCCAAAGTTTCTTTAACCATTCATCTCTTCCCGGGCACTCAGGTTTTTTCCAGATTCTGGCTATTGTAAAGAGTGCTGCAATGAACAAACAATTGCAGATGTCACTTCGACTAAAACTTTTTGCCTCTCTGGGATATATTCCCAGGAGTGCTATAGCTGGGTCAAATGGCAGATCAAATTCTAATTTTTTGAGAATCGTCCATACTGTTTTCCAAAAGGGTTAGACCAGCCGGCATTCCCACCAGCAGTGAAGGAGGGTCCCTTTCTCACCACATCTGCGCCAGCATTGGTTGCTTTTGTTCTTGTGGATGTGGGCCAGTCTCTGTGGTGTGAAATGATATCTCATTGTGGTTTTGATCTGCATCTCTCTGATGATTAGTGATGTAGAGCATTTTCTCATGTGCCCTTTTGCCATTCGAATTTCTTCTTTGCGAAAGTTTCTGTTCATTTCCTCGCCCCATTTTATGGTGGACCAGCCACCACCATGCTGAGACCACTCTCCGCACACATGAAGGTACTGGCAGAGGGACAAATCCATGTGGGTTCCGGGGCCAAGACCTCCAAGCCTACCCGGATTGGAGTCGAGCATCCTCCACCCAGATCCTCCAAATTCCAGTAGGCGGGGGTCACACCCACGATCTGGCCCCCTGGCGCCGTGTAATCCCATCAACGGCCAAGACTCAGAGACTATAAAATCCAGTTCCCGGAACCGCGCGGACGCGAATGCCACATCTTATCAAGACATCTTTTTATGACATATTATTATCTCATTCCTACTTTGGACAAACTTGCAGGCTATCGAATGTAGCCTGCCCACAGGGCAGAGTCTTGCAAACTCCCCGTGGCGTACCAAATATGCCAAATACCAGTAACAATGATGGGTCTCATTCTCCTAAAGAGCCTTGAATATAATCTCAGTGCTAGGATGAAAGATACGTTACTGGGGCCTGCTCGAGGCAATCAACGAATAACAGGATGATGAAAAAAAATTTTTTGATGGGGTTGGGTGATTTCTTCTTGTGGAGTTTAACCAGTACCTTGTATATCCTTGATATCAACCCCTTATCGGATGTGTATTTGGTGAATATCCTTTCCCATTCTGTAGGCTCTCTTTGTATTTTGGTCACTGTTTCTTTTGAGGTGCAGAAGCTTCTTAGTTTAAGATAGTCCCATTTGTCTATCTCTGTTTTCACTTGCTTGGCCAGTGGCATGACATCTTTGAAGATAACATTAGCTTCAATATCATGGAGAGTTTTGCCGACTTTGTCTTCAATAAACATTATGGATTCTGGTCTGATGTTGAGGTCATAAATCCATTTTGATCTTACTTTTGTGCATGGTGTTAGGCAGAGATCTGAGCCCACTTTTTTGCATGTAGCCATCCAGTTTTGCCAGCACAGTTTATTAAAGAGGCCTTCCCTGCTCCATTTCACTTTTCTTGCCCCCTTCTCAAAGATTAGATGATTATATGTTTGGGAGGAAATGTCAATATATTCAACTCTGTTCCATTGGTCTGCAGCTCTGCTTTTGTTCCAGTACCATGCTGTTTTAATTATTACTGCCTTGTAGTAGAGTTTGAAGTTAGGGAGGTTGATTCCTCCCATTTTCTTTTTCCCAAGAATTGCTTTAGCTATTCGTGGGGGCTTATTGTTCCATATAAATTTCAGGAGTGTTTGCTCCATTTCTTTGAAGAATGTCATGGGTATCCTTATAGGGATTGCATTGAATTTGTTCAGTGCTTTGGGAAGTATTGCCATTTTGATGATGTTGATTCTCCCCATCCATGAACAGGGGATATTTTTTCCATTTCCTCGTGTCCTCTTTTATTTCCTCAAGTAGCGTTTTGTAGTTTTCTTTTTACAGGTCCTTTACTTCCTTAGTTAAGCTGATTCCTAGGTACTTGATTTTCTGTGGCACAATTGTAAATGGGATTGTTTTCTTGATGTCACTTTCTTCTCTTTCAATATTTGCGTATAGAAATGCCATGGATTTTTGGGTATTGATTTTATATCCTGCCACTTTACTATACAAGCCTATTGTTTCTAGGAGTTTCTTGGTAGAGGTTTTAGGGTTCTCTAAGTATAGTATCATATCATCTGCGAATAGTGAGAGCTTAATCTCTTCCTTCCCTATCTGGATGCCCTTAATATCTTTTTCTTGCCTAATCGCTATTGCAAGTACTTCCAGTACTATATTGAACAGTAGTGGAGAGAGTGGGCATCCTTGTCTCATCCCGACCTTAGGGGGAAGGGTCTCAGTTTTTCCCCATTGAGGATGATATTTGTTGTAGGTTTGTGGTAGATGGCTTTAACTATATTGAGGAAAGTCCCCTCTATCCCCATTTTGGCAAGGGTTTTCATCATGAATGGGTACTGGATCTTGTCAAATGCTTTCTCTGCATCTATTGATATGATCATATGGTTTTTATCTTTTCTTTTGTTGATATGATGGATTATGTTGATTGATTTCTGAATGTTAAACCATCCTTGCATCCCCGGGATGAATCCCACTTGGTCATGATGTGTGATCTTTTTGATGAGTTGTTGAATTCTATTGGCTAGTATTTTGTTGAGAATCTTCGCATCCGTGTTCATCAGGGATATTGGCCTGTAGTTGTCTTTTCTTGTGGTGTCTTTGTTTCCTTTAGGTATTAGAGAGATATGGCCTTCATAGAAGCTGTTTGGGAGAGTTTCTGTTTTTTCAATTTCCTGGAAAAGCTTGAGAAGAACTGGCAATAGGTCCTCTTTAAATGTTTGGAAAAATTCCCTAGTAAATCCGTCTGGGCCTGGGCTTTTGTTTTTGGGAAGACTTTTGATTATAGTTTCAATTTCCTTGATGTGAATAGGTCTATTCAGGTACTCTATATCTTCTTGATTCAGCTTTGGGAGATGGTAGGAATCCAGAAATTTATCCATTTCTTCCAGGTTCTCGTGTTTCGTGGCATACAGACTTTCAAAGTAGTCTCTGATGATCTCTTGAATTTCTTTAGTTTCTGTTGTGATATCCCCATTCTTATTTCTGATTCGATTTATTAGGGCTCTCTCTCTCTGTTTCTTTGTGAATGTTGCTAGTGGTTTATCTATCTTATTTATTTTCTCGAAGAACCAGCTCTTGGTTTCATTGATCTTTCGGATTGTTTCTTTGTTTTCCATGTCGTTGATTTCTGCTCTAAGTTTTATGATCTTTTTCCTTCTGCCTGATTTAGGCTCTTTCTGTTGATCCTTTTCTAAGGTCTTGAGCTGTGAGGTCAAGTTGTTTATTTGCATCGTTTCTACTGACCTAAGATATGCTTGCAGAGCTATAAATTTTCCCCTTAATACAGCTTTCGCTGCATCCCATAAGTTCTGGTAGTTTGTGTCTTCATTCTCATTTGTTTCCAGGTATCTTCTGATTTCGTCCTTGACTTCGTTCCTGACCCACTCATTGTACAGCATCGAGTTGTTTAATTTCCAGGTGTTTGATTTGGCTCTCCGTGTCTTTGTGTGATTCACTTCTATCCTCAGTGCATCATGGTCTGAAAAGATGGCTGATACTATTTCTATCTTCCTGATTCTGTTGAGGTATGTTTTGTGTCCTAGCACATGGTCTATTTTGGAAAATGTTCCGTGCGCGCTGGAGAAGAATGTGTATTCTTTCTTTTTGGGGTGTAAAGCCCTGTATAGGTCCATAAGCCCTTTCTCTTCTATTACTTCTTTCAAAGCCAATAATTCCTTGCTGGGTTTTGTTCTTATTGATCTATCCAGAGGTGATAAGGCGATGTTGAAGTACTATTGTGTTGGTAGTGATGTCCTCCTTAAAATCTGTTAGCAGTTGTTTTAAATATTTAGCTGTTCCCTCATTAGGTGCGTATACATTTAAGAGTGTGATTTCTTCCTGTTGTACGTATCCCTTGATGAAGAGAAAATAGCCTTCACTGTCCCTTCTAATCTTTTTCAAGGTGAAATTAATGTTGTCGGATACTAGTATGGCCACCCCAGCTTTTTTGAGGGAGTTGTGTGCTTGCAGGATTGTTTTCCATCCTTTGACTTTGAGTCTGTGTTTGCTCTGGCTGTTGAGATGAGTTTCTTGTAGGCAGCAGAATGTTGGGTTCTGCCTCTGTATCCATTTTGCCACTCTGTGTCTCTTAAATGGTTATTTTAGACCGTTGACATTGAGAGAGAGAATGGTTATGGGGTTTTGTGTCATCTTTCTGTGCGGGTGTGTTGTGGTTGTAGAGTTTGTCTTTTCTTATAGTAGCCTCTTTAGGCCTTGATTTAGGTTTGGTTTTGAGTCTATGAAGTTCCTGAGCTGCTGTTTATCTAGAAAATAGTGTACCGTTCCTTCAATTTTGAGGGAGAGTTTAGCCGGATAGAGTATTCTTGGTGAAGCATTCATTTCAGTGAGTTTTTTGACTATATCTCACCACTGCCTTTGGGCTTGTAGGGTTTCCTCTGATAGGTCTGCGGTGAATCTAAGGGGTGCTCCTTTGTATGTGATTTCCTTCTTTGCTCTTGCTGCTTGCAGTATTGTGTCTCTATCGGCAGTATCGATCATTCTAACTATGATATGTCTTGGAGTGTTTTTGTTGGGTCTCTTTTAGCTGGCACCCTTCGGGCTCCTTGAACCTGAATGGCTGCATTGTGCAGCTCTGGGAAGTTTTCAGCAATGATTTGTTTGACGGTGTTTTTGTCGTTGGGATTGTTTCCCTGAGCTTCAGGTAGTCCCATGATTCTCATATTGTTCCTCTTGGAATCATCTGCTAAGACTCTTATTCTCTGTAGAGCCATTTTGAGCTCCCTTGCCACTGTTTGTTGTTGCGTGTTGGCTTGGTGCAGCTTATCTTCCAGCTCACTGATTCTCTCTTCAGCCGCGGTCATTCTATTTTTAAGAGAAGAAACTGAGTTTCTCATTTCATCTAAGGAATCTTTTAATCGTGACATTTCTGCTCTCATTTCTTCTCGTAATTTGTCGATTTTTTCTGTGGTGTTACTGGCTGTCTGTCTGACTGTTTCATTGAGTTGATTGAACATCTTCATGACTTCCTATTTGAATTGTATGTCAGAGAGGTCCCTTAGGTGAGCTGTATCAACAGAATGTTCTAGATTGTTTTCGTTGTTCTCCCCTTGTGTTGGGGATTTTCTTTGTTTCTTCATATTGCTGAGTAGGTTGGGAACTAGATTCCTTGGGGATAAGGTTCCTTAGTATGGGAAAACAACCTGTGGCCGCAATAGCGGCCACCCATGGGAAAATAAGCCACGCCCACTTTTGAGGCCACGTCCACTTGTGAGGAGGCCACGCCTCTACGGAACACTGGGTTTGGGATGAGATGGGCGCCGTGACAGGAGTGAAGAGGGCAGGGCAGACGCTCAAAACGGTTTCTCTCCAGGCATCTCGGGAGACACCTGGGGTCCTGCAGGGAAAGATGGAGGTCCCAGGGTCGTGAGCCAGCAGCTGAGCTGACCTGGATGTGGGATGAGATGGGCGCCGTGTCAGGAGTGAAGAGGGCAGGGCAGACACTCAAAACTGTTTCTCTCCAGGCATCTTGGGAGACACCTGGGGTCCTGCAGGGGAAGATGGAGGTCCCAGGGTCACGAGCCAGTAGCTGAGCTGACCTGGATTTAGGATGAGATGGGCACCGCATCAGGAGTTAAGAGGGCAGGGCAGACGCTCAAAACTGTTTCTCTCCAGGCATCTCAGGAGACACCTGGGGTCCTGGATTTAGGATGAGATGGGCGTTGCGTCAGGAGTCTGAAGGACTGTTCTTGAGGAAACAGTCCAATAACCTGCTAAGCCCCCAGTACATACTTAAAAGTGATTCTTCCACTAGCGTCTGAGAAGCACCAGTGTACAATCCAATAAGAATATAGGAATAACTGCAGGTATTCTAGAGAGAAGCCATCTTCCTCTTGGCTGTTGCTGAAGGACAGAGAGAGATCCTGAGCTTTTCCCTCAGATGAAGCCTGGCCCTGTGAGTCCCAGTCTGTGTCTCAGACTCTGAGTCTCTGAGGACGTCAGGAGGATCAGCTTCCCTGTCATCTCATCACCCGGCACAGCTGCCTCCCCCTCAGTTTTCTGACATGTTCAGGATGTGGTTCTCACACTGTGTGTCTTGCACAGTAATACACAGCAATATTCTCAGTGCTCAGCCTGCTCAGTTCCATTTAGGCTGTGTCCTTGGATGCGTCTATAGTGAGTGTGAGTCTGCCCTGGAACTTCGGTGCATATCTTGATTCACCATTGTCAGTGAATATCCTTTCCATCAACTCAAGACCTTGTTCTGAGACCTGCCTCATCCTGCTCATCATGTAGCTGGTGAAGTTGTATCCAGACGCCATGCAGGAGATCTTCACTGATGTCCCAGGTTTTCCCACCTCAGCCCTTGACTGCACCAGCTGCACCTGGGAGTTCACACCTGTGGACAGCAGACAGGAGTGGGTGGACTCCACTTGGCTGGACCCGTTTCTTCACCCCAAGGAATAGGAACACTTACCTTCAGCCACAGTCACCAGGAAGAGGATTCTCCAGGTCCAGTCCATGGTGGGGACCGTACACTCAGGGACTTCTGAAGGTGTGGGTATGCCTGCTGTGTGAGGATGTCAGAACACAGGCACATCTGTATTTAATTCAGTGTCCCTGGCATAATTTGCCTATTCTTTAGGAGGGAGAACTCATAGCTGAAGGCCTAGTCCAACCTGAGAATGGGCTTGTGGAATCCACCTTGTCATCCTCAAGGGGAGTGAAGAGGTCCACGTTCTGATCCTTGTTTGAGGATAAGAGACTCTGCCCTGTCCCAGGACTCTGTTCACACAGAGCACCCCCTCCGGAGGGCCAAGCCCTTTCACGACTTTTCCTTCATGGCCCCCCATATATGTATGGCCTGGACACATCTGGACACACCTGGGCTTTGAAGTTATTTCTGGGATCCTGTTACTCCCCAAGGGATGCCACAATGAGACTACAAAATCATCGTAGTGCCCCAGTGGTTTCCATTGGAGATATTAAGAAGTCCAGAAACACCCCCTGCATACAGGTTTTACTACCTTGTTAATATGATAATTGTTCTTCACAAATGATACGTGGGCACAATTTAATCTTCTCTGTCGTACATGTATTTTAATTTTTGTTTTCTTGAGAAAAAAATTTAGTTTTAATGAAGAAGGAAATTCATACTGAGGAGATTTCTGCCTCTCTGCACCTATTTCCCCCATCTCTGCATACTTTTCAGCCTGCAACTCTGTGCTCTTGGGACGTGGCCCCTCCTGTATCCCGGTCCCCACCCTGCAGAGAGAGCCTCTGGGCTCTCAGGGGCTTCAACCTCTTGACATCTCTAACGCAGGGTTAAATCCTGGGACTTCACTTCAGAAGCTTTGGTCAGGAGTCATATTATTTTATGGGCTTTTTGATTTGGTTCTGAGTCACACCAAGCAATTCTGAGGTCTTCTTCCTGGCTCTGTGTTCAGGAATTGATCAGGTAGATGCATCCCAAGAAAATATTGGTAAATCAAGTAGTTTTATATATATAAAAATTAAAAGGTGACGCTGAGTATTCTTTGCTGAGATTATGTAGAAGTAATACAATAAATAATTAATTCACAAAAATAAAAATAGTAAAAAACTTCAAACTAAAAGTGGATGTAACAGCTTAACTAAAGAAGTAAAGGACCTGTACAAAGAAAACTGCAAAACGCTATTTCAGGAAATAAAAGAGGACATGAGGAAATGGAAAGATATCCCCTGCTCATGGGTCGGGAGACTTAACATTGTCAAAATGTCAATACTACCGAAAGCATTGTATAAATTCAATGCAATCCCTATAAGGATACCCATGCCATTCTTCAAAGAAATGGAGCAAACACTCCTGAAATTTATATGGAACAATAAGCCCCCACGAATAGCTAAAGCAATTCTTGGGAAAAAGAAAATGGGAGGAATCAAACTCCCGAACTTCAAACTGTACTACAAAGCAGTAATAATTAAAACAGCATGGTACTGGAACAAAGGCAGAACTGCAGACCAATGGAACAGGGTTGAATACACTGACATCTCTCCTCAATCATATGCTCATCTAATCTTTGATAAAGGTGCAAGTAATGTGAAGTGGAGTAAGGAAAGCCTCTTTAATAAATTGTGTTGGCATCACTGGACGGCTACATGCAAAAAAATAGGCTCAGAACTCTGCCTAACACCATGTACAAAAATCACTTAAACTTAATCACTTAACTTCCCGTTAGTCGTCGATTTGCTCGAGCGGGCGCCAGTAACGTCTCCATTTGTCCCTGTCGCGTGTTAGTGTAGCCCAATGGCATCTCTTCGCTCCGGGAACATGGAGGGCCTCAAACCGATCGTTCATGACCTTGACAAAGAAGTCTGACCATCTGGTAGGTGGGCGGCCACGCGGTCTCTTGACATCCCGTGGAATCCAATCAGTAACAGCTCTAGTCCAACGGTCGTCTTTAAATCTCATTACGTGACCAGCCCATCTGATTTTCGACACCTTGGCAAATGAGACAGCGTCCCTGATCCTTGATCGTCGACGGATGTCAGAACTCCGGATTCGTTCTCTCATTTGAGTGAAACGTGATATTCCAAGCATAGCTCTTTCTATTCTTCTTTGGGAGACCTGAATGGCGTTCTCATCTTGTTTGCGTAGGGCCCAGGTCTCTGAGGCATATGTTAATGCAGGAAGAACAGTGGAATCAAAGAGATGTGCCCGGAGCCGGAGGTTCTTCGTTCTCTTAGCTATTTCTTCGACGTTCTTGAAGGCATTCCAAGCCGCTCTCTTCCTCCTGCGCAGCTCGGGTGCCAGGTCATTTGTCATGTTGACCTCTCGACCTAGGTACACATAGCTGTTGCATTCGGAGATGGTCGTTCCATTGAGAGCGAATGGGGCGTCAGGAACAAGGCTATTTCTCATAAACATTGTCTTCGTAAGATTCAGCTGTAGTCCTACCTTTCCACACTCACGGTCAAAGTCGGCCAGCATTTGTGCCGCTTGGCTGATGTTTGGTGTTAACAAACCAAACACCAAACACCATGTACAAAAGTAAGATCAAAATGGATTAAAGACCTCAACATCAGACCAGAAACCATAAGGTACATTGAAGATAAAGTTGGCAAAACCCTCCATGACATTGAAGCTAATGGTATCTTCAAAGATGCCACGCCACTGGCCGAGCAAGTGAAAACAGAGACAGATAAATGGGACTATCTTAAACTAAGAAGCTTCTGCACCTCCAAAGAAACAGTGACCAAAATACAAAGACAGTCTACAGAATGGGAAAGGATATTCACCGAATACACATCTGACAAGGGGTTGATATCCAGGATATACAAAATACTGGTTAAACTCCACAAGAAGAAAACATCCAACCCCATCCAAAAATGGGGCAATGAAATGAACAGAAACTTTCTCAAAGAAGAAATCCGAATGGCAAAAAAGCACATGAGAAAAGGCTCTACATCATTAATCATCAGGGAGATGCAGATCAAATCCACAATGAGATACCATCTCACACCTCAGAGACTGGTCCACATTCAAAAGAACAAAAGCAACCGATGCTGGCGTGGATGTGGCGAGAAAGGGACACTCCTTCACTGTTGGTGGGAATGTCGACTGGTTCAGCCCTTCTGGAAAACAGTATGGACGATTCTCAAAAAATTAGAAATTGAGCTCCCATTTGACCCAGCAATACCACTCCTGGGAACATATCCCAGAGAGGCAAAAATGTATAGTCGAAGTGACATCTGCACTTGTTTGTTCATTGCAGCACTCTTTACAATAGCCAGAAACTGGAAGAAACCTGAATGCCCAAGAACAGATGACTGGTTAAAGAAACTTTGGTACATCTACACAATGGAGTACTATGTAGCTGTTAGAAAAGATGAAGTCATGAAATTTACATACAAGTGGTACAATATGGAAAGTATCATGCTAAGCGAAATGAGTCAGAAAGAGAGGGATAGACATAGAAAGATTGCATTCATCTGGGGGATATAAAGTAACAAAGTATGAGATTAATACCCAAGAATAGCTGAGATCAGCACCAGGAGGATTACTCCATAACTTAGAGGCCAGCCGGGTATCCTAGAGGAAAGGGCAGTTCCGATAGAGAATGGAGCACCAAATAAAGGGTGTTTGGAGGATCCTCCCAGGAGGGGAGATGCATGTCGAAAGTAGACTGTGGACTGAACATGTTTGCCACTCAATGCCTCTTTTGCAGACCACAACACCCAAAAGGAGAGCGAGAACACAGGGGATTTCCCTGCCACAGAGACAGAGGGGGATGGGGGGATGGGGTTGGGGGGATATTATCCATGGTGGTGGAAAATGGGCACTGGTAGAGGGATGGGTATCTAATCATTGTATAATCGAAACCCAAGCACAAAAAATTGTAAATCTACAACTGTAAAAAAAAAAGAAAGAAAAAAAAGAATCATCATAAACAAAAAAAAAAAATAAAACAGGATTTAAGTCTTTAAGTAAAGACTTTAATAGCACTATCCTCCCATTGTTCATTGATTTTCTCAAGGGATCCCAGTAATGTCTCCATTGTAAAACTTGTTGTTACTGTGTTTGGCATATCAAATATGTCACTGGGAGTTTTCCAGGCTTTTCTGTGTGGGCAGAATACTCTCAGTAGCTTGCCAGGCTGTCCAAGGGGGGCAGAGGAATTGAGCCCAGGTCGCCGTGTGCAAGGCCAACACCCTACCCGCTATGCTATCGCTCTGGCCCAAAGAATTAAATAGAAACAAAAATATATTAAATTTGTTAAATTAATAGCTTTTCAAAAACCGGATGTGAGTCTAACACAGCTGCTAACAAGTTTATTCTATAACTGTATTCGTAGGGCAACTATAAGTAAATAAGTAATGAATTTGATCAAATTAATGAAGTTTTATGGAACATATGGCTGGAATTCTAACTTTTTCAGTGATGCAGAATAGCATTATTTAAAGAAATTTTCTTAGAGAAATGAAAGTGGAGATAAAGAGAGATCCGTGTTCAAGAGAGCACATGGGCTTCTCCAAATGGAAAAAATCCTTGAGTTCTGATTTCTGGTCATACATGTTAGAAGTCTGGAAAACATCTCTCCACCCAGCAGGAGGGAAAACCTGACCAAGTGTAACTCAGAGACTCACTTTCAGTTTATCTGTGAATAGTAAGAAAGGGGAAATGGACAGAGCAGTAAATTAGGATTATCTAAAGAAATTTACTTAGAGATATGCAAGGAGAGAGAGAGGGGAGGGGAGGCACAGGATTATGACAGGAAGGACAAAGACAGCCCAACTACAGAATCTGGTCATCATCGCGTGAGCCATCCTTCTCCTTTATTGATCCCTAGGAGCCTGTATGGGTTCTGTGTCTCTCACTGTCTCTCAGACTGTCTCCCTCTTAGGTGCATCGATTTCAATACAGACACTGAAATGTTATTGTGTATATCCCTTTTCCAACTGTCTACATTTAGTTCTTATCCAGTGATCATATCTAACTATTCCTGTCATTTTGATCTTTCTCTGTCCTTCAAAAACCACACACTTGTAGCAAGCTTTCAACCACTGATCCGTCTCACTGTCCCCTGTTACCTGACACTGAATATTAATCTCACACCAAAGTTTATATCCCACAGAAGAGTGCATTTATTCTATATCTGTCCCTTTACTTCTGACTCACTTCACTCAGCCTGATACTCTCCATTTCCCTCCTTTTGTTGGGTCACACCGGAAATGCACAGGGGTTACCCTTGGCTCATGCACTCAGGAATTACACCTGGTGGTGCTTGGGAGACCATATGGGATGCTGGGAATCGAACCCGGGTTGACTGCGTGCAAGGCAAACGCCCTACCGGCTGTGCTATTTCTCCAGTCCTCCACTTCCCTCCTTTTATAAGCGAATTTCATGATTTCATTTTTCCCGGTGACTGTATAGCATTCCATTGTGTAGATGTGTTGTATTTCATCCAGTCATCTGTTCTCAGATACTCGGGTTGTTTCAGAATAAGCTATTGTGAATATAATATTGTGATGCGATAAACAAATACATGTCCATTTAGACAATTTGGAAATATATTTCCAATTAGTGTTTTGAGTTCTTTGGGTCAATGAAAAGAGTGGAATTTCTGGGTCACATAGAAGCTAAATTTTTAGCATACTGTGCAGTATCCAAAGTTTTCCAAAGAGTTTGATCCCGTTGATATTTTTACCAGCAGAAAATGAGGATTGCATTTCCCCCACATCTATGCCAACACAGAATGTTTTGGTTCTTTGTGATGTGTGCCTTTCTCTCTGGTGTGAGGTGATATCTCAATAGTGCTTTAATTTGCATTTTTCTGATTAGTGATATAGACAATTTGTTCATACCATTCTCTGCCTCAAATTCTACTTTAAGGATATATCCATTTAAAAGCTCATTTTTAGATAGGGTTTATTTTTCTCTTAGATTTTTCAAGTCCTTTATATAAGTTTTATTAATCCTACATAAGATAAGTCTGTGGGTCTTGCACAGGGACTATAAAACCCAGCACCAGGAAGAGAACAGTGCAGAATCTTCTGCCCACGCACCTGGCTGTCCTAGCCGGAGACCCTTGGAGGAGGGCGGATTGAGTCTCCCTCCCCTCCCGTAGCAGAGCTCCGGCAGCCAAAGACCTCCAGAACCAGCCACAACCATGCTGAGATCACTCTCCACACGCATGAAGGTACCGGCAGAGAAACAAAGGCATGCGGATCCTGCAGCTGAGATCTCCAAGCCTGCTCAGATCAGGGCTGAGCACCCTCCACCCAATCCTCCATCTTCCAGTAGGCAGGGGTCATACCCACCAACTGGCTCCCTGGCACCGTGTAATCCAAACAATGGCCAAGACCCAGAGACTACAAAATCCAACTCTCGGAAGCATGTGGCCACGACATCTTATTATCTCATTCTTGCTTTGGACAACCTGACAGGCTTCGAATGTAACTTGCCCACATGGCAGAGTCTGGCAAACTCCCTGTGGCGTATCCTATATGCCAAAACCCAGTAACAATGATGGGTCTCATTATCCTAACCCCGAAAGATCCTTGAATATGGCACTTTTTAAAATGTCAGGTCTAGGACGAAGGAGACTTTATTGGTGCCTGCTCGAGGCAATCAATGAACAACAGGATGATCGTGATCATGATCGTGACATAAGATAAGTAATGAGTTTTATTAACTCTACATAAGATGAGTAGTGAGCAGATATTTTTCCCCAGTATTTAGGTTGTCTTTTGATTATGGTAATCATTTCATTTACTATAATTGGGCCATATTAAAAAAGTAGCTGACAACTCAAAGCATGAAATGAGTGAAAACTTTGGCTCCACATTGATCCAAAATAGTTTAGGGGAGGGAAATTAAAACAAGAAGACAGTGACCATGTGTTTGTACACAGGTGAAACACAAAAGGTTTGTCATGGGCTGATCACAATCACAAACCAAAATCACCTTCGATGTTGGGTGCAGAAACAGACTAGTGAGTCAGTGACCCTTCAGATGGAATTGTGACCAATGTGGATGGGTCATTGCAGGTTCAGAGTCAGGACACAACTCACGGGTCTTCACAGCACAGAGCCTCACTCAGCCTCTGTGCACATAACAAGGACCTAGGATGTGGTTCCTCCTTCCACAAACACAAGGTGAAACAAAATCTTCTCTGGACTCACTTCCCACTGCCTTCTCAGAGTCACCAGGGCTCAGCACTCCCTCGTCAGACTAAGATGAACCTCAGTTACTTTCTTTGTCTCCTGGAATCCAAAAGCATTAACTAGTGGAGGTGATCATAGTCGTGTTCACGTAGTACCAAATACAGTAGCCAAAATGCACACACAACACACAACCGCAACGTTCAGTTCTGTTTGTTTCCTCATTCAGCCATGGAGCCCATTCTTTCTCTGCTTCAGTTCTGGTTGAAGGGCAGTGATCATTGTTTTCTTCTTCTTCTGAGACTCCCAAGTCTCCTTGTCAGTATTTTCATCAGGTCAGAGAGCACTGAGAGGATTGTTTTTCTCCGCACACCCACAGAGCATCGGTTGTTCTGATGTTCTTACCTGGATTCAGTCCACATCCATTAAACAATAGAATTATGGTTTCAATATTCCTGGTGCTCTGTGGGAGCAGAGCATGTAAATGCCCGGTGGTCTGGTCATGGATTGGGTGAAGTCTCTCCCAAATAAACAATCTATTTAGCTAGTGCTGTGACTCTAGTAACTTCTAGCAGCCAAAAAGCCTGTGGTGTTTTCTCAGTGGAACTGGGAGGACCACAGGTCTGTTGGCAGAAATAACAGTAGGTTCTGGTGCTGACGGGGTATCACTGAGGCCTGTGACATCCCTCGGTGAACAGGCTTTAAAGAATATCATGAACTTATAGAAATTATCCCATGAGTCTCAGGAATATAAATTCTCAGTCCAAATGTATAGAATTCAGAGCCCAGAACAAATCCTTGCATATGTTATGGTGTATCATTGGGAAAGGATTCCATCTCCTGGAGTGGAGCAAGGAAAATCTCTCCTGTGTAATCTCCAGGCGGCTAGGGAAGCCCCAGGGGCTCTCCCCTTCTCTGGCCAAGGTGGAAGCGGCTTGGGCCTCTCCCTCCACCCCTGGCGGTCCATATCCTAGATTGATGGAGGAGTAAATGAGGGCCAACCCGGCTGATTGATCAGTTGCCATTTATTCCATTCTCCCCATGCTCCTGTTCCACTCTCTCTGAGCCCCCCATTCTAGTCTCACATTGGCCCTCATTCCTGTTTCTCCCACTCATCTCTCCACACTCCATCTCGCAGCCTGGTCTCTCTCTCTTCAGGCACTTGCTACTGTATTCTTCTGCATTCTTCTCCCTCTGTCCCTCTTGCTAGTCTCTCTGCCTTCCATCTTGTTGTCCTGCTCTCTGTCTCTCCAACTCTCTCGCTTCTCCAGTTCCCCAGCACTGCGGGTAGACACCACACTCTTTCAGTAGCAAGATCAACATAAGGAAACCCTTCCTGACCATCCATCAAGCTCAAGGGCTGAAACACCACTTAGGGGTGTTCCTCTTCTCCTTAGTTCCAGTCACTTAATTAACACCTTAATTAACATCATAATCCTACTTCTTAATATTAGTTATTTTGTATGGACACAGTAAGAGATACAATGAGCTTGTAGTGTGGCTATCCAAGGAACATCTTACCACGGACTCAGATTACAGTGCTCAGGCCAGATTAATCTTTACTAACCCTAGAAGGGACAGAATATAGTTATTACTATTTTGATCATGACAGAATTTGTCCATGACTATGCTCTTAACTTATAGTAAAGTATTATGACACTTTGACCAGGCCCAATTCGTGCCAGAGTAGCACATAGCTCACAGCTTGCCCTGGGTCCATCCAGTCGCTCGCTGGAACCCTGATTTTGGGGTGCTAATAAGTAAGGGAAACTGAGGCTTATGTAGAGAGAACAGATCTCCAGGAAGTAAAAATCATTCAGGGTCAGTTAACTGCCAAGTTACTAAAGCATAACATTAACTGTCTTCTTGTGTCCATAAAAAAAGGACATTGCTTTGAATTTATTATGCAAAGGACTTAAGAAGAGAAAAACAATATTTACAAGTCAGCAGAGCACAAAGAAAAAAGTTACAAATAAAGGCAGAGAAATGGGAGAACTGTGATGGGAGCAACCCAATAAACCTAAGCTCTCTGCTGCAAGACAGAAAGGACAAACCAATGTTATCCTCCACTCTACTACAAATGGTGTAATGGGAAAACAACACCACACACAAAGACAACAATAGAAGATAGACTGAATCCATATCTCACAGTAGATGCAGAATTTCATTAAAAGTGGACTTATGGTCCAGCTTTGACAGCAGAATCTTTAAAATACACAGAGGAAAACCTCGACCAGTCTCTCCATGACACTAATCTTTAAAGGGCTCATCTATAGTTTCACTCCATTGGCAAAGAGAAGAAAAACTGAAATAAATAAATGGAACTAAATCAGTTACAAGATTTTCATGAGAATTTAAATGATATTAAAACTGAAGCAACCAACTGACTGGAAGAAAATGTGTACCCACCAAGCATCAGATATTCATAGCACTCACCAAGCTCAACATCAGAACAAATAGCACTGTAGCACTGTCCTCCTGTTGTTCATCGATTTGCTCGAGGAGCACCAGTAACGTCTCCCCCAAAATTGTGAGACTTGTTGTTACTTTTTTTGGCATCGAATACATCACGTGTAGCATGCAAGGCTTTGCCATGTGGGCAAGAAACTCTCGGTAACATGCTGGGCTCTCTGAGAGGGGCGGAGGAATTGAACCCGGGTTGGCCGTGTGCGAGGCAAACACCCTACCCTCTATGCATCACTCTAGTCCATCAGAACAAATAACACACAACAAAATGGTGTGGAAATAGATTATTTACGAAAACAACATTTCTGAAGGCTGTAGACATATGAAAAGGTGTTTATCAACACTATAAAGGAAATGTTAATACAAAGGACAATGAAATCATCTTTCCCTAGTGAGAAGAGCTTATATCAAAAATACTGGAAACAGTTTTGTAAGGTTGTCCAAGAAAACACCGTTTCTATGTTTGTGTGACCTTATCTAAGGAAAACACTATAAGATTTATCTAACAAGTGAAAATAGAATCTCCAAGTTACAACTGATTCTATTTTTGGTAGCTTCACCCTAGCTTGAAAACAGTCATTTGAGAAAATACATGTAGACATATGTTTATTGCAGCGTTTAGAATAGTTGCCAAGGCATGAAAACAATCCTAATGCTTAATGACAACTTTATTGATAAGGAGTTGTGATGTATATACACAATGGGATACTGTGCAGTTATAAGCAAAGACAAAATAGCAGCGTTTTCTGCACCATGGATGGAACTAGAGGATATCAAATTAAGTGAAGTTAGTCAGAGGGAGAAGAACAAAGTCAGACAATCTTATTCACCCGTGGTACACAGAGAACAGAGCGTTACGATGGACAGGATCCAATGATAACTCCCCCTGCGTCCTAACCACAATCTGGGGTTCCCGAGAGGAGTCAGTCGGGGGCTCAGATCCCTGGTAAGGAGAGGCCGAGCACAGGGGCCACAGCAGAGTGTGGGAGTCTTGGGGATTTGTTGCTGGGAGAAGCGCAGGGAGTTTGTGACCCACCAGCATCAACACTCAGGCTATTGTCATCGTGTTCCCTCAGTGACAGTAAAAAGGGAAGGAGAGAAATCTCTCCATTCTGTGAAAAGAAATTATCTTGACTAAAGAAAAATCAACCACACCTGACCTAGGAGGAGATAGCATTCTCTAATGGATTCTGAGAAAGGACGAGAAATAAGCAAATTTGTAATAGGAGAGAAAGCAATTATTAAAATGTATGAAAATGTATATAGGTGATATATTCAATTTTATTCATATATTTCAACTAAAGAGTAAAGAGGACCCCCCCCCCCCCAGCCTCTCTCCCCTCTCTCCCCTTGCTTCTGGAGCACAGCCCTGGAATCCCTGCATCACAGCACCCCCTGGTGGTCACAAACACCCCTGCAACTCTCCTGTCTCCCTCAGCAGGTTTGTGTCTGGGCTCACAGGGACTTGCCCTCACTGTGTGTATTTTGCACAATAATACACAGCTGTGTCCTCAGTTACTGAGTTACTCAGTTTTAGATAAACTTGGTTCTTTTAGGTTTCCCTGGATATGCTGACTTGTGACTGAAGACTCGGTTTATATCACTCCATATACCATCACTCCATATACCACCAATCCAATTCAGTCCCTTTCCAGGGGTCTGGCCAGCCTATTGTACATCATACCTGGTTAGAGAGAATCCGGAGACTGAGCAGGTGAGGGACAGCGTTTTCCAGGGCATCCACGGGCTTAGTCCTGACTCCTGCAGCTCTACCTGTGACAGGACACCTGGGGACAAAGACCCACAGTGAGTCACGGGCTCAGAAGCCCCATGTCCTGTCCACCTTGGAGCCTCTTCCCAGGAGACATTCACAGCTGGGAGCTGCCACCAAAAAGAGGAGGATCCAGTGCTGATGCACTTCATACCCACGAGGTCCATAATCTCAGACACCGTGTAGGGGGAGAGGGAGTCCGTGTTGGGGTGAGTGTGAACGTGGTTTTAATCCTGGGTCCCGAGTGAAGATATGCATAGGGGAGCCTCTGTAGAGAAAAGAGGGGACGCGGGGAGGGCTATTGTGTTGTGTCCCTGGGAGGAGGTGCTGAGTGTGTCTTACAGCACTCAGGTTTGTCCTTGGGGCCCTGACAGAGCCGGGCCTCTTCCTCCAGCACAGGAAACGTGCTGAGGAGCTCTCAGGAAACAAGATTTGCTCAGGGGGAAACGGCAGGTGGGGAGGAGAGTTCCCCTTGTCTCGAGTCCCTGATGACCAAACCCAGCCCCCCAGGGCTTCTACCCTTTAGACAGGCCACTGCCCCTCGGTGTCCCTGTGGTGGCTCCTGTTCTACCACTGAATATGGAAAACCTGGGGCCTTACAGGCAGTGGAATTGTCCCTGTGAATTATGACTTGGTCTGTTCTAATCTATGTCAATCAAATTTCACATTTTTTTAAAATTCAGGCTTCAGGTGCTCCATGGAATTATGAGTTGAGTCTTTTCACACATTTATTTATTCATGTACCTTGGATAAAAATCCATTTTCCTTGAGCAGCTACACTCTGAAATATTCAAGGCAGTTATTAGGGTGGATCTGTTCTTTCTCACTGGTGCTAAGCCTATTTAAAGACAAAGAAGATGCCTCGCATATTGTCTGTCATCTGCAAGCTGTTCACTCGCGTCATCCTGAATAGGATTGGCAGAACTCTAGATGAAGGACAACCATGCGAGCAAGCCGGGTTCTGCAAAGGATTCAGAACGATCAACCATATCCACACGATAACCAAGCCCATTGAGTTTTCTTGGGCATTCAGATACCTCTCTGTCTAACGTTCATTGACTTAAAGAAAACCTTTGATTCTGTTGAGATGAAAGTGGTCATCAAAGCCCTAGCCAATCAAGGCACTCAAACTCAATACATCAGGATCCTCCGTGAGCTGTATTGTGGATTCACTACCAGGATCTCACCATTCTACAAAGAAGTGGTCATCCATGTCAAGAGAGGGATTCGACAGGGTGGTACCATTTCACCGAAACTCTTCAGTGCCACCCTTGAGAAAGTCATGTGATGACTGGAATAGGAAGGAATGGGAGTGAAGATAGACGGTTGGCAACTACACCTCCTCTGCTTTGCTGATGACATCATTCTAATAACACAAAACATTAGCCAAGGGGCACAAATGCTGGCCGACTTCATTAGTGTGGAAAGGTCAAACTCCAGCTGAATATTACGAAGACAATGTTTATGAGAAACAATCTCGTTCCTGACGTTCCATTCGCTCTCAATGGAACGACAATCTCTGAATGCAACAGTTTTGTGTACCTAGGTCGAGAAGTCAACATGATGAATGACCTGGCACCTGAGTTGCCCAGGAGGAACAGAGTGGCTTGGAATGACTTCAAGAGTGTTGAAGAAATAGCTAAGAGTATGAAGAACCTCCAACTTCAGGCACATCTCTTCGATTCCACTGTTCTTCCTGCATTAACATATGCCTCAGAGACCGGGGCCCTATGAAAGCAAGATGAGAATGTTATTCGGGTCTCCCAAAGAATAATTGAAAGAGCTATGCTTGGAATATCACGTTTCACTCAAATGAGAGAAAGAATCCGGATTTCCAACCTCCGTCGACATTCAAGAATCAGGGATGCTATCTCTTTTGCCAAGGCGTCAAAAATCAGAAGGGCTGGACACGTAATGAGATTTGGAGATGACCACTGGACTAGAGTCATTACTGACTGGATTCCACAGGACATCAATAGACTGCATGGCGCTCACTTACGAGATGGTCGCGCTTCTTCATCTAGAGCCTGAATGATCAGTTTGAGCTTCTTCGTGTTCCTAGAACAAGCAGATGCGATTGGACTACAGTAGCACGCAAAAGGGATGAATGGAGATGTTACTGGCTCCCGCTCGAGCAAATAAATTAGTAACCAGATGTCAAGTGATCAAATGACCCAAGGACTGAGTTCAACAGAAGAGGCCAGAAAATATGGTATAAAATTTGATGTTTAAAAAAGTCAGCATTATGGATCAAAAGTAATCTACACACCCAGCAAGTTCTACAAAATTCTGCTAAGATAAACACAGACATGCAAACAACAATCCAGGCAACATGAGTATTGAGATGGATGATGTCACATCTCAGGGATCAGGTGGCTATAAGATTCATAACTACTTTCGTGTATAAGCACGTGACTCATTGTGACTGTCTCCAGCTGTCTGTTCCAGAGCTCCTGCAGGTCCAGGACAGTGAATCCTCACAGATGTGAACCACCTGCATTGTCTCTGTATATCCAAAGTCATCAGTTTCCAAGGGAGATTGGCTCCCAGACCTCAGGAACGACGCTGGAGTGCCTGGGGAATGCTGGGAATATTTCCTAAAGTTGCTACCCAAGACCAATAATTGGACACTTTCTTAATCACTTCACTTCACTTAACTTCCCGTTAGTCGTTGATTTGCTCGAGCGGGCGCCAGTAACGTCTCCATTTGTCCCTGTCGCGTGCTAGTGTAGCCCAATGGCATCTGTTCGCTCCGTGAATATGAAGAGGCTCAAACCGATCGTTCATGATCTTGACGAAGAAATCTGACCATCTGGTAGGTGGGCGGCCACGCGGTCTCTTGACATCCCGTGGAATCCAATCAGTAACAGCTCTAGTCCAACGGTCGTCTTTAAATCTCATTACGTGACCAGCCCATCTGATTTTCGACACCTTGGCAAATGAGACAGCGTCCCTGATCTTTGATCGTCGACAGATGTCAGAACTCCGGATTCGTTCTCTCATTTGAGTGAAACGTGATATTCCGAGCATGGCTCTTTCTATTCTTCTTTGGGAGACCTGAATGGAGTTCTCATCTTGTTTGCGTAGGGCCCAGGTCTCTGAGGCATACGTTAATGCAGGAAGAGCAGTGGAATCAAAGAGATGTGCCCGGAGCCGGAGGTTCTTAGTCCTCTTAGCTATTTCTTCGATGTTCTTGAAGGCGTTCCAAGCCGCTCTCTTCCTCCTGCGCAGCTCGGGTGCCAGGTCATTTGTCATGTTGACCTCTCGACCTAGGTACACATAGCTGTTGCATTCGGAGATGGTCGTTCCATTGAGAGCGAATGGGGCATCAGGAACAAGGCTGTTTCTCATAAACATTGTCTTCGTGAGATTCAGCTGTAGTCCTACCTTTCCACACTCACGGTCAAAGTCGGCCAGCATTTGTGCCGCTTGGCTGATGTTTGGTGTTATTAAAACAATGTCATCAGCAAAGCGGAGGTGGTGTAGTTGCTGACCATCTATCTTCACTCCCATTCCTTCCCATTCCAGTCGTCGCATGATGTTCTCGAGGGTGGCACTGAAGAGTTTCGGTGAAATGGTATCACCCTGCCGCACCCTTCTTTTGACATCAACGATCACTTCTTTGTAGAATGGTGAGATCCTGGTAGTGAATCCGCAATAGAACTCACGGAGGATCCTGATGTATTGGGCTTGAATACCCTGATTGGCTAGGGCTTCAATGACCGCTTCCGTCTCAACAGAATCAAAAGCCTTCTTTAAATCAATGAACGTTAAACAGAGCGGCATCTTGAACTCCCGAGAAACCTCAATGAGCTTGGTTATCGTGTGCATATGGTCGATGGTGCTGAATCCTTTGCAGAACCCTGCTTGCTCGCATGGTTGTCCTTCATCTAGTGTTCTGCCAATCCTATTCAGGATGACTCGAGTGAACAACTTGTAGATGACAGACAATAGGCAGATCGGGTGATAGTTGCCAATGTCATGGATGTCTCCCTTCTTGAACAGTAGTAAGGTCCTGCTGGTTTTCCATTGGGACGGAACCTTGCATTCAGACAGATAGCGAGTGAAGAGCCGAGCCAGTGTATTGATGAGTACTGACGGCAGGTTCTTCAGGTGTTCAGGTCTGACCTTGTCTGGGCCGGGTGCTGTTTGTTTCTTTACCGACGAAATGGCATGTCGGATTTCGGAAGGGCAAACGTTGGGAACGACATACCCATCCTGTGGAATTTGGTATGTTGGCAAGTGGACATGGCTATCGAAGAGATTTGAGTAGAAGTCATGGATAATCGTCTCCATTGCCGTTCTGGAGGATGTGATGGATCCATCAGGACGTCGGAGGGCAGTCATCTTGGTCTTATAGTTGGCGAAGGATAGGCGGGCCTTACGAATACTTTTCCCGGCTTCTGCTGCATCTACCAGTACTTCTGCTCTTCTCTCTTTGAGGTCTTCCTTGATCGCATCTCTGCACTGCTTTGCAAGCTCGGACGTTAGCTTGCGGTTGCCTGAGGCATGCGCCAAACCACGCTGGCGAATTAGCTCAAGAGTTTTTGAAGATAGGCGACTTTTTGTGGCTATCTCTCTCTTGGCGTTCCTCGCACATTCATGGGGGTGCTGAACCAGTGTATCGTATTCCTCGTCAATGTTGTCAAAAATGGCATCTTCCCATGTTGCCGCAATAGTACCAAAGAGTTCCCAGGTGGTGGTCATTCTAGGAGTTCTCATTTTGAACTTTGCAGCCCTTTCTCCCCGCTCTGTGAAGTAGAATTTTGCACGAAGGAGACGGTGGTCCGATCCTGTTCGAAATTTTGGGACAACAGCGACATCAGTCAGGCAAAACCGTCGATTGAATATGATGTGGTCTATTTCGTTGTGGAATCGTCCACCGGGAGACTCCCATGTCCATCGTTTAGATTCTGCCTTCTGGAACTGTGAGTTACCATGAATGGTCTTGGTCGACATGATGAACTCAGACAGTTTCTCACCCTGTTCGTTCCATTCTAGGCCATGGGTCCCGATGTGAAGTTCTTCAGCTGATCTTCTCGGTCCTATCTTGGCATTAAAATCACCCACAATGATCTTGTAGAAGGTGTGGTCTTCTTTATAGAACTTCTCTAGCTCCATGTAGAACTTCTCGATTTCTCTTTCATCATAATGAGATGTTGGTGAGTAGACAACGAAGATAGAAACTGCAGGCAGTGAGCCACATCTATTCAAATGTAAACCTCCGATTCGGGTTGTTAGGCATTCGAATGAATCAATGCTCTTGGCCAAGTTTGTGTTCAGAAGGACACCGACGCCTCCAACACCTCTTTTATCGCATGTTCCGAGGAACAATTCTTCTCCAGTGTCGAAAACGGCATGGTGAGATTCGTGCCTTCTTGTCTCTGTTAGACCAATGATGTCGTACTTGATCATTCGCGCTTGTACCATCAGGTCCTTGATGGATGCATCTGATGCTAGCGTACGTGCATTGAAAGTACAAACGATCATTTTTGTCTTCCTTCGTTGTGGCAGCCTAGGTCGGCCTTGAGATTTTGTCAGCCTCTCCTTTCTCATCCTTCTCAGTGCTGCCATGTCGGTGAAGCCTTCAGGGTCAGGTGAATGAGACCAGTTGTAGTTACTGGTTTTGGCATATTGAATACACAGCGGATAGCTTGCCAGGCTCTTCCGTGTGGATGGAATACTCTCGGTAGCTTGCCAGTCTTTCCGAGAGGGATAGAGGCTTTTGGGGTGACCTCTAATCACCCTTGTAGGTGTTACCATATTTGAACCCTATCAAATATGGTACGACAATTCCAGAAGATGGGTATTTAGTGTCTTATGATGTGTGAAGCGGACACTTTCTTAAACTTAGGAAAGCTTATTTTCACACACCATTCTTAAGTATAGATTAACAATTTTTGTTTTAATTATCATCTTATTAAATTAGACGTATTTCTTTTCCCTTTCTTGCCTGACATTGTAGCTGTTTCACTCTTTCAGATGTAGAATAAATAAAACATTCTGATTTATAATTAGTAATATATTAGAAATAGTGCAAGATCCAAATTAGAAATGAAAGATACGAAGAATATTCTTTTCAGATTTTAGCATTGTTAGACACTCCTGGCATGACAGAAACTTTAAAATTTTGTTTTTCACAGAAAGCTCCCGGAAGAGAACAAGGCAGAGTCTCCTGCCCCCACGCCTGGCTGTTCTAACTGGGGCCCCTTGGAGGAGGGTAGATTGAGTTTCCCTCTCCGCTCTGGGCAGAGCCCCAACAGCTGAAGACCTCCGGGACCCAGCCAAAGTCATGCTGAAACCACTCTCCCCATGCTTGGACGAGGAACCGGCAGAGGAATCCAGGTGTGCGGGGCCAGGGGCTGAGATCTCCAAGCTTGCTCTGTTCGAGACTGGACCTCTTCCACCCAGTTCCCCCACCTTCTAGTAGCTAGACAGTTACACCCACCAATGCCGTGTAACCCCATCAATGGCCAGGATCCAGAGACTCTAAAACTAAGCTCCCGGCAGCACGCAGCCGCGACCTCTTATTCTCTAGTTCTAACACTCAGAAAACCCGGCAGACTACTGTGAGTATCATACCCGCCTATATGCCTGACTAGGAATACCTGTAAAGGTGATTAGAGCTTGCCCCAAAAGTTTCCATCCCTCTCGGAGAGCCTGGCAAGCTACCGAGAGTATCCCGCCTTCACATCAGAGCCTGACAAGCTTACCCTGGCGTACTCGATATGTCAATAACAGTAACAGTGAATGGTCCTCATTTCCCTGATTTTGAAGGAACCCCCAATATATCATCGGGCCACACTAGCATTCAACAGGGATGAATAGAGATGTTACTGGGCCTGCTCGAGCGAATTGGTGAACAACGGGGTGATAGTGATAGTGATTTTCACAGCAATTTGAGCAGGATCAATGGAATTGGAGCATCTTTGCACATGTTCATTTTCCTGCACCACTAGCCTGATCTCTGCGCACTATAGGGGAGACCAGGACACAGAGTACCCCAGGGGTGCCTGCACAACTAAAAAACACAGAAAATCCATCTTTGAATAGTACAGTTTATCATAATGATTATGTAATCATTAGTTTAATTCAAAATTAGGCAGTTTCAATCATCACCGAGAGTGTAATTTTTAATAGGAAATTTACCTTCAACATTTGTCTTTGTTATTGATATTGCACAGTGGTAGGGCGTTCGCCTTACAAGCGGCCAACATGGCCAACCCGAGTTTGATTCCTCCGCCCCTCTCGGAGAGCCCGGCAAGCTACCGAGAGTATTCGATATGCCAAATACAGTAACAACAAAGTCTCCAATGGAGACGTTACTGGGCCCGCTCAAGCAAAATTCTTTGAGTTCCCTAAGTGAAGAACTGATGGTGCACTTGTAATTTTAAAGAGGTGACTTTGGAAGATTCCCCAGAATAGGAGAGCTGCCCAGTGATGTCACTATGTGAGGGGAGGAAGGAATGTAGATTCTAATCTCCAGGTTACTCTGTTTTGGGAGGGCAAACAGGAAACTAAGGTTGATCTACAATGAGGAATTTATTAAGAGTCACATATGCAATAATCTCAGTATGGAGCCTCAGTGTAAGGAAGATTCTTAGGCTCTGGGGTGTGGTGTTTCTGGGGGTGCTGGGATAGTGGGAGCTCAGGGAGAGCATCGATGTTCTGGGTCTCACTGTGAAGGGCTTCCTCTGTCTCACTGTGAAGGGCTCAGTGCTGCAGGTATTTCTCCTCTACAATGTCTGAGGGGTGGAGATGGAATGGGGAAACTGAATTTCCATTTAGTAAGTGGATGAGGGACTAGAAGTCAGCCCATCCAAGAGAGCAAGACTCCCAGGTGTGGAGTGACCAGGTAGAGGATACCTCGATGCAGGTCAGAGGATAGGGGTCAGTGGGCACAGAGTATGTGTCTGAGAGCAGAAGGAAGGGGCCAGCACACAGCTGAGTGGACGCCAGGATTTCTCTTTCTCATGAAGTGACTCCTACCAGGAAACCATGATAACCTCTACAGGGGGATTTTAATTTCTACAAGAGAATAATGAGCCCCTCAGGCCTCCGGGAAGTCATGGTCCCATCAGTAAATACTATACTGAGGCAGAGAGTAAGACAACCTCCTTCCCGCCCACAGTGGGGATGGAGAACTCAGGACAAGTTGTCCATGGGTAGATCTGAGAGGTGAGGAGCAAGTCAGTCCTGATCTCCACAGAAAAATGATTCATCTGGTCATGAACAACATTTCCTCAGGGGCAAGTCCTCAGAGCCTCCTGGGGGCCTGCACCCCTGATGCTCACCCTGCTTCCTCCTGCAGGTGGTTTGTGTCTGGGCCCACACGGCCTTCCCCTCTCTGTGTCTCTCACACAGTAGAACAGGGCTGTGTCCTCCTCCCTCAAGCGGCTCATTTGCAGAGAGAGCGTGTTCTTGCTGTTGTCTCTGGAGATGGTGAATCCGCCCTTCACAGAGCCGGCATAATGTATACTACCACTATCATAACTAATGTACGAAATCCATTCCAGGACCTTCCCTGGAGTCTGGCAGACCCAGCTCATCCCATAGCTGCTAAAGGTGAGTCCTAAGGCTGCACAGGAGAGTGTCAAGGACTTCCCGGGCTGCACCAAGTCTCCTCCAGACTCCACCACCTTCACCTCACACTGGACCCCTGAAAACACAAAGACATTCTCGTCAGGAAACAATCCTCACACAGAAGATCTGCCTCTCCATCTTTCCCATGCTGCTTGTCTCTGTTGCCCATGACTTACCTCCTAACACAGCCACCAGGAAGTCAGCTCAGCCCACATGTCATATTGGTTCTATGTGAGTCAGAATGGAGGCCTTGGGAACCCGTGAACTGACTCCTCTCCTGGAGCTGAGTCTGGGCTGGCCTGTTTTTCATCATGACAGGGAGAGGCTCATTTGCATATTCTGCTCCTACATAAAACGTTCTGTCTGAACCTATAGATTAAGTGAAGAAATCCAGAACAAGTGTCAGGTTCTGGGGATGACTTGTGACTCGAAAAAGATTCTGTCATGCATTTATTATATGAAAATTTTAATTTGTGACATTTTGTCCTTATTTATTATCTACAGTCATACTTCTGTTTCATGCATAATTTGTCACAGAAACACTTAAATACTTTATATAATATTATCATAACACATTTTAAGAGTTGGCCCCATTATTGAGACAAAAATAATCCCCTAAAGGACATCGAGTTATGAATGAGTTGAGAACCAAGAGTTAAAACAGAATCAGGAATGAGGCAGAATGGCCAGACAACATAGTCCTGATATCTGGGAAACCTGAGGCAGGATTCTGTGTCTGCTCTGTTTCTGATGTTTCTCCCAGAGGAAACATCTCTGAGAATAAAGATGTTTGTCCTGATATCAAAGGCCCTCAGATGTGTAAAAGCTCAGCTCATATAGACTAAGTCAGGCAGCTGACCTCAGAATGTCGTTCTTCTGATGATTCCTGTTTCTAAATGAAAACTCACTGTGTTGGGCATTAGGAGCTCTCAGTTCACGAGACTGTTCCTCCCTGGACCCCCCCCCCAACTTTTCTCTCTTAAGTCTGTCTTTAAAATGCTCATAGAACCCCATGGTTTGTCCCTGTTCACCAGGATTGGTCCCCAGTAACAAGAGGCAGCAGAGGAGTAAGCTTCTTCCCTTGCATTGGGTGATCAAGGTTCATTCCTTGCACTTTGTATGTTTTCCCATGCTCCACAAGGAGTGATTGCTGAGTACAAAGCCAGCAGTGTAACCAGAGTGGCACAACAACAAATCCAAACCAACAGAGACTGAAGGATAGCACAGTGGTGGGGAGCTTGCCTTGCACATGGCTGACCCAGGTTTGAACTCTAGTATCCCATATGCTTCTCCCAGCAATTTCAAGAGTAATTGCTGAGTGTAGAGTCAGGGGTAATCCCTTAAAAAGGCCAGGTATAGCCCCCAAACCAGACAAAAACTCACAAATCACGCCAAACAAAATATCACTAGCATCTGTCAAGAACTTCCCTGTAATGAGAACTAATTGTATTTATTCTGAATTTTGCCTTTACCTGGAGGATGTTGGAGACTAGTGTGCATGAAGTACATGGGGTGTGACTCTTCACATCAACCCGACCCCACATCTCCTTCTTCACAATCACAATCACAACCATCCTGTTATTTGTCGATTGCCTTGAGCAGGCCCCAGTAACGTCTCCTTCGTCCTAGCCCTGAGATTTTTTTAAAGTACCATATTCAAGGCTCTTTCAGAGTTAGGAGAATGAGAGCCTTCATTGTTACTGGTATTTGGCATATTGGGTACGCCACGGGGAGTTTGCCAGACTCTGCCGTGTGAGCAGGTTACGTTCGGTAGCCTGCCAGTTTGACCAAAGTAGGAATGAGGTGATAAGATGTCTCCTGCCCCCGCGCCTGGCAGTCCTCTCCTGGGCACCTTGGAGGGGAGTGGGTTGAGTTTTCCTCCCCGTCCCGACCAGGGCTCCGTCAGCCGAAGACCTCCAGAACCAGCCACCATCATGCTGAGACCACTCTCCGCACACATGAAAGTACCAGCAGAGGAACAAAGGCACGCGGGTCCCGGGGCTGAAATCTCCAAGTCTACTCTGATTGGGGTGAGCATACTCCACCCAGATCCTCCGAATGCCAGTAGGCGGGGGTCACACCCACCAACTGGCCCTCTGGTGCCATATAATCCCATCAACGGCCAAGACTCAGAGACTATAAAACCCAGCTCCCGGAAGAGAACAGCGCAGAGTCTCCTGCCCCCGCGCCTGGCTGTCCTCGCTGGGGCCCCTTTGAGGGGAGTGGGTTGAGTTTTCCTCCCCGCCCCGACCAGGGCTCTGGCAGTCTCCTTCTATGTCAATATTTGAATAATAGTAAAAACCAAAGGAGGCCATGCCCTAAACAGAATACTGATTATAGATCATTAATGTTTCATGAGCGTTGGCATATATGGACACCTGTGCAGTGATCATGACACCAAAAACTGGATGAATCCCTCACTCAGTGTTTCACCTTGGTCCATGGTATTCCGCCCCCCACGCCTCACCCCTCCCTCATGCCCTCTGCGGTGACTCCTGTTTGTGTAATTGTGTGTAGGGTGTGATGACAGAGATTCACTCTCAGTAGCCTTCCACTCTTGGGATATTTTATGGGTCTTTTACTCATTACTAAAGGCGTCTTGAATTGCTCTCAGTCCTAAAGCATTAGAATAGGTCACACGAGCTTTCTAGAAGGAGAGGAAAAATGAGGAAAAGTTGTTCTACATCTTACATAAATATTAAAGAGAAAGCTATACAAATAATAACAAACAGGAAAGTAGAGATTCATACTCACCCTGCCAGGATTTGGAGTCCTGGGGGCCTGGTGGGATGAGTGTGGGGGACAGGGAGGAGAGATTACAGGGAGGATGTTGAGAGTGTAAGGTTGTCACTGAGAGTGGAACTGCTCTGGGAGCAACGGGAAAGGGTCCTAGGAAAGACGCTGGAACTGGTCATGGATGGGAGTGGGTGGGGGAGATGGGGGTTGAGTGTCTCTGTGTTGTGACAGAATATTGGCCCAAGTGGGCTTCTAGCACATGGTGACCCTCTTTGCCCCTGGTGACTGAGGCCTTTCCCAGGTGGCTCCCGAGTACCCTCTGGTGGTGAATAATGCCCCTGCAGTCGCTACCATGTTCCCCCAGGAATTCGTGTCTGGGCTCCCCTGACTGACCAGCAGTTCCCTACACAGTCACACCCCCAAGATCACCTGCTCTCAGGCTACTCTCCTGCATGCAGTTCACAGGGTTCCTGGGTCTCTGCAGACGGTGAATCAGCCCCTCCCAGAGAGTCAGGGGGTGATTGTCCTGCCACAGTCCTGCCTTTTCCTCGGGTCTGGTGACCAGGTCATCCAGGAGCTGCTGACCAGAGTCTGCACAGAAGAGACTCCGCCTCTGTCTCAGTCTATGTTTCTGTCCCTCTCTCTCCTTTCTCTCTCTGTATCTGTCTCTGTCTCTCTCTGTGTCTCTCTGTCTCTGTCTCTCTCTTACTCCAGGTTAAGTCTTCAGTGATTATATCTTGTTAATTGATATCGGAGTCTTTCACATTACATCCCACCCAATGACCAATTTGCTGTGCTACTCCTGGTTGATCGAGTTGTAGTGTTTTTGATATGTCGCTCCAGGAAATCCAGAGTTTTTAACGGGGTAACATAGCTGAAGTTAAATCTTTAACTGGTGCCGGCTTCGGGGAATGTGTGTGACTGCCTGGGCTTCCAGAAGTACAGAAAGATGGCGGGAATATAAAGGAAATATAAATCAGAGGGACAATGAGAGATATCACGGTGAAAGACCTATACCAGAAAATGACTCTAAAGAAAGAAAGAGTTGGGATGTTGTCAAATGCAAATCTGTTTCCTAATTAGCTTTGAATGTTGTTTGATTTAATCTCTATGAAAAACAGTAGGAGATTTCTCTAAAAAGTGAAAATAGAGTTTCCATATAAGAAACTGATTCAAGCTAGATACCTTCACCCAAAGGTGAAAATATCAAATTAAGAAGTTATAATAAAACATACAATGAAGCATTTAATATACTGGCTAGGACATGGAAATGATCCTAATGCTTAATGACATGTTCATGGGTAACAAGTTGTGCGGTATATACAGAAAGGGATACTATGCAGTAGTTAAAAAAAAGACAAAATATCAGCATTTTCTGCACCATCGATGGAACTAGAGAATATCAGATTAAGTGGTTTGTCAGAGGGTGAAAGACAAATTCAGAAAATCTCATCCATCTGCAGTACACAGAGAGCAGAACGTCAGGATGGACAGGATGCAATAATATAACGGCCCCTCCGTCCTTCCGCCCGACCGAGGTCACCAGCTGCCCCCCACAAGCGGCTCTCCGGCCACGGCCCCAGAAGCACAAGAACTAAGCACAGAAAGCCACCCGCTTGGAGCAGAAAAGCAAATGGACTATGTGTTAAACCGCGCCAGCATGCCTGCCCGGAGGGGAAAGGGTGTTGCCCCATTCGCCCAATCCTCTCTGGAAAGAAAGATGGCGGCCACATGGGAGCCTTGTGGACAGCAGGTTTGAGCCGGGGGTGGGGGGCGGCAGGGGCCTCATGGGAAGGGGGGCGTTCTGGGCTGTCCTTCATGCCCGACCGAGGTCACCCGCTGCCCCCCACAACTCCAGAGCACAGAAACCAATCTCTTAACTATCTAACTTTTAATAGAAATACTTCCAGGGTTAATAAGTAAAATAGCAGAAATCCAAAACCTTGCGGCCGCAATTGCGGCCGCGCGACATCATTTTATTCTTAAACCCAGCTGTAGAAAGCAAATCATTTCACAACGCTGTTTCAGCATATCTGATTGGGGGGGGGGTCGTAAACTCTAAACAATAATTGTGCATCTTCTATCGAAACAATGTATCTAGTCAAAGTAGATAGAGTATTAACTAGAACTCATCTGCCTCACAGGAGTTGGGAGGGGTGGGAGGTGGGGTTTATTGGGGTTCGCAGTTAAAAATAAGTATTGGTAAAGGGAAATCTGTTTGATATTTACATGACTGAGACCTAAACCCGAAAGATCTGTAACTTTTCCCACAGTGATTCAATAAAGAAATAAATTATTAAAAAAATAATAATATAACGGCCCCTTCAGTCTAACCACACTCTGTGGGTCCTGAGAGGAGTTGGGTGGGGGCTTAGATCACTTGGAAGAAGAGGCCGAGCACAGGGGCCACAGCAGAGTGTGGGGGTCTGTGGGGATTTGGTGCTGCGAGAAGTGCAGGAAGTTTGTGACCCACAAGCATCAACACTCAGACTATAGTCATCGTGTTTCCTCAGTAACATGCTATTCCTCCCTACATGCCTCACCCTTCCCTCATGCTCTCTGCAGTGACTCCTGTTTGTGTAAGTGTATGTAGGGTGTGATGACGGAGACTTACTTTCAGTAGCCTACCACTCTTGGGATATATTATGGGTTTTTACTCATTACTAAAGGCGTCTTGGATTACTCTCAGTCCTAAAGCATTAGAATAGGTCACACGAGCTTTCTAGGAGCCTCCAAGGGGTCTCAGTGAGGACAGCCAGGCACGGGGACAGGAGACTCTGTGCTGTTCTCTTTGGGTTTTATAGTCTCTGGGTCCTGGCCGTTGATGGGATTACTTGGTGCTGGGGGCAGTTGTTGTGTGTAATGCCTACCTATTGGAAGATTGTGGATCTGGGTGGAGGAGGCTCAGTCCTGATCTGGGCAGGCTTGGAGATCTCAGCCCAAGAACCCGCGTGCCTGGGTTCCTCTGCTGGTTCCTTCATGCATGAGGCTTGTCTGAATGTGTGGAGAGTGGTCTCAGCATGTCTGTGGCTGGTTCCTGAGGTATAGGCTGCTGGGGCTCTGCTTTGGGCAGGGAGGAAAACTCTGACCGCATGGCAGAGTCTGGCAAACTCCCGGTGGCATACTCAATATGCCAAACCCAGTAACAATGATGGGTCTAATTCTCCTGACCCTGAAAGAGCCTTGAATATGGCACTTTCTAAAGTCTCAGGGCTAGGATGAAGGAGACGTTACTGCTTGAGGAAATCGATGAACAACAAGGTTACGTGATACCATAATATCGTGTTCCTAGAACTAGCAGATGCCATTCAGCTACACTACCACGTGACAGGGACGAATGGAGATGTTATTGGTGCTTGCTCGAGCAGATCGATGAGAACGGAATGTCAAGTGATCAAATGATCAAGTAACCATGAATATCATGAGATGTTGGAATTCCAAAATTGTAAATGGTTGGTGTCCAGAGACATCCCTGCAGGGAGCCCATACATTTTGAGATTCATCTGGGAGTCTCTGGGTCAAGGCTGCTGATGCGCTGAGATTGCTCCCAGAGGCAGATAATGGGTGGGAGAGCCAGGACCTAAAGTGGGCAGGGAGATGGGCAAGGACCCCCTCACAATATTAATAAGATAAACTAAGAACCATCCTCTATGACAGGATATGTAATGTCATGTGTGAACCCAGGCTGTCTATGCTGGACCTACGAGAAGAGAGAGGCCGTGGGACAGCCCCACCAGGAGGATTCCCAGAGGTGAAGGACTCTGAGACATTTGTATCTGGATAGTTAACTTGACATCACACTCTCGTGCAGGGCCATGGAGGGATCACACTTTACACACAGGGACTTTACCTGACTGGGACTCACTGAGACCCCAGATGAAGGAACTTAGGCAACAGCTGAGATTCCTTAGCTGTAATGAAGATCAAGGATGGCGCAGTGTAGGCGATGTGATGGAAATAACAGAAAGGGGCAAGTATGGAGACAAAACACAGAGAGAGAGAAACAGCTCAAGAAGTGCTGGGCTAACGGTGTTGGCGCGGATGTGGAGAGAAAAGGACTCTCGTTCACTGCTGCTGGGAATGCTGACTGGAAATGCCCTTTTGGAAAACAGTATAGACCATTCTCAAAAAATTAGAAATTGAGCTTCCATTTGACCCAGCAATTCCACTCCTGGGATTATATCCCGGAGAGGCAAAAAAGAATAGTAGAAATGACATCTGCACTTCTATGTTCATTGCTACACTGTTTACAATAGTCAAAATCTGGAAAAATCCTAAGTGCGTGAGAACAAATTACTGCCTAAAGAAACTTTGGTACATCTACACAATGGAGTCCTATGCAGCTGTTAGAAAAGATGAAGTCGTGAAATTTACATACAAGTGGAAAATATCATGCTAAGTGAAATGAGTCAGAATGAGAGGGGCAGACATAGAAAGATTGCATTCATCTGTGGAATATAAAGTAACAAAATAGGAGACTAACACCCAAGAATAGCCGAGATAATTTTGAGGACGTTCACTCCATGGCTTGGAGGCCAGCCTCACGCGCTAGGAGAAAAGGCAGCTCCGATAGAGAAGGGAGCACCAAATAAAGGGTGTTGGGAGGATCCTCCCAGGATAGGAGATGCATGCTCTAAAGTAAACTATAGACAGAACATGATTGCCACTCAATGCCTCTTTTGCAAACCACAGCACCAAAAAGGAGAGAGAAAACAAAAGGGAATGCCCTGCCACAGAGGCAGGGTGGAATGGTGCAGTGGGTGGGGGGTGGGGGATCATTGGTGGTGGAGAATGGGCACTGGTGGAGAGATGGGTACTCAATCATTGTATAATTGAAAACCAAGCACAACAATTTGTAAGTCTACAACTGTATCTCATGGTATTTCACTAATAAAAATTAAAAGTAAAATAAAAATAAAATAAAATAACAATGGGGCAAAAAAGAAGTGCTGGTCTGAGTTTGTGTGGCGGACGAACAGTGGAGTTGGAGCATATGGGTCAGTGAGGGACAGAGGCAGCTAGATGAACCAGCTTTGGGAGGGTCTGATGGGGGTGAGTGTTGGGGGACAAGGGACTGGGACTGTGATCTGAGGGTGTCACTGAATATGGAGCTGCTCTGGAAGCGATGGGGAAGGGTCCTGGTACTGACGCTGGATCCGGACCTGACTCTCATTAAGGCTCAGTGCTAACAGGTTGCAGGAAGTGTGACAAGCTTGATCAAAGTTGGTACAACGATACTTGCAGGGGGGTTGCAAATGGACCTGCCCTAAGACTTAGTGATGGCAGAACAGGGGCCCGAACTCCCTCCAACTACAGCACGGATCAGTTATTATTGTGTTTTGATTCTCGTGATGGACCATACTCCCTCCTCATTCCCTTTCCCCTTTCAGTCCTCAGCGCCCTCTGGTGGCCCTGGAGACTCCTGCAGACCAACATGTCTCAGCATGTTTGTGTCTGGGCTCACCCTGACTTCCTCTCACAGTGTCTCTCGCACAGTAATATACAGCTGTGTCCTCGGGGGTCATTGAGCTCAGCTTCAGGAAGAACTGATTCTTGTTCGTGTCCCTGGTGATGGAGACGCGGCTCGTGAAGGATGGACTGTAGTTGGTGTTTCCATTAGAACAGATGCGCCCCAACCAGAGCAGGCCCTTCCCTGGGGGCTGGCGGATCCAGTGCCAGCAGTGACCACTGGTGATGGAGAATCCGGAGACAGAGCAGGTGAGGGAAAGGGTCTGGGAGGGGGCCACCAGGCCTGGGCCCGACTCCTGCAGGGTCAGAGCAGACACAGCACCTGGGGACAAGGAGAATCAGTCACTGTCAGTCCCTGCAGTCACTCCCTCCCCTAGACCCTGTCACGTCTGGGACACTCACCCAGAGGGGCTGTCCCCAGGCAGAGGAGAAGACCCCACAGAATCATCTTCTCGACCACAGCTCTGCCTTCCCCAGAGACTCAGCCCTGAGTGAGGAGACAGCTGTGAGCTCCACAGCCCAGACAGCATTTGAACCCAGAGCCTGAGAGGGATTTGCATGAGGCGACCAAGTCTGTTATAAGGGGAAACTTTTTTGCTTTGAATATCATTGTCCCATTGGGGCGCTGAACTCACACACCCTGTGTGATGGATTGAGAATTCAGTCCATGGGGCACCTTGAAAGAGTTTATATCAGGGTCCTGACTCAGTCTACATAATAATCAGTGTCAGCGACATTGACAACATTACAAGTCCTTCCGTGTGACTGTCTTGAAATATATAATGAAAGTTGTTACATTTTTACCTTTTTAATAATCAAAGAAACTTTAATACTAACCCTCTTTTACAATGCTGTAACTGATTTCATTTAAGCTATGATTCATTTGAAATATTTTCAGTATCTCTGTCTATATGTATGTATCTTTCTTTCATTGTAGGAATTCGTTTTTTGCTTCCCAAAGTTCCTTGACCTTACATTAATCAAGATTTTTGCAATGTTCTCTTCAAATAGATATTCACTTGAGAGTCTATGCTATGTTTTCATGACCCAGTTTTAGCAAGAAACCTCAAACACATAATGAAATTTCTCTCCCTGGACATCTGGACAGCCTCTAGATTGGATTACACCTGTGGTTCCCTCCATTCCCCAGGTCGTGTCTGCTTGTCCTCCCCTCAGCAAGAAGCCTTGAGTCAGCCCCGCAGGATCACCTCAGCCTGGACGCTCCTGTTCTCTGAGCCTGCTCATCCCTTAACCACAGATCACTGCACACATATGCAGTGTTTGTGGTTAATTCAGATTTTCAAGGATGCATAACTTTTACAACAAGGAGTTTGTTCTTTTGTAATGTGACTAATGTTTGAAGCATTAGCCTCAGTCTCCCAGTCAAGGGCACTGGCATTTCTGCCTCAGTGGCACTCATTTCTCACCTGACAGTCTCCTAATCTGACTCACAAAGCTTGGAAACGGATGCGCTAGCCAGTCCCCCTGCACTACGCACGTGGACATTGAAAACAGGGACATTGAGGATGCACAACATGAAGCGGGTCAAAATTTCAGTCCAAATCGACCCCCATACCTTTTTATTGCTGGAGGAAATCTGAATTAAGAGGGTAGAAATCATGTGTCTCAACTCAGCCCGGAATATACTCTTGTTAGTAGCACAACATGCTGGGCACAATCACAAAGAAAAAGTCACTTTAATATTGGGTGAAAATAAGTTCTAGAGAGTCTGTGAATTCCTAACTATGAAACTTAACAATGAGGCCCTTTGAACAATCCTCACAAGACACTAAACTCATGTCTGTACCATGTCTGCTGTACAACTCTCAGCCTCTCTGTGCAAACACAGCCCTGTGATGTGGTTCCTCCTTTCACAAGTATAGCAGCAAAACATAACTGACCCGACTCAAGAATCCCACAGCCTTCCCTGGAGGTGCTCCGTGTTGAATTATTTCAGGCTCAATTTTAAGATGAGCCTCAAGCAACTGTATGTGTCTCCCAGAACCACAAAATACATGATCATGTAGCGACGTCTGTGTGATCCTGTCACTGCAGCACTAAGTGTTGTAGAAAGATGTGCATAAGCCCCAATGTTGATTCTTTTTGCTTCTCTGTTCAGCCATGGAGTCCATTCTTTACCTCCTTTACCTGGGAACTCTTTGGTACTATTGCTGCAACATGGGAAGATTCCATTGTTGACAACATTGACGAGGAATACGATCGACTGGTTCAGCACCCCCATGAATGTGCGAGGAACGCCAAGAGAGAGATAGCCACAAAAAGTCACCTATCTTCGAAAACTCCTGAGCTAATTCGCCAGCGTGGTTTGGCGCATGCCTCAGGCAACCGCAAGCTAACGTCCGAGCTTGCAAAGCAGTGCAGAGATGCGATCAAGGAAGACCTCAAAGAGAGAAGAGCAGAAGTACTGGTAGATGCGGCAGAAGCCGGGAAAAGTATTCGTAAGGCCCGCCTGTCCTTCGCCAACTATAAGACCAAGATGACTGCCCTCCGACGTCCTGATGGATCCATCACATCCTCCAGAACGGCAATGGAGAAGATTATCCATGACTTCTACTCAAATCTCTTCGATAGCCATGTCCACTTGCCAACATACCAAATTCCACAGGATGGGTATGTCGTTCCCAACGTTCTCCCCTCCAAAATCCGACACGCCATTTCGTCGGTAAAGAAACAAACAGCACCCGGCCCAGACAAGGTCAGACCTGAACACCTGAAGAACCTGCCGTCAGTACTCATCAATACACTGGCTCGGCTCTTCACTCGCTACCTGTCTGAATGCAAGGTTCCGTCCCAATGGAAAACCAGCAGGACCGTACTACTGTTCAAGAAGGGAGACATCCATGACATTGGCAACTATCACCCGATCTGCCTATTGTCTGTCATCTACAAGTTGTTCACTCGAGTCATCCTGAATAGGATTGGCAGAACATTAGATGAAGCACAACCATGCGAGCCAGCAGGGTTCCGCAAAGGATTCAGCACCATCGACCATATCCATACGATAACCAAGCTCATTGAGGTTTCTCGGGAGTTCAAGATGCCGCTCTGTTTAACGTTCATTGATTTAAAGAAGGCCTTTGATTCTGTTGAGACGGAAGCGGTCATTGAAGCCCTAGCCAATCAGGGCATTCAAGCCCAATACATCAGGATCCTCCGTGAGCTGTATTGCGGATTCACTACCAGGATCTCACCATTCTACAAAGAAGTGATCGTTGATGTCAAGAGAGGGGTGCGGCAGGGTGATACCATTTCACCGAAACTCTTCAGTGCTACCATCGAGAACATCATGCGACGACTGGAATGGGAAGAAATGGGAGTGAAGATAGATGGTCGGCAATTACACCACCTCCGCTTTGCTGATGACATTGTTTTAATAACACCAAACATCAGCCAAGCGGCACAAATGCTGGCCGACTTTGACCGTGAGTCTGGAAAGGTAGGACTACAGCTGAATCTTACGAAGTCAATGTTTATGACAAACAGCCTTGTTCCTGATGCCCCATTCGCTCTCAATGGAACGACCATCTCCGAATGCAACAGCTATGTGTACCTAGGTCGAGAGGTCAACATGACAAATGACCTGGCACCCGAGCTGCGCAGGAGGAAGAGAGCGGCTTGGAATGCCTTCAAGAACGTCGAAGATATAGCTAAGAGGACTAAGAACCTCCGGCTCCAGGCACATCTCTTTGATTCCACTGTTCTTCCTGCATTAACATATGCCTCAGAGACCTGGGCCCTACGCAAAGAAGATGAGAACGCCATTCAGGTCTCCCAAAGAAGAATAGAAAGAGCTATGCTTGGAATATCACGTTTCACTCAAATGAGAGAACGAATCCGGAGTTCTGACATCTGTCAACGATCAAGGATCAGGGACGCTGTCTCATTTGCGAAGGTGTCGAAAATCAGATGAGCTGGTCACGTAATGAGATTTAAAGACGACCGTTGGACTAGAGCTGTTACTGATTGGATTCCACGGAATGTCAAGAGACCGCGTGGCCGCCCACCTACCAGATGGTCAGACTTCTTCGTCAAGATCATGAACGATCGGTTTGAGGCCCTTCATGTTCCCGGAGCAAACAGATGCCAGTGGGCTACACTAGCACGCGACAGGGACAAATGGAGACGTTACTGGCGCCCGCTCGAGCAAATCGACGACTAATGGGAAGTTAAGTGATTAAGTGAATCATTATAGATATTTGAAACTTCACTGCTGTTTTCAGTTCAGTGATCATTGAGTGGATTGGTGCTCTGAGGTGATTCTCAGAAAGTATCGAATGTTCTGATGTACTTGAGGTCTTTCCCAGACTTTTGTTCCTATTTATTAAAGCCATTATAATTCTTTTCTCTTTCACTATTCCTTGTGCGTTGGCAGCTCCTTGTGTAACTCTAAATGGTCTGTGTGGAGATCTGGAGATTGTGCTCACACTAGTAGGCTACTGCTGTGATGGAGCCATTTTAGGAAACCATTGTTTTTTAAATCTAATTTTATTTTTACATAATTGTTCATAGTGATTCATTACATTCAATATTACAACACGAATCCCACCACCATTACAACTTCCCACCATTATTTCCTATTTTCCCAAGCACCACCAAAGCCTCCCCGAAGAGCAGGCCTGAAATGATTTATTTTGTATTACTTGTTAAGATTAATTCACCAAAAATGATCAAAAAAGATTTTATTAGACGAATGTGTATGAAGATTGTTGTGTCCCACCCTGGAGCCATTAAGCGCTCATATACGAGATTACTCACCTGTGTTACAGGTTAAGACTATTGTTTTATTATTTTCTTCATCGAGATGGGTTGCCTTCTACATTACATCCCGTCCAAAGTGGCGTGCTAGTCATGGTATATCGTGATACAGAGTAAGAGATGTCATACCAGGAATTTAAAATGTTTGTGGGGTGATGCAACTCAGGTTAAATTTTAACCTGAGGCTGTTTAATTTCTTGGTAAACTTGTTCCCAAGTTGTTGTGGTTCGGCCAAAGGCACAGCTGCAATTTTGGGGTGTCAGGAAGCCTGGCTGGTGACTTTGGAGTTCAGAAGCATGTCTAAGCTCAGTGATCTCTTTTGAGATTTCTTTATGTTAGGTCGTTTATTATCCAATGCTCATTTTGAATATTGTGGTTGAGCAGTCACACACTTCTGGAATCCTAGATTGTAAATGGTTGCGTTGCAGAGACATTTTTGTAGGCACTAATTGATTTGGAGATTCAGTTGGGCATCTCTGGACCAGGGCTGTTGGTGCGCTAAGATGGTGCCTGGAGGCACATTGTGGAGGCGATGGCCAGGTCGACAAGCAGCCAGGGAGCTGGGGAGGGACAGCCCGGTGCCTCTTCTGCCATGCAGCAAGGAGATTCAGTCCTGGAACCCTCATACCTGGGCCTTGCTTGTGGAAGCTCTTTGTCACCAGGTTCCATCTGGAGTAGGCGGGGAGACTGCACCTGCTCCATCTGGGGTGTCCCTGTGAAATGGACTCAACATGGGGCCTGGAGATATCTCTGGATCTGGGGTGGCTTACAGGACTCACTGCTGTATCTCTGGGTTTTGATCTCTTTCAGGATTTATTTATGGGTCCCTGAAACAAGGTCAGTAATAGAGTTCACAGGGTGGTGCTGGCGTTGCTTTGGGGGAGTGACTGCCAGTGCTTCCGGGTGTATTGGGAAGAGGGTGGAGGTAGCCCAAGATAACTCTGCGAAAGCCTGGAGATTTCAGTCACAAAATCTGCATACCCGAATTTTCAGCACACAGTACCTTAGTGAGGTCCGTCCTGAGACAGTGGAGTCAAGCCGGGGATTTGGCAGCGATTTTGGACTGTATAAGTATGCAGGTGCTGGGGAATCTGCCTGGGTAGCACAGGTCAACCTGCCCCGCTCTGATTTACCCCAGTGTGTTCAGCCATATGCGGGTCAGAGATTAACTGTAGCTTTTGTTCTCTTTCCAGATTTATTTACAGGCCTCTAAAATAAGACCAATAAATGAGCTTCTATAGCTGAGCCAGAGGTCTTTTGTGGGTGTGGCTCCCAACTCTCTCATACATAACTTTTGGCTGTTTAATTTCTTGGTAAACTTGGTCTCAAGTTGTTGTGGTCCGGCCAAAGGCACAGCTGCAATTTTGGGGTGTCAGGAAGCCTGAAGGAACCATCAAGCTGCTGATGCACTCACCCCACAGGTACAGGTTGACCTGATGGAGGCACCATACCCTATGCAGTGCTTTCTGTTTGTAGAAGTGTATGTAGGGTGCGATGACGGACACTCATTCTCAATAGCCTTCCACTCTATGGATATATTATGGGTTTTTACTCATTACTAAAGGCGTCTTGGGTTACTCTCAGTCCTGGACCTTTAAAATAGATCACAAGCACTTCCTAGGAGGAGGGACAAAAATGAGGAAAAGCTGTTCTATATCTTACATGAATATCAAGGAGAAAGTTATACAAATAATAATAATTAAAAAAAAACAGGAAAATATCTATACATACTCACCCTGGCAGGCGTTGGAGTCCTGGAGGCCTGGTGGGGTGAGTGTGGGGGACAGGGAGGACAGATCACAGGGAGGGGTTTGGAGGTTTGAGGGTGTGACAGAGAGTGGAGCTGCTCTGGGAGCGACAGGGAAGGGTCCATGGAAAGCCGCTGGAACTGGGCATGGATGGGCTTGGGTGGGGGTGATTGGGGCTGAGTGTATCTTTGTTGTAACAGAATATTGGTCCGTGTGGGCTTCTTGCACATAGTGACCCTCTTTGCCCCTGGTGGGACTGAGGCCTTTCTCAAGTGGCTCCCGAGTGCTCTCTGCTGGTCGGTAGCATCCCTGCAGCCCTGCCTGTGGTCTGGGGAGTCCTTCAGAGTCCCCCGATTCCCAATGTGAATAGAGGAATGCGTCCTGATCACCCAGAGGGATAGGAAGCGTGAGCACTGGGAAATGAGTCCAGCCTGATTCACAGCAGTTTCCCCAGAGAGGTGTGTTCAGAGACAGTCCATGGAGAAGGGAATACTTCCTGCCCCCACGTGGAGGTCACTCATGCCTGAGTCACATCACAGCTCACAGAGACATTAGAGTAAGTCTGGATTACAGAAATGGAATCTGTGCAAAAGGAGAACTAAAGGCCACATTACAAAGAGATTGAAAAATTAAGAAGAAAAAAATTAACTGATAAAAATCAATGTCATTGTTACTAAATTTCAATAGACATTTGATTCATAGACGAGTTGAATTTCCAAATCAATATCCTGGAATATAGGCTGGGTATTTGACATCTTGTGAAAATTTGAATAATAAATGTTGTGAACAGAAATACAGCTTCCTCACAAAAATTTGTAAATCTACAACTGTACCTCATGGTGTTTCACTGATAAAAATCTAAAAAACAAAGAAAAGAAAAGAAAAGAAAAGAAAAGAAAAGAAATACAGGTCCCTGCAGTGTCTTTGAGTTCAGAGACTCTGAATATTATCTGAACATTTTTTACTCAAGGAAATAGATTATTTTTTTAACTGTGTCATATCCATGCCTATCAGGTTTCAAGTGGACTAAAATCAGATGCAGGAGGTAAAGGTAAAGGTAAAGGTAAAGGCCCTCCCGTTGATCGTCGATTTGCTCGAGCGGGCCCAGTAACGTCTCCATTGGAGACTTTGTTGTTACTGTGTCTGGCATATCGAATACTCTCGGTAGCTTGCCGGGCAGGAGGAATGAACATTATTCCTGTCTCCTCTTGCGCACCTCAACTCATCTACCCCCTGTCTGGGGGACATAACCTGGGGGCCCTGGGTCTCAGGGTGTAGAATGAGAAGAAATTGAACCCCCTGATTTCCTAGTTTCCAGCATGCACAGGGCACAGAAAGAGAGTAATTAATCATTATTGAAGCATGTTTTTCAGATGATATTTTGTTGGCAATCAATGAGAATTCTAGCTACAGGATCAGTGTTTTAATTTGATCCAGTTCAATTTTGAAAGGCTGGGGCGATAACACAGCAGTAGGGTGTTTGCCTTGCACACAGCCAGCCTGGCTGAGCTGGGTTCGATTCCTCTGCCCTTCTCCAAGAGCCCAGCAAGCTACCGAGAGTATCTCGACCGCACGGCAAAGCCTGGCAAGCTACTCGTATTCAATATGCAAACAAAGTAACAACAAGTCTCAAAATGGAGACGTTACTGGGACCACTCGAGCAAATGGATGAACTATGGGAGCACAGTGAAACAGTGACACAGTTGTGAAACCCACAGCATCTTCCTGTCCTTAGACACTAGTGAGTGACAGGGACCCTTCCTGAAGGCCCTGCAGGAGAGTGGCCAGGAGTGAGCTGAGGGGCGTGGGCTGGAACTTCCCCCTGAGTCCTCCTGCAGCCCCTACTTTAGCCCTGCACAGAGGGACACAGCAGAGTGAGGAAGAAGAGGAGGCTCAGGGGTCACAGGTGGTTCTTCAGGTGACAATGCACCCTGACATGCGACTAAGCTGAGCCCATCTCTGGGCGTCCCTGAGCACGGGAGTGAGACTCTCCGGGGAGCAGACAAGAGAGGAGTGTGCATGATCACTGTGGGGAGGGTCAGAGACCTTCACCCCCATATGCCTGGGCGGGAACAGGGGGTAAAGTAAATGTGAGTTCCTGGAGGAAGCTGGTACAGAGATCCCTGTGGGAGATTTGAGAATGGACCCCTCCTAAGTGTGAGTGATGGCAGGACAGGGACCCCTGTGGGACCCCGAGGTCATTCTGAGTATAGTGTGGGTTAGTTACTGTGCTGTTAGGATTCCCTTTGTGGATCTGACTCCTTCCTGGTCCCTGTGCCCCTTTCACTCCTGAGTGCCTTCTGGTGTCCCTGGAGAGCCCTGCAGCCCAGACTGTCTCAGCAGATTTGTGTCTGGGCTCCCCTTGACTTCCCCTCACTGTGTGTCTCGCACAGTGATACACAGCTGTGTCTGCAGGGGTCACTGAGCTCAGCTGCAGGGAGAACTGGTTCTTGTTCTCATCTGTGGTGATGGAGATGCGGCTCTTGAGGGATGGGCTGTAGTAGGTGTTTCCATCCCAACATATACGCCCCAACCAGAGCAGACCCTTCCCTGGGGGCTGGCGAATCCAGCCCCAGCAGTAACCACTAGTTGTGATGGAGAATCCGGAGACAGTGCAGGTGAGCGAGAGTGTCTGGGAGGGGGCAACTAGTCCTAGGCCCGAATCTTGCAGCTACATCTGGGACAGGACACCTGGGAACAAGGAGAATCAGTATCTGTGACTCCCTGCAGCCCCTCTCTCCCCTAGACCCTGTCACATCTGGGACACTCACCCAGGGGGGCTGTCACCAGGCAGAGGAGAAGACCCCGCAGAATCATCTTCTTCTCCACCACAGCTCTGCCTTCCCCAGAGACTCAGCCCTGAGTGAGGAGACAGCTGTGAGCTCCACAGCACAGAGGGTATTTGACCCCAGAGCCTGAGAGGGATTTGCATGAGGTGACCCAGTCTGTTATAAGGGGCAACTTTCAGACCTTGGACCTTCTTGTCCCATTGGAGCGCTGAACTCACACAACCTGTCTGGTTGATTCAGCACTTGCCAATGAAGTACATTGAAACAGGTCATAGAAGGCTCCTCACTTGTTTTAATAATCTGTCTTAGTCAAGTGAAAATTATTATAATCATTTCAATTTCAAGTTTCTAATGAACATAGTTTGCATTGCTTATGTTTAAAAAACCTTTTTAAGATATCCATCATTTAGATGCTCATAATTATAATCATACTTAAACTAGTTTCACATCCGTCTCTCTCCAAAATAATATCCAAACAAAAACTGTCCTTCCCAGTATTCATTCCTTTCATAAAGTATGACATAGTTGTATATGATAACTGTTTAAAAATCACTTAACTTCCCGTTAGTCATCGATTTGCTCGAGCGGGCGACAGTAATGTTTAATTTTGTCGCTGTCGCGTGCTAGTGTAGCCCAATGGCATCTAGCTGTTGCATTCGGAGATGGTCGTTCCGTTGAGAGCGAATGGGACATCAGGAACGAGGTTGTTTGCCATAAACATTGTCTTTGTAAGATTCAGCTGTAGTCCTACCTTTCCACACTCACGGTCAAAGTGTGGGAACATAAAGAGCCTTAAATCAATCGTTCATGATCTTGATGAAGAAGTCTGAGCATTTGGTAGGTGGGCGGCCACGCGGTCTTTTAACATCCCGTGGAATCCAGTCTGTAACAGCTCTAGTCCAGCGGTTGTCTTTAAATCTCATTACATGACCACCCCATCTGATTTTTGACACCTTGGCAAACGGGACAGCGTCCCTGATTCTTGATCATCGACGGATGTCGGAACTCCGGATTCTTTCTCTCACTTGTGTGAAACGTGATATTCCAAGCATAGCTCTTTCAATTCTTCTTTGGGAGACCTGAATAGCGTTCTCATCCTGTTTGCATAGGGCCCAGACCTCTGAGGCATATGTTAATGCAGGAAGAACAGTGGAATCAAAGAGATGTGCCTGGAGCCGGAGGTTCTTTGTCCTCTTAGCTATTATTTTGATGTTCTTGAACTCGTTCCAAGCAGCTCTCTTCCTCCTGCGCAGCTCGGGTGCCAGGTAATATGTCATGTTGACTTCTCGACCTAGGTACACATAGCTGTTGCATTCGGAGATGGTCGTTCCGTTGAGAGCGAATGGGACATCAGGAACGAGGTTGTTTGTCATAAACATTGTCTTTGTAAGATTCAGCTGTAGTCCTACCTTTCCACACTCATGGTCAAAGTCGGCCAGCATTTGTGCCGCTTGGCTGATGTGTGGTGTTATTAAAACAATGTCATCAGCAAAGCGGAGGTGGTGTAGCTGCCGACCATCTATCTTCACTCCCATTCCTTCCCATTCCAGTCGTCGCATGATGTTCTCGAGGGTGGTACTGAAGAGTTTCGGTGAAATGGTATCACCCTGCCGCACCCCTCTCTTGACACCAACGATCAATTCTTTGTAGAATGGTGAGATCCTGGTAGTGAATCCGCAATACAGCTCATGGAGGATCCTGATGTATTGGGCTTGAATGCCCTGATTGGCTTGGGCTTCAATGACCGCTTCCGTCTCAACAGAATCAAAGGCCTTCTTTAAATCAATGAATGTTAAACAGAGCGGCATCTTGAACTCCTGAGAAACCTCAATGAGCTTGGTTATTGTGTGGATATGGTCGATGGTGCTGAATCCTTTGCGGAACCCGGCTTGCTCGCATGGTTGTCCTTCATCTAGTGTTCTGCCAATCCTATTTAGGATGACTCGAGTGAACAACTTGTAGATGACAGATAATAGGCAGATCGGGTGATAGTTGCCAATGTCATGGATGTCTCCCTTCTTGAAAAGAACAGAGATAGCCACAAAAAAACGCCTGTCAGAACTGTTTACAAAGTACATAGTTAATAAAAAATTTCTGTTTGAGTTTTATTTTTTTGGGGGAGCACATTCAGTGATGCTTGGTGGTAACCCCTAGCTTTGCACTCAAGAATTACTCCTGGCAATGGCTGTTTCATTCTGGGCAACCCGGAGCGGGGCTGGGTGAGGCCCGTTTAGCCCCAACCGAGGCAGCCCCAGCAGCCAAAAACCTCCAGAACTCAACCGCCACCATGCTCAAGGGCGCTCTCCACATGCTTGGAAGGGCCTCACTCAAGAGCCAAACTATCCCTGGACTTGTCACACTTTACCCCACCAGTATACCAAGAATAGCACACCTCATTTAATGGGGTTTTTAGTAGAAGGCAACTGATCTTAGTGCTATATATATATAGACAAAACTCAACCTTTAACAACATGTTACAAATCTCGTTTAAAAGGGCTTAATGGCTCCTTGGTGAAATATAGCAATCTTCACACCCTTTCCTCTAAGGAATATTTCTGTCTCATTTTTAGTGGATTATTATGAACAAGCAATACAAAATAAATTATTTTGGTTCATCTTGTTTGAATGTAATCAAATATAATCAAATATTGTGAAATATTTTATAAAAATAAAATTAAATTTTTAAAAAAGAATTACTCCTGCTAGTTCTTGGGAGGACCATATGGGATGGTGGGGATATCTCCCATTGGCAAGGGCAAGAAAAGAAAATTGTTCGCGTCTTTGATGATGGAGATGCGGCTCTCTGGCTCTCTAAATTGTGCATTTTGTAGTTCGGGGTCTACTTTGCATTCTCACGGGGCAGACATTTGTTATAGGCTACATTTAAACTATTCCATGTGCTTCTTTTAAATTTTTCATGGACTCCATAGAAAGTTAGAAAAAAAACTTTCAAAAATTCATCCACAACTGCCCCGTCTCAAATTTTCTACTGAGGTCACTCTGCTTCTGTCCATATCTGCGCATCTTTCATCTCTATCAGAGCTTGGGTGTCCCTACTCAGGGGTCCTGCTGTTCCCACCTTTGTCACCCTCCACCAGTGCCACGATCAGTTCTGTTGCTCCATCAGGTGCCTCCGCCAGTGGGTAACATTCAATGACACTTAAGTGGAATAAGTGTCCCGGGAGGAGTGGATTTCTGGAGATGACTGAAGGGCGTCTGACAGACCCTTTCTCCAAATCCCCTTGTAACTGCAGACCCCGGCACGAGCTCAGTCTGAACTGACTGTTCATACTCAGTCACCGATGGAAATTCTGTCCTCTTTTTCTGTCTGTCTGTCTGACTGTCTCCTTTCTTACTTTAAACACTGTGATGTAGACAGTTCTTCACAATACAGTTGTTTCAGGTATTCAGCATGCCAACACCAGTTCCACCATCAATGTGCTCTTCCCTCCACCAATGTCCCCAGTTCCCCACCCCCCAAGCTAGCTCCCTGAGCAACACTAATTAATTGACTTTACACTGTTTGTTACAGCATCTCTCTCCTAATGGTGCTTCTAAAATCCCGGCCTGAGGATTTCCTTCCTGAAATCTTAGGTGTGCTTGGGCCTTCTGTGGTAGAGTTTCACTCGTGAGCCCAGTGGGTTTCCAATCAATGTTCCCATCTAATTTCTGTATTTCTTCTGGCTGGCAGCCCCGTTTCACATTTGCATAGGTGGCATCAGGCTTCAGGCTTGGAGATGGGACGCTCAAGTGCAGGTGATTCTCTGGCCTCTCTGAGATCAATCCTGTAGACGAGCAATTCAATGGCTGTGGTGACAGCCAGATGTGCGTGTGTTGAGTGTTGGGCCTTGGGCAGAGCAGGGACTCGGTCTGTTTCCATCCCACCCGGGGTCAAGAGATCTTGGCCCATGGGCAGTTGGGCCTTCCTAGGATACGTCACTTGTCAATGTCTCTCAAAAACTGTCACCTCAAGCAGAAGGGGGTGTGAGACTCTGGTTTTGGGAAGGGAAGACTGGCTTGTGGCATGTGCTTGACAGGGCTGACCCTCCTCCTGTTCCCCTGTCCCCAGTGGTCCACAGAGTTGGCATGATATTCTCGGGGCATTGTAAGGTGAGATGAAAGGCAGAGAAGCCCCTCAGGGTGACACTAACCTGGTTCCTCTCCACTCTGACCCCAGAACTGCAGAGCCTAAGCTCAGGAGCAAGTTTCAGGGAATAGTGTTGGCATGAGCCACGTCAGAACCCCAAGAGGAACCATTTCTGTTCTGGGCTGAGGGGTTCTGGGGGTTGGGAGGGAGGGGAGTCAGAGATCAGTGGTGATATTCTTCAAGGAGAAATGGAACCGATGGGCACCCTCGAGGGGGAAGCAGGTAAGTAGCACTTTCCCTACAGAGCTGAAGCTACATGTAGGAAACTCATTTTAGAAGGACGAGCATGGAGGACTTGGGAGAGAGAAATCAGTGAATCATGTGTCTTGCTTGACTTGTAGTGTGTGTAGTTGGAAATCCACGATGCTTGTCCCGTGCTGACCACACGCACAAAACCAGTCACCTCCCATGCTGGGTGCAAACACATTCCAGATTGTCGGTGAATTCTCAGATATGGAATTGTGAAGAACGGGAATCATGGTTTGTTTGGAGTTGGGATACTCGCCTTCGTGTCTTCACAGTGCATGTTGCTCTCCCCTCATTGTCTCTGTGCAAACAACACAGGCGGGGGTGCGATTCGAACTTCCACTGCACAAAAGCAAGCCATAACTGACACTGGACTCATAAACCCCTACTAATTTCTCAGGCGATTCATGAGGTCCAAGACCTTCAGACTTACCTTCCACAGAAACATGAACCTTGGGTACTTGTACATAAAACATTAATCTGAGAGATGTCTGTGTGGTTGTGCTCAATACAGCACGAGGCACAGCAACAAGATGCACACACAGTGCTCGAACTCCAGCCCTCGATTCCAATTTTGTCTTCTTCCATTCCCCATTCTTAAGTGCCTTTATTTTGAAATGACGTTTTTCTTTTTTGTTCATTTTTGTCTTGTGGCCACACCCAGTTTTGGGCTTAATCTTGGCTCTGTACTCAGTGCCGGGTTTCTGTTGGGGGTGGGGACCGCATGGGATGCCAGAATCAAACCATGGTCGGCCACGTGCAAGGCAAGCACCCTGTCCATTGCACCATCCCTCTGGCCCTGAAATGATATTTTCATTAACTCATTCATTCCTTCAGTGAGATTTTTGAGTCTTCCTGTCAGTGTTTTCTGAGGCTCAGTGACTACTGAGAGAAGTGTTACTCTCAGGTCTCCACAGAGAGCATCGAATGTTTTGATGTACCTGAGTGTTTACCTGATTCAGTTCCCACCCATTGAAATTATAATATTTCTCTATTTTTCATTATTCCTTGTGCTCCTTGGGATTAGGGGGTAGGTGCTGGGTGATCTAGACATGGAGTTGTGCTCTGCTCAAATATCTCACCAGTGCTGAGACTCTAGAACTTCAGGCAGCCACAGGTGCCTGTGACATAATCTTAGTGGGACTGACAGGGCTGGAGCTAGGTTGGAATGAGCAGGATGGGTTCTGGTGCTGGCCAGGGACTCACTGACTCTTGTGTAAAATACGTGCTTGTTATAAGAATAAACATAAATGATCACACAATTGAATGAAACCTGCAACTCAGAGATAATTCCTTAAATCTATCACAGTAATTTTTGGCAAGGGATTGCTTGAACTTAAAGCAGAACAAGGAAAGTGCACGAATAGAGAACACAAAGCAAGTGAATCCACGTCTCACATCGTCTACAGAATTTTATTTAAGGTACATTAAAGGCCCGGATACTGGGCCAAAGTCCTTAAGAACATTGAGGAAAATGTAGGCAGAGCTCTCAATACTGTTCTGAGAGGTATAATCAATAATTTGACTCTGATTGAAAATCACATTGAAAATGTACTTTTACATGAAAAGTAAAATCAAATAAACCAAAATAATCATTTAAAAAGATTTTACAGGGCAAGGAAAAGTACATTAAGATAAAAAAATAACATTTCAAAATTGTTATCATAATACCACACTCATCATAATTGTGGCCCTACTATCAAAGATACTGATAGTGCTCACAAAACTCACACCAGGAAATCCCTGACTGTAAAACCCCCGTCATAAATGGTGGGGGGACATGCACAGAGACTTCCCTGGAGGTGACAACCCTGTGGGCTGTAGGTATAGAAGTGTTTTTCAGCACTGACTGTCATGGAAATGTCAATAAGAAGGTTAGTGGTGGATCCTCTCAGCCCAGTGAGAATGGCCGATATCAAGACTGGAAACAACCAGTGTGGCTGGGATGTCCACAAAGAGAAACGCGGTTTCAAGGTAGGTTTTGAATGTCAATGCTTGGTTCTATTTCTATAAAAAATACCAAGGAGATTTCTCAAAAGAAGTGGAAATATTTCAACAATCATGAATAGATTTGTAATTTTGTGATTAATGATGTTTAAATAAAAGGTTTTATAAAACTATTTTTAATAAAACTATCAAAAATAGTTCCTATATGACCAAGTGATTCCGACCAGATAACTACAGCCAAATGGGAAAAATTAATTTGAGAAGATATACATGAACATATGCTTTTTATAGTATTTACATAGGGTCAAGGACATGGAAAGTCTCCTAATTCTTAATGACAATTTCATGGACAAAATGTTGTGTTGAAAATACACAATGGGACACTATGCAGATATAAGAAAAGGTGAAAAATTATTAGGTTTCTGAAACATGGATGAAACTGAGAACTATTAGATTCAATTAACGAAGTCCAGGGAGAAGGGTAATGTGGATAATCTCATTCACCTGTGATACATAGAAAGCAAAGTGTCAGGATGGACAGGATCCAACGATAACGGCTCCTGCAACCTAACCACACTCTGGGGTTGCTGAGAGGAGCCGGGTGGGGGCTCAGATGACTGGGAAGAAGAGATCGAACACATCTCTTCATTCTGCTGGGGCCAGAGCAGAGTGTGGGTATTTGGTGCTGGGAGAAGCGCAGGGAGTTTGTCACCCACAAACATCAACACTCAGACTATTGCCATTGTGTTCCCTCAGCGACAATAAAGAAGATAACGGGGAAATCTCTCCTTTATGCAAAAAGGAATGATCTTTATTGTAGAAAAATCGACCTCACCTGACATAGCAGGACGTAACGGTCTCTAGAGGACTCTGAGACAAGAAGAAAAAAACACTAATTTGTGCTAGAAGAGGAAGTAATAACTAAAATGTATATACTTGGTTTACTAAATTTGGTTTAAATGTTATAATAAAGAAGAAAATGATCCCCCCAAAGTGGACAAATATGTAAAAACAAATGAAAAAGTAAGAAAAGAATGTGACCTCTTATAGTCCTCTCTCCCTGACCCTGGGCACAACCCTGGGATCCCTGGAGGAGCGCGCCCCCTGGTGGTCACATGCACCCCTGCAGCTCTCCCCTGTCTCCCTCAGCAGGTTTGTGTCTGGGTACACAGAGACTTGTACTCACTGTGTCTCTTGCACAATAATACACAGCTGTGTCCTCCATTACTGAATTGCTCAGTTTTAGGTAAACTTTGTTCTTGGAGGTGTCCCTGGTGATGCTGACTCTGGACTGAAGACTTGGGTTATAGTCTGTGCCCCCATTACCCCATATAGCGCCAATCCAGTCCAGCCCCTTTCCAAGGGCCTGGCGGACCCAGTGTACACTATAGCTGGTTATAGAGAATTGAGAGACCCAGCAAGTGAGGGACAGTGTCTGCGAGTGCGTCACCAGACTTGGTTCTGACTTCTGCAGCTGTATCTGGGACAGGACAACTTGGAGCCTCCGACCAGGGGATACTCACATCCGGGAGCTGCCACCAGAAAGAGGAGGAACCATCGCTAATGCACGTTCCTGCCCACGAGGTCCATAATCTCAGACACCGTGTCAGGGAGAGAGGGAGGCCGATTTGGGATGAGTCTTAATGTGGTTTTAACCCTGGGTCCTGAGTGCAGATTTGCATGGGGGAGCCTCTATAGAGAATGGAGTGGACCCGTGGAGGCTGGTGTGTGGGGCCTCTGGGAGGAGGTGCTGAGTGTGACTCAGAGTGCTCAGGCCTATCCCTGGGGCCCTGTCAGAGCCCGGGCCTCTTCCTCCAGCACAGGAAATCTACTGAGGAGCTCTCAGGAAACAAGAATTGCTGAGGAGAAACGGCAGGTGTGGAGGAGAATTCCCGTGTCTCAGGTCTCTGACTACCAAACCCAGCTCCCCAGGGACTTTACCCTATAGACAGACCCCTGCCCCTCCGTGTCCCTGCGTGTTTTCTTCTATTCTCCCTCTATATGCTCACAACATCGGGCAAAGTGTCATTGTGATGTGGTCAGGAAATTCAGACACCTAGGTCCGATCCATAGTCAATAAATTTACACAGTAGTTTATTTGTACAATTAGCTTGGATGAAAATCCTTTCGCTTATGGCTGCTTCAAACTGAAATACACAGGAACCTATGGGGTGGATTTGTTCATTCTCACTGGTGATGGATTTGTGTTCGGCCAAGTTAGAGCTTTCTCCAAGGTGACCTTCTTTGTGTGCTTGTCCTGTCCAGGAGCACCTAATCCTGCTGAACTACATATAGCTCTGCATTCAGAGGGTCACCATGAACGTCAGGACCGTGTTTGGGGGGGCACATCACTGAGGAATCTTAACCCTGTCAAGTGCTTTGAAAAACTCATGGTGCGACAGGTCCTCAGCACATAAAAACTTTGGAGCAGGATTCTGCTTCTGGTTCTCAGACTCACACATTTGACAATGGTGCACGTGACTTCAGAAGAGCAGGGGTGACCCTACCCACTGTAACAAATGAATGGAATTTAGGAACAGACAGAGTCCAATAAGGTACCCTAATTCCATGGAGAACTAGAGAGTTGAGATAATTATTGGGTACCAGAAAGTCACTCTAAAATTTCATGTTTGGGGACTTATTTTTAGGTTTTTTTTATTAGATTACTGTGAGCTGCAACACTGATTATAATTAAATTTCTTGCATATATGTTCCAAGGACAATATCTTCACTAGTATCCACTTCCACACACCAGTGTCTTCAGATAGCCTGAACCCCTCCTCTATTTTAGGAAATTATTTTCTTTTCTAGGTATTTGGTTTAAATACTGAAACTGATATGGCATTATACATTACTCCCTTTCTTTTAATTGATTCCCAGTGGGAACGCAATTTTAACATTGTTCCTGATTGAATTTTAGTCATATAATCCAACAACAGTACCTTCACCAGTGTACATTTTCCACCACCAAGTCCCCAGTTTCCCTCCTGCCTCCACTTCCTGCCTGCTTCCATGGCAGGCACTTTTTCCTTTTTCTTCTCTCTCTCTCTCTCTCTCTCTCTCTCTCTCTCTCTCTCTCTCTCTCTCTCTCTTTCTCCCTCTCTCTCTTTCTCTGTCTCTTTCTTTCTCTCCCTCTCTCTCTTTCTTTCTGGGTTCCAATACAGATACTGAAAGGTTATTATTTATATCCCTTTACTAACTTTCAACACTCAGATTTGCCAGAATGATCATTTCTAAGTATTATTTTCATACTGGTTCCTTCTCTACCCTAACTGCCCTTTGCCCCACACTCCTGTGGCTAGTTTCCAACCATTGATTAATCCTTCTGTCCCCTCCCACAAATGAATGCAGTCATTCTATGTCTGCTCCTCCATAGCTGATACATTTCTTTCAGTCACTGTCTTCCCGTTTTACTTCGATTTTCTTGAGCAGGCCCAGTAACGTCTTCATTGTGAGACTTGTTGTTACTGTTTTGGGCATATCGAATACATCACAGGGAGCTTGCCAGGCTTTGCCGTGAGGGCTAGTTACTCTCGGTAGCTTTCCATGCTGTCCGAGAGGGGCAGAGGAATCGAAGCTGGGTCTGCTGCGTGTGGTATCATAAAGATAAATAAATATATGGGACTGAATATAGAGTTCAAAATAGAACCACACACGTATAGACAATATTTGATAAAGGTGAACAAAGACAATACAGTGGAAAGAAGATAAGCATTTAAACAAATTTTGCTGAAGCAGTTGACTACAAAATCCCCAAAACTGCAAACAACCTTAATAAATAAATGCAATGTTGTTTATGGAAGTCTTGAGTTGGAAAAACCCTAATGCCCGCCCGATAGAGGGAATCCTTAAATATAGTGGTTTCCCTACAGGTAGCTATCACCAAAATGCTGGGTCATTAAAAGCCATGGAGAGCTGCGGAGTTAGTCCAAAGAGTTAGAGTGCATGCCTGGTGTGCATACAGCCCTAGGCTCACCCCCACACTACAAGCTCTTTCTAGCACCACTGGGGTAGTCCTGGTTGCCCTCAGCACTCCTGGGAGCCTCCAAACAAACAAACAAACAAACAAAAAATAAAGAATCATTGTACAGTACATGAAAAGATATCCATGATACAATAAGTGGGGGGGGAAGGGAGGGCGAAAGGCAATTTTTTTTTTTTTGCTTTTTGGGTCACACCCGGCAATGCTCAGGGGTTACTCCTGGCTCATGCTCTCAGGAATTGCTCCTGGCGGTGCTCAGGGGACCATATGGGGTGCTGGGAATCGAACCTGTGTAGGCCATATTGGCTGCGTGCAAGGCAAACGCCCTACCCGCTGTGCTATCGCTCCAGCCCCGAAAGGCAATTTTAAATGACTATGTGTAAATAAATTTTAAAAGTACTTTGTAAAAAAATCTGGGAAGTATATCCATTAATGTTAACAATATTTTTTTCTGAGAAGTGAAATTATAGGTATAATTTCTAGTCTGAATTTTTCTATTGCTTGATGTTTTTGTATTGCTTGATTTCTACTATAAAAAGTATTACCTAAAGTAGTATTATTAAAGTTAAAGTAAGTATAACTTTATTAAATATTTCTTTCAATATGATACTCTTCATGGATCCATTTATAAGCAAATTTTATGACTTCATTTTCCTAACAGTTGCACAGTATTTCTTTGTGTAGATGCACCATATTTTCTTTATATAGTTGTGTGTTCTCAGGAACTCAGGTTGTTTCAGATTTGGTCATTGTGAATAGTGCTGCAGTGAATATAGGAGTGCAGATGGTATTTCTGTTGTGTGTTGTTGGGCTCCCAGAGTATATTCCCAGAAGTGGTAATTCTGGGTCAACTGGGAGTTCTATCTTTAGAGAAATGTCCACATTGTTTTTCCAAAAGGCTGACCAGTCAGCATTTCCACAAACAATGAAGAAAATTCCCTTTCTCCAGCATCCACGCTAGCAATGGTTCTTCCTGTTCTTTGAGACGTGTGCCAGTCTCTGTGGTGTGAGATGATATCCCATGGTTGTTTTGATTTGCGTCTCCCCCATGATTAGTGAGGTTAAGTAATTTTCGTGTGCTTTGGCAATCTGAATTTCTTCTTTTAGGAAGTTTCTGTTCATTTATTCTTCACAGTTTTGATAGGATTGGAAACCTGCTGAAACAGTTGATTGTATTCCTTGTCAGTGTTGTCAATGATGGCATCTTCCCATGTTGCCACAATAGTGCCAAAGGGTTCCCAGTTGGTGGTCATTCTGGGAGTTCTCTTAAACTTTTCAGCCCTTTCCCCCAGCTCTGCGAAGTAGAATTTTGCATGAAGTAGAGGGTGATCCCATCCCCTTTGGAAATTTGGGACAACAGGGACATTATTCAGGCAAAACCGTAGATTGAATATGATGTGGTCAGTCAGAAATACTGTGCAACTGTTAGGAAAATTAAGTCATAAAATTTGTGGAACCATCCACCAGGAGACTCCCATGTCCAACGTTTAGATTCGGCCTTCTGCATTTGTGAGTTACCATGGATGGTCTTGGTTGACATGATGAACTCAGACAATATCTCAACCTGTTAGTTCCATTCTAGGACATGGGTCCCAATGTGGAGTTCTTTGGCTGATCCTCTCGGTCCCATCTTGATATTAAAATCACGGACAATGATCTTGTAGAAGGTATGTTGTTCCTTATAGAACTTCTCCAGCTCCATGTAGAACTTCTCAATTTCTTCTTCATCATAGCTGGATGTTGGTGCATAGACAACGAAGATAGAAAATGCTAGCAGTGAGTCACTTCTATTCAAGTGTAAACATCTGATTTGGGTTGTTAGGCATTCGAATGAATCAATGCTCACTGCCATGAGAAGAGATGATAAAGAGTCCTAAAGTCTCCAACTACTATTTTGTTGCAACCAATGTCTTCCTTTAAGTGTATTTTGAGAATTTTTATGTATTTTCCTGTATAGTCATTGGGTGCATACATGTTTCGAGTGTGATTTTTCCCTTATGTACAAAACCCTTTTTTATTAAAGCATGAATTTCAATGTTTCTGGTAACCTTGTTCTACCTGAAATATATGCCATTGGATACTAGTATGAACACCCAGGACTTGTTAAAAATATTCATCTCTAAAAGAATTGTTTTCTAGCATTTGACTTTGAGTCTGTGTTTGCTCCAACTAGTTATAGGCGAAGAATGGTGGCGTCAATGTTTTAAGCCATTTTGTCATCCTGTGTTTCTAATAGGTGCATTTAGACCATTAACATTGAGAATAATCAGTGTCTTGCGGTTTTGTGCCATCTTTCTTTAGAGGATTATTGTATTTGTCTTGCCTATAGGAGCTCCTTGAGCTTTTCTTGCAATATTAATTTGAGTTCTTGCAGTTTCTTTTTATTTTTGACTTTTTTGGGTCACACCTGGCATTGCACAGGGGTTACTCCTGGCTCAGCACTCAGGAATTACCCCTGGTGGTGCTCAGGGGACCACATGGGATGCTGGGAATCGAATCCGTGTTGGCCGCGTGCAAGGCAAACACCCTACTGGCTGTGCTTTTGCTCCAGCTCCCCCGAGTCCTTGCAGTTTCTGAGCTATTGTTTATCCAAGAATTAGGGTGCCTTTCTCTTGAATATGAATGAGAGCTTACTGGGTAAAGTAGTCTTGGTGAAGTTCCAGTTTGCTAATTTTTTAAAACTCTATCTATGTATAGTCTTAGGACCCAGAAGATTCATTTGATAGCTCTGCTGTAAATCTGAGGACACTCCTTTGTATGTACTTTCCTTCGTTGATCTTGCTGCTCTCAGTATTGATCTAGATTTATGGACTGGTACTTCTGATTAGGATATGAATCCTAATTCGGACTATTTAATTAGGATATGTCTCAGAGTCTTTTGATTAGCGTCTCTTTCAGCTGGTACATGCTGGCTTCTTAGATCTGCGTGCCTGTGGTCTCCAGTTCGAAGTTTTCAGCAGTAATGTTCTTAAATGTTACTACTTCATTGCAGTTACCTCCTTATCTCTCTGTGATTCCGAGGATCCTTATGTTGCTCCTCTTAAAAATAATCCTTTCTCTGTTTTGTCTTTGAGTTATTTTGAGATCTTTTACCAAGTTTTGTTGTTGCCCCGAGGTTTTCTGCATCTCATCCTTAAGGTCACTGAGACTGTTCCCGCTGTTGTTACTCTATGTTGAGGGCACCAATTGAGTTTTAACTTCATCTACTGAACTTTTTATTAATTCCATTTCTGCTTGTCATGTCAACCTGATTGCCCAGAAGGTAGATGAATTTGTTTATTCAATCTGTGCACATTTTTTATGTAAGTAGGTTATCTGTAAAGTAAAGGCCCTCCCGTTGATCATCGATTTGCTCGAGCGGGCCCAGTAATGTCTCCATTGGAGACTTTGTTGTCACTGTGTCTGGCATATCAAATACTCTCGGTAGCTTGCCGGGCTCTCCGAGAGGGGCGGAGGAATCGAACTCGGGTCGGCCATGTTGGCTGCGTGCAAGGCAGACGCCCTACCCGCTGTGCTATCGCTCATCAATTGACATGACTACACAATGTACGTCTATCTTAAGTATTCGTGTTCCACAAATATTTCTTATTTCAGAAGCAGACATGACAGGTAGAGTTCTGGACATTGTTAAAACCTCATGACAGAGAATGCAGGAAGGAAGCTGAGGGGCCAGCTGGAAAGCGGCTTGTGCACCCTGACCCAGACCCTATCTGTCTCATGCTACCCAAGGTCTCAGCTCCCTGCTAGGGCCCAGACTTCCCTGATAATTGACCAGACCTGGGATAACCCTTGTTCAGACTCATGTGTCAACTCAGAAGCAGCAGCCAAGCCTCCTGTCCCCTGGCAGGGCAGACACAGCCATGGAGATGACCCACTCAAGCTGCCAATATGGGCCCTACCTCTGAGTCACAATGTGACCTCAGCGCCAGCCAGTCTGGTGGAGGACAGAGCCTGTGCTCACAGGGACAGACAGAAGAGGCGTGAGGAGATCCTGTGTCTGCACCTCTCTCAGCGACCCCCCCTCCCCAACAGGGAGATGATTGGGGAGCAGCAGGATAAGTCTTCACACAATTCCCAGGGCACTCTGTTGCCACACAAAGCTGAGGGGTTTGAATGCTGTGACACATCCCTGCACCTCACACCCCTCTTCCTGACTGAAGTTGGAATGCCCATTACTTGGTCCATCCAGTTGGGAAGAGGGCAGTGCAACAAGGGTGACAGAAAGTGGCGCAGGGAGACATTTGCAAAGATCCATAGATACTTTATACTTATTCTGCAAACAAGGAGCTTGACCCATGAGGGCGATCAGTAGGGAGAGATGCTGGTCAAGGTACCGCTCTGGAGATTCCAGAAAGCCAGAGGAAAGCAGAATTCTTCATGCAGGCAGAAGGGCGCAGAGAAAACAGGGAGGTTGGGGACTCCCATGGGGCAGAGGAAAGGAGGAAAGCACAGGGGGAGAAGGCGCCCCAGCTGAGCCCCAGTGCCCAGCACCCACATCTCGGTCCCTCAGAGAAGCTCCAGTGGCCAAGGGAGAGGAGGGAGGGAAGGACACAAGAACGAGGGGGGAGAGAGTGAAAGAGAGGGAGAGAGGGAGAGAGAAGGAGGGAGAGAGAAAGGGAGAGAGAGGGAGAGAGAGAGGGAGAGAGAAAGAGAGAGAGAGGGAGGGAGAGGGAGAGAATGAAAGAGAGAGAGAGAGGGAGAGAGATGTAGGGGAGGGAGGGTAGAAGGGGGGAGCAGCCAGTACCTAGCGCAGGATACCTGGAAGTTTCTGGAACCACTGCTCCCCACTGTGGGCCCTCAGGAGCTGTTTCCTGGAAAAGGCGAAAAGGTCAGGCAGCCCCGCCCCTGCCCCTCCCGCTCCTTCTGACCAACCCTTGGGCCCTGCGCCCCTGGACAGCCCGAGTTGGGTGCGACCACGGGGCCTTGTGGGCAGCGCTGTCCGTGGCCTCCTCCTATCCCTTCCTCCCCCACAGCAGCGTGTCCAGGGCAGCTGGACCCTCGGAGCTCAGGAGTCATCCATGCGGACGGGGAGATGCACAAGGATGGGGCGTATTCTAAAGCTACTTTCCAAAGCTAACAGCGACCTTCCTTAAACCTGTAGAAACTTGTTTCAAACCACCAACTTTAACTTAGATTTCATAAACCTTTAGGGACTTATTTTTAACATACTAAATAAGATAAATTTCTTACTTTTTTCAATGCTACTTCACTAATTTTGTGTGTGTTTTCCTCTTAAGGATGTAGAGTAAATAAAACATTCTGGAATATATTTAGTAGAAGCAAGGCAAGAAATGAATTAGAAATAAATGAAAGCCTAGATTATTCATTTTGTGTTTTCTGGTCACTAACACTCCTGGAATGACAAAAGCACTTTCTAGTTTGTTCTTAATAGCAATTTGGGCAAGTTCAATGAAATGCTTTGCACGTGAGTGTCCTAAGCTCTTTTTCCAGGCCCACTCATTGATACCTGAGCACTACTGGTGGGACCAGGACACAGACAGGAATTAAAGGTGAAGCAATTGCAGGTGTGTTCTCCAAATCAAACAATAACACATACCTCCATATTTGGATGACATCATTTTAACATAGGGATTAGATCCTAATTTTTATCTATTTTATTCTTTTGGTATCTTGTCTGATAGTGTGACTTCCAATAAGAAACACACCTTCAATCCTTGTCTTTTATTGGCATCGGTTTTTAAAACTCATTCACTACTGTAACTGTACTGTAACAGTCTCCTGCCCCTGTGCCTGGCTATTCCTCGCCGGGGCCCTTGGAGGGGAGCGGGTTGAGCTTTCCTCCCCGCCCTGGCCAGGGCCCCGGCAGCTGAAGACCTCCAGGACCAGCCACCACCATGCTGAGACCACTCTCCGCACACCTGAAGGTACCGGCAGAGGGACAAAGCCACGTGGGTTCCGGGGCCGAGATCTCCAAGCCTACTCGGATTGGAGTCGAGCATCCTCCACCCAGATCCTCCAAATTCCAGTAGGCGGGGGTCACACCCACCAACTGGCCCCCTGGCACCGTGTAATCCCATCAGCGGCCAAGACTCTGAGACTATAAAAACCAGCTCCCGGAACCGCGCGGCCACATTCGCGGCCGCGCGACATCTTATTATGACATCTCATTCCTACTTTGACAAACTGGCAGGCTACCTAATGTAGCCTGCCCACATGGCAGAGTCTGGCAAACTCCATGTGGCGTACCCAATATGCCAAATACCAGTAACAATGATGGGTCTCATTCTCCTAAAGAGCCTTGAATATAATCTCAGGGCTAGGATGAAGGAGATGTTTCTGGGGCCTGCTCGAGGCAATCAATGAATAACAGGATGATCTGTGATCTGTGACTGTAACTGAAGACCTAATGGTGCATTTGTGATGTTAAAGAGGTGTCTTTGGAAGGACACCAGAACTGAGTGCTGACTCAGTGGGGTCACCATGTGACTGGTGGGAAGGGATTTTAATTCTAATCCTTAAATCTCTTATTCTTGGTTAATTTTACAAGAGAATAAGGTTAGCTGATAGTGACAAACTCATCATTAAGATGTGACATTTGCAGTGGTCTTGGGAACTCAGTGTAAAGAGCTAAGTAGTTTCAGGGTTGATGCATCTCAGGAAATCAGGGAGGACATGTGCTCAGAGAGAGACTGACTCTGGATCCTTCCTCACACTTGCTATGTGCACCATTCCTTCTGCTCACCTTCAGTTCAACATTTGGGAAATAAATAAATATTATTTATATAGCAAAAAAGATTTCCTAAGACCTAAGAACAAGTCGATCCCAGTAATCTGATGAGGATGAAGCCATGTGTCTCAGCCCATAGGGTGTTGTTCAGAGCACAGAAGCCTGTGGGATTTTCCCAGAGCCGAATACATGCCAATGATTCACGTTGATGAAGTTAAACTTGCCAAGGGGATGATGAACATCCTTAGAGGATAATTTTAATTTGTGCAAGAATATAATGTGCCACTCATGCTCCAGTGAAGTCATGGTACCATCACTGAAATCGTCCATCAGGAGGCAGAGAGTGTGACCAACTCTTTCCTGTCCCAAGTGGGAATGGGGACACAGAGAAAAAAACCCACAGAACAGATGAACCCATGGTGTCATCTGAGAGCTGAGGGGCAGGTCAGACCTGATCTCCACAGAAAGATGATTCACCTGTTATGAGCAAAGTCTCCTCAGGGAAGAGTCTTTAAAGCCTCCTGGGGGCCTGCGCCACTGAAGCTCACCCTGCTTCCTCCTGCAGGTGTTTTGTGTCTGGGCCCACAGGGCCTTCCCCTCACTGTGTCTGTTGCAGAATAGTACAGGGCCATGTCCTCCTCCCTCAGACGGCTCATTTGCAGAGAGAGCGTGTTCTTGCTGTTGTCTCTGGAGATGGTGAATCGGCCCTTCAAAGAGTTTGCATACCTTATAGTAACACCACTAACACTAATGTCTGAAATCCACTCCAGGCCCTTCCCTGGAGCCTGGCGGACCCAGCTCATCCAGTAGTCACTAAAGGTGAATCCTGAGGCTGCACGAGAGAGTCAGAGTCCCTCCAGGCTGCACCAAGTTTCCCCCAGACTCCACCAGCTGCACTTCACACTGGACTCCTGCAAACACAAAGGCATCCTGGTCAGAAAACTCTCCTCACACAGAGGATCTGTCCCTCCCATCTCTCCCATGCTCCGTGTCCCTGTCGCCCATGAGTTACCTCCTAACACAGCCACCAGGAGAAGCCAGCTCAGACCACACGCCATGTTGGTTATGTGTGAGTCAGGATGGAGCCCCTGGGAACCCCTGAACTGACTCTTCTCCTGGAGCTGAGGCTGTGCTGGCCTGTTTTCATCATAGCAAGGAGAAGCTTATTTGCATATCCTCCGCCAGCACAAAACGTTCTGCTTGAACCTAAAGAGTAAGTGAAGGACTCCTGAGCAAATGTTTGCTTCTTGGGGCGACTTGTGACCCGGAAAAGTTTCTGTCATGCAATTGTTTTATGACAACAAATTTAATTTATGATATTTTGTCCTTATTTTTGATGACTATCATGTAATATCTATAGTCATTCTTCTGTTTCATACTTTTGTTTCATGCATTATTTGTCACAAAAAAGCTTAAGTATTTTATATAATATTCTCACAACACATTGTAAGAGTTTGTCCCATTATTGAGACAAAAGTAATACACTGAATGACACTGAGTTATGAATGAGTTGGAAACCGAGAATTAAAACAGAATCAGGAGAAAGGCAGAATGACCAGATAGCACAGCCATGATATCTGGGAAACCTGAGTCAGGATCCTGTGTCTGCTCTGTCTCTGCTGTTTCTCCCAGAGGAAACATCCCCGAGGTTAAACATGTTTGTCCTTATATCAAAGGCCCTCGAATGTGTAAAAGATCAGCTCATATAGACTAAGTCAGGTAGCTGTCCTAAGAATGCCATTCTTCTGATGATTCCTGGTTCTAAGTGAAAACTCTCACTGTGTTGGGAATTAGAAGCTCTCGATCCATGAGCCTGTTTGTCCCCTGATCCCCCACCCCTTCTCTCTTAAGTCTATCTTTAAAATACTCCCAGCATTCCATGGTTTGTCCCTGTCCACCAGGTTTCTTCCCCAGTAACAAGAGATGAAGAGACAGTAGAGGGATAAGCTTCCCTTGCATGTGACCGATCAAGGTTCATTCCCTGCACTTCATATGGCTTCCCATGCCCCCACCAAGAGTGATCCTTGAGTACAGAGCCAGCAGTATACCAAGAGTGACACAATAACAAACCCCAAACAACTGGGGCTGAAGGATAGCACAGTGGCAGGGCACTTGCCTTGCACATGGCTGACCCAGTTTTGAACTCTAGTATTCCATATGCTTCCCCCAGCAATTTCAAAAGTAACTTCTGAGTGCAGAGTCAGTAGTAATCCCTAAGCATAGCCAGGCATAGCCCCCAAACCAGAAAAAAAACTCACAAATAATACTAAACAAAATATGGGCTAGCAGCTCTCAAGAACTTCTTTCCTGTAATGAGAACAAATTGTATTTATTCTGAATTTTGCTTTTACCTGGAGAATGTTGGAGACTAGTGTGCATGGAGGTGGAGGGGGTGTGCCTCTTCACATCAGCCCGACCCCACGTCTCCTTCTTACCATATCAATATTTGATTAGCAGTAAAAAACACAGGAGGCCAAGCCCTACACAGAATACTGATTATAGATCATTAATGTTTCATGAGCACTCTTATATATGGACACCTGTGCAGTAATCATGACACCCAAAACAGTGAATAAATCCCTCACCCCAGTGTTTCCCTGTAAAATCTTATCACGCCGAAGGTTGTATGTTCACGGGCTCACTGGATGGCACTGTTTCACCGCCTGCGTTCGGTGCTCTTGAGCCACTGTGTGTGGCCTGGATCGGAACAGCCGTTGGCCAAGGGCAGATGGAAGAAAAAACGGGGGCCAGGCCGGTCTATATCAATAGTAGTTTATTCCAATCCTCTTCACTCCTGTCTTTCTCTGCATCCTTCTCTCCTGGGCCCCAGTCTTGGAAGCTCTCTCCTTCTGGCTCTGACTCTGGATCTCTGGAGCCCGAGCTCTCTCACTTCTGACTCCCTTTCCGAGCTTACAAGTCTTAGTTTATATAGCAGTCACTTAAGGCGGTGACATAAAGGTGGGTTGAATACTGACGAATCAACAAAGAGAGGTAAGGCCACTCCTCCAGGAGATTAACTCAAGGATAAAATCTCATCTACAGAGATTACTTCAGATTACTAGGAGATCCACCCAAGGGTGGGATCCCAACAAGGGTGTGTTCTTCCTTCAGTTAGTAATCTACTTAAATAGTTGTAATAAATCTACTTCTAATATTTCTAGCAATGTCATTCTGTATGAGCACAGTAAGAGATATAAATTTAGTTTGGTTCTTCCTGAGAACATCTCACTATACACTTCGCAGTCCTCAGGCCAGGTTAATCTTCCTAGCTCCAGCAGGGTCCTAGTCTTGTCGTTACTTACTTTTGGATCATGACAACATTTGTCCATGATCATGCCCTCAACTTATAGTTGAGTATCGTGGCTCTTTGGCCTGGCCCATTTCGATGCCAGGGTAGCTCACTGCTTGCCCTGGGTCCATTCAGTCCCTCGTCGGGACCCTGCTTTTGGGGTGCTAAGAACTAAGGGCAACTGAGTCAAGAAATCAGATGCCCAGGAGTAAATATTATTCGGAGTCAATCAACTCCCAAGTTATAAAGCATAATATTAACTGTCTTCCTGTGTCCACACAGAAAGGACATTGCTTACAATACAAGTTCAGTGTTATTAGATGGGTATGACCTGACAAACCTAAGCTACCTGAGGAAGGACAAAAGAGTGTTATCCTACATTTCCCCTTGACCCATGTTATTCCTCCCCCCACGCTTCACCCCTTCCTCATGCTGTCTGCAGTGCTTCCTCTTTGTGTAATTGTATGTAGGGTGTGATGACGGAGATTCACTCTCAATAGCCTTCCACGCTTGGTATATATTTTGGGTTTTGACCAAAAGTGTCTTGGATTGCTCTCAGTATAGGACCTTTAAAATAGTTCATACGAGCTTTCTAGAATGAGAGAGAAAAATGAGGAAAAGCTGTTTGTTCTACATCTTACATGAATATTAAAGAGAAAGCTATGCAAAGAGTAACAAATAGGAAAGTACCGATTAATACTCACCCTTCCAAGCGTTGAAGTCCTGGGGGACTGGTGGTATGAGTGTGGGGGACAGGGAGGACAGATCTCAGGGAGGGGTTTGGGAGTGTGAGGGTGTCACAGAGAGTGGAGCTGCTCTGGGAGCAACGGGGAAGGGTCCTAGGAAAGACGCTGGAAATGCGCATGTATGGGAGTGCGTGGGGTGATGGGGGCTGAATGTCTCTGTGTTGTGACAGAATATTGGTCCATGTGAGCTTCTAGCATATGGTTATCCCCAGGGGCTGAGGCCTTTCCCAGGTTGCTCCCGAGTGCCCTCTGGTGGTGCGCAGCGCCCCTGCAGCTGCTCCTGTGTCCCCAGCAGGAGTTGGTGTCTGGGCTCCCCTGACTGACCCAGAGTCCCCCGCACAGTCATACCCCCAGATTCACCTGATCTCAGGATGCTCCCCTGCAGGCAGATCACAGGGTTCCTGGGTCTCTGGAGACGGTGAATCAGCCCTTCCCAGAGACTCACGGGTTGATTGTCCAGCCAACAGTCCTGCCCTTTCCCAGGGCCTGGTGACCAGGTCATCCAGGAGCTGCCTACCAGAGTTCTCACTGGAGAGACTCATCTCTGTCTTTGTCTCTCTCTCCTTTCTCTCTCTCTCTGTCTCTGTCTCTCTGTCTCTGTCTGTCTGTCTCTCTCTCTCTGTCTCTCTCTCTCTTTCTCCAGGTTAAGCCCTCAGTGATTATGTCTTGTTAATTGAGAGGAGAGCCTTCCACATTACATCCCATCCAATGTCCAATTTGCTGTGCTACTTCTGTTTGATCGAGTTGTAGTGTTTTTGATATGTCGCTCCAGGAAATCCAGAGTTTTTAACGGGGTAATATAGATGAAGTTAAAGCTTTAACTGGTGGCGGCTTTGGGGCATGTGCGTGACTGCCTGTGCTTCCAGAAGTACAGAAAGATGACAGGAATGTAAAGGAAATATAGATCCGAGGGACAGTGAGAGATATCACGGAGAAAGACCTCTTTCAGAAAAAGACTCAAAAGAACAAGATTTGGGATGTTGTCAAAAGCAAATCTGTTTCCTCATTAGCTTGAAATATTGTCTGATTTAATGTCTATGAAAAACAGTAGAAGATTTCTCTAAAAAGTGAAAATAATGTTTTCATTTAACAAACTGATTAAAGCTAGATACCTTCATCTATAGGTCAAAATATCAAATTAAGAACTTATAAGAAAAACATGCGATCGTCGATTTGCTCCAGCGGGCCCAGTAACGTCTCCATTGGAGACTTTGTTGTTACTGTTTCTGGCATATCGAATACTCTCGGTAGCTTGCCGGGCTCTCTGAGAGGGGCAGAGGAATCGAACTCGGGTCGGCCATGTTGGCCGCTTGTAAGGCTTGTAAGGCGAACACCCTACCTGCTGTGCTATCGCTCCAGCTCCACTGCTGGGCTGGAGCGATAGCACAGCAGGTAGGGCGTTTGCCTTACAAGCGGCCAACATGGCCGAACCGAGTTCGATTCCTCCGCCCCTCTCAGAGAGCCTGGCAAGCTACCGAGAGTATTCGATATGACAAACACAGTAACAACAAAGTCTCCAATGGAGACGTTACTGGGCCCGCTCGAGCAAATCGACGATCAATGGGAGGGCCTTTTTTAAGAAAAACATACATTGAAGTATTTGATATACTGGGTAGGACACGGAAATGATCCTAATGCTTTGTACCTGTGAGGCGAGTGCATCAGCAGCCTGATGGCACTGTCAGACTTTCAGATATGCTGGACTCGACCCCAAAAACTTGGGGAAAAGTTTACCAAGAAAATAAACCGCCAAAAGTTAGGTATGTGGGAGACACAGCCACAAACCACCTCCGCCTTAGCTATATAATTGGAGGCATGGCCTCTCTGGTTCCTGATCAAACTGCTTAATGGTCTTAATGATCCCAGAAACTCCGAAGGGAATCTCGGAACCCAAAAGCTTTTGGCAGAAATGCATCCTGTTCCTGCAGTAGGTTATTGGCGCTGGGCCATTCCAGGTGGGAATAGATTTCATGCTTTGGCCTATTGCCCTTGGTGGTCCAGTGACCACCATCCTCCAGAGGCCACTGGACAGTCAGGTTTGGGCCTGCAGTGACGAGACATGCGGGGCCTCACCAGGTGGGAGTGGAACCAGCCCTTTTCTCCCCATCCCAGAGAGACCCCGATTCGCCACCTACAAACGGCCTCTCTGGCTCCTGATTAAGCTAATTAACGGCCATGATTCCAGAGACTTAGAAACAAATCTCAAAATCCAGTGGCTTTTGACAGAAATGCATCTGGACTGCATACAAGGTGGCCACTGCCTCAAAGCTTCTTGAAAAGCCAGATATAAGCTGGCAGTGATGGGGAAAGTGCAGTCTCATGGGAAGGGGGGTGGTACCGGCTTGTCCTTCATGCCCTACCTAGGTCACGAGTTGTCCCCCAAGCGGTTCTCCAGCACAGCCATGGCTCCAGAGGCAAAAGGACTTAATCCAGAGCCCAGCAGCTTGCAGCAGAAAAGTGAATGGACTATGTGTTAAACTGGGCGCCATGCCTCCCCTTGTGTTGCTCCCTTCCGCTCCCCCACCCCCGGCAGCAAGGTGGCCACTGCCTCACAGCTTATTGGAAAGCTAGGTATGAGCCACTGTTGCCGGGGCAGCTGCAGTCTCATGGGAAGGGGGGCGGTACTGGCTCATCCTGCCCTACCGAGGTCACGAGTTGCCCGCCACGAGCAGCTCTTCGGCACAGCCATAACACCAAACGCACAGAAACCAGTCTCGTAATTATCTGGCTCTTTGTAGAAATCCAAAATTGTGAGGTCACTATTGCGGCCACACGAGATTATATGATTTTCATAAGCAGCTATAGAATACAAAGTGTTTCACAATGCCTTTTCAGCAATTCTGATTGTTGGGGGGAAATTCTACCAACATTATTAAACAATAATGGTGCATCTTTTGTAGAACTAATGAATGTAATCAATGTAGAGAAGAGTTAAGTGGAAATCATCTCCCTTACAGGCATTGGGAGGGGTGGGAGGGGGTATATTGGGGTTCTTGGTGGTGAAAAAATGAGTACTGGTGAAGGGAAAGGTGTTTGATCATTGTATGAACAAGACTTAAAACTGAAAGCTTTGTAACTTTTCCCACAGTGATTCAATAAATAAATATAAGAAGAAAAAAAATAAAATTATGAAAAAAACGTAAGGTGGAGTTTATGCCCAATTCAATCAGCTAATCAGTGGCTGAATAAATAGCAGTACTCCTACATAAAAAAAAGAAGAAATTATGTAAAAACAAATGAAAAAGAATAAAAAGAATGTGACTTCTTACTGGCCCTTCTCCCTTTGCCCCAGGTACAGCCCTGTATCTCCTGGAGCAGAGCGCCCACTGGTGGTCAAACGCACCGCTGGAGCTCCCCCTTCTCCCTTAGCAGGTTTGTGTCTGTGCTCACAGGTACTTGCCCTCACTGTGTGTTTCTTTTGCACAATAATACACGGCTGTGTCCTCCGTTACTGACTTGCTCAGTTTTAGGTAAACTTAGTTCTTCAAAGTGTCCCTGGAGATGCTAGGTCAGGACTGATGACTTGGCTTATAGTATGTTCTTCCATCATACCCTTTAGCACCAACCCAATCCAGACCATTTCCAGAGGTCTGGAGCATCAAGTCCACATCATAGTCGGTTAGAGAGAATCCAGAGACTGAGCACGTGAGGGAAGCATCTGTGAGAGCGTCACCAGGCCTGGGCCCGACTCCTGCAACTGCACCTGTGACAGGACACCTAAGACAGAGACCTGCAATGAGTCACAGGCTCAGGGGCCCCATGCCCACTTTGGAGTCTCTGTCCAGGGAATACTCACAATCAGGAGCTGCCACCAGAAAGAGGAGGAAGCAGCGGTGATGCACTTTCCTGCCCACAAGGTCCATGATCTCAGACACTGTGTCAGGGGGCGAGGGAGCCCGAGTTGGGGTGAGTCTGAACGTGGTTTTAATCCAGTATCCCGAGTGCAGATTTGCACGGGGGAGCCACTTTAGAGAAAGGAGGGGACCCGGGGGAGGCTGGTGTGTGGGCTCCCTGGGAGGAGGTGCTGACTGTGGCTCAGAGCCCTCAGGTCTTTCCCTGGGGCCCTGTGAGACCTGGGCCTCTTCCTCCAGCATAGAAAACATGCTGAGGAGCTCTCAGGAAACAGGAATTGCTGAGGGGGGACTGGCAGCTGGGAAGGAAAGTCCTTGTGTCTCAGATCCCTGATGACCAAACCCAGCCCCCCCCCCCCCCAGTTCCTCTACCCTGTAGAAAGTGCACTGTCCCTCCATGTCTCTCTGTGGTGGCTCTTGTTCTCTCACTACAGATGGAAAACCTGGGGGACCAAACAGGCAGTGTAACTATCACAGGAAATTCTGACTTGGTTCTGTCCAATCCATGGTTAATCAATTTTCACTGCATTTACTCTCTTATCTTCCATGAACATTCCTTCCCCTGAAGCAGCGTCACTCCCTAATTTCAAGGTTGTTATTAAAGTGGATTTTTTTCACTATTAATCGTTTTGTATTGGGAAATGAAGATGTTTCTGCCTAGGTGACCTTCCTGGTGTGTTGACCTTGTCAACAGCATCTAAACCTGGCGAGTCCTGTGTACAACTCAGTGTCCAAAAGATGATTGTGATGCCTTGCCACAGAGGCAGCGTGGGATTGGGGGTGGGAGGAAAACTGGGATCAGTGCTGGTGGAGAATGAGCATTGGTGGAGGGATGGGTACTCAATCACTGTATAACTGAAACCCAAGCACAAAAATTTGTATGTCTACAACTATACCTCACGGTGTTTCACTAATATAAATAAATAAATAAATAAATAAACCAAAAGATGATTATGAACCTCAGGACTCTATTCTTGGGGTTCATAACTGAAGAATCCAAACCCATGTTTGATGCTTAGAAAGACCCAGTAAAGGGTCCTCAGCACACAATCTATTGGGCCAGAGGTTTCGTCTTTGCGTTAAGACTCACACATGCTACAAATGTACAGTGTGCAAGCCCTGAGTGCGATCTTATTCTGCCCTCAAATGAATGGAACCTAGACACAGTCTGTGTCACATAAGTGTACCCCTAATTCCATGGAGCACCAGAGGGTTGAATTAAATCTAACGAACCAGAAACTGTGCTTTATAATGTGATGTTTTAAAAAGTCAGCATTTGGGTTTGGAGCAATAGCACAGCAGGTAGGGCATTTGCCTTGCACTCAGCTGAACTGGGTTCAATTCCCAGTATCCCATATGGTTTCCCAAGCAGCGCCAGAGTAATTCCTGAGTGCATGAGCCAGGAGTAACCCTGGTACCTCTGGAATTGCTGAGGGGGTACTGCAGCTAGGGAGGACAATCCCCGTGTCTCAGGTCCCTGAGGACCAAACACAGCTGCTCCAGAGCCTCTACCCCATAGACAGGCCCCTATCCCTCCATGTTCCTGTGTGGTGGCTTCTGTTCTCGAACTGTCTGTGGAAATTTTAGGTTTGAACAGCCAGGTTTATTGTTGCAGTGAATTCTGACAGAGCTGGGTTGAACCCAAAGTTAATAAAATTGTAGTTGTGTTTTCTCAGATTTATCTTGGATAAAAATTCCTTCTTCTGAAGCAGATTTACCCTTAACTATTCAAAGTAGTTTTAAGAATGGTCATAGTAACTTATGATGGGCTTAACTGGAACAAGGAAGAGCCTCTGCCCCGTGACCTGCCTGGTGTGGTTGGCCTGTTAACAGCAGCTGATCCTGCTCTGTCCTGTCTATAACTCAGTGTTCATAGACCAGCATGAATCTCAGGACCCTGTACTGGGGTCATCACTGAGGAATCCTGACTCTGTCTGGAGCATAGAAAGATCTCATGGAGGACATTCAGCACACAATCTATTTGACAGGGAACTGGTCTTAGTGTTCAGACTCACACATTTGACAAGGGTACAAGCCCTGAACACTGCCAGGGGTGGCCCAACCACAGCCCCCAAATGTATAGAGCCTAGACACAGGGTGTGTCACTTATTGTACCTCCTATTTCCATGAAGCACCAGAGGATTGGGATAAATCCAAGGGGCTAGAAAATATGTTCTAATTTTTTTTTAAAAATTCAGTATTGGGGCTGGAGCGATAGTACAGTGGGTAGGGTATTTGCCTTGCACGCGGCCAATCCGGGTTTGATTCTCAGCATACCATATGGTCTCCCCAGAACCTCCAGCAGTAAATTATGAGTGCAGAGCCAGGAGTAACCCCTGTGCATCACCGGGTGTGACCCCCCATAAAAGAAAAAAATCAGCATTAAGGGTCAAAAATCATCAACGTACCCAAATACTCAAAAAAAAACCAACTAAAATAAATACAGATTTCCTTAAAAGTCAGACGGTGTGAATATTTGAAGTGGGTGAGTCTCCCCTTCACAGCCACGGTAGCTCTAATGTGGCACCCGAGTTATCCTGAGTTCAGTGAGAGCTCTTGGAGGCAAATAGGAGATGGACAAGAAGTGTTACTTATATTTCCATCACTGCACTTTGGGTCAGGGTCTCTAACCTCCACCAAAGACCCCAACACTCCTGTCAGATTCATACCTTAAAACTACATTCCAGTATGTAACTCGGAGCAGACAAGATGAACTTTTGTTTGTACTGAAAAAACAATGCCTCACATCCTAACAAGACGTGAGGGAACAAGGTGTGTTTTAGTCATATGAGCAAATGGGAGGAACCAATTTCCTTTACTTGGCTCAGGGTCAGCTCACGTTTTCTTGTATCCTGTGAGGAGCCAGTCCAGGTGTTTCTGAAGAAGTAAAGGGATGAGTTTTGACGATTCTCAAAAAATTAGATATTGAGCTCCCATTTGACCCAGCAATATCACTCCTGGGAATATATCCCGGAGAGGCAAAAAAAGTATAGTCGAAATGACATCTGCACTTGCATGTTCATTGCTGCACTGTTCACAATAGCCAAAATCTTGGAAAAAAAACCTGAGTGCCTGAAAACACATGACTGGCTAAAGAATCTTTGGTACATCTACACAACGGAATACTATGTAGCTGTTAGAAATGATGAAGTTATGAAATTTGCAAACAAGTGGTTGTACATGGAAAGTATCATGCTAAGTGATATGATTCAGAAAGAGAGAGACAGACATAGAAAGACTGCATTTATCTGGGGAATATAAATAAACAGAATGGGAGAGGAACACCCAACAATAGTTGAGATAAATACCAGGAGGTCTGCTACATGGCTTGGAAGCCGGAAGCACATGGTTGGGGAAAAGGCAGCTCAGATAGAGAAGGAAACACTAAGAAAAGGGTGTTTGGAGGATTCGCTCTGGATGCAAGATGCATGCTGAAAGTAGACTATAGACTGAACACCATGGCCACTCAAAACCTCTATTGCAAACCACAACACCCTAAAGGAAAGAGAGAGCAAAAGGGAATGCCCTGCCACAGAGGTGGGACGAGGTGAGGAGTTGGGGGGATGGGAGGGCTACTAGATTCATTGGTGGTGGAGAATGGTAACTGGTGGAGGGTTGGGTACTTGATCACTGTATAACTGAAACCCAAGCACGAAATTTTGTAAGTCTACAGCTATACCTCATGGTCTTTCACTAATAATAATTAAAAAAGGATTTGATAGATTTCACTACCAATGTCTTCCTTTAAGTGTATTATCAGTTCCTTTAAGTGTATTATCAGTTCCTTTAAGTGTATTATCAGGCTGAAGAATGTTGCAGTCAATGTTTCAATTGATTTTGCCATCCTGTGTCTAAATTGGTGTATTTAGACCACTACCATTGAGAATGATTCGTGTCATGGCATTTTGTGCTATCTTTCTTTAGAGGATTATTGTGTTTGTCTTGCCTTATAGTCATTCCTTGAGCTTTTCTTTCAATAATATTTTGAGTCCTTGAAGTTTCTGAGCTGTTGTTTGTCCATGAGTTATGTATCTTTTCTTTTGAATATGAATGAGAATCTACTGGGTAAAGTATTTTTGATGAAGCTCCAATTTGCTAATTTTTTAAAAACTATATCTATCAATAGTCTTAGGACCCAGAGGATTCATTTGATAGCTCTGCTGTCAATATGAGGACACTCCTTTGTATGTACTTTCCTTCTTTGATCTTTCTGCTCTCAGCATTGATCTCGATTTATGGTGCTGGTCCTTCTTATTAGGATATCTCGAAGTCTTTGATTAGAATCTCTTTTAGCTGGTACACGCTGGGATTCTTGGATCTTGGTGCCTCTGATGTCCAGCTCAGAGAAGTTTATAGCAATAATGTCCTTAACTGTTACTACTTTATTGCAGTTACCTCCTTATATTTCTGTGATTCTGAGGATTTTTATGTTGTTACTCTTAAAAATAATTCTTTCTCTAGTTTGTCTTTGAGTTATTTTGAGGTCTTTTACCAAGTTTTGTTGTTGCCTAGAGGTTTTCTGCATCCCATCCTTAAGGTCACTGAAACTGTTTTCCCCTGTTGTTACTCTATCATTGAGGGCAACAATTGAGTTTTTAACTTCATCTACAGAACTTTTTATTAATTCCATTTCTGTTTGTCATGTCAGCCTGGTTTTCCAGAAGGTAGATGAATTTGTTTATTCTACTCTGTCCACCTTGTGGATGTAAGTAGGTCATCTGAGAGCATCGAGTGACGTGACCACACAATGCATGTCTTTCTTAACTTTTGGTGTTCCACAAATATTTCTTATTTCAGAAGCAGACATCACAGGTAGAGGAAGAGGGAGAGTTCTGGCCATTGCTGGGACCTCATGGCAGAAAACGAAGGATGGAAGCTGAGAGACCGGCTCGAAAGGGGCTCATGCACCCTGACCCAGACCCTACTTGCCTCATGTTTCCCAAGGGCTCAGATCCCAGCTAGAGCCCAGACTCTCCTGATAATTGACCAGACTTGGGATACCCCTTGTTCACACTCATATGTCAACTCAAAAGCAGCAGTCAAGCCTCCTGTCCCATGGCAGACTGGACACAGCCATGGAGATGATCCACTCAAGCTGTCAATATGGGCCCTACCTCTATGCCCAATGGGACCTCAGAGTCAGTCAGCCTGGTGGAGGACAGAGCCTGTGCCCACGGAGACAGACAGAAGAGGCGTGAGGAGATCCTGTGTCTGCACCTCACTCTCCCCTCCCCAACAGGGAGCTGGTTTGGGAGCAGCGGGATGAATCTCCACACAATTCCCAGGGCACTCTGTATCCACACAGAAGCTGAGTGGTTTAAATGCTGTGACACATTCCTGCACCTCACACCCCTCTTCCTGTCTGAGGTGGGGGTGCATGGAGTTGTGGAGAGGGCAGAGCAACAAGGGTGACCAAAAGTGGAGCAGGGAGTCATTTGCAGGGACAAATTCTCTTGTTCTGAGAACAAGGGGTCTGGCCTGGGCGGGCAGCCAGTGACTGAGAGATGCCGGCCCAGGCCCTGCTCTGGTGCCTTCCAGAAACCCAGAGCAAAGCAGAACTCCCCGTGCAGGCAGAGGGACACAGAGAGAACATAGGGTGGCCTGGGTCTCCCACAGGGCTGAATAAAGGAGGAAAGCACAGGGGGAAAGGGCACCTCCCCCTCCGCTGAGCCCCAGTGCCCAGCACCCACACCTCGGTCCCTCAGAAAAGCTCCAGGGGTCAAGGGAGAGGAGGGAGGAAGGACACAAGGACGAGGGAGGGAGGGGGAGAAAGAGAGAGAGAGAGAGAGAGAATGAGAGAGAGAGAAGGACACAAGGACCAGAGGGTGAAAGAGAGAGGGAGAGGGAAAGAGAGGGAGAGAGAGAGGGAAAGAGGGAGAGGGAAGGACACAAGGACAAGGGGAGAGAGAGAGGGAGAGAGAGATGTAGGGAGGTAGAAAGGGGAGCAGTGTACATGATGCAGGAGCCCTGGAAGGTTCTGAAACCGCCACTCCCCGCTGCTGGCCCTCAGGAGCTGTTTCCAAAGGGGACAAAGGTCAGCAGCTCAGCTCCTGCCCCTTCCGCTTCTCCATCCAACTCTCTCTGGGCCTGGCGCCCCCAGACAGCCCGAGTCGGCCCCCAGATGTCCAGGAAGACTGTGGACAAACAGCATGTGGCGGCCCGTACCATGTCCTCTTTCAGGTCTGCATGGAGTCTCCATGGACACTAATGGGAGATGTGCTTATCTCTCTAAGTACCAATTCTCTAGTTTTAATTTCTGGGTTTTGTCAAACTTGTTTCTCTAGATTCTTAAAACTAGGCTCATTTTTAATGGTAAGTGTCCATGCATTTCTCCCTGGGTGTCTGTCTTCTCTGAGTGAAGCATCTCCTCAGCATGGACAAGATGCCTCCAAGGTCAGGGGTCACAGAGACAGAGGGAGAGGCACACAAGGTTCACGCCACTACATCATGGTCACAGAAGAAAGTCACAGCCAGGTTGGAACAGGACACGGACACACTATCATTACACAAAGCCCTGTGGTCCTGGACTTCTGACCGTTGCCACTATCTTAGTGTCCCCTTCTCCATTGCCTGTGTCTTGTGAGGGGATTCCAGCTCAGGGATGCAGAGATGCAAATATGCACACGGGGCTGCACCCACAGCCTCTCAGAAGGGGTCTCCCAACACCTGGATTCCAACACCTGGATTTCCTGCTGACCCATAGCAGGTGAAAATGTGCATATTTAGATGCGCCAATTATTTCTATTTTACATATTAGTTCCAGGAATGTCCCTGTCTTTTCAGGACAAACCACAGAAAGGAGGTCAGGAATTGAGGCACAGATGCTGATGAACCTGGGTAACTCCTCCCCACAACTGGTGTCCTGTGTCCCATATCCTGCTAAGTGCCACGTGTATGATGCTGAGAAGAGGAAATGAAGGTCAGCACTGAATTCTGTCTATTTAAATTTTCCAAAGAACAACTTTCTTTTGCCCTAAAATGTAGAATAATCAAAGATTTTCCTGGAGCTGGAGCCATGGTCCCAAATCTGCAATGGTCCCAGCACACACTGGTATGTGATAGCTCCTGTGGTAACTGTGAAACACAAGGAGCTCAGCCACACAGGAAACAGGAGTGAATGACTGTGCTGGAGAAAACAGTCCAAGAATCTGCAAAGTCCTCAGCACATACTTAAAAGTGATTCTTTGACTAGCATCTGGGAAGCACCACCACAATCCAACAAGAATATATGAGTGACTCCAGGTGTTCTAGAGATTCATCTGCCTCTCGGCTGTTGCTGAATGAGAGAAATCCCGAGCCTTTCCCTCAGATGAAGCCTGGCCCTGTGAGCCCCATTCTGTCTCAGACCCTGACTCTGAGGAGAAGTCAGGAGGATCAAGTCCCTGTCATCTCCTCACCTGGCACAGCTGCCTCCCCCTCAGTTTTCTGACACATTCAGGATGTGGTTGTCACACTGTGTTTCTCGCACAGTAATACACGGCCGTATCCTCAGTGCTCAGCCTGCTCAGTTCCATGTAGGCTGTGTCCTTGGACTTGTCTACAGTGAAGGTGAGTCTGTCCTGGAACTTTGGTGCATAGCCTGTACCACCACTGTTAGTGTTTATCCATCCCATCCACTCGAACCCTTGTCCCAGGTCCTGCCGCACCCAGTACATCCCATAGCTGGTGAAGGTGTATCCAGACGCCTGGCAGGAGATCTTGACTGATGTCCCAGGTTTTCCCACCTCAGGCCCCGACTGTACCAGCTGCACCTGGGAATTCACACCTGTGGACAGTAGACAGGAGTGGGTGGACTCCACTTGACTGGCCCCGTTCCCTCAGCCCAAGTCATGGGGACGCTTACCTGCAGCCACTGCCAACAGGAATAGAATTCTCCAGGTCCAATCCATGATGAGGATTGTGCACTCAGAAGCTTTTGAAGGTGTGTGGGTGTGTGTGTGCTGTGTGATGTTGTCAGGACACAGACACATCTGTATTTAACTCAGTGCTCCTCGTGTCATTTGCATATTCATGTGGATGTAGAATTCATAACTGAAGGCCTGGTCCAACCTGAGAAGGGGCTGGTGGAAGCCACCGGTTCCTCCTCAAGGGGAGTGAAAAGGTCCACGTTGTGATCCTTGTTTGAGAAGATAAGACCCTGCCCTGTCCCAGGATTCTGTGCACACAGAGATCCTCCTCAGGGGGGCAAGCCCTGTCAGGACCTTACCTCAGAGCCCCCACATTTTTATGACCTCGAGATATCTGGACACACCTGTACTTTGAGGTTGTTTCTGGCATCCTGTAACTCCCTCAAGGGATACTACAATGAGACTACAAAGCCAGAATAATGCTCCAGTGGTTTCCATTGGAGATATTAGAAGTCACCTGCATACAGGTTTTACTGCCTTATCAATATGTTAAGTGTTTCTCCCAAAGTGATAAGTACACACAAATTAACCTTCTGTGTCCTTCTCCACCCAGAACCCCCCATCTTCCAGTAGGTAGGCATCACACCCACCAGCTATCACAAGCACCAGGTTGGTCCCATCAACGGCCAAGATGCAGAGACTATAAAACCCAGCTCCTGGAGAACAGCGCAGTCTCCTGCCCCCGCGCCTGGCTGTCCTCACCAGGGCCCCTTGGAGGTGGGAGGGTTGAGTTTCTCTCTCCCCCGCCCCGAGCAGAGCCCCAGTAGCTGAGGACCTCTGGAGCCAGCCACGGCCATGCTGGGAGCACTCTCCACACATCCAGATGAGCCTCATGCATGAAAAAATTGGCAGAGGAACTGGCATGCGGGTCCGGGGCTGAGGTCTCCAAGCCTACTCGGATTGGGACTGGGCCTTCTCCACTAAGACCCCCCCATCTTCCAGTAGGTAGGCGTCACACCCACCAGCTGCGGCCAGCGCCAGGTTGGTCCCATCAATGGCCAAGACCCAGAGACTATAAAACCCAGCTCCCGGAAGCCTGTGGCCACATTCACGGCCATGCGGCATCTTATTTTTTTTCCTTTGGAGAACCTGGCAGGCTACCAAAAGTATCCTGCCTGCACGGCAGAGTCTGGCAAACTTTCCATGTCGTAATCAATATGCCAAATACCAGTAACAACGATGGGTCTCATTCTCCTAATCCTGAAAGAGCATTGAAATGGCTCTTTTAAAATCTCAGGGCTAGGAAGAAGGAGACGTTACTGGTGCCTGCTCGAGGAAATCTATGAACAATAGGATGATCGTGATCATGTCCTATATATATTTTAATTTTGGTTTTCTAATGAAAGCAGCATTTATTTTTCTGATTTTTAAATTTTTTATTACTATTATATGTTTTTTATTAAATCACAGGGAGATAGACCCTGACAAAGCTGTTCATGATTAGATTTCTCTCATATTGTATTCCTGATTCTGAAGAGAAACCACTCTCACCTCTGCACCCCTTCTAGCCTGTAACTCAGTGCTCCTGGGACTTGGCGCCCCCTGCAGCCTGGTCTCCACCCTGCAGGGAGAGCCTCTGGGTTCTCAGAGTTTAACCTCTTGGTGTCTCTAATACAGGATAGAATCCTGGACCTTTACTTCAGAAGCCTTGTTCACTAGTCATATTCTTTTATGGACCTTTGTTTTGGTTTTCAGTCACATCTGGCACTACTGAGGGCCTAATCCTGGCTCTGTGTTTAGGGATAGCTCAGGTAGATACATCCTAGGAAAATATTGACAAATCAAATTAATATATATATATAAATGAAAAGGTGATACTGAGTGTTCTTTTGTGAGATTCTCTAAATCGATACAAGTCATTCACTCAAATAAAAATAATTTAAATGATCAAAATAAAAGATAATTTATTTAAGTAATGATTTTAAACAAAAATTCTATATTAAATTTGCTAAGTTAATGAAGACTTCATAAATCAGGCATGAGTTAAGCACAGCTGCCAACAAATTTATTATATAGCAGTATTAGTGAAAAATATATACGTCAACAACGAAATAACTAAAACAGAATACATAAAGTCTTATGTGAATATTCTTTCTGTCGGGGGTGCAAAAATAGAACCTCGAGAAGAATTCTAAACATGGCTGGAGAGCTGCTAGCTCACTCTGCCAGGGCAGCTGCGAAGAAGCGTCCCACGGTCTCTTTTATTTACTATCCTATGTACACACAGGACTGGAAGTATAGCACAGTGGGTAGGGCGTTTGCCTTGCATGAGGCCAACTGGGTCAACCCGAGTTCGATTCCTCTGCCCCTCTCAGAGAGCCCGGCAAGCTACCAAGAATATCTCACCCATACAGCAAAGCCTGGCAAGCTACCCATGACATATTTGATATACCAAACACAGTAACAACAAGTCTCACAATGTTACTGGGCCCACTCGAGCGAATTGATGAACACCAGGAGGACAGTGACAGTGATGTACACACACCTAATGCACTCAGTACAAAGAAAGCATTAACGTGGAAAAGGGGTTACAGGAGGGACATCAGGACATCAAGGCTACTTTGTTCTGTCAAGTCTGAAAGCCCAAGGGTCACAGCCTCCAGAGAGGAATGCAAGGTCAAGCAGCCTGGCACCATGAGCTACAGCCTCTTGCACCTTGAGAGATAAGGAATGTGAGAGAATGTCTGTATTCCAAAGCTGAGCTTGGTTAGCGATCTGTGAGAAAGGGATGATTGCTTCTTTGTGATACTAAGAGCTAAAAGTCGCAAAGGAAGAGATGTTAATCCTGTCCTGACCAGTTCGGACACAGGAGTCATGGCTCACCCATTTTCATAGGTCCTGTGTTCCTCCCCGCTTGCGGGTGAGTCTCTATGGGCTCAACCTAACAGTTCTAGTTAAGCACCAACATCTGCAGAGACAGAACACAACAGTTTAACAACATCTTAACTAGTCTTTTTAATCCCATGTTGAAAATCTCAATTTCCGATTGTCTAAGAGCACTGTAATAGAAGTCTAGACACTAGAACAATTCTGCAGATATAATTTAAAGGGTTTTTATAACAATACAGTTTTTGATCACAATTTCTTTCTTAAAATACCACCTCAGACTTATGCATTTCTTTATAGTCGTTCTGTTCTGTACTTCCAAAACTGTCTCAGTAAATGGCATTTATTTTCTAGGAATTTTATGGCAGGTGAATTAAGGTGACACACCCTTTAAGCTGGAAGTGCTGAGTTCTGGCATTGCCAACAGGATCACCTGAACCTTGCTCAGGAACTGCTGCTGCTGTCGCTTGGGGATCAGCCCTTCCGAACACATCCCCCTGGTGGCCCTGCACTCTCCGAGTGAAGCATCTCCTCAGCATGGCCATGACGCCTCCAAGGTCAGGGATCACAGGGGCAGAGGGAGAGGCATGCATGGTTCACTCTACTGCATAATGGTCACAGAGAAAAGTCACAGCGAGGTTGGGACAGAACACGGACACGCTCTCATTACCCAACACCACGTGATCCTGGGCTTCTGACTGTGACCACGACCATGATTTCACCTTCTCCACTCCCCGTGTGTCTAGTGGCGGGATTATAGCTCAGGGATACAGAGATGCAAATATGCACATGGAGCAGGGCCCACAGCCTCTCAGAAGGGGTCTCCCAAGACCTGGATTCCATCTCAGAGAGAAGTATTTCCTGCTGGCCCACAACTGGTGAATATGTGAATATTTAGATGCTGAAGTGTTTTCTAGTTTTACACATTAGTCCCAGGAATGTCCATATCTTCATGGCACTTGCCTTGCACACGGACGACTCAGGTTCTATCCCTAATATTCCACGAGGACTCTTTGCACCTTAGGTAATTACTCTTAAGTAATTCTCGAATAAAGAACCAGGATGAACCTCTGAGGATCACTGGGTCTGGCCCTAAAACTAAAACCAAATGAAAAATAAACCCGAACTAGCAACACAATAAAATATGGGCTTGATAACTGTCAAGAACTTTTTTCCTGTAATAAGAACAGGATGTCTTTATTGTGTGCTTACCTGGAGTATGTTAGAGACTAGGGTGCATGAAGGTGGATGGAGTGTGACTTCACATTAATTTTGGCTCTGTCTCTCCTTCTTACCATGTAAGCATTTGATTAGTAATAAAATTCACAACAGGCCATGACCTAAACAGAATAAGAATTATAGATCAGTAATGTTTAATGAGCACTAAGATATATGTACACCCATGCAGTGATCATCACACCCAAAACAGTGCATAAGCCCGTCACCACAGTGTTTCCTCTGGGCCATAGTATTCCTCCCCCACGCCTCATCCCTTCCTCATGCTCTCTGCAGTGCTTCCTATTTGTGTAAGTGTGTGTAGGGTGTGATGACGGAGACTCACTCTCAATAGCCTCCCACTATAGGGATATATAATGGCTTTTTCTCGTGACTAAAGGCGTCTTGGATTACTCGCAGTCCTGGATCTTTAAAATAGGTCACACGAGCTTTCTAGAAGGAGGGAGAAAAATGAAGAAAAGCTGTTCTCATCTTACATGAATATCAAAGAAGAAGCTATACAAATAATAACAAACAGGAAAGTACCGATTAATATTCACCCTGCCAGTCGAGTATGGAGTCCTAGAAGCCTGGTGGGGTGAGTGTGGGGGGCAGGGAGGACATATCACAGGGAGGGGGTTGGGAGTGTGAGGATATCACTGAGAGGGGAGCTGCTCTGGGAGCGACGGGGAAAGGTCCTAGGAAAGACGCTGGAAGTGGGCATGAGTGGGAGTGGGGGGGTTGATGGGGGCTGAGTGTCTTAGTGCTGTGACAGAATATTGGCCTGTGTGGGCTTCTAGCACATGGTGACCCTCTTTGCCCCTGGTGGGGCTGAGACCTTTTCCCAGGTGGCTCTCAAGTGCCCTCTGGTGGTCGGCAGCGCCCTTGCAGCCCCTTCCCCAAGGAGAAGGGAATCCTTCCTGCGTCCACGTGGGGGTCACTCTGCCTGAACCACATTAGAGCTCACAGAGACCTTAGAGTAAGTCTGGGTTACAGAGAAAGGCCTGGATAGGGGGAGTCCTGCAAAGGGTCACGGTATAGAGGTGGAAATGCTAAGAAATAAATAACCTGTGAAAATCAATGTCACTGTCAGTAGTTTACATGGATGTTTGATTCATTGACCAGTAGAATTTCCAAGTCTCATTAAAGGGATTTGGAATATAAGCTGGGAATTTGACATCTTGTGAAAATTTGAATAACAAATATCTGTGATCGGAAATACTTCTTGTAGTGTCTTTGAATTCAGTGTTTTGAATATTATCTGAACATTTTTCTCAAAAAAATTGATTTTCTCTATAAAGTGTGACACCAACCAGGCCATTTAGGTTCCAATCGTCTAAAATCAGATGCAGGAGGAATAAGTGTTATTCCTGCCTCGTTCTGGGCATCTCAACTTATCTGACCTCGTCTGGGGAAAACACTGAGGGGTCTGGATCTCAGGGTGTAGAATGAGAAGGAATTGATCGCTTGATTTCCAGGTTTCCCACGTGCAAAGGGCAAAAGACGTGAATAATTAATCATAATTGATGTCTCTTATTCAGACATACATCTCATGGCAATCAATGAGCTTTCTAGCTACAGGATCAGTGTTTTACTTTTATCCAGTGCAGTTGTGATGTCCACAGCATTTTCCTGACCGTAGTCACTAGTGAGTGACAGAGAACCTTCCTGAAGGCCCTGCAGGCGAGTGCCCAGGAGTGAGCTGAGGGGTGTAGGCTGGAGCTTCACAACGAGTCTTCCTGCAGCCCCTCCCTTAGCCCCGCACAGAGGGACACAGCAGAGTGAGGAAGAAGAGGAGGCTCAGGGGTCACAGGTGGTTCTTCAGGTAAGCAGGCACCCTGTCATGCGACTCAGCTGAGCCCATCTCTGGGGGTCCCTGAGCACGGGAGTGAGACTCTCTCTGGGGAGCAGATAGGAGGGGAATGTGCGGGTTCACTGCAGGGAGAGTCAGAGACCATAAACTCCAAATGGCTGGGCGGAAACAGGGGTTGCAGGAAGTGTGAGATCCTGGAGGAAGTTGGTACAGAGATCCTTGCAGGAGATTTGAGAATGGACCTCTCCTGAGAGTGAGTGAAGGCAGGACAGGGGCTCCTGTGTGACCCTGCGGTCACTCTGAGTACAGTGTGGGTTAATTACTGTGCTGTTAGGATTCCCTTTTTGGCCTGAACACTCCTAGTCCTTGTGCCCCTCTCAGTCCTGAGCGCCCTCTGGTGGCCCTGGAGAGTCCTGTAGCCCAGCCTGTCTCAGCAGGTTTGTGTCTGGGCTACCCCTGACTTCCCCTCACTGTGTCTCTTGCACAATAATACATGGCTGTGTCCTCGGGGGTCACTGAGCTCAGTTGCAGGGAGAACTGGTTCTTGTCTGTGTCTCTGGCGTTGGAGATGTGGCTCTTGAGGGACGGGCTGTAGTAGGTGTTTCCATCATAACATATTGCCCCCAACCAGAGCAGACCCTTCCCTGGGGGCTGGCGGATCCATTCCCAGCAGTAACCACTGTTTGTGATGGAGAATCCAGAGACAGCGCAGGTGAGAGAGAGGGTCTAGGAGGGGGCCACCAGTGCTGGGCCTGACTCCTGCAAGGTCAGAGCAGACACAGCACCTGGGGACAAGGAGAATCAGTCACTGTCAGTCCCTGCAGTCACTCCCTCCCCTACACCCTGTCACATATGGGACACTCACCCAGGGGGGCTGTCCCCAGGCAGAGGAGAAGACCCCACAGAATCATCGTCTTGAACACAGCTCTGCCTTCCCCAGAGACTCAGTCCTGAGTGAGGAGACAGCTGTGAGCTCTACAGCCCAGAGGGCATTTGACCCTGGAGCCTGAGAGGGATTTGCATGAGGTTACTCAGTCTGTTATAAGGTGAAACTTACTTACCTTGGATCTCCTTGTCCCATTGGGTACTGAACTCATACACCCTGTCTGGTGGATTGAGCACTGGGGCACATTAAAACAGTCATTGGGGCATATTATAACAGTCATAGGGGGATCATGACTTACTCATCTTCATAATCAGAGAAGATCACAGATCACAGATCATCCTGTTATTCGTTGATTGCCTGGAGCAGGCCCCAGTAATGTTTCCTTCATCCTAGCACTGAGATTATATTCAAGGCTCTTTAGGAGAATGAGACCCATCATTGTTACTGGTATTTGGCATATTGGGTATGACACAGGGAGTTTGCCAGACTCTGGTGTGTGGGCAGGTTACATTCGGTAGCCTGCCAGTTTGTCAAAGTAGGAATGAGATGTCATAATAAGATGCCGCGCGGCCGCGAATGCCGGTACCTTCAGGTGTGCGGAGAGTGGTCTCAGCATGGTGGTGTCTGGTCCTGGAGGTCTTCGGCTGCCGGAGCCCTGGTCGGGGCGGGGAGGAAAGCTCAACCCGCTCCCTCCAAGGGGCCCCGGCGAGGAATAGCCAGGCGCGGGGGCAGGAGACTGCACTGTTCTCCCTCCGGGATCTGGTTTTTATAGTCTCTGAGTCTTGGCCGCTGATGGGATTACATGGCGCCAGGGGGCCAGTTGGTGAGTGTGACCCCCGCCTACTGGAATTTGGAGGATCTGGGTGGAGGATGCTCGACTCCAATTCGAGTAGGCTTGGAGATCTCGGCCCCGGAACCCACGTGGCTTTGTCCCTCTGCCGGTACCTTCAGGTGTGCAGAGAGTGGTGTCAGCATGGTGGTGTCTGGTCCTGGAGGTCTTTGGCTGCCGGAGCCCTGGTCGGAGAAGATGAAAGGATCAAAATTCCTTAATTAGTTCACCTTTTCTCTTTTCTATCTCTCAGAAACTCTAAAATTAAACTTTGTTTTCCTTATTTAAACACCAAGGTTTTCAAGTTGTTCCTAACGCAGATGTAATAAGTTTTTAATATTCCACCACCAATCCCACATTCTAGTGACCTTCTTTCCTCAGTGTCCCCATTTCCCCAACCAACACAACAAGCTTGACCTTTCAGCAGGCACATAATCATTTATTCTATGTTACTTATTACAATCAAAAGACTAAGGGAATTATGAAATTACTTCAGTGAAAGAATATTTGTGCAACTGTTCTATCTCACCTCAGGGTTGTGGAGCCTTTGTCTGAGAATTTACTAAGCTGTTGGTCACTGGTTGAGCCTTCTATATTATTGTTTTATTGTTAAGTTAAGTTGGCTTCTATGTTACTTTCTCATCTAGTTTAGTGGCTGCAACTGGAACTTCAGTTCTGAAGAATCAGGAGGTGTCACTGAGTCCAGAAAGTTTAGGATGTGTAGGACTGGGATGAGTCTGAGAAGACTCTCAGTGAAGCCCTGGAGTTAGACCTTGGGCAGTAGGTGTGGTGGGTCAGTGGGGGTGGGTGCGGCTAATGGGCCCTCAGCAGGGTGGGGACAGGGCCCGTGCCCTGTAGAGCGCCCTCTAGTGCTCAGTCGGGGTCGGTGTGTCCGGGAATTCCAGCTGCTGGGCTGTCCTTCCTGGGAGAGGTCTGGTGGGTGAGCGGGCATGAAGCAGCTGTGGGCGTGGGTGTGGCTGCCTAATATTCATATCTAAGATTTGATTAAAACTCTCTACTGTCTGAGATTCCAAGACAAACCCAAAGGACAGACGTGTTCCTCTCAGACCCCACTGCTTTCTAGGACAGAACTACGGCAGTTACTGACGAGCCACGAGACAGAGTGTATGGAGGGTTCGAACCCTGACTCTAGGATTGATGGTTTAGAGTTGGGGCCTGCTGGGCTATACCCTGGAGCAGACAACTCTTATAGATTATATTTCACCAAATTCCAACACATATTTTAAAATTGTTCTTCAGACTCTAGTTTTCTTTAATCTTCTTAATCACACAAAAAATGTCAGACTTCACAACTTTGACTGGAAATCGGTATGTTTCTGTTCATTCTGTCTGTCGTGTTACCCTGAATTATCCGTGCCTGAGTTTCTTGCTGTGCTTACCTTGTCACCCTCCATAATGCCACAGTCTATTGCTGTTCCTCCATCAACTGCCTCTGACAAATTGTCAAATTCTTTGTGGCATCTGAGGGGTATTGAAGAAGTATCAAGTAGGAATTCTATGGCCTGTAATGGCCCCTGTCCCTACCCACACCCAGAGTCAGACCAAACCCTCCCCTGAGTGTGTCCATTTTCCTTAGGACAGTACTGCATTCCTCTTAATGGCTGATCCTCAGGCAGTACACAGGAACCGTGAGCTAGAAATTAGGGTGGGGGACTCAGCGTGCCCCCCTCCTCCTGTGGGGACCCGAGTGGGAAGGGGACAGTTCCCACAGGCCTGAGCTTTCCCCTGAGGGTGAGAGGGGTCAGTCACTCTCAGGAAGCCCTAACCTTTGGCTTCTTGTAGGATAATGTTGGTTTGTCGTTTCTCCCTGGCCACAGAGAGCTTAGGGTTGTTGGGTTACAGCATTCACAGTGCTCCCAAGGCACTCTCATTTGTGTATGTTTATCTTTAACCTCTTTTTTGTGCTTTCTTCCCCCAACCAATTAATCACCATTTTCTCCTAAGCAGTACCTGTGACTCGTGAAGTCAAATTCCTGAGAAATCTCTGATTTCTGATTTACAAGTGAAATATTCGGTTCTCCTTCTCTTATGTCCTTTTGCATAGTTTGCATCAGAGCAATGTCCTTTTTGTATAGGCACAAGAAGTCAGTTAATGTTATGCTTTTGTAAGTTGGTAGTTAATTGACATCGAATGATATTCACTCCTGGGCATCTGTTCTCTCGACTTAAGCCTCAGTTCCCCTACTTTCTAGCACCCCAAAAGCAGGGTCCAACAAGGAACTGGATGGACCCAGGGCAAGCTGTGAGCTACCTTGGCATTGAAACGAGCCAGGCCAAGCACCATACTTAAATGCTAATTAAGAGTTGGTCATGGAAAATTCTACCATGATCCAAAGAGTAACAACGGATAAGCACCCTGCTTAGTGTTTAAAAATACTAATCTGGTCTGAGCCTCCGACCAGGGCTCCGGCAGTCGAAAACCTCCAGGACCAGCCACCACCATGCTGAGACCACTCTATGCACACATGAAGGTACTGGCAGAGTGACAAAGCCACGCGCGATCCGGGGCTGAAATTTCCAAGCCTACTCGGATCGGGTCCGAGCATCCTCCACCCAGATCCTCCAAATTCCAGTAGGCGGGGGTCACACCCACCAACTGGCCCCCTGGTGCCGTGTAATCCCATCAGCGGCCAAGACTCAGAGACTATAAAAACCAGCTCCAGGAACCTCGCGGCCGCAAATGCAGCCGCACGACATCTTATTATGACATCTCATTATCTCGTTCCTACTTTGGACAAATTGGCAGGCTACTGAATGTAGCCTGTCCACACGGCAGAGTCTGGCAAACTCCCCGTGGTGTACCCAATATGCCAAATACCAGTCACAATGATTGGTCTCATTCTCCTAAAGAGCCTTGAATAAAATCTCAGCGCTAGGATGAAGGAGACGTTACTGGGGCCTGCTCGAGGCAATCGATGAATAACAGAATGATTTGTGATTTGTGATTGTGAATCTGGCCTGAGCACTGGAGTCTGAGATCTATAGCTTAATGTATCTCTTACTGTGTCCATAAAAATGACTAATATTAAGAAATAGAATTAAGATAAATGTTTCAATGGTTATTGGACTAAGGAAAGGAGAAACACACCTCTCGGTGGTATTCGGCCATTGAGCAGATATCCTGGCTGCAGGAGATCAGGAAGGGCTTTCATATGTTGATTGTGCTACCTAGACCTAGGTATGGTTGCTACCCCCAATGCTCTGTGGTTGGATGCTAGATCTGAGCTGCAAGACAGGAATGAGGGGCAGCGTGAGACTGGAATGTGGAACTTGGTGAGACTGGAACAGGTGTGTGGGGAAGAGAGAATAAACGGAAACTGATTACCAACGGGCTTGGCCCTCTTTCCTCCTTTGTCTGCCCATTGCCATTGGCCGTCCCAGGAAGGGTAAGTGGGTAAGTGGGCGAGACCACCAAATGCAGGTGAGAGAGAGCCACGGGCTTCGTTTTTTTTTTTTTTTGATTGCACAACTTCTGACCAGGTCAAGAGCCCCTAAATATTCTGCCTTTGAAACCCAAATAGGATGCACCCCCATATTCCAGGGGACCAAGGAAAATAGTCAGAGAATCTTGGATCTAAATAGTCCCTGAGGAACTCTAGACAAGGAGCCCTTTTACCTCCTTCTGAACCTGTTGCTGTGCTGACCCAGAGTGCAAAGAGAGGTAAGTCCCAGGAACCTGCAGATCAGCCCTCTGTCCCCCAGAGGAAGGCATGTGTCTGGGATCCCACCTACTTCCCACCCTGGGTCCCACACACACAGCTCTGTTGTCCTTGTGACCGCTGGGCTCAGGGCACAGAGGACGGTGCCCTTGGCTGTGTCCCTGGGATGGGTCACCGTGGGGGTTGTGTGTAGTCTGAGCTTGAGAAGTACCAAAGGTACCGTCCACTCCAGCCCTTCCCTGGAGGTTGGTGATCTGGCCATGCCACAAGCAGAGGGTTTGCTGGGAACCCAGAGACAGGACAGTGAGGCTGTGTCTGCGTGGGCTTTTCTCCTCCTGATCCATCTCTTCCATAGCCGGGGTCAGATTCTGAAGATTCCCGTGGTCAAGGGGAACAGTGGACACCCCTGTCAGACTGTCCCCCATGTGAAAACTTCCCAAAGATGCTCACAGGTGTAGCTGTCATCAAGAGAAGTTACAGAGAAATTCAGCGTCTGTGGGGCTGAGTTTTGATCCTCAGAGACTGTCCCTGAGGGGCTCCTGCCCTGAGAGCAGAGGGGCTGTGTTTCCCAGGAGTCCAAAGGTGAGCAGCAGTGGACAAACTGTGCAGGGAGGGGCAGGAGTCCACGGCTGCTCGCTCCCCTCTGGGATCTGCTGAGAGGAGGCGCTGGGTGGGTCCTGGTGGATGTGAAATCTGAGTTTCCTCCCCAAGCGTTTTCCTTCTAGAGCAGGAGTGGCCGTGACAGGGCGTCCGAGGACACGGGGCTAAGGCCGTCAGTACAGAAAGAATCGTGCTCTCCAGGGCGCTCTGTGAGCACTCTGCAGACACGGAGGCGAGCTCACTCTGCAGCGGGGCAGCCTCTCCCTCTCCCCTCCCGTCCCGAGTCTCAGCCCCTCCTGGGCCCCTGCTCAGCTTCTCTCTCTCCCGTTAGCCCTGGACACTCTGGGCTGAGTCCGGATCTGCTGTTTCTCTTTGTCCCAGTATCAGAGTACACCTCAGCAGGACTGACCAGAGGGCAGGGAGCCCAGTCCACCTGCAGGAGCTCTCCCACCCTCAGTCACAACTGTGCTCAGGATTCGAGCTCCCTGCATGGGGAATTGCCTTCTGCTGTAGATGGTTTCACTGTTCAGGTATCAGTTGTAAAATTCCAACAGAATTTGCGGTGAATGTGTTCCTCAGCCTTTCAGTTCTTTCCAATGAACTTCCTCCTATCGCGTAATGGCATGAATGTGTGGATGAGGTTTCCCTTACAATTATTTAACCTCCATTAATTTTTATGAACTACATTTAGTCTAGTATCAAGTACCATGCTGCTCGCAAGAACTCTAAGTTTCTATATTTCTTTTATCCCACATTGAATAACCAAAAGGAAACTTCTATCCACAATATAAGGCACAGGTTGAATTAAAAATATTCAGTTTTACAAAAATTACACTTTCTGTTTACCAGGAAGAAGAAGCCGATTACAAATGACACAGCATGTGTGGACGCTCCTTGGCAATGAGTTGCTCATAGAAAGTGCAGTAACTCTGTAAACCACAGATGGACAGTAAGACAAATGCATCTATATGTACACCAATTACAAAAGACTGAGAATGGAAAAACAAGACTTATTCCTCTGAAGGGCTGGAGCGATAGCACAGTGGGTAATGTGTTTGCCTTGCATGCGGTTGACATGGGTTTGATTCCTCTGCCCGTATTGGAGAGCCCGGCTAGCTACTGAGAGTATCTCGCCCACCCAGCAAAGCCTGGAAAGCTCCCCATGACATATACATTATGCCAAAACCAGTAACATCGGGTCTCACAATTTCTTGACACGTTTCTGGTGCCCACTCGAGCAAATCGATATACAATGGGAGAACAGTGCTATTCCTCTGAAAAGAATTTCTGTTCAGGAACACAGAGTACAACAGAGAGTATTTAGTAGTCTTCCAAAAAATGGCATTAAAAATTTATACTAGAGGGTAAAAGAACATATTGATGTATGCCTACTTAAGTTGATTAAATATCCTTTATATATTTAAACTTTAAAATAAAAATGGAGTTCTTTACAACCTACCCACAGAGCCCAGCCTTTGTAGATCACGAATAGACCGCCCCCTGGTGGTCATAAGCACCCCTGCAACTCCCCTGTCTCCCTCAGCAGGTTTGTGCATGGGCTCACAGGGACTTGCCCTCACTGTGTGTCTTTTGCACAATAATACACGGCTGTGTACACAGTTACTGAGTTGCTCAATTTTAGGTAAACTTAGTTCTTGGAGGTGTCCCGGGAGATGTTGACTCAGGACTTAAGACTTGGGTTATAATCAGTGCTTTCATCACTCCGAATAACACCAACCCAATCCAGCCCCTTTCGAGGGGCCTGGCGGACCCAGGTTACACCATAGCTAGTTACAGAGAATCCAGAGACAGAGCAGGTGAGGGACAGCGTCTGCGAGCGCGTCACCAGGCTTGGTCCTGACTCTGCAGCTGTACCTGGGACAAGAGACCTGGGGACAGAGACCCACAGTGAGTCACGGGCTCAGAAGCCCCATGCCCACCTTTGAGCCTCTGTCCAGGGACACTAACATCCAGGAGCTGCCACCAGAAAGACGAGGAACCAGCGTTGATGCATGTTCTTGCCCACAATGTCCATAATCTCAGTCACCGTGTCAAGGGGAGAGGGAGCCAATGTTGGGGTGAGTGTGGACATGGTTTTAACCCTGGGTCCCGAGTGAAGATTTGCATGAGGGGGAGGCCTCTGTAGAGAAAGAGGGGACCTGGGGAGGCTTGTGTCTGGGCTCCCTGGGAAGAGGTGCTTACTGTGGCTCAGAGCACTCAGACTTGTCCTTGGGCCCTGTCAGAGCCGGGCCTCTTCCTGCAGCACAGGAAACGTGCTGAGGAGCTCTCAGGAAACAGGAATTGCTGAGGGGAAACAGCAGGTGGGGAGCAGAGTCCCGGAGTCTCAGGTCCCTGATGACCAAACCCAGCTGTCCTGTAAACAGGCCCCTTCCCCTTCTTGTCCCTCAGTGGTGGCTCTTCTTCTTTCTCTGTGAAATATTTGTGGTAGAAATATGGTTGTAGCCAGGTTTATTCTTACAAGTTCTGAAAGAACTTGGTTCAATTCAATGTCAGTGAAATATTATAGTCATTTCTTCTCACAATTACCTTGGATGAAAATTCCTTTTCCTGGAGCAGATTTACCCAGAATTATTTATTCAGTGCCGTTGTTAGAACACATATGCTCCCTGATGATGGGTGACTTTCCTGGTGTGTTTGGCCTGGTAATAGCACCTTATCCTGCTCTGTCTATCTATATCTCATAGACCAGCATGAACCTCAGAAGCCTGTACTGGGTCATCACTGAGGAATCCTGACCCTGTCAGGAGCATAGAAAGATCTTGTGGAGGACCCTCAGCACACAATCTATTGGGCCTGGAACCTGGTCTTAGTGTTGAGACTCACACATTCTACAAGGGCACAAGTGTGCTGGCCTTGAGAAGCACCAGGCATGACCCTCCACCCCCTCCCAAATGCACAGAACCTAGACATAGGCTGTGTCACATACGTGGGCCCCCTAATTCCATGAAGGACCAGAAGGTTGAGTTCATTCTAAGGGGCCAGAAAATATGCTCTAAAATTTGAAGTTTAAAAAAGTCAGCATTAAGTATCAGAAGCAATCTACACACTCATTAGGGTCTACAAAATTCTGCCTAAGACACAAAGACACACAGACATCAACTCAGGCAACGTGAGGATTGAGATGGATGACTTCAAACCTCATGTACCAGTGGCTATAGGATTCATATCCACACTCGTGTATAAGCACGTGAGTCAGTGTGTCTGTCCCTAGGTGTCTGTCCCAGAGCTCCTGCAAGGGCAAGACAGCGAATCCTCACAGACCTGACCCACCTGCGCTGTCTCTGTATCTCCACAGTCAGCAGTTTCCAGGGGTGCTGGGCCCCCAGACCTCAGAAAGGGAGCTGGACTGCCTGGGGGAATGTTGGGAATATTTCCTAAAGCTGCTGCACCAAAACCAATAGGACACTTTCTTAAAAACTGCTTAAAAAGTTGTTAGAAATGCCATAAAGTCTGCACATTGATCTTGTTTACAGTACTGGCTCTATGCAACCCTTGCCACAGAACAATGTACTGATCACTCACCCCAGGTGCTTTCTGTTGTCTCAGTAATTCCTCTTTCCCACCCTACCCAGCCACTCACATGCTGCCAGACAATGCATACAGGTTAAACGGGTCATATAGAGACTGCTTCATTGCTGAGGAGTGATCCACTGTATCAACATATTGAGCTTGTTTCTACACACATGAATGTGCACCTGGAATTTGCTCAGTGCCTGGCAGTTATAAAGACACTCAGTCTCACTCTGTAGATTGGGAGAGGTGAAGAAGTGTTGATAGCATTATGGAAAAAACATAACAGATGAAAATTAGGGAGCAGCTAAGGAACAGCTATCTCTCAATTATCAGAGAACTGAAGTAATGTTGCCAAATTCAAAGTAGAAATGGGACAACTCAGATGCTGTTTTAATTTACTACTATAAAGCCAAAAACTTTGGTGACTTTGTTCTCTGTCCCTCATGGTTAGTCTTAAAAGGTTAGACAGTCCTGTTTGCAAGCTATCCTCAACATCCTTGACCAAGTAAATAGCCTGGAAAGTTTCTTCATTGATGTTTTCAAAAACATGAAGGGGGAGGAGGTGGACCACACTTGGTAGTAATCAGGGTTTCTTCCTGACTCTGTGCTCAGAGAATCACTGTTGTGTGGTTAGGGGTTTGTGTGTCTGGCAGGGAGAGTGAGGGGTGGCAAATGATATCCATATTGATCAGGCCAAATGCAAGGCAAGGCCCTGCCCACTGTACCATCTCTCTGTCCCCAGTTAGGCCATTTATTGAACACAAAATCTGCTACATTACCCCGGCACCTTGGCTCCAGACACTTGGGCCATTGTTTCCTTTAACAAATGGAAGAGATTGATAGCTTAAGAGCAGGACTGGGATATTCACACCGCTGTGGCCTTAGGGTGATTACACATCCAGCGATTATATTTAAAGCATGACAATGTGATGATAATTTCCTACTCTATTCTTTCCTGGAGCACAGACCTGAGAGTTTTCTAATCTTGCCTGCTTTAGATTCCCTTTAAATAGTCCCAGAATACTCAGGGGACTATGCCAACAATAGGATTGTTATTAATGGGAAAGTGTCCCACCAGTTGCCTGGAGGTTAGAAGTTCTCCCTGGCATAGCCCCTTGGCCACTAGAGGAATCTACCTGTAGAGAGTTCCCCAGGCCCCAACTTCTCTGACATTTCTAAGTATAATGTGGATAATTTGGCCTTGATTTGTTGGTGCCCAGTGACTCAAGACTTGGGAAAGAGGAGCTCTGTTGTCAGCAATACTTCAACCTTGCCTCTGCCTTACAGCATCAAGACCAGCGCTCCAGCTTCTCCAGTCATAAGAATCTGCTGCTTCTCTCTGCCACCTGCTCTTTAGTACACACACACAGGCATTCTCCCTCAGCCCCTATGGACCATTTATCTCCTAATAAACTGTCATATGACTAAGGGTCTAGGGCCCAGGTGGGCAGGCGGCTATGTCTTGGCCATGCTGCACTCATAAATCTTTGAGCATCTACTGCCCAAGACAGATGGACCATATCCTCGTTCCCAGAGTCCCTGTAGTAAGGTGGTAACTGCATTCAGCGAGATGGGGTTCACGTATTTGATCTATGTCCTTTGCAAGGGGGACGTTTCCCCATCCCACGGAGATGCTTCTCACTTCATGTTAAGACCTCATCAGGGAAGACAGGTCATGGACGAATTATCTGGGATTTTTGAACTCAACACCTTTGAGAGGAGAGGATTTTCCTGAGACTCTAGAGAGGGCAGACGAGATCGGGCACGTTCAGGGTGGTATGGCCGTAGATGAAGACGTATGGCTATACTTAAGTAGGGCCCACTTAAGTATAGCACAGTGGTAGGGCGTTTGCCTTACAGGCGGCCAACATGACCGATCCGAGTTCGATTCCTCCGCCCCTCTCGGAGAACCCGGCAAGCTACCGAGAGTATCTCGCCCACAGGGCAGAGCCTGGCAAGCTTCCCGTGACGTACTTGATATGCCAAAAACAGTAACAACAAGTCTCATGATGGAGACATTAACGGGCCCGCTCGAGCAAATCAAAGAACAACGGGAGGACCGTGACCCTGTGACCATAGAGAGGGCAGAAAACATGCCCCCAGTGTCAGCCAAAACATTTCCTTTCTTCCTCTCATTTAGAATGTGAGCTGAGGGTCCCTGGAGGAGCTGTTGAAGATAAGAACCTGTGTGCTTTGGGCCTCCCCAGAACAGGAAACTGAAAGTCTCCTCCAGAGACTGAGTTAGGGAAATTGAGGTTCTTGTCTGTCCCAAGACACAGGATTGTTAGACCTGGGTGAGGCTAGGATACTCTCCCACACCTCTGCTCACCAGGGAGCTATTTGTGCCTCAGTGCCCTGTGTGTGTGCAGCTGGGACAATCATTCTGAGCCCCTGGCACTTGGTGCTACAGTGCTATTATGAAACAGATCATTCTGTATCTCTCCCATTCCTGCTGATTGATTCATTCAGGATGATTTCTTCTAATTTTTTTTCTATATTGCAGAAAGTTGAGTGATTTTCAACCCAGTAAGCATGGTTAGGCCCCTAGAGTGTAGACAGGATCAGAACTCTTTCCAGGTGTTCCTCATGGATGTGAAATTTATGAGTAAAATGTCTTCAGGGCAATGCCTCAGACTTTCTTCATTCAGTTGGAAGTGTGTACACTAGAGAGTGGTTGGTCATTTGAGAACGTAGCATTCCCAGTGTCACTTGGACTTGTCCCTACACACAGAGGACAGTGGGGAGACTGAGAACAGTTTGACACACCAGAACTGTAGATAGCAGTTCAGTCACCAAGGAGACCCATTCAGATGCCTGCTCTGTGCAGAGGCAGGAAGGGTGCGTTGAGAACAATCCTCGAGGTCTGATTTCTGGACTGCCCTGTCCCAGGAATATGTCTGTGCCTTTCTGCTCTACCACATTGACAATCCAGGCTGGCCTTCAGGTCGGGCCACTGCTTCTGTGCTCTGCACTGACCTCGGTCAGAACTTTCGCCCATATTGTGCTCATCGTGCCTTCAGGAATTGAAGGGTTGTCCTGATTCATGTATATTCAAAGTTCTCGTAGGGGAAAGAATGAAAATACTCTCACATCAGATATGAGCATTCTCTCTGTCATTGGGAAGGAATTGTTTTGCTCACTATTTGTAAATTGACATCTTATCAGAACTTTTTTTTTATGACATCTTATTGTCTCATTACTACTTTGGACAAACTTGCAGGCTATCGAATGTAACCTGCCCACAGGGCAGAGTCTGGCAAACTCCCCGTGGCGTACCAAATATGCCAAATACCATTAACTATGATGGGTCTCATTCTCCTAAATAGCCTTGAATATAATCTCAGGGCTAGGATGAAAGAGACGGTACTGGGGCCTGCTCGAGGCAATCGACAAATAACCAGATGATGAAATGAAATGAAAAAAATGAATGTAAATTGACCATTTTGATAAATTTGGGAACATTTTTCAAAGTGCAGGTATGAATCTTTGTTTCAACCTAAGAAGCAAACCTCATAGTCCAACTACAGAAACACGAATATTCCCAGTAGTACTCTGGTCTGCATGAAGGATAGCCCATCATGTAGTCATGCTGTCTGAGACTTCCCAGTAGACATTAATAAGAGACATAAATATGTGTGTGTGTGTATATATATATTCACATATATACATATATTTCTGTTTTCCACTCACCTAGTCTTTACATATGTGCATGGATATACATCCATGTATATATTTCCTCGATATCAATTGAGAAAAAGTGATAAATTGTAATTATTTTTTCCCAGATTGCAAACCATGCATGAAATTAATGTTCACTCAATACCATCTATTTCCCAGGAATATTGGTCAATTCGTGAGGTCATACCCCAGGTATACTCAGCTGGGATGCATGACCCTGGGGTGGAGGGAGCAGCCCTGAGACCTCGCTCTACATCCTGACTGCTGGTCCATGCTATTCCGTCCCTCCTGGGCACGTCCCAGACCTTGTGTCTCTCCTTTGGTAATGAACTTCCCCAGAGCTCTACTGAGATGCCCCCAACATAAGGACTTCACAGACCCTGACCCTGACCATTTCCTTACCACCACGTGCTATTATGAAACAGATCATTCTGTATCTCTCCTATTCCTGCTGATTGATTCATTCAGCATGATATCCTCTAATTTTTTTCTATAGGAGAAATGTGACCTTGGTCACATGAAAATGTGATAGGAGAAATGTGACTTTGGTCACATGAAAATATGGGGTTATCTTCTCCACTGCCTCTTGTGCGATGGCAAGATTCCAGCTCAGGAATAAAGAGATATAAAGATGTACAAAGGGGCAGGGCTGCACAAAAATTCCAGAAGGGGCTCTGACCAACACCAGGACTTTATCTCAGAGAAAAGGATTTCTTGCAAATCACTTGATCACTTGATCACTTGACATCCTGTTACTCATCAATTTGCTCGAGCAGGCATAAGTATCATCTCTGTTCGTCCCTGTCACGTGCTAGTGTAGCCCGATGGCATCTGCCTGTTCTGGGAACATGAAGAGCCAAAAAGCGATCATTCAGCGTCTTAACGAAGAAGTCTGACCATCTCCTAGGTGGGCGGCCAAGTGGTCTTTTGATGTTCCAGAGAAACCAGGCAGTAATGACTCTGGTTAAGCGGTCGTCTCCAAATCTCATTATATGCCCAGCCCATCTGATTTTTGATGCTTTCGCAAAGGAGACAGCATCCTTGATTCTTGCCCATCTATGGAGATCAGAACTCCAGATTCTTTATCTTATTTGAGTGAAACGTGATACTCCAAGCATAGCTCTTTTGATTCCTCTTTGGGAGGCCCGAATCGCATTCTCATCCTTTTTTGTTGGGCCCAAGTCTCTGAGGCATACGTTAATGCAGGAAGAACAGTGGAATCAAAGAGATATGCCCGGAGCCAGAGGTTATTTGTCCTCTTAGCTATTTCTTTGACCCTCTTGAAGGCGTTCCAAGCTGCTCTCTTCCTCCTTCACAACTCAGGTGCCAGATCATTCGTCATGTTGACATCTCGACCTAGGTACAAATAACTATTGCCTCCATTCGAAGAGGTCATTTCATTGATAGTGAATGGAACGTCAGGAACGAGACTGTTTCTCATAACATTGTCTTCATGAGATTCAGCTGTAATCTGACCTTCCCACACTCATGGTCGAAGTTGACTAGCATTTGTACTGCTTGGCTAATGTTTGGTGTTATTAGAACGATATCATCAGCAAAGTGGAGGTGGTGTACTTGTCAACCGTATATCTTCACTCCCATTCCTTCACAATTCAGTCATCGTATGATGTTCTCAAGGGTGGTACTGAAGAGTTTTGGTGAAATGTTATCACCCTGCCAAACCCCTCTCATAACATCAGTGATCACTTCTTTGTAGAATGGTGAGATCCTGGTAGTGATTCCGTAATACAGCTCACAGAGGATCCTGATGAGTTTGAACACCCTGTTTGGCTAGGGCTTCAATGACCGCTTCTGTCTCAATAGAATCAAAGGCCTTCTTTAAATCAATGAATATTAGAGAAAGTGGCATATTGAACTCCCGAGAACCATCAATGAGCTTGGTTATGATGTGGATATCGTCGATCGTGCTGAATCCTTTGTGAAACTCGGCTTTGTTGCATGGTTGTCCTACATCTAGTGTTCTGCCAATCCTATTCAGGATGACTCGAGTGAACAGCTTGTAGATGACAATGGGCAGATTGGGCGATAGTTGCCAATGTCCTAGATGTCTCCCTTCTTGAAGAGTAGTACACTCCTGCTGGTTTTCCATGGGGACAAAACCTTTCATTCAGACAGGTAGCATGTGAAGTGTAAAGCCAGTGTATGGATGAGTACTGACTGAAAGTTCTTCAGATGTTCAGGTATGACCTTTTCTGGGCCAGGTGCTGTTCATTTCTTCACTGACGAAAGAGTGTGTCAGATTTTGGAAGGGAGAACCTTAGGAAGGACATATTTATCCTGTGAAATTTGGTATGTGGGCAGGTGGACGTGGCTATCCAAGAGATCTGAGTAGAAATCATGGATAATCTCCATTGCTCTTCTGGAAGATGTAAAAGATCCATTAGGACGTCGGAGGGGTGTCATCTTGGTCTTGTAGTTGTCGAAGGACAGGCGGGCATTGCGAATGCTTTACCCAGCATCTGCCGAATCTACCAGCACTGCTGTTATTCTCTCTTTGAGGTCTTCCTTTATCACTTCTCTCCACTGCTTTGCGAGCCCAGACATTCGCTTGCGGTTGCCTAAGGCATACGCCAAACCACGTTGTAGAATAAGCTCAAGAGTTTTCGAAGACAGGCTTTTTTTAGTGGCTATCTCACTCTTGGCGTTCTTTGCACAATCATGGAGGTGCTGAACGAGTTGATCATATTACTCGTCAATGTTGTCAACGACGGCATCTTCCCATGTTGCAGCAATAGTGCCAAAGAGCTCCCAGTTGGTGGTCGTTCTGGGAGTTCTCTTCTCAAACTTTGCAGCCCTTTCTCCCCGCTCTGTGAAGTAGAATTTTTCACGAAGAAGACGGTAGTCCGATCCCGTTTGGAATTTTGGGACAACAGTGACATTGGTCAGGCAAAACTGTCCATTGAATATGATGTGGTCGATTTCCTTGTGGAACAGTCCACCGGGAGACTCTCATGTCCAATGTTTAGATTCGTCCTTTCTAAACTGTGTGTAACTACTCATGGTCTTGGTTGACATGATGAATTCAGACAGTCTCTCACCCTGTTTGTTCCATTGTAGACCATGGGTGCTGATGTGGAATTCTTGGGCTCATCTTCTCAGTCCTGTCTTGGCATTAAAATCACCCACAATGATCTTGTAGAAGGTGTGGTCTTTTTTATAGAACTTCTTCAGCTCCATGTCGAACTTCTCAATTTCTCCTTCATCATAACTGAATGTTGGTGCGTAGACAACGAAGATAGAAACTGCCGGCAGTGAGCCACATCTATTCAAGTGTAATAGTCCGATTCGGGTTGTTAGGCATTTGAATGAAGCAATGCTCATGGCCAAGTTCGTGTTCACAAGGACAGAGATACCAACGATGCCTCATTTATCTCATGTTCTGAGGAAAAATTCTTTTGCATTGTTGAAAAAGGCATGATGTGATTGATGCCTTCTCATCGCGATCAGACCAATGATCTCGTACTTGATCATTCACGCTTGTACCATCAGGTTCTCGATGGATGCATCTGATGGCACCACACCTGCATTAAAGGTACAGACAGTCATTTTACTCTTTCTTTGTTTTGGCATCCTAGTTCGGCCTTGAAATTTTCTCAGCCTCTCCTTTCACATCCTTCTCAATGCTGCCATATTGGTGGCTCCTTCAGGGTCAGGGGAATGAGACCCATTGTATTTATTGATTTTGGCATAGAGAATACTCCACGGATAGCTTGCCAGACTCTACCGTGCAGGCGGGATACTCTTGGCAGCTTGCCAGGCTCTGCGAGAGGGATAGAAGCTTTTGGGGCAGCCTCAATTCGCCCTTGTAGGTGTTCCCATGGTTCCAAACATATTTGAACCCCATAATACTATTTCCACTACCCAGCCGTCACCACACTCCAGGACACTTTCCGGACCCACGTGGCAGTTCCGGCCGAGACCCACGCACGACTGAAGACCCACAGAACAAGATAAGCGGAACTCTCTGAGACCTTGGACTCCAGGCTCGGCGGACCCAGGGACAGAGCTTCTCTGCTTGCTCCCACCACCACAGGTGACAAAGGGATTCTAATCAGGAGCCCCACCCTACCCTGCCCTGTCTGCTTCCATCAACCACCCAGGGATCGAATTGTGCACAGGAGACCCACCCTACCCAGATAAATACCCCACTGGCAGACTTCCACTCTCGACACTACTTCCACTACCCAGCCATCGCCACACTCCAGGACGCTTTCCAGACCTGCGCGGCCTCAAGCGGCCGCGCGACCATAATAAGACACTAAATACCCATCTTCTGGAATTGTCGTACCATATTTGATAGGGTTCAAATATGGTAACACCTACAAGGGTGATTAGAGGTCACCCCAAAAGCCTCTATCCCTCTCGGAAAGACTGGCAAGCTACCGAGAGTATTCCACCCGCACGGAAGAGCCTGGCAAGCTATCCGCTGTGTATTCGATATGCCAAAACCAGTAACTACAACTGGTCTCATTCACCTGACCCTGAAGGCTTCACCAACATGGCAGCACTGAGAAGGATGAGAAAGGAGAGGCCGACAAAATCTCAAGGTCGACCTAGGCTGCCACAACGAAGGAAGACAAAAATGATCGTCTGTACTTTCAATGCACGTACGCTAGCATCAGATGCATCCATCGAGGACCTGATGGTACAAGCGCAAATGATCAAGTACGACATCATTGGTCTGACCGAGACAAGAAGGCATGAATCTCACCATGCCGTTTTTGACACTGGAGAAGAATTTTTCCTCGGAACATGTGATAAAAGAGGTGTTGGAGGCGTCAGTGTCGTTGTCAACACAAACTTGGCCAAGAGCATTGATTCATTCGAATGCCTAACAACCCGAATCGGACGTTTACATTTGAATAGATGTGGCTCACTGCCTGCAGTTTCTATCTTCGTTGTCTACTCACCAACATCTCATTATGATGAAAGAGAAATCGAGAAGTTCTACATGGAGCTAGAGAAGTTCTATAAAGAAGACCACACCTTCTACAAGATCATTGTGGGTGATTTTAATGCCAAGATAGGACCGAGAATGGGCTGGAGCGATAGCACAGCGGGTAGGGCGTCTTCCTTGCACGCAGCCAACATGGCCGACCCGAGTTCGGTTCCTTCGCCCCTCTCGGAGAGCCCGGCAAGCTACCGAGAGTATTCGATATGCCAGACACAGTAACAACAAAGTCTCCAATGGAGACATTACTGGGCCCGCTCGAGCAAATCGATGATCAACGGGAGGGCCTTTACCTTTACCTTTTAGGACCGAGAAGATCAGCTGAATAACTTCACATCGGGACCCATGGCCTAGAATGGAACGAACAGAGTGAGAGACTGTCTGAGATCATCATGTCGACCAAGACCATTCATGGTAACTCACAGTTCCAGAATGCAGAATCGAAACGATGGACATGGGAGTCTCCCGGTGGACGATTCCACAACGAAATAGACCACATCCTATTCAATCGACGGTTTTGCCTGACTGATGTCGCTGTTGTCCCAAAATTTCAAATGGGATCGGACCACCGTCTCCTTCGTGCAAAATTCTACTTCACAGAGCGGGGAGAAAGGGCTGCAAAGTTCAAAAAGAGAACTCCCAGAATGACCACCAACTGGGAACTCTTTGGCACTATTGCGGCAACATGGGAAGATGCCATTGTTGACAACATTGATGAGGAATACCATCGACTGGTTCAGCACCTCCATGAATGTGCGAGGAACGCCAAGAGAGAGATAGCCACAAAAAATCGCCTATCTTCCAAAACTCTTGAGCTAATTCACCAGCGAGGTTTGGCGCATGCCTCAGGCAACCGCAAGCTAACGTCCGAGCTCACAAAGCAGTGCAGAGATGCGATCAAGGAAGACCTCAAAGAGAGAAGAGCAGAAGTACTGGTAGATGCGGCAGAAGCCGGGAAAAGTATTCGTAATGCCCGCCTGTCCTTCGCCAACTATAAGACCAAGATGACTGCCCTCTGACGTCCTGATGGATCCATCACATCCTCCAGAATGGCAATGGAGAAGATTATCCATGACTTCTACTCAAATCTCTTCGATAGCCATGTCCACTTGCTGACATACCAAATTCCACAGGATGGGTATGTCGTTCCCAACGTTCTCCCTTCCGAAATCCGACACGCCATTTCGTTGGTAAAGAAACAAACAGCACTCGGCCCAGACAATGTGAGATCCAAACACCTGAAGAACCTGCCGTCAGTACTCATCAATACACTGGCTCGGCTCTTCACTCGCTACCTGTCTGAATGCAAGGTTCCGTCCCAATGGAAAACCAGCAGGACCGTACTACTGTTCAAGAAGGGAGACATCCATGACATTGGCAACTATCGCCCGATCTGCCAATTGTCTGTCATCTACAAGTTGTTCACTCGAGTCATCCTAAATAGGATTGGCAGAACACTAGATGAAGGACAACCATGCGAGCAAGCCGGGTTCCTCAAAGGATTCAGCACCATCGACCATATCCACACGATAACCAATCTCATTGAGGTTTCTCGGGAGTTCAAGATGCCGCTCTGTTTAACATTCATTAATTTAAAGAAAGCCTTTGATTCTGTTGAGACGTAAGCGGTCATTGAAGCCCTAGACAATCAGGGCATTCAAGCCCAATACATCAGGATCCTCCGTGAGCTGTATTGCGGATTCACTACCAGTATCTCACCATTCTACAAAGAAGTGATCGTTGATGTCAAGAGAGGGGTGCAGCAGGGTGATACCATTTCACCGAAACTCTTCAGTGCCACCCTCGAGAACATCATGCGACGACTGGAATGGGAAGGAATGGGAGTGAAGATAGATGGACGGCAACTACACCACCTCCGCTTTGCTGATGACATTGTTTTAATAACACCAAACATTAGCCAAGCGGCACAAATGCTGGCCGACTTTGACCGTGAGTGTGGAAAGGTAGGATTACAGCTGAATCTTACGAAGACAATGTTTATGAGAAACAGCCTCGTTCCTGACGCACCATTCGCTCTCAACAGAACGACCATCTCCGAATGCAACAGCTATGTGTACCTAGGTCGAGAGGTCAACATGACAAATGACCTGGCACCCGAGCTGCGCAGGAGGAAGAGAGCGGCTTGGAACGCCTTCAAGAACGTCGAAGAAATAGCTAAGAGGACGAAGAACCTCCGGCTCCGGGCACATCTCTTTGAGTCCACTGTTCTTCCTGCATTAACATATGCCTCAGAGACCTGGGCCCTATGCAAACAAGATGAGAACGCTATTCAGGTCTCCCAAAGAAGAATAGAAAGAGCTATGCTTGGAATATCACGTTTCACTCAAATGAGAGAAAAAATCCGGAATTCTGGCATCCATCGACGATCAAGAATCAGCGACGCTGTCTCATTTGCCAAGGTGTCGAAAATCAGATGGGCTGGTCACGTAATGAGATTTAAAGATGACCGTTGGACTAGAGCTGTTACTGATTGGATTCCACGGGATGTCAAAAGAGTGCGTGGCCGCCCACCTACCAGATGGTCAGACTTCTTCGTCAAGATCATGAACGATCGGTTTGAGGACCTTCATGTTCCCGGAGCGAACAGATGCCATTGGGCTACACTAGCACGCGACAGGGACAAATGGAGACGTTACTGGTGCCTGCTCGAGCAAATCGACGACTAACGGGAAGTTACTTGATTAAGTGATTAAGTGATATATGGTGTGGCAATACTGGAAGATGCATATTAAGTGTCTTATGATGTGTCGCGTGGCCACTTTGTGGCCTGGAGCGTAGAGGTGGCTGGGTAGTGGAGGTTGTGGAGGTCCTTGCAGATATAGAATTTAAAACAAAATGTGAAACATTGGGAGTCTGCCATGTACAGATCTATAGTTCAGGAACCTGCAATAACCCCCGCTCAAACTTCCATGTGGTTCTTCCTGTACCATCTGGGGCGCTCCACACAAAATTCTAGATGAAAATATGAGTGACGCCAGGTGTTCTCAAGAGAAGCCATCTTCCTCTTGGCTGTTGCTGAAGGACAGAGACAGATCCTGAGCCTTTCCCTCAGATGACGCCTGGCCCTTTGAGCTCCATTCTGTGCCTCAGACCCTGATTCTCTGAGGAGGAAATCAGGAGGATCAGCATCCTTCTCATCACCACACCCGGTAGAGCTGCCTCCCCATCAGGTTTCTGACACATTCATGATATGGTTGTCACACTGTGTCACTCACACAGTAATACATGGCCATGTCCTCAGTGCTCACCCTGCTCAGTTCGATGTAGGCTATGTCCTTGAACATTTCTGCAGTGAGTGTGAGTCTGCCCTGGAACTTCGGTTCGTAGGTTGTTCCACCATCATAAGGGAGTATGTATCCCATCCACTCAAGACCTTCTCCCTGAGCCTGCCGAACCCAGTGCATATAGTCTTTGATGAAGGTGTATCCGGACGCCTTGCAGAAGATCTTCACTGATGTCCCATGTTTTACCACCTTAGCTCCTGGCTGCACCAGCTGTACCTGGGAGTTCACACCTGTGGACACAGACAGGAGTGGGTGGGCTCCACTTGGCTGGCTCCGTTCCCTCAGCCTAAAGCATGAGGACACTTACCTCTATCCATTGCCACCAGGAAGAGAATTTTCCAGGTCCAGTCCATGGTTGGGACTGTGCACTAAGGGGCTTCTGAAGGTGTGGGTGTTTCGGCTGTGTGAGGTTGTTAAGACACAGACACATCTCTGTTTAACTCAGTGTCCTTCAACTAATTTGCATGTTCATGAGGAGGTAGAATTCATAGCTGACGACCTGGTCCAACCTGAGAAGGGGCTGGTAGAGGTCACCGGGTCCATCCTCAAGGAGAGTGAAGAGGTCCACGTTCCGATCCTTGATTGAGGAGATGAGACTCTGTCCTGTCCCAGGACTCTGTGCAATCAGAGCTCCCACTCAGTAGGGCCAAACCCTGTCAGTACCTTCTCCTCAGGGTCCCCCACATTTTTATGGCCTGGACACATCTGGTCAAACCTGGGCTTGGAGGTTATTTCTGGAAACCTGTAACTCCCCAAGGTATACTACAATGAGACTGCAAAACCACCGTAATCCCCAGTGGTTTCCATTGGAGATATTAAGAAGTCCAGACACACCACTTGCATACAGGTTTTACTGCCTTATCAATATGATAAATGTTCCTCCGAAAATGGTTAAGTATGCACAATTTAACCTTCTGTGTCCTATACTTATTTTTATTTTGGTTTTCTCAACAAAGCAAAATTTAGTTTTCTGGGTTTTTGAATAATTATTTTTTTCTATTAAATCACTGTGAGCTAGACCCTTACAAAGCTATTTGTGATTTGATTTCATGTTTCTGAAGAGAAACCTTTTCCATCTCTGTACCCACTTCAGGCCTGCAACTGTGTGCTCTTGGGACTTGGAACCCCTGCAGCCCGGTCCGCATCCTGCAGGGAGAGTCTCTGGGCTCTCAGGGGCATTAACCTCTTGGCATTTCTAACACAGGATTGAATCCTGGGACTTCATTTCAGAAGCCTTCAGGGTCAGGTGAATGAGACACATTGAAATTACTGATTTTGGCATATTGAATACACAACAGATAGCTTGCCGGGCTCTGCTCTGCGGGCGGAATACTCTCGGTAGCTTGCCAGTCTTTCCGAGAGGGATAGAGGCTTTTGGGCAACCTCTAATCACCCTCGTAGATGTTACCATATTTGAACCCTATCAAATATGGTACGGCAATTCCGGAAGATGGATATTTAGTGACTTATGATGCCTCGCGCGGCGGTGAAGCGGCTGCGCGGGTCCGGAAAGCATCTTGGAGTGTGGCGGCGGCTCGGTAGTGGAGGTAGTGTTGGTAGTGGAGGTCTGCCAGTGGGATATTTATCTGGTCCCGGTAGGGGTAGGGTGGGTCTTCTGTGCGCAATCCGATCCCTGGGTCTCTGGTTGTTGGTGGAAGCAGACAGGGAAGGGTAGGGTGGGGCTCCTGATTATAATCCCTTTGTCACCTGTGGTTGGTGGGAACAAGCAGAGAATCTCTGTCCCTGGGTCCATTGAGCCAGGAGTCCAAGGTCTCAGAGAGTTCTGTTTATCTTGTTCTGTGGGTCTTCAATCGTGTGTGAGAAATTACAATGGGTCTCATTGTAATTACAATGTGTCTCATTAACCTGACCCTGAAGGCTTCACTGACTTGGCAGCACTAAGAAGGATAAGAAAGAAGAGGCCGATAAAATCTCAAGGCCGAACTAGTCTGCCACAATGAAGGAAGAGAAAAATGATCATCTGTACTTTCAATGCACGTATAATAGCATCAGATGCATCCATCGAGGACCTGATAGTACAAGCGCGAAAAATCAAGTACGACATCATTGGTCTGATCGAGACAAGAAGGTACCAATCTCACCATGCCGTTTTCGACACTGGAGAACAATTGTTCCTCAGAACATGTGGTAAAAGAGGTGTCGGAGGCGTCGGTGTCCATGTCAACACAAACCTGGCCATGAACATTGATTCATTTGAATGCCTAACAACCCGAATTGGAAGTTTAAATTTGAATAGATGGGCTCACTCTCAGCAGTTTCTATCTTCGTTGTCTACGCACCAACATCTAATTATGATAAAGGAGAAATTGAGAAGTTCTACATGGAGCTGGAGAAGTTCTATAAAGAATACCACACCTTCTATAAGATCATTGTAGGTGATTTTAATGCCAAGATAGGACCGAGAAGATCAGCTTAAGAAATTCACATCGGGACCCATGGCCTAGAATGGAACGAACAGGCTGAGAGACTGTCTAAGTTCATCATGTCGACCAAGACCATCCATGGTAACTCACAGTTCCAGAAGGCTGAATCGAAACGTTGGACATGGGAGTCTCTCAGTGGACGATTCCACAACAAAATAGATCACATATTCAATCGACGGTTTTGCTGACCGATGTCGCTGTTGTCCCAAAATTCCGAACGGGATCGGACCACTGTCTCCTTCGTGCAAAATTCTACTTCACAGAGCAGGGAGAAAGGGCTGCAAAGTTTAAAAAGAGAACTCCCAGAACAACCACCAACTGGGAGCGCTTTGGCACTATTGCGGCAACATGGGAAGATGCCATTGTTGACAACATTGATGAGGAATACCATCAACTGGTTCAGCACCTCCATGATTGTGCGAAGAACACCAAGAGTGAGATAGCCACCAGAAAACATCCTGTCTTCGAAAACTCTTGAGCTTATTCATCAACGTGGTTTGGTGCATGCCTCAGGCAACCGCAAGCGAACGTCCGAGCTCGCAAAGCAGTGCAGAGATGAGATCAATGAAGACCTCAAGGAGATTAGAGCAGAAGTGCTGGTAGATGTGGCTGAAGCCAGGAAAAGTATTCGTAACGAACAACTGTCCTTTGCAAACTACAAAACCAAGATGACTGCCCTCCGACATCTTGATGGATATATCACATCCTCCAGAATGGCAATGGAGAAGATTATCCATAAATTCTACTCAAATCTCTTAGACATTCATGTCCACTTGCCAACATACTAAATTCCACAGGCTGGATACGTCGTTCCCAACGTTCTCCCTTCCGAAATCCGACACGCCATTTCGTCAGTAAAGAATCAAACAGCACCCAGCTCAGACAAGGTCAGACCTGATCACCTGAAGAACCTACCATCAGTACTCATCAATACACTGGCTCGGCTCTTCACACGCTACCTGTGTGAATGCAAGTTTCCATCCCAATGGAAAACCAGCAGGACTGTACTACTGTACAAGAAGGGAGACATCCGTGACATTGGCAACTATCGCCCGATCTGCCTATTGTCTGTCATCTGCAAGTTGTTCACTTGAGCCATCCTAAATAGGATTGGCAGAACACTAGATGAAGGACAACCATGCGAGCAAGCCGGGTTTCACAAAGGATTCAGCACCATCGACTATATCCGCACGATAACCAAGCTCATTGAGATTTCTCAGGAGTTCAAGATGCCGCTCTGTCTAACGTTCATTGATTTAAAGAACGCCTTTGATTCTGTTGAGATGGAAGCAGTCATTGAAGCCCTAGCCAATCAGGGCATTCAAACTCAATACATCAAGATCCTCCGTGACCTATATTTCAGATTCACTACCAGGATCTCACCATTCTACAAAGAAGAAATCATTGATGTCAACAGAGGGATTCGGCAGTGTGATACCATGTCACCGAAACTCTTCAGTGCCTCCCTCGAGAACATCATGCGATGACTGGAATGGGAAGGAATGGGAGTGAAAATATATGGTCGGCAACTACACCACCTCCACTTTGCTGATGACATTGTTTTCATAACACCAAACATTAGCTAAGCGGCACAAATGCTGGCCGGCTTCGACTGTGAGTGTGGAAAGGTCGGACTACAGCTGAATCTTACAAATACAATGTTTATGAGAAACAGCCTCGTTCCTGATGCCCCATTCGCTCTCAATGGAACGACCATCTCCAAATGCAACAGCTTTATGTACCTAGGTCGAAAATTCAACATGACAAATGACCTGGCACCAGAGCTGTGGAGGAGGAAGAGAGCGGCTTGGAACACCTTCAAGAGCATCGAAGAAATAGCAAAGAGGAGGAAGAACCTCCGGCTCAGGGCACATCTCTTTGATTCCACTGTTCTTCCTGCATTACCATACACCTCAGAGACCTGCGCCCTACGCAAACAGGATGAGAACGCTATTTGGGTCTCTCAAAGAGGAATTGAAAGAGCTATGCTTGGAATATCACGTTTCACTCAAAAGAGAGAAAGAATTCGGGGTTCCGATCTCCATCACTTAATCACTTAATCACTTAATCCCCGTTATTCATCGATGTATTCGAGCGGGTGCCAGTAACGTCTCCATTCATCCCGGTTGCGTGCTAGCGTAGCCCAATGGTATCTGTTCGTTTTAGGAACATGTAGAGCCTCAAACCGATCATTTAGGGTCTTGACGAAGAAGTCTGACCGATCTCCATCAACGATCAAAAATCAGGGACACTTGTCTCGTTTGCCAAGGTGTCAAAAATCAGATGGGCTGGTCACCTAATAAGATTTAGAGACGACCGCTGGAGTAGAGCTGTTACCGACTGGATTCCACTGGATGTCAGAAGACCGAGTGGCCGCCCACCCATGAGATGGTCAGACTTCTTCATCAAGATTATGAACAATCAGTTTGAGGCTCTTCATGTTCCTAGAGCGAACATACACCATTGGGCTACACTAGCAGGCAACAGGGACAATTGGAGACGTCACTGTGCTCCTCTTGAGCAAAACGACAACGGGAAGTCAAGTGATCAAGTGGTCAAGTGAATAATAATAGTAATAATAATAATTCAATGGGCTGCAGTGTATCCTTTGCAGCCTGGAGGCCCAGGTTCATTTCCTGATACCCCATAGTACCCTGAACCCTGCAAGAGCAAACCCCTAGGAACGGATCACTGAGATGCTCACAGGCACTGATGGGTAAGGCCCAACCCCACCACCCCACAACACAAAGAGTTCTTAAAGCCCATCTACAAAAAAATCCAATTTTTAAATGAATTAAATATCTGAAATGACATCTGTGAAGATAAGCAGATAGCATTACGCTCATGAAAATGATGCTCAATGTTATTCACTGTTGGAAAACTGCAATTAAAACAATAACATACTTGGGAGCCAGAGAGGTAGTATAGTGGGCAGGGCACTTGAGTCACACAAAGCAGGCTTGGGTTAAATCCCAGTACCAGATAGAGTCCCACTGAGCTCTACCAGGAGTGAGGCCAGAGCTCTGCTAGGTGTGACTCCTTCTTCAACAACAACAACAACAACAACAACAACAACAACAAAGAAAGTTTCAACCTTGGGGCTGGAGTGATATTACAGTGGGTAGGGCGTTTGCCTTGCACACTGCTGACCCACGTTAAATTTCCAGCATCCTATCTGATCCCCTGAGCACCACCAGGAGTAATACCTGAGTGCAGAGCCAGCAGTAACCCCTGAGGGGTGTGACCCAAAAAGAAAAACAAAAAGAGCTACAACCTTTCACTTAATCACTTAATCACTTAACTTCCCGTTAGTCATCGATTTGCTCGAGCGGGCACCAGTAACGTCTCCATTTGTCCCTGTTGCGTGCTAGTGTAGCCCAATGGCATCTGTTCGCTCCGGGAACATGAAGGGCCTCAAACCGATCGTTCATGATCTTGATGAAGAAGTCTGACCATCTGGTAGGTGGGCGGCCACGCGGTCTTTTGACATCCCGTGGAATCCAGTCGGTAACAGCTCTAGTCCAGTGGTCGTCTTTAAATCTCATTACGTGACCAGCCCATCTGATTTCGACACCTTGGCAAATGAGACAGCGTCCCTGATTCTTGATCGTCGACGGAGGTCAGAACTCCGGATTCTTTCTCTCATTTGAGTGAAACGTGATATTCCAAGCATAGCTCTTTCTATTCTTCTTTGGGAGACCTGAATAGCGTTCTCATCTTGTTTGCATAGGGCCCAGGTCTCTGAAGCATATGTTAATGCAGGAAGAACAGTGGAATCAAAGAGATGTGCCCGGAGACGGAGGTTCTTCGTCCTCTTAGCTATTTCTTCGACGTTCTTGAAGGCGTTCCAAGCCGCTCTCTTCCTCCTGCGCAGCTGGGGTGCCAGGTCATTTGTCATGTTGACCTCTCGACCTAGGTACACATAGCTGTTGCATTCGGAGATGGTCGTTCCGTTGAGAGCAAATGGAGCATCAGGAATGAGGCTGTTTCTCATAAACATTGTCTTCGTAAGATTCAGCTGTAGTCCTACCTTTCCACACTCACGGTCAAAGTCGGCCAGCATTTGTGCCGCTTGGCGGATGTTTAGTGTTATTAAAACAATGTCATCAGCAGAGCAGAGGTGGTGTAGTTGCCGACCATCTATCTTCACTCCCATTCCTTCCCATTCCAGTCATCACATGATGTTTTCGAGGGTGGCACTGAAGAGTTTCGGTGAAATGGTATCACCCTGCCGAACCCCTCTCTTGACATCACCAATGAAATGGCGTGTTGGATTTCGGAAGGGAGAACGTTGGGAACAACATATCCATCCTGTGGAATTTGGTATGTCGGCAAGTGGACATGGCTATCGAAGAGATTTGAGTAGAAGTCATGGATAATCTTTTCCATTGCCGTTCTGGAGGATTTGATGGATCCATCAGGATGTCGGAGGGCAGTCATCTTGGTCTTGTACTTGGCGAAGGACAGGCGGGAGTTAGGAATACTTTTCCCGGCTTCTGCCGCATCTACCAGTACTTCTGCTCTTCTCTCTTTGAGGTCTTCCTTGATTGCATCTCTGCACTGCTTTGCGAGCTCGGACATTAGCTTGCGATTGCCTGAGGCATGCGCCAAACCACGCTGGCGAATTAGCTCAAGAGTTTTCGAAGATAGGCGATTTTTTGTGGCTATCTCTCTCTTGGCGTTCCTCGCACATTCATGGAGGTGCTGAACCAGTCGATGGTATTCCTCATCAATGTTGTCAACAATGGCATCTTCCCATGTTGCCGCAATAGTACCAAAGAGTTCCCAGTTGGTGGTCATTCTGGGAGTTCTCTTTTTGAACTTTGCAGCCCTTTCTCCCCGCTCTGTGAAGTAGAATTTTTCACGAAGGAGACGGTGGTCCGATCCCGTTCGAAATTTTGGGACAACAGCGACATCGGTCAGGCAAAACCATCGATTTTATATGATGTGGTCTATTTCATTGTGGAATCATCCACTGGGAGACTCCCATGTCCATCGTTTCGATTCAGCCTTTTGGAACTGTGAGTTACCATGAATGGTCTTGGTCGACATGATGAACTCAGACAGTCTCTCACCCTGTTCATTCCATTCTAGGCCATGGGTCCCGATGTGAAGTTCTTCAGCTGATCTTCTCGGTCCTATCTTGGCATTAATATCACCCACAATGATCTTGTAGAAGGTGTGGTCTTCTTTATAGAACTTCTCTAGCTCCATGTAGAACTTCTCGATTTCTCTTTCATCATAATGAGATGTTGGTGCATAGACAATGAAGATAGAAACTGCAGGCAGTGAGCTACATCTAACGTCCAATTCGGGTTGTTAGGCATTCGAATGAATCAATGCTCTTGGCCAAATTTGTGTTGACAAGGACACCGACGCCTCCAACACCTCTTTTATCTCATGTTCCAAGGAACAATTCTTCTCCAGTGTCGAAAACGGCATGGTGAGATTTGTGCCTTCTTGTGTCAGTTCAGACCAATGATGTCATAATTGATCATTCGCGCTTGTACCATCAGGTCCTTGATGGATGCATCTGATGCTAGCGTACGTGCATTGAAAGTACAGACGATCATTTTGTCTTCCTTCGTTGTGGCAGCCTAGGTCGACCTTGAGATTTTGTCGGCCTCTCCTTTCTCATCCTTCTCAATGCTGCCATCTCGGTGAAGCCTTCAGGGTCAGGTGAATGAGACCAGTTGTAGTTACTGGTTTTGGCATATCGAATACACAACGGATAGCTTGCCAGGCTCTTCCGTGCGGGCGGAATACTCTCGGTAGCTTGCCAGTCTTTCCGAGAGGGATAGAGGCTTTTGGGGTGACCTCTACTCACCCTTGTAAGTGTTAACATATTTGAACCCTATCAAATACGGTACGACAATTCCAGAAGATGGGTATTTAGTGTCTTATGATGGAGCGATAGCACAGCGGGCAGGGCGTTTGCCTTACACGCGGCCAACATGGCCGACCCGAGTTCAATTCCTTCGCCCCTCTCGGAGAGCCCGGCAAGCTACCGAGAGTATTTGATATGCCAGACACAGTAACAACAGAGTCTCTAATGGAGACATTACTGGGCCCGCTCAAGTAAATCGACGATCAACGGGAGGGCCTTTACCTTTACCTTTACCTATGATGTGTCGCGAGGCCGCTTTGCGGCCGCGTGGGTCCGGAAAGCGTCCTGAAGTGTTCCTGAAGTAGTCGACACTACTTCCACTACCCAGCCGTCGTCACACTTCAGGACGCTTTCCGGACCCGCGTGGCAGCTCCGGCCGAGACTCACGCACGACTGAAGAGCCACAGAACAAGATAAGCGGAACTCTCTGTGGCCTTGGACTCCAGGCTCGGCAGACCCAGGGACAGAGCTTCTCTGCTTGCTCCCACCAACCACAGGTGACAAAGGGATTCTAATCAGGAGCCCCACCCTACCCTGCCCTGTTTGCTTCCATCAACCACCCAGGGATCGAATTGCGAACAGGAGACCCACCCTACCCATATAAATACCCCACTGGCACACTTCCACTCTCGACACTACTTCCAGTACCCAGCCGTCACCACACTTCAGGACAACCTTTCAGAAGGGTTAAAATTCAGAATACCAGCACCACCAAATGCTGGTAAAGATACATAATAACAGAAGATCTCATTCATTGCTGGTGGGAACACAAAATTGTGCAGTCGTCGCCTTTATTCCCACCAGAAGCATGAGAGTCCCCATGGAGAGGAAGTAATAACTAAAGTATATATACTTGTTTTTTTAAGTTGGTATAAATATTATAATACATAGGAAAATGGTCCCCCTACCCAGAAGAAGAAAAATATGTAAAAACAAATGAAAAAGAACAAAAGAAAGTGACTTACTGTCCCTTCTCCCCCTGCCCCTGACACCGCCTAGGATCACTTGGAGCAGAGCGCCCCCTGGTGGCCGTATTAACCTCTACAGCTGCCCTGTGTCCCTCAGCAGGTTTGTGACTGGGCTCACAGTGACTTGCCCTCACTGTGTGTCTTTTGCACAATAATACACGGCTGAGTCCTCAGTTACCGAGTTGCTCAGTTTTAGGTAAACTTGGTTCTTGGAGGTGTCCCTGGTGATGCTGAGTTGGGACTTAAGACTTGGGTTATAGTCTGTGCTTCCACCATTACATATAGTACCAATCCAATCCAGACCCTTTCCAGGGGCCTGGCGGACCCAGTACACACTATAGCTGGTTAGAGAGAATCCAGAGACGGAGCAGATGAGGGACAGCGTCTGCGAGGGCATCACCAGGCTTGGTCCCGACTCCTGCAGCTATATCTGCGACAGGACACCTAGGGACAGAGACCCACAGAGAGTCACGGGCTCAGAGGAGCCATGCCCACCTAGGAGCCTCTGTTCAGGGGATACTCACATCTGGGAGCTGCCACCAGAAAGAGGAGGAACCAGTGCTGATGCATGTTCCTGGTCACGAGGTCCATGATCTCAGAGACCATGTCAGTGGGAAAGGGAGCCCGAGTTGGGGTGAGTGTGAACATGGTTTTAACCCTGGGTCTGGAGAGCAGATTTGCATGGGGGAGCCTCTGTAGAGGAAGGAGGGGACTCGGCGGAAGCTGGTGTGTGGCCTCCCTGGGAGGCGGTGCTGACTTTGGCTCAGAGCACTTGGGCCTGTCCCTGGGCCGGGAAAGCTGGGCCTCTTCCTCCAGCACAGGAAACGTGCTGAGGAGCTCTCAGGAAACAGGAATTGCTGAGGCAGAAATGGCAGCAGTGGAGGAGAGTCCCCGTGTCTCAGGTCCCTGATGACCAAACCCAGCCCCCCCCCCCCCCCAGGGCTTCTACCATATAGACAGGCCCCTGACCCTCAGTGGTGGCTACTGTTCTCCTACTTCATAAGAAAATACTGGCACGTAATACACAGTATAATTGTCACAGTAAATTATGACTTATTCTGGTCCAATCCATGGTTAATCAATTTTCAGTCTATTTACTCTTGTCCTCATTTTTTTCTAATTCTAAAAATACATGTTAAATAAATTACCTTTTTAGTTTTTGAAGTTTAAGTCAGTGTGGGTTTGCATGTCGTTGTGAAAAAGGATGAAGAATTCTTTTTTATTTCCTGTTTTCTCCTGGGTTGGTAGCATAACAGGTAGGGCATTTGCCTTGCACGTGGCCTACCAGGATTCGATTCCTCCACCCCTCTCGGAGAGCCTGGAGAGCTACCTAGAGTATTCCGCCTGCATGACAAAGCTTGGCAAACTACCCATGATGTATTCGATATGCCAAAAACAGTAACAACAAGTCTCACAATGGAGACGTTTCTGGTGTCCACTCGAGAAAATACATGAACAATGGGAGGACAGTGACAGTGACAGTTACTCTCTCATCTTGCATGAACATTGGGGCAGCTTCAATCCTTATTGTCCACGATGCTTATCAGGGTGGATTTGTTTATTCTCTTTTATATTGGGACAAGGAAGATGCTTCTGCCCAGGTGACCTTCCTGGTGTGGTTGTCCTGGCCAATGGCATCTAAACCTACTCCGTCCTATGTACAACTCAGTGTCCAAAAGATGATCATGAACATCAGGACCTTTTTCTTGGGGTTCATCACCGAAGAATTCCAACCCTGTATGATGCTTAGAAAGACACAGTAAAGGGTCCTCTGCACACAATCTATTGGGTCAGAGTTTTGGTCTTTCTGCAAAGATTCACACATTATATACAAGTACAGTGTGCAAGCTCTGAGCAGTGACTCGTGAGGCCCTATCATGCTCCCAAATGCCTAGAACTGAGACACAGACTATGTCACATACTATACCCCTAATTCATGGAACACCAGAGGGTTCAGTTAAATCTAATGTGCCAGAGAGTTTGCTTTATCATTTGACGTTTAAAAAAGTCAGCATTAAGTATCAAAAGTAATCAAAGCACTCAACAAGTTCAACAAAATCCTACTAAAAATAAACACATAGGTAGAGAAAGAGCAACTTCAGCTACATGATTATTGAGATGGATGAATGTTACACCTCATATACAAGGTGTTTCTAATAGAATTAATACACGTTCTCTTACATAAAGCACATGACTCGCTGTGGCTCTGTCTCGGAGCACCTGCAAGCCCAGGACGGTGAATCCTCACAGATCTGACTCCAGCTTCACTGTCTTGTGAGTTCCATCACTGGCAACAGTTTCCGGGGGGAGATGGATCCCCAGACCTCAGATATAATCTGGATGGACTGGGAGATGCACAATAATGGGACCGTTTCCTAAAGCTACTTCACCATATCAACAGGAACTTTCTTAAACCTATGAAAACTTGTTTTCAACCAACGACTATAACTGTAGATTTTAAAAATATTTTAAAAATTATTTTCAGTATAATAAATAAGATGAATTTATTTTTTCAATGCTTCTTGACCCATTTTCTGTGTGTTTCAGTCTTAGAAATGAATACTAAAAATATCCTTTTTCATTATTAGTAATTTATTAGAAAGAAGGTAAGAAATCAATTAGAAATGAATTAAAGGCTAGATCATTCATTTTTTATTTTCTCTTTTTTAGACACTGCTGGCACAAAAATTAGCTTTAAATTTTGTTCATAATAGCAATTTGTGTGAGTTCAATGAAATGCTTTCCACATGAGTATCCCGAGATCATTTTCCAGGACCACAAATTGATACCTGAGCACTGTAGGTGGAACCAGGACACAGAAAATAAACACAGAGTACTTCAGGTGTATTCACCAAGTTAAAGAAAAACACGGATGGTCAATGTTTGAATATTATTTTATATAATGTTTAGATATTCATAATTTAAAATATAAATTTATTAAGTTTTTAATTCATCCACAGAGAGATACACAGTTACAGAGTTGTTCCTAATTGGGTTTCAGTCATATAATGTTCGAACATCCATCCCTTCAGGGTACACTTACCACCACCAATGTGCCAGTTTCGCTCTTGCCCTCCAGCCCCCCTCCAGGTGCCTGTATGGCAGGAAATATTCTTCTCTCTCTCTTTCTCTCTCTGTCTCTCTATCTCCTTTTGGAATTACGGTTTGCAATAAAGATACTGAAAGTAATCAGGTATATCCCTTTACCTACTTTCAGTACTTCGTTCCTGTCCAAAGTGATCAATTCCAACAATTATTGTCTTTCTGATCCCTTCTCTATCCTAACTGCCCTTGTGCCCCCACACTTGTGTCTGGCTTCAAACTGTGAACCAGTTCTTCTGTCCCCTATTCTTTCTTTCCCGAACTTAGATATTAGCTCATACTATTTTATTTTTATATTGCACAAATGAATGCAGTCATTCTATGTCTGTCTCTGTCCTTCTGAATCATTTCACATAGCATAACACTTTCGATGTACATCCACTTATAAGAAAATTTCATGACAACAGTTTTCCTAGTGGATACTTCGTATTCCATTGTTTGGATGTACCATAGTTTCCTCATCCAATCATCTGTTCTTGGGCAACTCGGGTTGTTTCCAGGTTCTGGCTATTGTGAGCAGTGCTACAGTGAACATATAAATGCAGATGGCATTTCTGCTGTGTGTTTCGACTCCCAGAGTATTTACCCAGAGTGATTTTGCTGGTCAATTTATACATTATCGAGGAATGTCCATATAGTTTTCCTCAAAGGATGGACTCGTCGGCATTCCCAGAGTTAAAGAGAACACTTTTCTCCCCTCTCCCCACATCTGCACCAGCACTGGTTGCTTTTGTTCTTTTGCATGTGTGCTAGTGTCTGTAGTGTGAGATTATATCTCATTGTTGCTTGATTTGCATTTCCCTGATGATTAGTGATGTAGAGCATTTTTCACGGGCCATTTGGCCATTTGAGTTTCTTCTTTGAGAAAGTTTCTGTTCATTTTCTCTACCCATTTTTGATGGGGTTGGTTGTCTTTTCTTATAAAGCTCAACAATGCATTATATATAGGGTATTAAATACTTATCAGATGGGTAATGCATAAATAATTTTCCATTCCATGGGCTGTCTTTGTATTTTGGGCACCATTTCTTTTGAAGTGCAGAAGCTTATTAGTTTAAATTAGTTCCATTTGTTTATCTTCGCTTCAACTTGCTTGGTCTGTGGTGTTTTATGTTTGAAGGTGCCTTTAGCTTCAAGGTCATGGAGGATTTTGCCTGTGTTTTCTACCATGTGCCTTATGTTCTTGAGTCTGATTTTAATGATTTAAGTCATTTTAATATGACTTCTGTGCATAGTGTTGATAAAATTCTGAGTTCAATTTTATTGCACGTAGCTGCCCAGTTTACCCAGCAACTCCTCTTCTTCTATCAAAGTTGGGTTGGATTATATGAAGTTCCTGATATTTTTTTATCCTTGAATTAATTTGTGCATCATTCCTTCAAATATGAAAAAAGTCTAGCTGGGTAAAGTATTCTTGGTGAAGCCTCCATTTCATTGTTTTTAACTGTATCTCACCATTGACCTCAGGCCAGAGGGTTTTATTCCATCTGTCTCCTGTAAATCTAATTTTCTTCTTTTAGATTGCTGCATTCATTATTTTGTATCTGTCAACAGTATTCATCATTCTGATAGAAATATGTCTTGAAGTCTTTTTGTTAGGGTCCCTTTTAGCTGGTACCCTTTGGACTTCTTGGATATGGATGCCTGTGTTCTCCAACTCTGAGAACTATTCAGAAATGATGTCTGTAACTGTTATTACCTCATTGGGGTTACCTCCCTAACTCTCTGGGACTCTGAGGATTCTTATGTTACTGCTCTTTAATTCATCCTATAATTCTCTGTTCTACCCTTGAGTTATTTTGAGGGGTTTAGTTGTTTCCCGTAGGTTTTCTGCATCTAACCCTCAAGCTTACCTGTTCTGGTTTCCCCTATTTTATCACTGATATTGAGGTCACCCACTGAGTTTTTCATTTCGCCTTCTGAATTTTTTATCAATGCCAAGAGTCCAAGGTCATCCTCATTGTACAGAGTGTAGATAAGTTGGTTTGTTCTCATCTTTCCTTATATGGGCAGATCATCTGAAATATCAGATGAAACACAATGCATGTCTTTCTTAAGTATTGGTGTTACACAAATGGTTCTTATTTCAGGCTCAGAGGTGACACATAGGAGGAAGAAGAGGAGAGTTTTCAACATTTCTGGGACAGATACAGCAGGAGGGAAGCCAAAGGTCAAGCAGGAAGGTGTGTCAGCCACACCCTCCGCCCTGCATTTTCTGCCCCTCATGCCGCCCAAGGGTTCAGCTCCCTGCTAGGGCCCAGCTCTCCTGATAACTGACCGGGCCTGGGGTGGCCCAGTATGTTGACCTGATTCACACCCGTGTTTCATCTCAAACACTATAGTGGAGCCTCCTGGCCTCCACCAGCACAACCAGGAAAATATTTTTTATTATTTAAAATTTTTGTTTATATTTATTGTTTAAATTTATTTTATTTTTATGAATTTGTTCACAATAGTTTATTAAATTTAGTATTCCAACGCCAATCCCACTACTATTACACCTTCTCACTACCATATTTTAAGTGTTTCTACCCTGATTCCCAAACTCTGTCCCGAAAGCAGGTCCTAAATAATTTATTTTGTTTGGCTTGTTATCGGATAGGTCACAAATGCATAACAACTTTGTGACCTTGGACTCTAGACTCAATGGAACCAGGAACGGAGATCCTCTGCCTGCTTCCCCCAGTCTGCGGTGGCTCAGAGATCACACCCATAAGTCGCACTCTGCCCATGCCAGATGGTCTCCTCATCGGTCACCCTTTAGAACTCACGGATGCTCTTCCCAGATCGGACTATAAAAGAGGGCTACCAGAGCCATGCTGCCGGACTCTGCGTCAGGCTGTGGGGCTGGTGAGAGCCCTCCCCACCCCAAGGGACCCAGCAGCTGACCTCCACTGCCCAAACACAGCCACGTTCCAAGTCGCTTTCTGGACCACATGGCCGCTTTGCAGCCGCGCAACACATTATAAAACACTTCCTACCCATTTATGCTTCTCAGAGGGTCTGGCAAGCTACCAAGAGTATTCTGCCTGCACGGGTAGAACCTGGCAAGTTCCCCATGGTGTAATCCATATGCCAAATACAGTAACGACAATAGGTCTCATTCTCCTCACCCTGAAAGAGCTTCCAATCGTTGGGAAAAGACAAATAAGAAGAGGCTGTTAAAATCTCAGGACTGGCCTTCTGGAAAACAGTATGGACGATTCTCAAAAAATTAGAAATTAAGCTCCCATTTGACCCAGCAATACCACTCCTGGAAATATATCCCAGAGAGGCAAAAAAGTATAGTCAAAGTGACATCTGCCCTTGTTTGTTCATTGCAGCACTCTTTACAGTAGCCAGAATCTGGAAAAAACCTGAGTGCCCGACAACAGATGACTGGTTAAAGAAACTTTGGTACATCTGCACAATGGAGTACTATGTAGCTGTTAGAAAAGATGAAGTCATGAAATTTAAATACAAGTGGTACTATACGGAAAGTATCATGCTAAGCAAAATGAGTCAGAAAGACAGGGATAGACATAGAAAGATTGCATTTAACTGGGGAACATAAAGTAACAAAATAGGAGATGAACACCCAAGAGTAGCCGAGATCAGTACCAGATTTGCTCCATGACTTGGAGGCCAGCTACACATGCTAGGGGAAAAGGGAACTCAGATAGAGAAGGAAGCACCAAGTAAATCCTCCTGGGAGGATACTCTCAGGATGGGAGAAGCATGCTGAAAGTAGACTATAGACCAAACATGATTGCCTCTCAATGCCTCTTTTGAAAACCACAACAGCCAAAAGGAGAGAGAGAACAAAAGGGAATTCTCTGCCACAGAGGCAGAGTGAGATGGGAGGGATGGAGGTGGGAGGGATACTGGGATCCGTGGTGGTGGAAAAAATGGGCACTGGTGGAGGGATGGGTATTTGATCATTGTATAATTGAAACCCAAGCACAAAAGTTTATAAGTTTGCAACTGTACCTCATGGTGTTTCACTAATAAAAATTAATAAATAAATAAAAAAGTAAACTTAAAAAAATTAAAATAAAATCTCAGGACTGGGAGGAATAGAGATGTTACTGACACCCGCACAAGTAATTCGACGATTAACGGGATGACAGTGATACAGTGACAGTGATTGCTTGTTATAATAGTCCACTGAAAATGATCCAAAAAAGCTTCCTTAGAGAAAGTGTGTAAATATTGTTGTATTCTCCCCTGTGCCATAAGGTCATGCATAAGAGATTACTAACATGATTGTTAAAGGGTGAGACTTGTGTGCATATATATATATATATATATATATATATATATACATATATATGTACTTTTATCTTCCTGAGATAGGTTACCTTCTACTTTACACCTCATCCAATGTGGTGTGCTACTCTTCGTACATCAGTGCTCTAGAAGATTAGGTGTTGCACGGCCACTAATATGTCCTGTATATCTATCTGTATAAACCCTCTATGTCTGTGTGTTCCCCATCAGCATCACTTAATCACTTAACTTCCCGTTAGTCGTCGATTTGCTCGAACGGGCGCCAGTAACGTCTCCATTTGTCCCTGTCGCGTGCTAGTGTAGCCCAATGGCATCTCTTCGCTCCGGGAACATGGAGGGCCTCAAACCGATCGTTCATGATCTTGACAAAGAAGTCTGACCATCTGGTAGGTGGGCGGCCACGCGGTCTCTTGACATCCCGTGGAATCCAATCAGTAACAGCTCTAGTCCAACGGTCGTCTTTAAATCTCATTACGTGACCAGCCCATCTGATTTTCGACACCTTGGCATATGAGACAGCGTCCCTGATCCTTGATCGTCGACGGATGTCAGAACTCCGGATTCTTTCTCTCATTTGAGTGAAACGTGATATTCCAAGCATAGCTCTTTCTATTCTTCTTTGGGAGACCTGAATGGCGTTCTCATCTTGTTTGCGTAGGGCCCAGGTCTCTGAGGCATATGTTAATGCAGGAAGAACAGTGGAATCAAAGAGATGTGCCCGGAGACGGAGGTTCTTCGTCCTCTTAGCTATTTCTTCGACGTTCTTGAAGGCGTTCCAAGCCGCTCTCTTCCTCCTGCGCAGCTGGGGTGCCAGGTCATTTGTCATGTTGACCTCTCGACCTAGGTACACATAGCTGTTGCATTCGGAGATGGTCGTTCCATTGAGAGCGAATGGGGCGTCAGGAACGAGGCTGTTTCTCATAAACATTGTCTTCGTAAGATTCAGCTGTAGTCCTACCTTTCCACACTCACGGTCAAAGTCGGCCAGCATTTGTGCCGCTTGGCTGATGTTTGGTGTTATTAAAACAATGTCATCAGCAAAGCGGAGGTGGTGTAGTTGCCGACCATCTATCTTCACTCCCATTCCTTCCCATTCCAGTCGTCGCATGATGTTCTCGAGGGTGGCACTGAAGAGTTTCGGTGAAATGGTATCACCCTGCCGCACCCCTCTCTTGACATCAACGATCACTTCTTTGTAGAATGGTGAGATCCTGGTAGTGAATCCGCAATACAGCTCACGGAGGATCCTGATGTATTGGGCTTGAATGCCCTGATTGGCTAGGGCTTCAATGACCGCTTCCGTCTCAACAGAATCAAAGGCCTTCTTTAAATCAATGAACGTTAAGCAGAGCGGCATCTTGAACTCCCGAGAAACCTCAATGAGCTTGGTTACCGTGTGGATATGGTCGATGGTGCTGAATCCTTTGCGGAACCCGGCTTGCTCGCATGGTTGTCCTTCATCTAGTGTTCTGCCAATCCTATTCAGGATGACTCGAGTGAACAGCTTGTAGATGACAGACAATAGGCAGATCGGGCGATAGTTGCCAATGTCATGGATGTCTCCCTTCTTGAACAGTAGTACGGTCCTGCTGGTTTTCCATTGGGATGGAACCTTGCATTCAGACAGGTAGCGAGTGAAGAGCCGAGCCAGTGTATTGATGAGTACTGACGGCAGGTTCTTCAGGTGTTCAGGTCTGACCTTGTCTGGGCCGGGTGCTGTTTGCTTCTTTACCAACGAAATGGCGTGTCGGATTTCGGAAGGGAGAACGTTAGGAACGACATACCCATCCTGTGGAATTTGGTATGTCGGCAAGTGGACATGGCTATCGAAGAGATTTGAGTAGAAGTCATGGATAATCTTCTCCATTGCCGTTCTGGAGGATGTGATGGATCCATCAGGACGTCGGAGGGCAGTCATCTTGGTCTTATAGTTGGCGAAGGACAGGCGGGCCTTACGAATACTTTTCCCGGCTTCTGCCGCATCTATCAGTACTTCTGCTCTTCTCTCTTTGAGGTCTTCCTTGATCGCATCTCTGCACTGCTTTGCAAGCTCGGACGTTAGCTTGCGGTTGCCTGAGGCATGCGCCAAACCACGCTGGCGAATTAGCTCAAGAGTTTTCGAAGATAGGCGACTTTTTGTGGCTATCTCTCTCTTGGCGTTCCTCGCACATTCATGGAGGTGCTGAACCAGTCTCTCTTGGCGTTCCTCGCACATTCATGGAGGTGCTGAACCAGTCAATCGTATTCCTCGTCAATGTTGTCAACAATGGCATCTTCCCATGTTGCCGCAATAGTACCAAAGAGTTCCCAGTTGGTGGTCATTCTGGTAGTTCTCTTTTTGAACTTTGCAGCCCTTTCTCCCCGCTCTGTGAAGTAGAATTTTGCACGAAGGAGACGGTGGTCCGATCCCCTCTGAAATTTTGGGACAACAGCAACATCATTCAGGCAAAACCGTCGATTTTATATGATGTGGTCTATTTCATTGTGGAATCGTCCACCGAGAGACTCCCATGTCCATCGTTTAGATTCTGCCTTCTGGAACTGTGAGTTACCATGAATGGTCTTGGTCGACATGATGAACTCAGACAGTCTCTCACCCTGTTCGTTCCATTCTAGGCCATGGGTCCCGATGTGAAGTTCTTCAGCTGATCTTCTCGGTCCTATCTTGGCATTAAAATCACCCACAATGATCTTGTAGAAGGTGTGGTCTTCTTTATAGAACTTCTCTAGCTCCATGTAGAACTTCTCGATTTCTCTTTCATCATAATGAGATGTTGGTGCGTAGACAACGAAGATAGAAACTGCAGGCAGTGAGCCACATCTATTCAAATGTAAACGTCCGATTCGGGTTGTTAGGCATTCGAATGAATCAATGCTCTTGGCCAAGTTTGTGTTGACAAGGACACCGACGCCTCAGCATAACCAGGAATATCATTATTTCACTAATCCTTCCCCCAGTGTAACTTAGATAACTGACCTGTTTACCAATATTAATCACCGTTGCTGCACTGACAATAGCTCTTAGTATAGAGAATCTCCAAAATTTTCTTATATCTCTAAAATTTATTTTAATATCTAGGATTGAGTGGTTATTGACTGATTTTGTTTTAAGTGGAGAAATTTGAGATGTACCTGAATCGACTGAGAGACGTGAGTGACAACAATTCTGAAGAACTCTAAAGACATGCTGTTGATGTTAATGACAGACGGGTTTGGAGGACGCAGAGACGAGACCATGGAGGGACTGAAGGAGAGACGGAGGGAGAGAGGCAGAGTCACGCTGAGGGATTGGCTAATTACAGGTGAGGGGTGAGAGTGAGACAGATGGGGTGATCTCAGCTGTATGTCAGTAGGTAACACATGAAGAGAGAGTGTGCGTTAGAACTGGGACTGTGGAACAACAGGGAATTAGTAGATCTAGAATGATCTGGGGAGTCATAGGAATGGAGGAAAGTAAGTTGAGGAATTGTGGCTCATGGGAATCCTGCTGCTATGTTCACTGTTCACTATGGGAAAGATTCTCTATTACTATGTGAGGTATTCATTCACATCAAATAATGGATATTTTAGCTTACTACCTAGTACTGCTATTTTCTGTTTAATGTTGGTCTTTTTTAGGCCAGGTAAGTTAATGAAGGTATGTACTTTAATGGTGACCCTTCCCTTCCCTGCATGCATATATGTTCACACAAAGGCATGTAGGAATTGAGATGCTGCTATTCCTAGCAGGTATCTGGGGTCCGTGAGCACCACAGTATGAAGATGAGATGCTCCATAAACATTGGCAAGGGCAATGCCTGTTCCCTTCTCAGGAACAGAGAGTCCATGTCCTGCTCCCCAGGAAGTCTGGGGATGCTTTTTTGATGTAAAGTCTCAAGCCCAGAACTGAGGAGGGAGTTGAGGAGCTTCAGGGGTCCCTTATCAAGGATAAACCGTGTTCATCTGAGATGACTCTTACCCGTAGCCAGTTGTTGTGACCTAAATGGACTTGATACTCTTCCTCAGGTCACTCTGAGAGACTGCTCCCTGTGCAATGCTTGTCCCTCGGAGTTGCTTGTGTGAAGAATAGAGTATCAATGGGAAAAGTCAACAGCATTAAAGATTGATCAATGGGCCCACACTCTAAGGGAATATCTCTCTGAAACCCAAGGATACACGGGATGCTGTTGTCATGCATATTCCATGACTGGGTATCACCCACCTGGCCCATCTGTGGAATGGACAACCATGGGCTCATCGTCTGTTGTGAAGGGGACTCTAACCATAAAAGTGATCTCCTTTGTTATTTATGACAGAAAATATGGCAGAAGAAAGGAGGCTTCAGCAAAACACTATGGTTCATATAGTGATGAAGTGATGAAGAGAAGGAGGTGGATGAAGATGAGCCGATGCTCTGACCAAAATAAACCTCATTTTTTAGCATGAAGAATAAGTGCCCTCAGCAACCTGAGGACATCACGTCTTAATCCATCTGTAGTCCTGAGGATTCCAGGAGACTGTCTTTTGGCTCGTTGGAGGGATAAACTTCTATGTACTCGTGATGCAGAGAGAACCTGTTCTGTAAAACAAAAACAAAGAAATAAAAATCAGTTAATAGCAGGCATGTTTCTCTTGTGATTCCTAAGGTACTGAATTTCTTTGATATAGTCCTGTGAAGTAAACGTGCCGTATCAAATTCGGAGACAACAGTGGAAGACGCAGAGTCAGAATGCTAGAAATGTTCCCTGGATAGACCTTAGATGAGCAGCAGAAAATCAGGCAGCCATCAGCTCCTGCTCTTCTGTGATGTTTCCTCTAGGTAGGGGCCATAGCACCACCTGCTGGCCGTGGTCTCCTTCAGTCCACACTCTCCCAGCAGGGAGGTTTGTGTCTGGGCTTGCCCTGACTTCCCCTCACTGTGTCTCTCGCACAGTAATACATGGCTGTGTCTTCGGGGGTCACTGAGCTCAGCTTCAGGGAGAACTGGTTCTTGGAGGTGTCAGCCGTGATGGAGATGCGCCCCTGGAACGCTGGGTTGTAGTTGGTACTACCATACCAGCCCCCCATCCATTCCAACCCTTTCCCAGGGCGCTGGCGGATCCAACTCCACCAGTAACTGCTGGTGACAGAGCCCCCAGAGATAGAGCAGGTGAGGGAGAGGGTCTGGGAGGGGGCCACCAGTCCTGGGTCCTACTCCTGCAGGGTCAGAGCAGACACAGCACCTGGGAACAAGGGATATCAGTTACTTTCAGTCCCTGCAGTCACTCCCACCCCCTAAACCCTGTCACATCTGGGATACTCACCCAGGGGGGCTGTCACCAGGCAGAGTAGAAGACCCCACAGAATCATCTTCTTCTCAACCACAGCTCTGCCTTCCCCAGAGACTCAGCCCTGAGTGAGGAGACAGCTGTGAGCTCCACAGCCCAGAGAGCATTTGACCCCAGAGCCTGAGAGAGATTTGCATGAGGGGACCCAGCCTGTTATAAGGGGAAACTTTCTTACCTTGAACCTCCTTGTCCCAGTGGGACACTGATCTCACACACGCTGTCTGGTGGATTGAGCACTTGGCAATAAAGCACATTAAAACAGGTCATAGGAGGCTCCTCACTTATTTCAATAATCTGTCTTAGCAAGTTAAAATAATTACAATTATTTCAATTTCAAGTTGCTAATGAAAATAGTTTGCATTGTTTATGGTTAAAAAACTTTTTAATATAACCACCATTTAGAATGCTTATAATCATAATCATACTCAAACCTGTGTCTCTGGGCTGGAGCGATAGCACAGCGGTAGGGCGTTTGCCTTGCACGCAGCCAACATGGCCGACCCGAGTTCGATTCCTCCACCCCTCTTGGAGAGCCTGGCAAGCTACCGAGAGTATTTCGCCCACACGGCAGAGCCTGGCAAGCCACCCGTGATGTATTTGATATGCCAAACACAGTGACAACAAAATCTCCAATGGAGACATTACTGGGCCCGCTCTAGCAAATCGATGAACAACAGGAGGGCCTTTACTTTACTCGAGCATCTGTGTCTCTACAAATAATACCCAAATGAAAATCATCCTTCCCAGTACTTATTTCTTTCCATAAAAATTATGACATAGTTATATCTGATAACTCTTTAAAAAGTACATAATTAATAGAAAATTTCTCCTTCTGTTTTATTTTTGTTTTTTTGTTTTGTGTCACACTCAGTGATGCTTTGCACTCAAGAATTACTCCTGGCAATGGTTGTTTCATTTGGGGCGACCCAGGGGGTTCGGGTGAGGCCCGTCCTACCCCAACCAAGCCAGCCGTAATAGCCAAAAACCTCCAGAACTCAACTGCTGCTCTGCTCACAGCCACTCTCTACACACTTGGAAGGATCTCAGTTAGGAGTGAGTCTATTCTTGGACATCACACACTTTACAGCACAATGTACCAAGAGTAGCACACCACATTTGATGGGATATAAGTAGAAGGCAACCATCTCAGTGGGTAATATATTTACAGAGATGTATATATAATCATACAATGCTCTATCTTTAACAAATTGTTACTAATCTATTATAGAAGGGTTTAATGGCTGGGTGAAATACAACAATCTTCACACACTTTCTTCTAAAAAATCTTTATCTTTCATTTTTAGTGGACTATTCATAACAAGTAATACAAAATAGATTATTTTGGTTTTGCTTTTAGGGCAGGGTTTGGGATTTGGGATGGAAAATATGGTAGTGGGAAAGTAAAATGCTGGTGGGATTGGTGTTCGAATATTGAATGTAATCAAATATTGTGAACCGCTTTATAAAAATAAAGCGATAGCACAGCAGGTAGGGCGTTTGCCTTGCACATAGCCAACATGGCCGACCAGAGTTCGATTCCTCCGCCCCTCTCGGAGAGCCCGGCAAGCTACCGAGAGTATTCGATATGCCAGACACAGTAACAACAAAGTCTCCAATGGAGACGTTACTGGGCCCGCTCGAGAAAATTGATGATCAACGGGAGGGCCTTTACTTATTTACTTACTTAAGAAAACTAAATTAATCCTGGTAGTGGTCAGAGGAACTATATGGGACATTGAGGATGACCCTTGGTGAAGGCAAGAAAAGTACCCTACGAATTGTATTATCACTCTAGTTCTCTGATTTTTGCATTTTGGAGTTGGAATCTACTGTGCATTCTCTTGAGGTAGAAATTTATTTTAGATTATATTTAAACAGTTCCATATGCTTCTTTTACATTTTTCATGGAATCTGCAGTTTTTCTAACTTTCAAAAATTTATCCACAACTGGCCTGTCTCAGTGTTTCCACTGAAGTCACTCTGCTTCTGTCCGTATCTGCGCATCTTTCATCTCTATCAGAGCTTGGGTGTCCCTGCTCAAGGGTCCTGCTGTTCCCACCCTTGTCACCCTCCACTAGGGCCACGGTCGGTTCTTTTGCTCCATCAGGTACCTCTGCCATCTAACATTTAATGACACTGAAGTGGAACAAGTGTCCTGGGAGGAGTGGATTTCTGGAGATGACTGAAGGGCGTCTTAACAGACCCTTTCCCCAAAAATCTTGTCACTGCAGACCCGGCACGAGCTTAGTTTGAACTGACCTGTTCATACTCGGTCACTGATGGAAACGCTGTCCTTTCTGTCTGTCTGTCTATCTGCCTGTCTCCTTTCTTACTTTAAACACTGTGATTTAGAAAGTTCTTCACAATACAGTTGTTTCAGGTATTCAACATGCCAACACCTGTCCCACCATCCTTGTGCTCTTCCCTCCAACAACATCTCATTTCCCCGCCCCCAACCCGGATCCCTGAGCAGGCAATAATTAATTGACTTTATACTGTTTATCTCTGAGCACTACTGGGCTTACCTCCCCACAAAATAAAAGAAAGAAACAGAAAATGTGACCTGAGTATTCTCCTCACTCATTCCTGAGGCATCAACTTGTTGGCCTCATTCCTGGGTCTGGGGCTGTGGAAAAGGGTTAATTCAGTCTCCTGCATACAGTTTTCTGCAAGAGCACCCCCTTAAAGGGGGCTTTGGACAAGTCCCAAATAAGGTTTCCTGGACTTGCTTGTTTTCCCACTGAACATTCCCGGGGCTAGATTGCCTTGGGCCATGTGCAGGGAAGGGACCAGGAATGGGGGGAAGCTCAGTTTCAACAACCACTACTATTAAGGTTTCTGTGTTCGGGAGACTGATGTTCTCTTCAGGACTCCATTTAGAGTGGATGACCCTGTAGGCTTAGCCCAGCTAGCGGTAGTCCAGGGGGTTGCATGGGTTCCAGCCCCAGAACTGCTTTTCACTTCGTTTTTACAAGATGTGCCCAGGAGCCTCTGTGTGTGGAGACCTTTCCTGTGTCCTCATCCCCGCAGACCAGCCAGCCTGAGGTAGGACCCTACCAGAGACTGCTGGTAGGACCCTCGTGGTAGCCGAGACCCTGATAGATGACGGTTGGGTGTGTTGGAGCCTGGGGCTTCCAAGGGCAGGGGGAAGGTTTGGGCTGCAGACAGGGAATGGTTTTAAAAATGAGAGCAAATGCTGGCTCAGAATGGAGAGGGAAGGAATCATCTTCCTGTTTCTGGTGCTGACCATTTGAGAGGAGGAACTTCTCCAGCCCCCAGGCTGGTGTGGCCAGTGGGCAACCTGAGACCTGATGGAGCTGTGGCTGCACCTCACCTATGAGGTCTCCCCAGCAGAGTGACAGCCTCCCCTCTTTTCTTTCCCAGGTAATCCATCAACAGACAGGTGTTTTCCAAAATAAATGTCTGCACCCGAAGATCTTCCAAAATGCCAAGCATTTGCCAAGGGGCTGACATTTACTCAGCTTGTCAGCGTCCCCATGACGGACCCCCCTGGTGAGGAGTTTGTGTGGCATCCACACCTCACGACAATGGTGAACAAGGCACTTTACATTTTTTATTTTTGGTTGGGTCCACTGGTTGGATGTTCGAGGTCCCAGGGTTGTGTGGTGCTAGAGCTGGGGATATGCAACCAGGGGTAGAACTCAGGGCCTTGGACATGCTAGACCTGTGCTCTGCCACTTGTGCTATCTCCCCAGCCTGGAAGGTTCCCTTGTCATCCCCATTTTATTTTTACTCATTTATTTACTTGAGCTGGAGCGATAGCACAGTGGGTAGGGCATTTCCCTTGCATGAGGCCGACCCGGGTTTGATTCCTCCGCCCCTCTTGGAGAGCCCGGAAAGCTACCGAGAGTATCTCACCCATACGACAAAGCATGACAAGCTCCTTATGGTGTATTCAATATGCCAGAAACAGTAACAACAAGTCTCACCATTTGTTGTGACACATTACTGGTGCCTGCTCAAGCAAATCAATGAACAACTGGAGCACAGTGCTACAGTGCTACACTGTTTGTTACAGCATATTTCTCCTAATGGTGTTGCTACAATCCCAGCCTGTGTATTTCCTGAGCTGTTAGTTGAGCTTGGGCCTTCTGTGGTAGTGTTTCACTCATGAACCCAGTGGGCTTCCATTCAATGTTCCCATCTAATTCCCACGTTTCTCCTGGGATGGCAGCCCTGTGAAGTTTGGGGCTGTTGCACAGTTGCATAGGTGGTGGCAGGCCTCAGGGTTTGAGCTCTGACGCTCAAGTGCAGGTGATTCTCTGGCCTATCTCAGATCAATCTTGAAGATGAACCATTTTATGGCAGTGGCAAGAGCTAGATGTCAGTCGGGGAACACTGGGCCTTGTGCAGACAGGGACTCGGTCTTCCCCCTCTCGCCCAGGGTCAAGAGATCTTGGCCCAGTGGCATTTGGGCCTTCCTGAGATAAGTCAGTTGCCAATGTCTCTCCAAATCGTTTTCACTTCAAACCGATGAGAGTATGAGACAATGGTGTTGGCATGTCAATTCTGGATTGGGGGCATGTGCTTGATAGGGCTGACTCTCCTCATGTCCCCTTGTTGCCAGTGGTCCCCAGAGTTGGTGTGATTTCCCTGGGCATTGTAAGGTGAGATGGAAGGCAGAGAAGCCCCCAGGGTAACGCTGACCTTGTTTCCCTCCACTCTGACCCCAGAGCTGCAGAGCCTGAGCTCCGGAGCCAGTGCTCCTGGGAAGAGTGTTGGCACCAACCACGTCAGAACCCCAAGAGGATCCACCTCTTTCCTGGGCTGAGGGGCCGTGGGGGGTCGGGAGGGGAGTCAGAAATCAGTGGTGACATTCATCAAAGGAGAAATGGAACCAATGTGCCCTCTTGAGTGGAAAGCAGGTGACTAGTACTACTTTCCCTACAGACCCGAAGCTTCTGTCTACATGTAAGAAACGTGTGTCAGGAGGAGCAGCATGCAGGCCCAGGGGGAGAGAAATCAGTGAATCATGTGTCTTGCTGCACTTGGAGTGTGTGTTGTTGGAAATCCACAATGCCTGTCCCGTGCTGACCACACGCACAAAACCAGTCATCCTCTGGACTGAGTGCAAACACATTCTAGGTTGTCAGTGAATTCTCAGATATGGAATTGTGAAGAATGTGAATCATGGTGAGTTTGGAGTCGGGACACTCCCGTTCTGTGCCTTCACAGTGTGTGTTGCTCTCCCCTCAGTCTCCCTGTGCAAACCTCTCTGGGGTCTGGTTTCAACTTCCATAGCATAAAATCAAAAGAGAGCTGACACTGGACCCATTTTCATTTCATTTCATCATCCTGTTATTCGTTGATTGCCTCGAGCAGGCCCCAGTAACGTCTCTTTCATCCTAACCCTGAGATTATATTCAAGGCTCTTTAGGAGAATGAGACCCATCATTGTTACTGGTATTTGCCATATTTGGTACGCCACGGGGAGTTTGCCAGACTCTGCCCTGTGGGCAGGCTACATTCGATAGCCTGCAAGTTTGTCCAAAGTAGGAATGAGATAATAAGATGTCATAAAAAGATGTCCTGATAAGATGTCGCGCAACCGCAAATGCGGCCGCGCGGTTCCGGGAGCTGGATTTTATAGTCTCTGAGTCTTGGCCATTGATGGAATTACACGGTGCCAGGGGGCCAGGTGATGGGTGTGACCCCCGCCTACTGGAATTTGGAGGATCTGGGTGGAGGATGCTTGACTCCAATCCGAGTAGGCTGGGAGATCTCGGCCCCGGAACCCGCGTGGATTTGTCCCTCTGCCAGTACCTTCATGTGTGCGGAGAGTGGTCTCAGCATGGTGGTGGCTGGTCCTGGAGGTCTTCGGCTGCCGGAGCCCTGGTCGGGGCGGGGAGGAAAGCTCAACCCTCTCCCCGCCAATGGGCCCCGGTGAGGAACAGCCAGGCGCGGGGGCAGACTGCACTGTTCTCGTCCAGGTGCTGGATTTTACAGTCTCTGAGTCTTGGCCGTTGATGGGATTACACGGCGCCAGGGGGGCCGGTGGTGGGTGTGATCCTCGCCTACTGGAATTTGGAGGATCTGGGTGGAGGATGCTCGACTCCAATCCGAGTAGACTGGGAGATCTCCGCCCCAGAACCCGCGTGGATTTGTCCCTCTGCCAGTACCTTCAGGTGTGCGGAGAGTGGTCTCAGCATGGTGGTGGTTGGTCCTGGAGGTCTTCGGCTGCCGGAGCCCTGGTCGGGGCGGGGAGGAAAGCTCAACCTGCTCTCCTCCAATGGGCCCCGGTGAGGAACAGCCAGGCGCAGGGGCAGACTGCCACTGGACCCATAACCCCCACTAATTTCTCAGGTTATTCACGGGGTCTGAGACATTCAGACTTACCTTTCACACTAAGATGCGCCTTGGGTACTTGTAAGAAAAGCATTAATCTGAGAGATGTTTGCATGGTTGTGCTCACTATAGCATGAGGCACAGCAACAAGATGCACACACAGTGCTCAAACCCCAGCTCTTGATTCTACGTTTGCTTTTTCTATTCCCCTTGAAGTCCATTCTTAAGTGCTTTATTTTAGCTAGAATAAAGTTTTCTCTTTGGTTATTTTTGTTTTGGCTCCACACGCAGTTCAGAGCTTACTCCTGGCTCTGTACTCAGGGGCAGGCTCCTGTCGGGTGTGGGGACCACTAGGGATACCAGAATCAAACCCTTGTTGACATATGCAAGGCCAGCACCCTGCCCACTCTACAAGCCCCCTGTCTCTGAAATGATATTTTCATTAACACCTTCATTCTTTCCTGAGTTATTTCAGATTTCCTGTCAGTATTTTCTTAAGCTCAGTGACCACTGAGAGAAGTTTTACTCTCAGGTCTTCCACAGAGAGCATTGAATGTTCGAATGTATCTGAGTGTTTACCTAATTTAGTTCCCTCCCATTGAAATCATAGTATTCCTTTGTTTTTATTATTCCTGGTGCTTCGTGGAATGTAGAGTTTTAGGTGCTGGGTGATCTGGACATGGATTTGTGCTCTGCTCACAATATCTGACCAGTGCGGAGACTCTAGAACTTCAGGCAGCCACAGGTACCTGTGACATAATCTCCATGGGACTGGCAGGGCCTGAGCTAGGTTGGAATGAGCAGGGTGGGTTCTGGTGCTGACCAGGGCCTCACTGAGTTTTGTGTAAACTATGTTTGTTATATGAATATAACACTGAATAGTTTTAAAGATTTTAAATGGTAAGTCCAGAGGCATCCTCTAGAATTCTGGGACGGCCCAGCATTCCTGAACCTATTCCTGTTCGTCCCCAACGCTGTGCCAGTCTTCTTCCCCTCCCAGCTGGTACACTCCACGCAAAAAACACCAGGTACCCGTGGGGGCATGACCTCTTCAGAAGTGGGGGTGTTTTCTGTAAAAGTGGGCATGGCCTAAATCCTGGCGGTGGATGCTCATGCGGCCACAGATACTTTAGTTATACCAAGAAATCTATTGTAACATCTCAGTCCCCATACCTCCACACCAACATGAAGAAACAACACAAATCCCCACCATGTGGGAAGGATGATGAAAAGACTTCAGAAGCCTCAGTAGGTACTACTCTTCTAACGGACCTCTCTGAGAAAGAATTCAGATACTTTATTACTTCATAGTAATAAAGATGTTCAATGAACTCGATGAAATAGTGAGACAGATATCCAGTAACATGAGAGAAACAATTGAGACATTACGGGAAGAGATGAGAGCAGAAATTGGAAAGCTACGCACAGAAATGTTACGAATAAAAGATTCAGTAGATGAAATAAAAAACACAGTCTGTGCCCTCAACAGTAGAATGACCACAGCTGAAGACAGAATCAGTGAGCTGGAAGATCAGCTTCACCAAGTCAAAAGGCAACACCAAACAATGGCAAGAAACCTCAAAATAGTTCCAGAGCGAATCAGAGTCCTAGGAGATGATTCCAAGAGGAACAACATTAGAATCATTGGACTACCAGAAGGTCAGGGAAACAATCCCAATGAAAAATCCTTGGTTAAACAAATCGTTGCTGAAAAATTCCCAGAGCTGGACAATGCACCCATTCAGATTCAAGGAGCCCGAACAGACCCTAACAAAAACACTCCAAGACATATTATAGTTAGAATCATGAATGCTGCGGACAGAGACACAATACTGCAAGCAGCAAGGTCAAAGAAGGAAATCACATAGGAAGGAGAACCCCTTAGATTCACAGCAGACCTATCAGAGGAAACCCTCCAAGCCCGAAGGCAATGGTGGGATATATTGAAAAAAAAATCTCACTGAAATGAATACTTTACCAAGAATACTCTATGCGCCTACACTCTCACTCAAACTCGAAGGAACGGTACACTATTTTCTGGATAAATAGCAGCTCAGGAACTTCATAGACTCAAAACCAAACCTAGAAGAAGGGCTAAAGGGGCTACAATAAGACAAGACAAACCCTACAAGCACAACAGACCCTTACAGAAAGACGACGCAAAACCCCATAACAATAATCTCTCTCAATGTTTATGGTCAAGATTCACCAATTAAGTGACAAAAAGTGGCAAAATGGATTCAGAGACAGAATCCAACATTCTTTTCCTACAAGATACTAATCTGAACAGTCAGAGCAAACACAGACTCAAAGTTAAAGGATAGAAAACAGTCCTGCAAGCAAATAGCTCGCTCAACAAAGCTAGGGTGGCCATACTACTATCCGACAACATCAATTTCAGGTTGAAAAATGTAGGATGACGTGGCTTTGTTCTTTCTCCCTTTCTCCACGAGGAACTCAGGTTTATTACAGTACTCCTGAAGCACCTCCATTTCACTGTGTTTATCTGTAAATTCTTCCCTATGCTCTCTTCCGCAACAAGTTAATCAGCTTTTACCCCCTAATCAGACTCTGTTAACTTGTAAGGTTAGTTTCCTCAGAAATCTATGATTTTATATGTATGAGTGAAATATTGCTTTACTCCTCTCCTTATGTCTTTTGAACAGTTTATTTATTTATTTTATTATTTTTTAATTTATTGAGTCACTGTGGGAAAAGTTACAAAGCTTTCAGGTTTAAGTCTCGGTCAAGCAATTATCAAACACATTTCCCTTCACCAATACTTATTTTTCACCACCAAGAACAGCAATAAACCCTCCCTCCAAACCCTCCCAATGCCTGTGAGGTAGATGAATTCTAGTTAACACTCTATCTACTTTAATTAGATTCATTGTTTCGACAAAAGATGCATCATTATTATTTAGAGTTTACATCCCCAAATCAGACATGCTGAAAAGGCATTGTGGAATAATTTGTTTTCTACAGCTGGTTACAAGAATCAAATGATGTCCAAATCCAAAATGATTTTGGATTTCTGATATTTTACTTATTAGACCTGAAGTATTTCTGCTGAGAGTCAGATACTTATGAGATTGGTTTCTGTGGCTCTGGAGCAATGGCCGTGCCGGAGAGCCGCTCATGGGGGGCAACTCCTGACCTCAGTAGGGTGTGAAGGACGAGCCGGAAACACCCCCCTTCCCATGAGGATTCAGTCTCCCTGTCATGACCAGCTCATACCTGGCTTTCCATCTTGAACAGTTTACTTTAAATCAATGTCCTTTTTGTATAGATACATTGATATTATGCTTTGTAACTTAGGATTTAATTTGCTCTGAATATTATTCACTCCCGGGCATCTGCTTTCTCGACTTAAGCCTCAGTTGCCCTTAGTTCCTAGCACCCCAAAAGCAGGGTCCCGACGAGGGACTAAATTGACCCAGAGCAAGTGGTGAGCTACCTTGGTATCGAAATGGGCCAGGTCAAAGTGCCATGATTCTTAACTATAAGTTCAGAGCTTGATCATAGACAAATGCTGTCATGATCCAAAAGTAACGATGAGACTAGGACCCTGATAGTGTTAGGAAAGACTGTCTGGCCTGAGCACTGTAGTGTGAGACTGAGATGGCCATGGGAGGGCAATTCTATAAGTTTGAGGTATTTATTACTGTATCCACACAAAACGATTTATATTACATATGCTTACAGGCTTGTTGGACAAGGAGAGAAGAAACACACCCAGGGTATTTCACTCTAGGGTGGATTGATCTGATAATGAGAATCTGTCCTAGGAACGAATTTCCCTGAGGGAAAGAATTCTACCCCTATTGATAGTGATCGCACCTATGTGTAATTGTTATCCCAACACCTCATGCTTTGGGATTTAAGTAGACTGTAAGAGTGGCTGAGGGATCAGGATCAGAATCAGACTCCAGAGAAGGAGGATGAAAGGGGATCAAGAAGGAGAATGAAGTAGCATGGGGGAGGAAGAAGCAGGAGGAGAATCGGAGAATGGAGATGGGAATGGAATAAACTGCAACTAAGACCAACCAGCCTGGCCCTCGTTCCTTCCCTTGCCTACCCATCGCCATTGACCTCGCAGGGGTGGGAGAAGTGGCGTGAGAATACCGAAGGTGGGCGGCAGGACAGACAGAGCCACCGCCGCCGCCACTGCTGTCCTTTTTTGAGTTTACACAGAAAAATATTAGAAGGGACAGAGAAGGGCATTTTCTATTCATCAAGGGATACGTACAACAGGAAGGAATCACACTCCTAAATGTATACACACCTAATGAGGGAACAGCTAAATATTTTTAAAAATTTTTTTTAGTGAAACACCATGAGGTACAGTTGTAGACTTACAAATTTTTGTGCTTGGATTTCAGTTATAAAATGATTGGGTACCCATCCCTCCACCAGTGCCCATTCCCCACCTCCAATGTTCTCAGCATCCCTTCCATTTGCCCACCCACCCCCATCCCACCCAATCCCTGTGGCAGGGCATTCCCTTTTGTTCTCTCTCTCCTTTTGGGTGGGAACAGCTAAATATTTAAAACAACTGCTAACAGATTTTAAGGAGGACATTGCTAGCAACACAATAGAAGCTGGAGACTTCAACATTGCCTTATCACTTCAGATAGATCAACAAGTAAAAAACTCAGCAAGGAAACAATGGCTTTGAAGGAAGAAATAGAAGAGAGAGGCCTTACAGACCTATACAGGGCTATATACCCAAAAAAGTAAGAATACACATTCTTCTCCAGTGCACACAGAACATTTTCCAAAATAGACCATGTGCTAGGCCAAAAAACATACCTCAATAGAATCAGAAAGATAGAAATAGTATCAACAATCTTTTCAGACCACAATGCACTGAGAATAGAAGAGAATCACACACAGACATGGAGAACAAAAACAAATACCTGGAAATTAAACAACTCAATGCTGAACAACGAGTGGAAAGAAGGAAGTCAAGGATGAAATCAAAAGATACCTGGAAACAAATGAGAATGAAGACATGAACTACTAGAACCTATGGGATGCAGCTAAAGCCATGTTAAGGGGAAAATTTATAGCTCTGCAAGCATTTCTCAGGAAGGAATAAAGGGTCCAAATAAACAATTTGACTTCACAGCTCAAGATCTTATAAAAGGATCAACAAAAGGAGCCCAAATCTGTAAGAAGGAAAGAGATCATAAAACATAGAGCAGAAATCAATGACATGGAAACCAAAAAAAAAAAGCAATCAGAAAGATCAATCAAACCAAGAGCTGGTTCTTCGAGAAAAAAAAAAAAAACAAGAGTGATAAAGCACTAGCAACACTCCCAAAGAAAGATAGAACCATAATAAACTGAATCAGAAATGAGAAGGGGGATATCACAACAGAAACCAAAGGAATTTAAAATATCATCAGAGACTACTTTGAAAGTCTGCATGCCATGAAACAAGAGAACCTAGAAGAAATGGATAAATTTCTGCATTCCTATAATCTCCCAAGACTGAATCAAGAAATCTAGAGTACCTGAATAGTCCTATTAACATCAAGAAAATTGAAACTGTAATCAAAAGTATTCCCCAAAACAAAAGCCCAGGTCCAGATGGATTCACTAGCGAATTTTTTCAAACATTTAAAGAGGACCTATTGTCAGTTCTTCTCAAGCTTTTCCAGGAAACTAAAGAAACAGAAACTCTCCCAAACAGTTTCTATGAAGCCCATATCTCTCTAATACCAAAAGGAAACATAGACACCACAAGAAAAGAAAACTATAGGACGATATCCCTGATGAACATGGATGCGAAGATTCTCAACAAAATACTAGCAAATAGAATTGAACAACTAATCAAAAAGATCATACACCATGACCAAGTGGGATTCATCCTGGGGATGCAAGGATGGTTTAACATTCAGAAATCAATCAACATAATCCATCATATCAACAAAAGAAAAGATTAAACCATATGATCATATCAGTAGATGCAGGGAAAGCATTTGACAAGATCCAGCACCCGTTTATGATGAAAACCCTCGCCAAAATGGGTATAGAGGGAACTTCGCTCAATATAGTTAAAGACATCTACCACAAGCCTACAGCAAGCATCATCCTCAATGGGGAAAAACTGAGAGCCTTCCCCTTAAGATCAGGGATGAGACAAGGATGCCCACCACTGTTCAATATAGTACTGGAAGTACTTGCAATAGCGGTTAGGCAAGAAAAAGATATTAATAAGGCATCCAGGTAGGAAAGGAAGAAATCAAGCTCTCACTATTCACAGATTATATGATATTATACTTGGTGAACCCTAAAAGTTCTACCAAGAAGCTCCTAGAAACAATAGACCTGTATAGCAAAGTTGCAGGCTATAAAATCAATACCCCAAAGTCCATGGGTTTTCTATATTCAAATAGTGAGAAGAAGAAAGTGACATAAAAAAAATCCCATTCACAATTGTGCCCCAGAAAATCAAGTATCTAGGAATCAGCTTAACTAAGGAAGTAAAGGACCTGTACAAAAATACAAAACAATACAGGAAATAAAAGAGGACACGAGAAAATGGAAAGATATCTCCTGCTCATGGATCGGGAGAATTAACATTGTCAAAATGGGCAATACTTCCCAAAGCATTGTAAAAATTCAATGCGATCCCTATAACGATACCCATGACATTCTTCAAAGAAATGGAGCAAACACTCTTGAAATTCACATGGAACAATAAGCCCCCACGAATAGCTAAAGCAATTCTTGGGAAATAGAAAATGGGAGGAATCAACCTCCCTAAATGCAAACTCTACTACAAATTAGTAATAATTATAACAGCATGGCCCTGCAACAAAGGCAGAGCTGCAGACCAATGGAACAGGGTTGAATATACTGATATCTCCCCCCAAACATATTATCATCTAATCTTTGATAAAGGAGCAAGAAATGTGAAGTGGAGCAAGGAAAATCTCTTTAACAAATTGTACTGGTAAAACTGAACATGCAATAAAATGGGCTCATATCTCTGCTAACACCATGTACAAAAGTAAGATCAAAATGGTTTAAAGACCTCAACATCAGACCTGAATCCATAACATACATTGAAGACAAAGTTGGCAAAATCCTTCATGACATTGAAGTGAACGGTATCTTCAAAGATGACACGCCACTGGCCAACCAAGTGAAAACAGAGATAGACAAATGGGACTATCTTAAACTAAGAAGCTTCTGCATCTCCAAAGAAACAGTGACCAAAATACAAAGAGAGTCTACAGAATGGAAAAGGGTATTTGCCCATTACCCATCCAACAAGGAGTTAATACCAAAGATATACAAAGTACTGGTTAAACTCAGCAAGAAGAAAACATCCAACCCCATCAAAAAATGGGGTAACAAAATGTACAGAAACTTTCTCAAAGAAGAAATCCGAAGGGCTAAAAGGCTCTACATCATTAATCATCAGGGAGATGCAGATCAAAATAACAATGAGATGTCATCTCACACCACAGAGACTGGCCCACATCCAAAAGAAAGATCAACCAGTGTTGGTGCGTATGTGGTGAGAAAGGAACCCTCCTTAATTGCTGGTGGAAATGCCGACTGGTTTAGCCTTTTTGGAAAACTGTATGGATGTTTCTTAAAGAAATAGAAATTCAGCTCCCATTTGACCCAGCAATACCACTCCTGAGAATATATCCCAGAGAGGCAAAAAAGTATAATCGAAGTGACATCTGCACATGTTTGTTCATTGCAGCACTGTTTTCAATAGGCAGAATCTAGAAAAAACCTGAGTGCCCGAGAACAGATGACTGGTTAAAGAAACTTTGGTACATCTACACAATGGAGTACTATGTGAATGTTAGAAAATATAAAGTCATGAAATTTACATACAAGTGGTACTACATGGAACATATCACACTAAGCGAAATGAGTCAGAAAGAGAGGGACAGACATAGGAAGATTGCATTCATTTGAGAAAAATAGAGTCAACAAAATAGGAGACTAACACCCAAGAATAGCCGAGATAAGTACCAGGATGTTTACTCCATGGCTTGGAGGCCAGCAGCACATGCTAGGGGAAAGGGCAGCTCAGGTAGAGAAAGAAGCCCCAAAATAAGGGTGTTGGGAGGATCCTCCCAGGATTGGAGATGCATGCTGAAAGTAGACTATAGACTGAACATGAATGACATTCAGTGCTTATTTGCAAAGCACAGCACCCAAAAAGAGAGAGAGAACAAAAGGGAATGCCCTGCCACAGAGGCAGGGTGGGATGGAGGGGATTGGGGGTGGGAGGGATAATGGGATCAGTGGTGCTGGAGAATGGGCTTTGGTGGAGGGATGGGTACTCGATCATTGTATAACTGAAACCCAAGCACAAAAATTTGTAAATCTACAACTGTACATCATGGTGTTTCACTAATAAAAATTTTTAAGAAATAAAATAAGATAAATGGCAAGGCCAGCTACACTGAAATAAAATGATAACAGATGAAAAGGGAGGGAATTTTTAGACATCACACATCATAATTCCGGCCCTAATATCTAAGATACTGATAGCACTCACAAAGCTCCACACCAGGAAATTCTGACTGTAAATCCCCTATCATAAAATGGTGTGAGGACACGCAGAGAGACTTCCCTAGAGGTGACATCCCTGTGTACTGTAGGCATATAAAGTCTTTATCAGCACTGACTGTCAGGGAAATGTCAATCAGAAAGACAGTGGTGGATCTTCTCAGCCCGGAAGAATAGCTGATATCGAGACTGGAAACAACCAGTGTGGGCTGGGATGTTCCCAGAAAGGAATGTGGTTTTAAGGTTGGTTTGGAATGTCAATGTTTGGTTCGACTTTAATGAAAAATAGTAAGAATATTTATAAAAAAATAGTTAAAACAAAGTTTCCACAGTATAAATAGTTTTCTGACTTTGTGATTATTGGTTATTAAATAAAGATTTTAATAAAAAATAGTTTCTATATGACCAAGTGTTTTTGCTTGGATAACTACACCCAGACCTGAATAGCTTAATTTGAGAAGATATACGTGAACATGTGCTTGTTGTAGTGTTTAATGGCAGAACATGGAAACTATCCTAATTCTTCATGACAGTTAGGCTACTTGCATATGTTTCTAACTTGTTGGAATGTTGTCTCATTTATTGTCTATGCAAAATACTAGGAAATTTCTATAAAAAGTGAAAATAGACTTTCCATTGTAAGGGAGAAACTGACGCCATGACAGGTGGCAGAAATGAGAAAAATCAGGTTGGCCTCAGGTTCAGTTCCTGGAACTGTAACAGATTCAGTGTCCCAGCAATAAAACAATGCGAAACTAGTGAACTTGAACACCTGGGAAAGTTCCTGGGCTCAGTAAGTGGTCTCAATTAATGAGTTCTCACAATGTTCCAGAAGTTGATTTTTGCTAACCCTAAAGGCATAAGTCTATGTAATCATAAAATTGGTACTGATACTGGAAATTATTGTTTAATTGCTGCCTAACTACTGTTACCCTAGACACTTGCCAAAACACCTTTGTCTTGTAACTAAGTAAGGTTCTTTTTGAAACAATAAGGCATGTACTGCTTATGTCATTAAACCTTTATAAACTTCTTGCTGCCTGAAGTCGTGGTCGCTATCAAGAGACCACCCTGTGGGTGAGATAGTTGAGCCCAGTATACTGGAATAAAACTCCAACTGCTTTTGCATTATCGTGTTCATGTCTCTGTCCATCCTTCAGCTTGGTAACCCAGAATCCTGAGCTTAAAACCATGTAACCCAGTGATTCCACTTTTAGCAACATTGCCCGAATGTAAAAACATCAATTTGAGAATATATAAAGAAACATAATTTCAGTGCAACATTTGATATACTGGCCAGGATATGGAAATAATACTAGTGCTTAATGACAGTTTCATGGATAAGAAGTTGTGGTGTTTTCACAGTGGGCACTATGGAGCTACAGAAAAAAGAATTATCACAGCTTGTTGCAACATGGATGGAAGTTGGAAATATCAGATTAAATGAAGTAAGTCTGGGAGAAGGAAAAATGCGGATGACCTCATTCATCTGTGGTACACAGAGAACAGAGCGTCAGGATGGACAGGATCCAATGATAACGGCCCCTGCATCCTAACCACACTCTGGGGTTCCCAAGAGGAGTCAGGTGGTGGCTCAGATCACTGGGAAGAGGAGGCCAGCACAGGGGCAACAGCAGAGTGTGGGGGTCTGTGGGGATTTGGTGCTGGGAGAAGTGCAGGGAGTTTGGGACCCACCAGCATTAACACTCAGACTATTGTCATTGTGTTCCCCCAGTGACAAAAAAGAAAGTAATGAGAGAAATCTCTTTTTTGAAAAGGGATGAATTTTTTGAAGAAAAATTAACCACACTTGATGTAATGGGATATAACAATCTCTAAGGTAATTTGAACACGAGATAGAATAATAAACAATTTTGTACTAGAAATGAAAGTAATAAGTAAAATTAACATGTTTGGTTTATTAAAATCAATAAAAAGAAAAGAAAATGATCTCCCAAAAAGGGGAAAAAAGAGTTGTAAAAGAATGAAGATTCAGAATCTTTACTGCAAACCACAATGCTGAGAGAGAGAGACAGAGATAGAGGCAGAGACAAAGACAGAGAGAGACAAAGAGACAGAGAGAGAGAGAGAGAGAGAGAGAGAGAGAGAGAGAGAGAGAGAGAGAAGAAAAGTGCCTGCCATAGGGGCCGGAGCTACAGTACAGCGGGTTGGGCATTTTCCATGCACGTGACTGACCCAGATTTGATTCCTGGCATCCCATAGGGTCCCCTAAGCACCGCCAGAAGTAATTCCTGAGTACAGAGCCAGGAGTAATCCCTGAGCATCGCTGGGTGTGGCGCAAAAAGCATTTTTTTTTAAAAAAGCCTGCCATAGAGGTACGCAGCAGGGTGGAGGGGCTGAGGTATGGGCAGTGATGGGCGGGAAACTGGAAATGTCCATGGTGGAGGGAAGGGTGTTAGAACACTGTATGACTAAAACCTAAGTATGAAAATCTTTGCGAAGATCTCACAGTGATACAAAAATAACTATCATAAATATAAAATTTAAAAAATAAAGAAGAAATAAAAGAATGTAACCACTTTATTAACATATTTCAATAAAAAGAAAAGAAAATGATCTCCCAAAAAGAGGAAAAAAGAGTTGTAAAAGAATGAAGAGTCAGTACTTTTACTGAAAACCACAATGCCCAGAGAGAGACAGAGACAGAGAGAGACAGAGAGACAGAAACAGAGACAAAGACAGAGAGAGAGAGATACAGTAATAACTGAATCATAAATAAATTATTTTAAAAAGAAAGAAGTGTCCCACCTGCTCATGGACACAGCCCAGGAGCAGACCGCCCCCTGGTGGTCGCATGCACCCCTGCAGCTCCCCTGTCTCCCTGAGCAGGTTTGTGTCTGTGTTCACAGGGACTTGACATCACTGTGTCTCTTGTACAATAATACATGGCTGTGTCCTCAGTTACTGAGTTGCTCAGTTTTAGGTAAACCTGGTTCTTGGACGTGTCCCAGGTCATGCTGAGTCAGGACTGAAGACTGGGCTTATAGTATGTGTTTCCATCATACCGTATACGACCAATCCAATCCAGCCCCTTTCCAGGTGCTTGACCGACCCAGTTTATACTATAGTTTGTTAGAGAGAACCCAGAGACCGAGCAGATGAGGGACAGAGTCTGTGAGGGTGTCACCAGGCTTGGTCCCAACTCCTGCAGCTGTACCTGGGACAGGACACCTGGGGACAGAAATCCACAGTGAGTCACGGGCTCAAAGGCCCCATGCCCACCTTGGAGTCTCTGTCCAGGGGATACTCACATCCAGGAGCTGCCACCAGAAAGAGGAGGAACCAGCGCTGATGCACGTTCCTGGCCACGAGGTCCATGATCTCAGACACTGTGTCAGGAGGAGAGGGAGCCCGTTTGGGGGTCAGTGTGAACGTGGTTTTAATCCTGCGTCCCGAGTGCAGATTTGCATGGGGGAGCCTCTGTAGAGGAAGGAGGGAACCCGGGGCAGGCTGGTGTGTGGGCTCCTTGGGAGGAGGTGCTGACTGTGGTTCAGAGCACTCAGGCCTGTCCCTGGGGCCCTGTGTTCTTTCTTTTCCTCCCGCACAGGCCTTTTCCTCCCGCACAGGAAAAGTGCTGCAAAGCTCTCAGGAAACAGGAATTGCTTAGGGGGTAACCGCATCTGGGGAGGAGAGTACCGGTGTCTCAGATCCCTGATGACCAAACCCATCTCTCCAGTGTCTCCACCCTGTAGACAGGCCACTGCTCCTCCATGTTTCTCGGTGGTGGCTAATGTTCTTCCACTGCAGATGGAAAACCTGGGACCAAACAGGCAGTGTAACTGTCAAAGGAAATTCTGACTTGGCTCCATCAATACCATGGTTAACCAATTTCCACTCTATTTACTCTCTCATCTTGCATGAACATTCCTTCCCCTGAAGCAGCATCACTTTCTAATTTCAAGATAGTTATTAGGGTGGATATTTTTTCACTGTTAAAGGTTTTGTAATGGGACAAGGAATATGCTTCTGCCTAGGTGACCTTCCTGCTATGGTTGGCCTGGACAATAGCACCTAAACCTGGCCAGTCCTGTGTACATCTCAGTGTCCAAAAGATGATTTTGAACCTCAGGACCCTATTCTTGGGATTCATCACTGAAGAATCCAAACCCATGTTTGATGCTTAGAAAGACCCACTAAAGGGTCCTCAGAACACAATCTATTGGACCAGAGTTTTGGTCTTTGTGTAGAGACTCACACATGCTACAAATGTACAGTGTGCAAGCCCTGAGTACTGACACGTGAGGTCCTACTCTGCCCCCAAATGGATGAAATCTAGACACAGTCTGTGTCACATAAGTGTACCCCTAATTCCATGGAGCACCAGAAGGTTGATTTAAATCTAAGGAACCAGAAACTGTGCTTTATAATTGGACGTTTTAAAAAGTCAGCATTTGGGGCTGGAGCGATAGCACAGAGGGTAGGGCATTTGCCTTGCACTCAGCTGTCCTGGTTTTGATTCCCAGCATCCCATATGGTGTCCCAAGAGCGGCAGGAGTAATTTCTGAGTGCATGAGCCAGGAGTAACCCCAGTGCATCGCCAGATGCCACCCCAAAAAAAAAAAGTCAGCGTTAAACATCAAAAGTTATCAAAACACCCAGCAAGTTCAACAAGATTCTACCAAAAATAAACACGGAGATAGACAAACAGAAACTCAGGCAACATGTATATTGAGACATATGAGTATTCTACCTCATGTACATGATGGCTCTAACAGGATTAATAAACATTCTCTATTTAAAGCCCATGGCTCACCATCGCTCTGTCCCAGAGCTCCTGCAAGCCCAGGAAGGTGAATACTCACAGATCTTACCCCACCTGCACTGTTTCGCCACCACTGGCAGCAGTTTGCAGGAGAGCTGGACCCCCAGACCTCAGATATAGTCTGGAGAGGATGAGGAGATGCACAGTGATGGGACTGATTCCTAAAGATACAACACTAGATAATAGGGAACATTCTTGAATCTATAAAAACTTGTTTCCAACCACCAACTTTTACTGTAGATTTTATTTTCATTTTTTTTCATTTCATCATCCTGTTATTCGTCGATTGTCTCGAGCAGGCCCCAGTAACGTCTCTTTCATCCAAGCCCTGAGATTATATTCAAGGCTCTTTAGGAGAATGAGACCCATCATTGTTACTGGTATTTGGCATATTTGGTATGCCACGGGGAGTTTGCCAGACTCTGCCCTGTGGGCAGGCTACATTCGATAGCCTGCAAGTTTGTCCAAAGTAGGAATGAGATAATAAGATGTCATAAAAAGATGTCCTGATAAGATGTCGCACGGTCGCAAATGCGGCCGCGAGGTTCCAGGAGCTGGATTTTATAGTCTCTGAGTCTTGGCCATTGATGGGATTACACGGCGCCAGGGGGCCAGGTGGTGGGTGTGACCCCCGCCTACTGGAATTTGGAGGATATGGGTGGAGGATGCTCGACTCCAATCCGAGTAGGCTTGGAGATCTCGGCCCCGGAACCCGCGTGGATTTGTCCCTCTGCCAGTACCTTCATGTGTGCGGAGAGTGGTCTCAGCATGGTGGTGGCTGGTCCTGGTAGATTTTATAAATTTTTAAAAAATTTATTCTTAGTATATTAAATAAGGTTCACTTATTTAAATGCTTCTTGACAAATTTTGTAGGTGTTTCACTCTTGAAGATGTGTACTAAAAACATCCTTATTTATCATGTGGAATTGATTAGAAAGATGGTAAGAAGTTAATTAGAAACAAATGATAGCCCAGATCATCATTTTTTGTTTTTTTCATTGGTAGACAATAGTGGATGAAAGAGGTAGTTTTTAATTTTGTTCTTAATAACAATGTGGACAGGTTCAATGAAATGCTCTCCAAGTAAGTGTTCCAAGATCATTTTCCAGGACCACTCATTGATACCTGAGCACTACAGGTGGAACCAGGACACAGATAGGAAGTAAACATATAGTACTTCAGGTGTGTTCCCCAAGTCAAAAAAAATATAGATTTTCCATATTTGGATGATATCATTTTTACTTAATTATTAGATATCCTTAATTTTAAGAAAATTAAACCTATTTATTTTGAATTGAACCACAGTGAGATACACAATTACAAAGTTGTTCATGATTGGGTTTCAAACATATAATGTTCCAACACCCATCCCTTCACCAGGGTACATTTACCACCACTAATGTGCCCAGTTTCTCTCTTGCCCTTCCTCATGCCAGCTGCCTCTATGACAGGCACTATTCTACTCCCCTTCCTCTCTCTTTCTCTCTCTCTCTGTATGTCTCTCTGTGTCTGGGTATGTCTCATTGTGGAATTATGGTTTGCAAGAAAGATACTGAAAGGTTATAGGTATATCCCTTTACCTACTTTCAATACTCAGTTCGTGCCCAAAGTGATCCATTCCATCTACTATTGTCCTACTGGTCTCTTCTCTATCCTAACTGCCCTTTGCCCCCCACACATGTTTGGTTGGCTTCAAACCATGAGGAAGTTCTTCTGGCTCTTGTTTTTTCTGGCTTGGATATTAGTTCATACTATTCTTTTTAATATCACACAAATGAATGCAGTCATTCTATGTCTGTCCCTTGACTTCTGACTCTTTAACACAGCAAGATACGATCCATGTCCATCCATTTGCAACAAATTTCCTCACGTCAGTTTTCCTAGTGGCTGCATAGTATTGATACATTGTGTAAATGTACTATGGTACATGGTACATGGTGCATGGTACATTGTGTAAATGTACCATGGTTTCCTTAACCAGTCATCTGTTCTCAGGCACTTGGGTTGTTTCCAGATTCTGGCTATTGTGAATAGTGCTGCAATAAACATAGAAACGCAGATGGTATTTCTGCTATGTGTTTTGGACCCCCAGGGTGCTATTGTGGATCAAATCTAGTTTTTTGAGGAAAGTTCATATTGTTTTCCAAAAAGGCTCAACCAGTCGGCATTCCCACGATGAATGAGAACCCTTTTCTCCCCTCTCCCTACATCCATGCCAGAACTGGTTGTTCTTGTTCTTTTAGATGTGTGCAATTCTCTGTGTTGTGAGATTGCATCTCTTGTTCCTTGATTTGTATCTACCTCATGATTAGTGATGTAGACTGCTTTTTCATGTGGCATTTGGCCATTTGAGTTTTTTCTTTGAGAAAGTTTTCTACTTATTTTTTCCCTTCCCATTTTTGATCAGGTTGGATGACTTTTCTTGTAATGCTCTACAGTGCATTCTATGCACTGTAGCACTGTCGTCCCGTTGTTCATCTATTTCCTCTAGCAGGCACCAGTAATGTCTACATTGTGAGACTTGTTACTGTTTTGGGCATATGGAATACGCCACAGGTAGCTTTCCAGGCTCTACTGTGTGGGTGGAATACTCTCAGTAGCTTGCTGGGCTCTCCAAGGACGAAGGAATCAAACCTGGGTCAGTCATGCACAAGGCAAAAAACCTACTTGCTGTGGTATTGCTCCAGCCCAGTGCATTATATATCTTTGCTATTAACCAGTTTTCAGATGGGCAATGCCTAAATATTTTTCTAATTCTGTGGTATGCCTCTGTATCTTGGGGCACAGTTTCTTTTTATGTGCAGAAAATTCTAGTTTAACGAAGTCCCATTTGTTTATCTCGGCTTCCACTTGCTTGGTCTGTGGTGTTTTATGTTTGAAGGTGTCTTTAGCTTCACGGTCATTGAGACTTTTGCCTATGTTTTCCTCCATGTGACTTTTGAATTCAAGTCTGAGGTTGAGGTTTTTAATCCACGTTGATCTGACTTTTGTGCATGGTGTTAGAGAAAGGTCTGAGTTCTTATTTTTCTTTTTACATGGAGATGCGTAGTTTACCCAGCACCACTTCTTGAAGCGACTTTCCTTGCTCCAGTTCATATTTCTTACTCCTTACTCAGAGGTTAAATGATCATACATGTCAGGGTCTCTGTCCGGGTTTTCATCTCTATATCATGGATCTGGGGTTTGCCTTTTTTCAATATCATGCTCCTTTAATTCCTTCCATTTTGTGCTACAGTTTGAAATTGGGGAAAGTGATGCTTCACATATTTTCCCAAATAATTGCTGTAATTAGTCATAGGGTATATTGTTCCATATGAATTTCGGAAGTGTTGGACCTATTTCTTTGTTATGGGTTCAGCTCCCTGCTAGGTCTCAACTCTCCTTATAATTGATTGGAACAGGGTTAGCCCAGAATATTAACCTGGTTAACACACGTGTTTTAACTCAGAAACAATGGCAGAGACTCCTTACCCCAACCACACAACCAGAAAATTTTTTAAAATTAATTTTAAAATTATTTTTGTATTTATATTTTAATTTAATTTTTATAACTTTTTTCATAATAATTTATTAAATTTAATATTCCAACTCCATTTCCACCACCATTACACCCTCCCACCACCATATTTGTAATGTTTCCATGCTGACCCCCAAAAACTGCCCTTAGAGCAGGACTTAAATCATTTATTTTGTATTGCTTGTTATGAATAATCCACTAAAAGTGATCCAAAAAAGGTTTCATAGAGAACATGTGTAAAGATTTTTGTACTTTCCCCTGACTCATTACGCCCTTATGTAAGATGTAAGAGATTCCTAACATGTTGTTTAAGGATGAGAATTGTATACATATATATTTGTGTATGTGTGTGTGTTTGTGTGTGTGTATTTTTCTCTACGAGAAAGGTTACCTTCTCTTTGTACTCCATCCAGTGTGGTGCTACTCTTGGTACATCAGTGCTGTCGAGTATGAGGTGTCACAGAGCCACAAATGTGGCCTGTATATCCCATGTGTCCCCCACCAGCGCAATCAGAAAAATCATTATTTCATTAATACTCATCCTTTCCCCTGTATAACTTAGATAACTGCCCTGTTTACCAATATTAATCACCATTGCTACACTTACAATACCTCTCAGTTTATCACTTGTTCACTTGATATGCCGTTACTCATAGATTTGCTCAAGCGGGCGTAGTAATGTCTCCATTCGTCCCTTTTCTCCAGGTGTTCAGGTTTGACCTTGTGTGGGCCAGGTGCTCTTTGTTCCTTTACCGACAAGATAACGTGTTGGATTTCGGGAGCGAGAACGTTGGGTACAACATATCCATCCCTTGGAATTTGGTATGTGGGAAGGTGGACGTGGCTATTAAAGAGATCTGTGTGGAAGTCATGAATAATCTTCTTCGTTGCCCTTATGGAAGATGTGATAGATCCATCAGGACGTCGGAGGGCAGTCATCTTGGTCTTGTACTTCATGAAGGACAGGCAAGCATTACGAATGCTTTTCCCGACTTAGGCCACATCTATCAGCACTGCTGCTCTTCTCTCATTGAGGTCTTCCTTGATCGCTTCTCTGCACTGCTTTGTGAGTTTGGATGTTAGCTTATGGTTGCTTGAGGCATGCGCCAAGCCACGTTGGCGAATAAGATCAAGAGTTTTCAAAGACAGGCTTTTTTTTGTGGTTATCTCTCTCTTGGCATTCTTCGCACAATCATGGAGGTGCTGAACCAACCGATCGTATTCCTTGTCAATGTTGTCAATGACAGCATCTTCCCATGTTGCCACAACAGACCGAAGAGCTCCCAGTTGGGAGTTCTGACAGTTCTCTTCTTGAACTTTGCATTCCTTTCTCCCCACTCTGTGAAGTAGAATTTTGCATGAAGGAGATGGTGGTCCATTCCTGTTTGGAATTTTGGGATAACAGCGACATCAGTCAGGCAAAACCGTCGATTGAATGTGATATGGTTCATTTCATTGTGGAACCGTCCACCGGGAGACTTCCATGTCCAATGTTTAGATTTGTCCTTCTGGAACAGTGGATTATGTGGTAATGGATGGTCTTGGTCGACATGATGAACTCTGTGTAGAAGTCATGAATAATTATGTCACCCTATTTGTTCAATTCTAGGCCATGGATCCCGATGTGGAGTTCTTCAGCTGATATTTTCGGTCCTATCTTGGCATTAAAATCACTGACAATGATCTCAGTTTATAGAATTTCAAATTTTTATTATATCCCTAGAAGTGATTTTTAATATCTAGATGGGTGTTTTTTAACTGATCTGTTTGAAGTAGAGAAATTTGAGATGGAACTGAATGGATTGAGAGACCTGAGTGATGGCAATTCTGAAGAACGCCAAAGACTTGCTGGTGATGTTATTGACAGACGGGTTTGGAAGACGCAGAACAGAGACCATGGAGGAGTTGGAGGAGAGAGAGAGGGAGAAAGGCAGAGTCATACTGAGGGATTGGCTGATTATATGCGGGGGCCCCCGCCAGACCACTCTCTGGCCTGCGGAGGTGGCCCTAGGATCCGTAGGTGCTGGGAAGGACAGACCGAATGAACACGAGACACAAGAGACAGAATGCAGCTCAGAAACAGAGAGAAAAAGGGACAGACTTTATTGAGGGTGATGGGGGTATATATAGTGAGGCAGCTACACAAAGGGTCGTGCTCAAAATGTGGTTAGGAAAGTTACAGAGTCTATAAGTTTAACATACCATGCATTACAAGGCTTATACTAAGTTAATCATTGTCAGTTACAGCCATGACAATTGTTTTCTCAGGATACCCATACAAAGCACAGGCTTTACCTGCCGAGGGTCACGTAGGTCAGGATAGCCCTACCTAGCACAGGCTTTACCTGCTGAGGGTCACGTAGGTCAAGATAGCCATGCCACAGGCTTCACCTGCTGAGGGTCACATAGGTCAGGACAGCCGCACAGGCACTTAGGCTCTTGGTCAGTTAAAGGGCCAGCTTCCCACAATTATAGGTAAGGGGTGAGAGCGAGACACACGGGGTGACCTCTGCTGTGTGTCAATAGGTAACACATGAAGGCAGAGAGCATGTGCGTTAAAACTGAGACTGGAACACCAGGGGATTAGTAGATCTCAGAATGAGTCAGAGGAATGGAGGAAAATGAGGTGAGAAATTGTGGTTCATGGGAACCTTGCTGCAATGTTCAGTGTTCACTGTGGGAATGATTCTCTATTACCATGTGAGCTATTCACTGTTTCACTGATATCCCGTTGTTCGTCGTTTTACTTGAATGGGTGCCAGTAACATCTCTATAACTTCTCTATTCATCCAGCCCTGAAATTTTAGCAGCCTCTCTTTACTCATCCTTCTCAATGATTGGAGGCTCTTTCAGGGTCAGGGGAATGAGACCTGTTGTTACAGTTACTGGTTTTGACATATCGAATATCCCACGGGGAGCTTGCCAGGCTCTGCCCGGGCAGGCAGGATACTCTCAGTAGCTTGCTAGGCTCTCCGAGAGGTGTGTGTGTGTGTGTGTGTGTGTGTGTGTGTGTGTGTGTATATATATATATATATATATATATATATATATATTTCTCTATGATTAGTTGCCTACTGTCTGAACCCCATCAAACATGGTGTGGTAATTATGGAAAATGGTTAGGATGTGTATTATGAAAGTGGCCAGAAAGCAGCCTGAAGAGTGGCAGTGGTTGGGTAGTGGAGGTCGACTGCCAGGGCTGGGTCCCCTGGGGCTGGGAGGGCCCTCGTTCGGCCCTCTCTGGGCGTATGGAGTGAAAACAGGCTGCCATGGAGTCCCGTGAGCTACTTATTCACATCAAATGGTGGATATTTTAGCTTGCTATCTAGTACTGTTATTTTCTGTTTAATGCTGGTCTTTCTTCAGGCCAGCAGTGCACTTTTATAGTGACCCTTCCCTTACCTGCATGCACACATGTTCACACACAAACATGCAGGAATTGAGATGCTGCTATTCCCAGCATGTATCTGGGGTCTGCTATCATCACAGTAGGAAGCTGAGACGCTCCATCAACATTGGCGCGGGCAATGTCTGGTCCCCACCCAGGAACAGCGAGTCCAGGTCCTGCTCCCCCGGGAGTCTGGGGACCCTTTTCTGATGTGAAATCTCAGGCCCGGGACTGAGGAGGGAGCTGAGGAGCTCCAGGGGCCCCTTATCAAGGATAAACCATGTTCATCTGAAATTCAGAACAAGGACTGTTACCTGTGACCAGTCATGACCTAACTCTAACTGGGTTTGATACTCTTCCTCAGGTCACTCAGGGAAAGACTTACCCCTGTGCAAGAATGCCCCTGTGGGTCGCTTTTGTGCAGAAGAGAGTGTCATTGGGAAAACCCATCATCATTGAAGATTGATAACTGTGCCCATACTCTAATGGAACGTCTCTCTCTCTTAACCTGTGCATGCATGGGATACTATTGCCATGCATATACCATGACTGGGCATCATCCACCTGACCTATCTGTGGGATGAACCATGGGCTCATCGTCTTCTGTGATGTGGACTCTAACCAAAGAAGTGACCTCCTTTGTGATTTTTGATGGAAAATATTGCAGACAAAAGGAGGCTGCAGAGAAACCTATGGTGGATACAGAGTGCTGAAGTGATGAAGATAAGGAGGTAGATGAAGATGACCCGATGCTCTGACCATCATAAACCTCATTTCTGAGCATGAAGAAAAAGTACCCTCAGCACCCTGGGGACATCATGTCTTAATCCATCTGTTTTCTTGTGGATCCCAGGAGACTGACTTGTGGCTCATTGAAGGGATAAACGTGTAAGCACATGTGATATAGAGAAAACCCGTCCAGGAAAGAAAAAAAACAAGGAATAAAAAATAATCCTTAACAGGCATGCCTATCTTGCGATTCCTAAGTTACAGTCTTTCTTTGGTATAGTCCAGTCAGGTAAACGTGCCTTATCAATTTTGGAGACATCAGTGGAAAGCGCAGAGTCAGGAACCTAGAAACCTTAGATGAGAGGCAGGAAACCAGTCACCCATCAGCTCCTGCTCCTCTGAGATGTTTTCTCTAGGCAGGGACTGTAGCGCCCCCTGCTGGCCGTGGTCTCCTGCAGTCCACACTCTCCCAGCAGGGAGGTTTCTGTCTGGGCTTACCCTGACTTCCCCTCACTGTGCCTCTCGCACAGTAATACACGGCTGTGTCCTCGGGGGTCACTGAGTTCAGCTTCAGGGAGAACTGGTTTTTGGAGGTATCAGCAGTGATGGAGATGCGCCCCTGGAATGCTGGGTTATAGTTGGTACTACCTGTCCAGTAGTACCCCATCCATTCCAACCCTTTCCCAGGGCGCTGGCGGATCCAATTCCACCAGTAACTGCTGGTGACAGAGCCCCCAGATACAGAGCAGGTGAGGGAGAGGGTTTGGGAGGGCTTCACCAGTCCTGGGCCCGACTCCTGCAGGGTCAGAGCAGACACAGCACCTGGGGACAAGGAGACTCAGTCACTGTCAGCCCCAGCAGTCACTCCCTCCTCTAGACCGTGTCACATCTGGGACACTCACCCAGAGGGGCTGTCACCAGGCAGAGGAGAAGACCCCACAGAATCATCTTCTTGACCACAGCTCTGCCTTCCCCAGAGACTCAGCCCTGAGTGAGGAGACAGCTAGGAGCTCCACAGCCCTGAGAGCATTTGACCCCAGAGCCTGAGAGGGATTTGCATGAGGTGGCCCAGTTTGTTATAAGGGGAAACTTTTTACCTTGGACCTCCTTGTCCCATTGGTGCACTGATCTCACACATTCTGTTTGGTGGATTGAGCACTTGGCAATGAAGCACATTAAAACAAGCCATAGGAGGCTCCTCACTTATTTTAATAATCTGCATTAGACAAGTTAAAATTATCACAATCATTTCAATTCAAGTTACTAATGAAAATAGTTTGTATTGTTTATGTTTCAAAAATCTTTTTAATATGACTACCATTTAGAATATTTATAATCATAATTGTAGTTAACTTTGTTTCATATTGTTTCTCTATAAAATAATATCCAAACAAAAACTGCCCTTCCCAGTACTCATTTCTTTCCATAAATAAATTATCACATAGTGGGGTATGGTGCCACCAGCAGTCAATCTGTATCTGTGAGGCGAGTACATCAGCAGCCTGATGGTGCCTTCAGATGTCCAGATACCCCAAAATTGCTGCTGTGCCTTTGGCCAGACCAACAACCTGGGGCCAAGTTTACCAAGAAAGTAAACAGCCAAAAGTTAGGTATGTGGGAGACACACCCACAAACCACCTCAGCTGTATTGGAAGCAAAACCTCTCTAGTTCCATATGCTTCCTTTAAATTTTCTATGGAATCTGTAGTTTTTCTAACTTTCAAAAATAAATCTACAACTACCATATCTCAATGTTTCCACTGAAGTCACTCTGCTTCTGTCCGTATCTGCACATCTTTCATATCTATCAGAGCCTGGGTATTCCTGCTCAGGGGTCCTGCTGTTCCCACCTTTGTCACCCCTCCATCAAGTGCCATGGTCGGTTCTATTGCTCTGTAAGCCACTAATTAATTGACCCTACACTGTTTGTTAAAGCATCTCTCTCCTAACGGTGTTGCTAAAATCCAAGCCAGAGGATTTCCTGAGCTATTAGGTGCGCTTGGGCCTTCTGTGGTAGTGTTTCACTCAGGAGACCAGTGGGCTGATGTTGGAGTACAAGGAGCTTAGGTTTGTCGGGTTACACCCATCACAGTGCTCCTGAGTCATTCCCATTACTTTGTCTGTAATTACTTCTTTGTGCTCTCTTCCCCAACCAATTTGTAAGGTCTCATCCTTCTAAGACACTGAAGTTGTACTGTAAGTTGATATTGCCTTTCTCCTCTTCTTATGTCTTCTGAATAGTCTACTTTAATAAAATGTCCTTTTTGTATAGATGGGCTGGAGCGATAGCACAGCGGGTAGGGTGTTTGCCTTGCATGCAACCAACATGGCCGACCCTAGTTCCATTCCTCTGCTCCTCTCAGAGAGCCCGGCAAGCTACCAAGAGTATCTCGCCAGCATGCAGAGCATGGGAAGCTACCCGTGATGTATTCGATATGCCAAACGTAGTAACAAGTCTCACAATGGAGACATTACTGGGCCCGCTCGAGAAAATCGATGAACAACGGGAGGACCGTGACCATGACCATTTGAATAGATACAGAAAGACAATATTATGCTTTGTAACTTAGGATTTAATTGGCTTTGAATATTAATCACTCCCAGGGAATCTGCTTTCTCAACTTAAGCCTCAGTTGCTCTCACTTCCTAGGACCCCCAAAATCAGGGTCCCGACGTGGGACTGGAAGGAACCAGGGCAAACCGGTAAGTTATGTGCTACCTTGAAATCGAGATGGGCCAGGCCAAGGTGATAAGATTCTTAACTATAGGTTAAGAGTTTGATCATAGGCAAATGCTGTCATGATCCTGTTGGGATCGGGAGTTCCCTAGCCCTGGGAGGCGCAGAGAGATCAGATAGACACAATTCCTGCAGGAGTAAAAACGGGGTTTATTTAGACCAGCATGCTGGGGCTCCACAGCATAGCCCAGAGTGGGCAGTGGCTGAGAGCCCCGATCTTCTTCAAAGGGGATCTTATATAGGCCTTCACTGGCCGTTACAGCAAAGCCTGCACATTTCATAGCCAATAGATTTGTAACAACATATACTTTCTTAACCAATCCATTTAAAAGTACCTCACTCCTTAGCCTATAGATTCAAAGATCAGCATTATGTACATCGATTGTCAGCACAAGCAAGGTTATAGCCGGAACCATTAAGCCTTAGGTAATCTCCCTTGACCATCCACATTTTGAGTTACCCAAATCTGCAGGGTGCGTTAGTGACACTCCAGGAAAGGGCAATTTCCCCCAACCACAGCATCCTGAGTTATCCTTTACCCAAGTCTGCAGGGTGCTTTACTGAGACAATACATTTCAGGAACAGCAAATACACCTGAATCCTGTCACACTTGGTTTAGAATGAAGTTATGCCCTGTTCACTTTCCAAGTCCCCTCTCCCCCAGGTGCAAAGCAGCCAAGAAGTTTTACAGATAGCAATGCTGCAAGTTAGCTGAAGCACGGAAAAATTTTATGCCCTAATATGGATTCTTTCATTCCCCACTTCTTTTAATGAACATCTCTAATCCTAGAGATCGTGGGGGGATCGGGACCTTATTCAAGGACCCGTGGTTAAGAGCAGCTTTCCTCAGTGGGTAGAGTCCAGTATTGTTGCCCAGAATTAGGAGGATCTTCAAGACTCAAACCAATTCTCCCAGGCCTCTCCAATGTCGTTCAAGGCCTTCTCGTAGCTTGGCTATAGAGTCTCTGACAACCTCAGTGTGGTCTGCATAGAAACAGCATCCCTCCACCAGATCAGAGCAAAGCCCTCTGTTCTTGAGGAACAACAGGTCGAAGGTCGAGTCCTCTCAGGTTTGGGGAGACTATCTCGAACAGGGATGTGAGAGATTTCTCGATGAGGTCTTAAAAAGAGTTATAGCAACAGAAACCAAAGCAACATAACAAACAGGTTTGGTTGATAATATAACTTCCTGTGTTCAGATTTTTCTAACGGACACAGAAATACCAAGCCATTCTCTGGCTTTCTCAGTACAAATTGGAAAAGCTTCTGCCCATACACTGAAGCTATCAATGAGAACCAACAGATATTTATACCTTGAGCATATGAACATTTGATCATTTGTATAAGGTCAAGCTGCCGATTCACCTCTAAGTTCCTTGATGCTGAACAGGTGTTAGGAAAGGAGGCTCAGGATTTCCACTAGGTTCATTAATGGCACAGAAAGCACAGTTCTGAATTACTTCTACCTTAATTGCTGTTCAGTTCCTCCCCATGGAAGATGGTTCTCACTAGTGTTAAAACATAACCCTTTAATAATATTCCATTGCATTGGTCCAGGAGTTGTTAATCCCATGATGCAACAGAAATTAAGAACTGATAATATTCTTGTTCTCTCCAAAAGACTGTTCACAGAAAATGAGATGCAATAAAGTATAGAAATAAAATTCACAGTATTTTAGAACTAGATATTAATATACTCTAATTTAACCAGTTTAGATTCCTTTCTCGACACTTTGGCCAATTCAGACCGGGGGAAGGCAATTCTGCACTTTGAGATGAGCTTCACCCTAGTAAAGCTCTGGCTCCCAGTGCTCGGATCAGACTAGTGACAGCATGTATAACATTGAGTTCCTTTACAGATTAGGCTGTTTACCTATAGCCAGTAAACCAAGTTTTATCTAAATTTCCCAAAAGAGGCGGTACCTTTTAGATCAAGATTAGGATACATTTATTCAATCACCTCTGTAGAATTAGAATCTGATTCTTACAAAAAGCAAGTTGCAGAAACATGGTTTTCTCTCCACCTTCATTTTAAAACTTTGCAAGATAGCTTAACAAACCTGGTATGTTCTTTTGCATAAACACAGTAAGATTAGAGAACTCTCCATTTGGGATACCCCAATTATTTACTGAGAAGTCCTGGGAATTGGCTAAAGAGGAGACACACCAAAAGTGGCATTAATCTTATCTGGCATGTCAGAGCTACCCAGACCTGGCCAGAAGATGTCCCGCGATGAACTGTATGGATGACCTCGAGCCTTCGGGTTGTGGCTTTGGTCCTCGTTTTCCACAGAGATGTCCTGGCAGAAAGGAATCCATTCCATCCCTTCTTCAGGGCTGGGAGAAATCCTGATTTCCAGGTTTTTTCTTGACACTGAGAGTAGGCCCAGACTGAGATAGTCATTGCAGAGTCCTGGATTCCTCATTCTCCATAGCAGTGATGATTTCCAGTCTTTTCTCAAGCCAGCATGCCTCTAGGGTCGCCCTGAGCTTTATAGGGTACTTGAAACAGTACCTATTAAGTCCCTGATCCTGTCATTTAGACAGATCCCTGGACTGTTCCCTGGAAGTGGGCTTTGGGGTCCCATAGTTGGTTTTTCCTGTCTGCATGAGGGGTAGACCCTATTACAGAGAGGAAAGACTTATCTGGATTTATGCAAACCAACATAGTGCCATGAAACATCAAAAAACATACTGAAGGTACAAAAGAAGAGAAAAGCAAGTATTTCACTTTACTCACAGAGATGTAATACACCTGTTTGCTGTGGGTCCTAGTCAGAGAAGCTAAAATCTGTAGAGATAAAGCATACCGTTTAACATGTTTTTAATCCCATGTCAAAACCCTTGATTTCCTGCAACTTTTGAAAAATTCAATGATCTTAAGAGCACTGTAACAGGAGTACAGATAATCCATCAATCATCTTTTCCATAGATCTTACCACAAAGGTGCTAGAAGAATTCTGCATGTGATTTAAAGCGTTTCTTATAACAGTTTGACCAGTTCCTTTTCTTTAGAACAACCTCAAACCTTCTACACATTCCTTTACATACATTCTGTAACTTTCATTCATTTAAAAATCAACTTCACTTTAACAGAATTCCTTTCCTTTCTTCCCACTGACGATATCTCCATCCATTATCTTTATGACTTATGACATACATCTATAGTAGTACAATGTACAATGTGATCTCCCAAATTTAGACACAAGTTACCAACCATCTCACTTAACATGACAAAACTGTACTCTGCAGTACTATTTCAAAAGCATTAGATCAGTTCCATAGATATCCAAAAAGCCTTAAAAATGTTCACAATTAAAGCTTTTACAAGGTATATCCACTGGGCAAAAGATCACTTTACATTAAAAACTAACCAGGAGACGTCTTAAAATTCTGATTTACAGGAAAACACAAATACAAAAAGATTAAAACACTCATAGATTCTCAGAAAGCATTTCACACTTAGGTACAAGGTTCTCAGGTCAGGACTAGGTTGATACCTGGAGACAAAGCTTGGCATAAAATAAAATTATCAAAATAATAGCATGTACTTTCAAGCACTAGACAAGCAATGCTATGGCTTCAAATTGTCAGGCTGACATCTGAGACTAATTCAATACCACTTATTGCTAAGTAGCCCTAGAAATTTTAGTTACCAAGAGTCTCAGAGATCAGTTAGAGCACTGGTAGGACAAACTTTGCAACCAATTTTATAACTCTAGAAACTCATGATTAAACTAAACCATTACTTTTGAACCAGTTTTCTTGTGTCATAGTTATTTTAACTCCTTCTAGGTCAAATATTCTAATCCAATGCAGATAAAAATATGTACATTAACATAACAGCATAAGACCTATGAACAATTAATTTTTATAAAACATGATAAAACCTTCTTTGTCTTAATTTGAATAGTTCTTGTACCTTAATTATTTAAAATCATGAGCTTTCTATACCAGACATTTTTAACAATTCCACAAAAATACAAACATGCTTTCAGACACAGAAAAAGCCCTTTGGATTTTTTACCAAACTTTGATATTAGCATAAGAAAATATTTGAATTCCTGTGTGAACACAAAAAGGATGGCAGCAATCTATCTTTTCCCACCGCCTGCGTTAGGTAGTTTCCCCCACTCCAGGGAGGTGGATGGCGATGGGCAGGAAAAGGAAGGAAACATTATGGCCAGGCTGCTTGATCTTTAGTTGCAGTTTATTCCAATCCTCTCTCCATTCACTCTCGTATCTCTTCTGCCTCTCCCAGCTCATTCTTACAGTCTCATTATATCCCATAAAAGAAACTCAGGTTCTCTCAAGCATGTTTTCCCCTGTTCTCTCAGACCTCCTAGTAGAGAGCCCCGAAATCTCATGGTACTTCTAAGGGGGCAATGCAGTGATGTCATCAAAAGGAGAAAGAACATTGAGGCAGCAAAACATACATTGCTTCTTTACATCTGCAGGCCAGTAATTTTGGCCTCCGGAAAGAAGATACAAAACCAAACTGAAACCTTTCCCAAAGACAAGTATCTGAGCTTTGCATACCAAAGACGAGCCTGGCTAGAGCTAGGAACCTACATCCCAAAGATCAGGCCTGGCTAGCACCTGAGATCTGCTCTGTGAGATAAGGGAAGCTGCCTCTTGCAGTATACTGAAATTATTTACTGAAGGCAGTTTGAAAGGGAAAAATGTTTAACCTCATCCAAACTAGTCAGGACATTCTTCTAGGACAGATTCTCACTTAGCAGATTGACTCACAATTTACAATACAAGTTCAGTGTCCTGAAAGGATCTGATCTTACAAAATAACAGATTCTGACTGGGGGAAAGCTGATTAACTGGCTGGGGAGGAGAGCATAGAGAAGTGGTTACAGAAAAACAAAGGAATGAAAGTGACTCAGGAGCACTGTGATGGGTGTAACATGATAAACCTTAGCTCCTTGTGTCAAGGGAGAATGGACAAATCCTATTGCTATCCTATAAATTGCCACTTTTTAGGAAAATAAGGAAACTTCATTTTAATGGCTTCTGTACCTCCGTAGTTTGTAAAATCGGCCTAATTTTTCATTAAAGTTAGCTGAAGCTTGTAAGATAAGGTTTTGCTTTCTCTGAACTCTTATTTCACTTTAGTTTCAGGCTCTAGTTCCATAGCTCTTCTAGATAGTACAAGATTCTTAAGTTCAAAAAGGATTTCAACTGTTAATAATATAATCATCAATGTTCTTCTAACAAGAAATTTAGATTGAGAATTCTGCTTTCTCTGTAGGCTCAACCTTCTGATAAGGATTAACCCTTGTCTAACAGGTTCCTAAAACAACTGCATTTCTTAAATCACTGGGTTGCATGTCACTAACTTCTCTAAAATTTCTACTTTTGATTTCAGCCTGGTTCCAACACTCGAGTGTTCCACACAGACACACAGACAGACAGTCAGGCACAGTCAGACAGACGGACACAGACAGACAGACAGTGAACTGACAAAAACACCACACGTACATGTGCACATATCTGTAGTTGATCGATCAATCTGACCCTTCAAAAAATGGCAGGGAGAAACTGATGGACTGAGAAAGGAAGGGACAGTTCCCAGGGCGGCTGATTGGGAACTCTGCTCCTCATTTCTCAGCCTAACCAGCCAGTCTCCCACTTGTTAAAAATGGGTCAAGAAAGCGCTTTTGTTGATATAAGTCGGCAAAATAAACTATGACAAAGATGTTTCCATATTTTCGCTAAGGCTAATTCTGAGGCAGGGAGCTAGTACCTTCTTATCAGACATGGGGATAGGCTTCTTTGATGTCAAACAGTTTATACTAATATCTTGCATTTTCCTGCCTCCTCTGCTATGATACTCTCCTATTTCTTTTGTTACCTGCAAAGATCTGACTGCAAAATGATCTGGTAATGCAAACTGCCATTCACTGGCTATCTTTCCCCACTATACTCAGGCCACATGGTGTTACAGAGGTCAACAAGATCTCCTGATCTAAAACTACCTAGTTGGAAGCTCCTCAGATGTTTTCCTATTTGCAAGCAATAATCTATGAAAAAGGAGGGATCCTTGGCAAAACTTCTCCCCAGGTCTATCACTTTGGCCTTTATTCAAAGGCTCATCTCCACCGGGGCGGGCCTGGCATTGGACAGACCCACAGCTGTGTACCTGAGCCAAACCTGGTGCTGTGGTCTTAAAACTCTACTCCTTAAAAAAAAAGCAAAAAAAAAAAAAACAGTTCTGCCTTTCTTAGCTTTCTACTTTTCCCACTTTTTGCTGGCTTGGGCTTCTGTCCATTTACCCCCTTTTTTTTCTGCCTTACATCTGAACTGCCTTCATTAACATTTCAATTGACCTCTCTGCCTGGAAATTGATCTGCCTTAGTTTCCCAATCTCTTCTCACTAGTGGGCTTTTCTCTCATCCCTCCCATAGTGGATGGTGATGCAAAACAGACAAAGGAGGGGTGCCTCTTTGCAGAGACCATTCAGATGCTTGCCTGGCCGGTGGAGAACTTAGCCTTAGTGGTTCAGCATTGTGACGCCCAATAGGAGGACCTATCAGGGTGCTCATACACACAGGCATTCACACAGTGGTTATCACATTCCTCCCCCAGTCCTCTTAGAGATTTCCAAGGGAGCATACCTTCACAGCAGATCTTCCACAGATTACCTCCTTTATCTGAGCCACAAGGTTTGGAGAGAAGGAACCTCGTGGGTGCCAATCCACACCGAAGGAAGGCCATTCTGATGAACAGTAAGTGTCAAATTTACCTTTCTTGATCATCAAGCCCAGATCCTGAGCTTTCCTCTGGATCTCAGAGAAGTGATCAATTCTGACCCATATTAAACGATCTTAATAAACAGAATTAGGAGAAAGATAATAAATACACACACTATGGACACACGCACAGATCAAACTCCTGCACTCGCTCAGACAGGTCCACTTTTTCACACGGGTGTGCACCACACTCACCAGTCACCCTGGGACTCCCGAATATACCCAAAGGGTGTGCACATGATTTTTCACCTCCGGAGGGTTTAGTTCTTCCAAGTGAAGAGATCAGAAGTAGAGAAAGGCCAGTGCTGCCCTGGGAGTGGCATTAGAGAGTTAGGGGTTCAGGGGCAGAGGAGGAGCAGAGTCAGTGGGGGCCCCTTCTCCTGCCTGGGACTCCCGCCTAAGGCTCCTGGTCCGGGTGCCCCCCGGGGAGCAGGCTGATAGATGATTCCCTTGACCTGGAAGATAAGCGGCAAGTGGAACGATCCCTCGGGGGGCCAACCAACCTGGAACATCGGCCATCCTGCAGAGCAAAAGGTCTGCCATTTAGGCTTTTTAACAATCAGAAAAAGATTCTGAGCACGAGAGGGGACCTCTGACCAGTGGGAGAGAGTGAGTGAGAGCGAAGTGGACAGAGATTGTCCCATGGTTCCAAAGACTGTGCCTCGGTAGAGAAAAAGGATGAGCGTGATCCAACCTACAAAAAAGAATGACACAAGCGCAAGGCCTTTTGGAGAGGAAAGAAGAATAGAGAAGTAATAGAGCGGCTGATGATTCCTTCTTTGACACACCAGATGTAGCCTCTCCGAGGCTACCACAAAAGAGGCCTCCAGGCGTCCCTGGCCCTCATCCACCTCCGGGGCGTCCCCCAGGGCTGCGGCTCCTGTCTATTCCTGACACGTCTGTCAGACACAAGGCTCACACGCACACCACTGTGCTGCACACCACTGTGCACACCACTGTGCTGCACACCACTGTGCCACCGATCGGTTACTACAGTAAAACGGTACCGGAGAAACAAAGAGAGAGAAAGAGGCGCCTTAACTTACCCCGCGGCTCAAACCAGTGTCCCTGGAGCAGGGTCCTCGGTGATCTCGGTGGGACCTCCAAATGTTGGGATCGGGAGTTCCCTAGCCCTGGGAGGCGCAGAGAGACCAGATAGACACAATTCCTGCAGGAGTAAAAACGGGGTTTATTTAGACCAGCATGCTGGGCCTCCACAGCATAGCCCAGAGTGGGCAGTGGCTGAGAGCCCCGACCTTCTTCAAAGGGGATCTTATATAGGCCTTCACTGGCCGTTACAGCAAAGCCTGCACATTTCACAGCCAATAGATTTGTAACAACATATACTTTCTTAACCAATCCATTTAAAAGTACCTCACTCCTTAGCCTATAGATTCAAAGATCAGCATTTACATACATCAATTGTCAGCACAAGCAAGGTTATAGCCGGAACCATTAAGCCTTAGGTAATCTCCCTTGACCATCCACATTTTGAGTTACCCAAATCTGCAGGGTGCTTTAGTGAGACAATACACTCCAGGAAAGGGCAATTTCCCCCAACCACAGCATCCTGAGTTATCCTTTACCCAAGTCCGCAGGGTGCTTTACTGAGACAATACATTTCAGGAACAGCAAATACACCTGAATCCTGTCACACTTGGTTTAGAAAGAAGTTAGGCCCTGTTCACTTTCCAAGTCCCCTCTCCCCCAGGTGCAAAGCAGCAAAGCAGTTTTACAGAAAGCAATGCTGCAAGTTAGCTGAAGCATGCAAAAATTTTATGCCCTAATATGGATTCTTTCAATCCAAAAGTAACGACGAGACTAGGACCCTGCTAAGAATAGGAAAGATATCTGGCCTGAGTACTGCAGTCTGAGATCAAGATGGACCTAGGAGAGCAATTATATAAGCTTAAAGTATTTCTTACTGTGTCCATACAAAATTATATTATGTATGTTTATATGTTGGTCCGACAAGGAGAGGAGAAACACATCCAGGAATATCTGTTTTAGGGTGGGTTGATCTGATAAATGAGAATCTGTCCTAGAAGCAGCTTTCCCGTGTGTCCTGACTAGCTTGGATGAGACTGAACATTTCTCTCCTTCATCTGCCTTCAGTAAATAATTTCATTATATTGTAAGAGGCAGCTTCCCTTTTCTCACAGAAACCTAGCTGGTCTTAGATATGCAGATCTCAGGTGCTAGCCAGGCCAGATCTTTGGGATACAGATTCCTGGCTCTAGGCAGTCTAGTCTTTGGGATGCAAAGCTCAAGTACTTGTCTTTGTGATGTAGATTCCAAGCTCCAGCAGACTGGTCTTTGGGATGCAAATCCAAGTGCTTGTAGCTTACAAAAGGTTTCAGTCTTGGTTTTGTGTCTTCTTTCTGGAGGTCAAAATGACTGGCCTGCAGATGTGAAGAAACGATGTATGTTTTGCCACCGCAATGTTCTTTCTGTAACTCCTTTTGATGACATACCTGTATTGCGCCCTTTAGAGGTGCCATGATCTATATAAGGGAGATTTCAGGGCTCTCTCGGAACACGTGCCTGAGAGAATCTGGGGAACACGTGCCTGAGAGGATGGAGAACACAGGCTGAGAGAATGAGGACAGAAGCTGAGAGACCAGTGAGCACATGCTTGAGAGAACCTGGAGCCTCTATGACATACACTTCTTCCATGTAATAAACTGCTGCTCAAGACCAACACACCTGGCCCTCTTTTCCTTCCTTTGCCTGACCATTGCCATCGACCTCCCTGGAGTGGGGAAATGGCCTGAGACTACCGAATGCGGGTGGTGGGAGAGATGGGCCGCTGCCGTGCCTTTGCTCATCCTTTTTGTGTGTTTACACAGGCTTCCACTCAATGTTCCCATCTAATTTCCACGTTGCTCCTGGGCTGGAAGCTCTGTGAAGTTTGGGGCTGTTGCACAGCTTCAGAAGTGGTGGCAGTCCTCAGTCTTTGAGCTGGAATGGTGAGTCAAACGCTGGGCCTTTGAAAGGGTAGAGAAATGATCTGCCCCTTTCCTGCCCAGGTTCAAGACATCTTGGCCCGGGGGCAGTTGAACCTTCCTGGGATAAGTTAGTTGCCAATGTCTCTCCAAAATGCTGTCAACTCAAGCAGATGGGGGGGGGGGGGTGAGACCTTGGTGTTGGGAAGGGAAAACTGTTTGGGGACATGTGCTTGACAGGGCTGACTCTTCTCCTTCCCCCTGTCCCCAGTAGTCCCCAGAGTTGCCTTGATATCCCCTGGGCATTGCAAGGTGAGATGGAAAGCAGAGAAGTCCCCAGGTTGATATTGACCTTTTTCCTCTCCACTCTGACCCCAGAGTTGCAGATCCTGATTCAGGAATCAGTGCTCCTGGGAAGAGTGTTGGCACCAACCACTTCAGAATCCCGAGAGGAGCCAGCGCTGTCCTGGACTGAGGGGGCCTGGGGGGTTGGGAGGGAGAGGAGTCAGAGATCAGTGGTGACGTTCATCAAGGAGAAATGGAACCGAAGGGCGCCCTCCAGTGAGAAGCAGATATGTAGTAGCACTTTACCTACAGAGCTGAAGCTTCTGTCTACATGCAGAAAACACGTGTCAGGAGGACCAGCATGCAAGCCCGGGGAGAGAGAAATCAGTGAATCATGTGTCTTGCTTGACTTGGAGTGTGTGTAGTTGGAAATCCACGATGATTGTCCCGTGCTGATCACATGCACATAACTAAAGTCACCTTCTGTGCTGGGTGTAAACACATTCTAGATTTTAGGTTAATTCTCAGATGTGGAATTGTGAAGAATGCGAATCATTATAAGCACCAATTCCAGGGCTGAGTTTATTCCCACACCCCCATTCAGAGCTCAGATATAGGCCTGGTCTATTGAATTCAATTTATGTATTTTAATGGCAAAATAAAATGATCCTCAAAAAGCTGGGGGAAAAGAAGTGTGTATTTCTTTCTGTTTGTTTTTTTAAGTGAAGAAGAGAGAAAAGGAAGCGAACCCCTTACAGTGCCTCTCTCCCTGCCCCTGGTCACAGCCATGAAGTCCTCGAGAAGAGCACCCCCTGGTGTTCACACCTACCTCTGCATCTCCCTGTCTCCCTCAGCAGGTTTGTGTCTGGGTTCACAGGGACTTGCCCTCAGTGTGTTTACTTCACTATACACAGCTCTGTCCTCAGTTACTGAGTTCCTCAGTGTTAGGTAAACGTGGTTCTTGGAGGTGGCCCTAGTGATGCTGAGTCAGGACTTAAGCTTTGGCTTATAGTTAGTACTTCCATCACCCCATACACAACCAATCCAATCCAGCCACTTTCCAGGGGTCTGGCAGATACAGCTCAGACTATAGCTGGTTATAGATAATCCAGAGACTTATAAGGTGAGGGACAGCATCTGCGAGGGTGTCACCAGGTTTGGTCCCGACTCCTGCATGGGACAGGACACCTGGGGGAAAAGATCCACAGTGAATCAAGGACTCAGAGGCCCCATGCCCATCTTGGAGCCTCTGTACAGGGATACTCACATCTGGGAGCTTCCACCAGAAAGAGTAGCAATCAGCGCTGATGTTCGTTTCTGTCCACGAGGTCCTTGATCTCAGACACTGCGTCAGGGGGAGCGGGAGTCCAAGTTGAGGTGAGTGTGAACTGGTTTTAATCCTGGGTCTCGAGTGTAGATTTGCACAGGGGAGCCTCTGTAGAGAAAGGAGAGGACCAGGGGGAGGCTGGTGTGTGGGCTCCCTGGGAGGAGGTGCTGACTGTGGCTCAGAGCTCTCAGGCCTGTACCCAGGGCCCTGCAGCACAGGAAACGTGCTAAGGAGCTCTCAGGAAACAGGAATTGCTGGGAGGGGGCAGAAATGGCAGGTGGGGAGGATAGTCCCTGTGTCTCAGGTCCCTGATGACCAAACCCAGCCCCCCCCACACACACAGGACCTTTTCCATGTAGACGGGTCCCTGCCCCTCCATGTCTCTGTGTAGTGGCTCCTGTTCTCCCACTGAGATGGAAAATCTGGGGAGTAACATGCAGTGTAACTGTCACAAGAAATTCTAACTTGGCTCTGTCCAATCCATGGTAAATCAATTTTCACTCTATTACTCTCTCATCTTCCATGAACATTTCTTCCCCTGAAGCAGCATCACTCCCTAATTTCAATGTAGTTCTTAGGGTGTTTTTTTTTTAATTTTCACTCTTAAAGGTTATGTATTGGGACAAGGAAGATGCTTCTATTTAGGTGACCTTCCTGGTGTGGTTAGTCTGGCCAACAGAACCTAAACCTGGCCAGTCCAAACCTAGGGTGCCAAAACGAAAATGACAAAAATGACTGTCTGTATTTTCAATGCATGTATGCTGGCATCGGATGCATCCATCGAGGACCTGAGGGTACAAGCACAAAAGATCAAGTACGACATCATTGGTCTGACTGAGATGAGAAGGCATTAATCACATTACGACGTTTTCAACACTGGAGAGGATCTGATCCTTGGAACATACGACGAAAAAGGCATCGGTGGTGTCGGTGTCCTTGTCAACACAAACTTGACCATAAGCATTGATTCGTTCAAATTCCTAACAACCCGAATCGGATGATTACACTTGAATATATGTGGCCCATTGCGAGTAGTTTCTACCTTCATTGTCTACGCACCAACATCCAATTATAAAGAAGGAGAAATTGAGAAGTTCTACATGGAGCTGTAGAAGTTCTGTATAGAAACCACACCTTCTACAAGATCATTGTCAGTGATTTGAATGCCAAGATAGGACAGAAAAGACCAGCTAAAGAACTCCACATCGGGACCCATGGCCTATAATGGAACGAACAGGGTGAGAGACTGTCTGAGTTCATCATGTCGACCAAGACCATCCATGGTAACTCAAAATTCCAGAAGGCCAAATCTAAGCGTTGCAGATGGGAGTCCCCCGGTGGACGGTTCCACAACGAAATTGACCACATCATATTCAATTGACGGCTTGGCCTGACTGATGTCGCTGTTGTCACAAAATTCCAAATGGGATCATACCACGGTCTCCTTCGTGCAAAATTCTACTTCACGGAGAAGGGAGAAAGGGCTGCAAAGTTTAAGAAGACAACTCCCAGAATAACCAGCAACTGGGAGCTCTTTGGCACTATTGCGGCTACATGGGAGGATACTGTCGTTGACAACATTGTCGAGGAATACGATCGACTGGTTCAGCACCTCCAAGACTGTGCGAGGAACGCTGAGAGAGCCACAAAAAGATGCCTGTCTTCGAAAACTCTCAAGCGCATTCGCCAACGTGCCTTGGCGCAGGTCTCAGGCAGCTGCAAGCGAACGTCTGCGCTCACAAATCAGTGCAGAGAAGCGATCAAGGAAGACCTCAAAGAGAAAACAGCAATACTGGCAGATGTGGCAGAAGCCGGGGAAAGTATTTGCAATGCCCTCCTGTTCTTCACCAACTACAAGACCAAGAAGACTTTCCTCTGACGTCCTAATGGATCTATCATATCTTTCCGAAGACCAATGGAGAAGATTATCCATGGCCTCTACTCGGATCTCTTTGATAGCCATGGCCACCTGCCCACATACCAAATTCCACAGGATGGATATGTCGTTCCCAATGTTCTCCCTCCCAAAATACAACACACCAGTTCCTCAGTAAAGAAGTTAACAGTTCCTGGCCCAGATAAGGTCAGACCCGAATAGCTGAAGAACCTGCCATCAGAACTAATCAGTACACTAGCTCGGCTCTTCTCATGCTACCTGTTTGAGGGCAAAGTTCCAACACAATGGAAAAACAGCAGGACTGTACTACTGTACAAAAAGGAAAATATCCACGACATTGGCAACTATCGCCCCATCTGCCTGTTGTCTGTCTTCTATAAGCTGTTCACTTGAGTCATCCTGAATAGGAGTGGCAGAACATTAGATGAAGGACAACCATGCGGGCAAGCTGGGTTTCAAAAAGGATTCAGAACCTTCGACCACATCCACACGATAACCAAGTTCATTGAGGTTTCTCAGGAGATCAAGATGCCACTCTGTCTAACGTTCATTGATTTAAAGAAGGCTTTTGATTCTGTTGAGACGGAAGCAGTCATCAAAGCCCTAGCCTATCAGGGTATTCATACTCAATACATCAGGATCCTCCGTGAGCTGTATTATGGATTCACTACCAGGATCTTACCATTCTACAAAGAAGTGATCAAAAATGTCAAAGGAGGGGTTCGGCAGGTTGATACCATTTTACTTAAACTCTTCATTGCTACCCTTGAGAACGTAATGTAATGACTGGAATGGGAAGGAATGGGAGTGAAGATATACGGTCGGCAACTACACCACCTCTGCTTTGCTGATGACATCGTTCTAATAACACCAAACAATAGCCAAGTGGCACAAATGCTGGGTGACTTCGACCATGAGTGTGGAAAGGTCGGACTCCAGCTGAATCTCATGAAGACAATGTTTATGAGAAACAGTCTCGTTCCTGACATTCCATTCTCTCTCAACGGAACGACCATCTCCGAATGCAGCAGTTATGTGTACCTACGTCGAGAAATCAACATGGCAAATGACCGGGCACCCGAGTTACACAGGAGGAAGATAGTTGCTTGGACTGCCTTGAAGATCTTCGAAGAAATAGCTAAGGCGGTAAAGAACCTCCAGCTCCTGGCACATCTCTTCGATTCCACTGTTCTTCCTGCATTAACATACTCCGCAGAGACCTGGGCACTACGAAAACAGGAGAAGAATGCTACTCGTGCGCCCCAAAGAGGAATCAAAAGAGCTCTGCTTGGAATATCATGGTTCACTCAAATGAGAGAAAGAATCCAGAGTTCCGACCTCCGTCAACAGTCAAGAATCAGGGATGCTGTCTCATTTTCCAAGACATTGAAAATCAGATTGGCTATACACATAATGTGTTTTGGAGACAATTGCTGGACTAAAGCTGTTACTGATTGCATTCCATGGGACATCAGAAGTCCACGTGGCCGCCCACCTGTGAGATGGTCAGATGTCTTCATTAAGACCCTGAACGATGTTTTGAGGCTTTTCGTGTTTTTAGAACAAGCAGATGCCATTGTGGTACACTAGCAAACAACAGGGATAAATGGAGACGTTACTGGCACCCGCTCGAGCATATCAATGAGTAACAGGATGTCAAGTGATTAAGTGATCACCTGAGCAGGTGCTTCAGGGCCCATAACAAGGACAAGAGAACAAAGACCTTAGGTGCGATATGAAATTCCCACATTGTCGGTGATTCCCTGTGACCCTGAGAGGACCATGAAGTCCCCTCTGAGAACGATCTACAGAGTACTGAGCAGTCTGAGGTCTGAGCTCACAGCCTTGTGTGACTGTTGGAGACACAGTGTGAGGAGCCCAGTCCTGAGAGGGTCAAACTCCCTGAGGAAAGGTGGCTGGTCCCATGGCTCAGGGTGTCTCTGTGGGCACTGGAAGCCCTTATCATGATTTATTCAGGGCTGCTGTGGTGACCCCAAAGACTCCCTAAGTTTGGGTTGAGGGTTTCCATGGGATCTTCCTCTTGTCTCACTGAGGAGGGGTCAGAACTGCACGTGTCACAGGACCTTGTTTATCCACAACAATGGCCGAGGGAAAGGGAAACCTTGAATGTTCATCTGAGGAGTGGATTAGGGGGCAAAGTCAAGCAGGACTCCCAGGTATAAAATAAGTAGGTATGCGCTGAATGCAGGTCAGAGGGCAGAGGTCTGTGGACACAGAGTGTGTGTGTAAGAGAGCAGAAAGAAGTATCCAGCTCAGAACTGAGTGGACATGAGGATTTCTCTTTCTGACCAAGCGACTCCTACCAGAAAACCATGATAATCTCCACAGGAGCATTTTAATTTGTACAAGAGAATAATGTGCCCCTCAGGTCCCAGTGAAGTCATGGTCCCATTATTGGAAACTTCCATCAGGAGGCAGAGATTGTGATACACTCTGTCCTGCCCAGAGTGGGGATGGGGGAATCAGAGCCACAACGCACAAGTCAAGGAGCCTCTGGGGCCATCTGAGAGCTGAGGGGCAGGTCAGTCTGATCTCCACAGAAATATGATTCATCTGGTCATGAGCAACGTTTCCTTAGGGGAGAGTCCTCCAAGCCTCCTGGGGGTCTGCGCCCCTGAAGTTCACCCTGCTTCCTCCTGCAGGTGGTTTATGTCTGGGCCCACACGGCCTTCCCCTCACTGTGTGTCTCACACAGTAGTACAGGGCCGTGTCCTCTTCCCTCAGGCGGCTCATTTGAAGAGAGAACATGTTCTTCCTGTTGTCCCTGGAGATGGTGAATCAGCCCTTCATAGAGTCGGCATAATATGTAGTATCACTGTTTTGATTAATGTCTGAGACCCACTATAGGCCCTTCCCTGGAACCTGGGGGAACCCACTATCCAGTAATCACTGAGAGTGTATCCAGCAGCTGCACAGGAGAGTGTCAGGGACCCCCCGGGCTGTACCAAGTCTCCCCAGACTCCACCAGCTGCACCTCACAACGGACCCCTGCAAACACAAAGACATCCTGGTCATGAAACTCTCCTCACACAGAGGATCTGCCACTCACATATCTCCCATGCTCCGTGTGTCTGTCGTCCATGAGTTACCTCCTAACACAGCCACAAGGAGAAGCCAACTGAGCCCACACGCCATTTTGGTTTCGTCTAAGTCAGGATGCAGCCCCTGGGGACCCCTGCACTGACTCCTTTCCCGGAGCTGAGGCTGGGCTGGGCTGTTTTCATCATAGCAGGGAGAGGCTAATTTGCATATCCTCCTCCTACATAAAAAGTTATGTTTGAACCTAAAGTGTAAGTGTAGAATTCCAGAGCAAGTGTCATGTTCTGGGAGTGACTTGTGACCCAGAAAAGATTCTGTCATGCAATTATTATTTGACAACCAATTTAATTTGTGATATTTTGTCCTTATTTTTGATGACTATCATGTAATATTAAACTGATAAGAACAGATACTACACTTGATCTTAGCCAAAAGGCCGAGAAGTGATAGCGATAGCACAGCGGTAGGGCGTTCGCCTTACACGCGGCCAACATGGCCGACCCGAGTTCGATTCCTCCGCCCCTCTCGGAGAGCCCGGCAAGCTACCGAGAGTATTGGATATGCCAGACACAGTAACAACAAAGTCTCCAATGGAGAGGCCCGCTCGAGCAAATCGACGATCAACGGGAGGGCCTTTACCTTTTACCTTTTATCATGTAATATCTACAGTCAGACTTCTTTTTCATGCATCATTTGTCAGAGAAAATCTTAAATACTTCATACCATATTCTCATAACACATTATAAGAGTTGGTCCCATTATTGAATCAAAAGTAATCCACTTAATGACATCCAGTTATGAATGAGTTGGGAGCCCATAATTAAAACAGAATCAGGAGTAAGGCAGAATGACCAGATAGCATAGCCCTGATATCTGGGAAACCTGAGTCAGGATCCTGTGTTTGCTCTGTCTCTGCTGTTTCTCCCAGAGGAAACATCTCTGAGGTTAAAGATGTTTGTTCTGATGTCAAAGGCTCTTGGATGTGTAAAAGCTTAGTTCAAATAGACTAATCAGGCAGATGACCTAAGAATGTCATTCTTCTGATAATTCCTGGCTCTAAGTGAAAACTCTCACTATGTTGGGCATTAGGACCTCTCGGTCCATGAGTCTGTTCTTCCCCTTCTCTCTTAGATCATTCCCTACACATTAAAATACTAACAGCTTCCCATGAATTGCCCCTGTTCACCAGGCTTGGTCCCCAGTAACAAGAGATGTAGAGGCAGCAGAGATGTAAGCATCTTCCTTTGCAATGGGTGATCAAGATTCATTCCTTGCACTTCGAACTTCGTGTGTTTTCCCATACTCCACCAGGAGTGATCCCTGAGTACAAGCCAGCAGTATACCCAGAGTGGCCCATCAACGAATTCAAACTAACAGAGACTGAAGGATAGCACAGTGGTGGGGCGATTGCCTTGCACAAGGCTGACCCTGTTTGAACTCTAGTTTCCCATATGCTTCCCCCAGCAATTTAAAGAGTAATTGCTGAGTGCAGAGTCAGGAGTAATCCCTGATAATCCCTGAGAAATGCCATGTATATCTCCCAAACCAAACAAAATCTCATAAATAAAGCCAAACAAAATATGTGCTGGCAGCTGTCAAGAACTTCTTCCCTTTAATGAGAACAGAATGGACTTATTCTAAATTTTGCTGTTAGCTGGAGGATGGTGGAGACTAGTGTGCATGGAGGTGCATGGAGTGTGACTCTTCACATTAGCCCGAACCCACCTCTCCTTCTTACCATGTGAATATTTGATTAGCAGTAAAAACGACAAGAGGCCATGCCCTACACAGAATACTGACTTATAGGTGATTTATATTTCATGAGCACTGGCACTGGAGGCTTCACCGACATGGCAGCACTGAGAAGGATGAGAAAGTAGAGGCCAACAAAACCTCAAGGCCGACCTGGGCTGCCACAACGAAGGAAGATAAAAATGATCGTCTGTACTTTCAATGCACGTATGCTAGCATCAGATGCATCCATCGAGGACCTGATGGTACAAGCGCGAATGATCAAGTACGACATCATTGGTCTGACCGAGACAAGAAGGCACGAATCTCACTATGCCGTTTTCCACACTGGAGAAGAATTGTTCCTCGGAACATGCGATAAAAGAGGTGTTGGAGGCGTCGGTGTCCTTGTCAACACAAACTTGGCCAAGAGCATTGATTCATTCGAATGCCTAACAACCCGAATCGGACGTTTACATTTGAATAGATGTGGCTCACTGCCTGCAGTTTCTATCTTCGTTGTCTACGCACCAACATCTCATTATGATGAAAGAGAAATCGAGAAGTTCTATATGGAGCTAGAGAAGTTCTATAAAGAAGACCACACCTTCTACAAGATCGTTGTGCGTGATTTTAATGCCAAGATAGGACCGAGAAGATCAGCTGAAGAACTTCACATCGGGACCCATGGCCTAGAATGGAACGAACAGGGTGAGAGACTGTCTGAGTTCATCATGTCGACCAAAACCATTCGTGGTAACTCACAGTTCCAGAAGGCAGAATCTAAACGATGGACATGGGAGTCTCCGGTGGACGATTCCACAACGAAATCACTTAATCACTTAACTTCCCGTTAGTCGTCGATTTGCTCGAGCGGGCGCCAGTAACATCTCCATTTGTCCCTGTTGCGTGCTAGTGTAGCCCAATGGCATCTGTTCCCTCTGGGAACATGAAGGGCCTCAAACCGATCGTTCATGATCTTGACGAAGAAGTCTGACCATCTGGTAGCTGGGCGGCCACGCGGTCTTCTGACATCCCGTGGAATCCAATCAGTAACAGCTCTAGTCCAATGGTCGTCTTCAAATCTCATTACGTGACCAGCCCATCTGATTTTCAACACCTTGGCAAATGAGACAGCATCCCTGATCCTTGATCATCGACAGATGTCAGAACTCTGGATTAGTTCTCTCATTTGAGTGAAACGTGATATTCCAAGCATAGCTCTTTCTATTCTTCTTTGGGAGACCTGAATAGCGTTCTCATCTTGTTTGCGTAAGGCCCAGGTCTCTGAGGCATATGTTAATGCAGGAAAAACAGTGGAATCAAAGAGATGTGCCCGGAGCCAGAGGTTCTTCGTCCTCTTAGCTATTTCTTCGACGTTCTTGAAGGCATTCCAAGCCTCTCTCTTCCTCCTGCGCAGCTCAGGTGCCAGATCATTTGTCATGTTGACCTCTCGACCTAGGTACACATAGCTGTTGCATTCGGAGATGGTCGTTCCATTGAGAGCGAATGGGGCGTCAGGAACAAGACTGTTTCTCATAAACATTGTCTTCGTAAGATTCAGCTGTAGTTGCAAGCTCGGACGTTAGCTTGCGGTTGCCTGAGGCATGCGCCAAACCACGCTGGCGAATTAGCTCAAGAGTTTTCGAAGATAGGCGTTTTTTTGTGGCTCTCTCTCTCTTGGCGTTCCTCGCACATTCATGGAGGTGCTGAACCAGTCGATCGTATTCCTCGTCAATGTTGTCAACAATGGCATCTTCACTTGTTGCCGCAATAGTACCAAAGAGTTCCCAGTTGGTGGTCATTCTGGGAGTTCTCTTTTTGAACTTTGCAGCCCTTTCTCCTCGCTCTGTGAAGTAGAATTTTGCACGAAGGAGACGGTGGTCCGATCCCGTTCGAAATTTTGGGACAACAGCGACATCAGTCAGGCAAAACCGTCGATTGAATAGGATGTGGTCTATTTCGTTGTGGAATCGTCCACCGGGATACTCCAATGTCCATCGTTTAGATACTGCCTTCTGGAACTGTGAGTTACCATGAATGGTCTTGGTCGACATGATGAACTCAGACAGTCTCTCACCCTGTTCGTTCCATTCTAGGCCACGGGTCCCGATGTGAAGTTCTTCAGCTGATCTTCTCGGTCCTATCTTGGAATTAAAATCACCCACAATGATCTTGTAGAAGGTGTGGTCTTCTTTATAGAACTTCTCTAGCTCCATGTAGAACTTCTCGATTTCTCTTTCATCATAATGAGATGTTGGTGAGTAGACAACGAAGATAGAAACTGCAGGCAGTGAGCCACATCTATTCAAATGTAAACGTACGATTCAGGTTGTTAGGCATTCGAATGAATCAATGCTCTTGGCCAAGTTTGTGTTGACAAGGACACCGACGCCCCCAACACCTCTTTTATCGCATATTCCGAGGAACAATTCTTCTCCAGTGTTGAAAATGGCATATTGAGATTCGTGCCTTCTTGTCTCGGTCAGATCAATGATGTCGTACTTGATCATTCGCGCTTCTACCATCAGGTCCTCGATGGATGCATCTGATGCTACCATACGTGCATTGAAAGTACAGACGATCATTTTTGTCTTCCTTCGTTGTGGCAGCCTACGTCGGCCTTGAGATTTTGTCGGCCTCTACTTTCCCAACCTTCTCAGTGCTGCCATGTCGGTGAAGCCTTCAGGGTCAGGTGAATGAGACCAGTTGTAGTTACTGGTTTTGGCATATCGAATACACAGCGGAAAGCTTGCCAGGCTCTTCCTTGCAGGCGGAATACTCTCGGTAGCTTGCCAGTCTTTCTGAGAGGGATAGAGGCTTTTGGGGTGACCTCTAATCACCTTTGTAGGTTTTGCCATATTTGAACCCTATCAAATATGGTACGACAATTCTAGAAGATGGGTATTTAGTGCCTTTTGATGTGTCGCGCGGCCGCGTGGGTCCGTAAAGCGTCCTGGAGTGTGGCGACGGCTGGGTAGTGGAAGTAGTGTGGAGAGTGGAAGTCAGCCAGTGGGGTATTTATCTGGGTAGGGTGTGAATCCTGTGCACAATTCGATCCCTGGGTGGTTGATGGAAGCAGACAGGGAAGGGTAGGGTGGGGCTCCTGATTAGAATCCCTTTGTCACCTGTGGTAATGGGAGCAAGCAGAGAAGCTCTGTCCCTGGGTCCACCGAGCCTGGAGTCCAAGGTCTCAGATAGTTCCGCTTATCTTGTTCTGTGGGTCTTCAGTCGTGCGTGGGTCTCGGCCGGAGCTGCCACGCGAGTCCGGAAAGCGTCCTGGAGTGTGGCGACGGCTGGATAGTGGAAGTAGTGTCCACAATGAAATAGACCACATCATATTCAATCGACGGTTTTGCCTGACCGATGTCGCTGTTGTCCCAAAATTTCAAACGGGATCGGACCACCGTCTCCTTCGTGCAAAATTCTACTTCACAGAGCGAGGAGAAAGGGCTGCAAAGTTCAAAAAGAGAACTCCCAGAATGACCACCAACTGGGAACTCTTTGATACTATTGCGGCAACATGGGAAGATACCATTGTTGACAACATTGATGAGGAATACCATCGACTGGTTCAGCACCTCCATGAATGTGCGAGGAACGCTAAGAGAGAGATAGCCACAAAAAGTCGCCTATCTTTGAAAACTCTTGAGCTAATTTGCTAGCGTGGTTTGGCGCATGCCTCAGGCAACTGCAAGCTAATGTCCGAGCTCGCCAAGCAGTGCAGAGATGCGATCAATGAAGACCTCAAAGAGAAAAGAGCAGAAGTACTGGTAGATGCGGCAGAAGCCGGGAAAAGTATTCGTAACGCCCGCCTGTCCTTCGCCATCTATAAGACCAAGATGACTGCCCTCCGACGTCGTGATGGATCCATCACATCTTCCAGAACGGCAATGGAGAAGATTATCCATGACTTCTACTCAAATCTCTTCGATAGCCATGTTCACTTGCCGACATACCAAATTCCACAGGATGGATATGTCATTCCCAACGTTCTCCCTTCCGAAATCCAACACACCATTTTGTCGGTAAAGAAACAAACAGCACCCGGCCCAGACAAGGTCAGACCTGAACAACTGAAGAACCTGCCGTCAGTACTCATCAATACACTGGCTCAGCTCTTCACTCGCTACCTGTCTGAATGCAAGGTTCCGTCCCAATGGAAAACCAGCAGGACTGTACTACTGTTCAAGAAGGGAGACATCCATGACATTGGCAATTAATGCCCGATCTGCCTATTGTCTGTCATCTACAAGTTGTTCACTCGAGTCATCCTACATAGGATTGGCAGAACACTAGATGAAGGACAACCATGCGAGCAAGCCGGGTTCCGCAAAGGATTCAGCACCATCGAGCATATCCACATGTTAACCAAGCACATTGGGGTTTCTCAGGAGTTCAAGATGCCGCTCTGTTTAACGTTCATTGATTTAAAGAAGGCCTGTGATTCTGTTGAGACGGAAGCGGTCATTGAAGCCCTAGCCAATCAGGGCATTCAAGCCCAATACGTCAAGATCCTCCGTGAGCTGTATTGCGGATTCACTACCAGGATCTCACCATTCTAAAAAGAAGTGATCGTTGATGTCAAGAGAGGGGTTCGGCAGGGTGATACCATTTCACCAAAACTCTTCAGTGCCACTCTCGAGAACATCATGCGACGACTGGAATGGGAAGGAATGGGAGTGAAGATAGATGGTCGGCAAGTACACCATCTCCACTTTGCTGATGACATTGTATTAATAACACCAAACATCAGCCAAGCGGCACAAATGCTGGCCGACTTTGACCGTGAGTGTGGAAAGGTAGGATTACAGCTGAATCTTACGAAGACAATGTTTATGAGAAACAGCCTCGTTCCTGACGCCCCATTCGCTCTCAATGGAACGACCATCTCCGAATGCAACAGCTATGTGTACCTAGGTCGAGAGGTCAACATGACAAATGATCTGGCACCCGAGCTGCGCAGGAGGAAGAGAGAGGCTTGGAACGCCTTCAAGAACGTCGAAGAAATAGCTAAGAGGACGAAGAACCTCTGGCTCCGGGCACATCTCTTTGATTCCACTGTTCTTCCTGCATTAGGATATGCCTCAGATACCTGGGCCCTACGCAAACAAGATGAGAACGCTATTCAGGTCTCCCAAAGAAGAATAGAAAGAGCTATGCTTGGAATATCACGTTTCACTCAAATGAGAGAAAGAATCCAGAGTTCTGACATCCGTCGACGATCAAGAATCAGGGACGCTGTCTCATTTGCCAAGTTGTCGAAAATCTGATGGGCTGGTCATGTAATGAGATTTAAAGACGACCATTGGACTAGAGCTGTTACCGACTGGATTCCACGGGATGTCAAAAGACCGCATGGCCGCCCACCTACCAGATGGTCAGACTTCTTCATCAAGATCATGAACGATCAGTTTCAGGCTCTTCATGTTCCCAGAGGGAACAGATGCCATTGGGCTACACTACCACGCGACAGTGACAAATGCAGACGTTACTGGCGACCGCTCGAGCAAATCGACGACTAACGGGAAGTTAAGTGATTATGTGATTTAGTGAGCACTGGCACGTATGGGCCCCTGTGCTGTGATCATCACACCAAAAACACTGGATGAACCCCTCATCCCAGTGTTTTCCCTTGGCCTATGGTATTCCTCCCCGCATGCCTCGCCTCTCCCTCATGCTCTCTGCAGTGCTTCCTGTTTATTTAAGTGTATGTAGGGTGTGATGACGGAGACTCACTCTCAAAAGCTTTCCACTCTAGGGATATATTATGAGTTTTTACTCATGAATAAAGGCGTCTTAGATTCCTCTCAGTACTGGACCTTTAAGATATATCACATTAGTTTTCTAGAAGGAAGAGGTATAATGAGGAAAAGCTGTTCTACATCTTACATGAATATCAAAGAGAAAGCTATAAAAATAATAAACCAGGAAAGTACCGATTAATACTCATCCTGCCAGGCGTTGGAGTCCTGGGTGTCTGGTGGGGTGAGTGTGGAGAACAGGGAGGACAGATCACAGGGAAGGATTTGGAGTGTGAGGGTGTCACTGAGAGTGGACCTGCTCTGGGAGCGACAGGGAAGGGTCCTAGGAAAGACGCTGGAACTGGGCATGGATGGGAGTTGGAGGGGGTGATGGGGCTGAGTGTCTCTCTGTTGTGACAGAATATTTGCCCCTATGGGCTTCTAGCACATGGTGGCCCTCTTTGCCCCTGGTGGGGCTGAGGCCTTCCCCAGGTGTCTCCCGAGTGCCCTCTGGTGGTCGATAGCATCTCTGTAGCCCGGCCTGTGGTCCGGGGAGTCCTTTAGAGTCCTCCAATTTCCAGTATGAATAGAGGAAGTGCGTCCTGATCACCCAGAGGGACTGGAAGTGTGAGCAATGGGAAATGAGTCCTGCCTGATACACAGCAGTTTCCCCAGGGAGGTGTGTTCAGAGACAGTCCATGTAGAAGGGAATCCTTCCTGCCCCCATATTGGGGTCACTGATACCTGAGACATTAGAGCTCACAGAAACATTAGAGTAAGTCTGGGTTACAGAAAGGGAAACTGTTTAAAGGGAGAACAAAAGGCCATATTACAAAGAGATTAAAAAATTAAGAAGAAAAAAATTAACTGATAAAAATTAATGTCACTGTCACTAAATTCCAATAGACATTTGATTCATAGACGAGTAGAATTTCCAAATCTATATTCTGGAATATAGGCTGGGTATTTGACATCTCGTGAAAATTTGAATGATAAATGTTGTGAACAGAAATACAGCTTCCTAAAAAAAAAAGAAAGAAAAAAAAGAAATACAGCTTCCTCACAAAAATTTGTAAATCTACAACTGTACCTCATGGAGTTTAACTAATAAACATAAAAAAAAATAGAAATATAGCTTCCTGCAGTGTCTTTGAATTCAGAGACTTTGAATATTATCTGAACATTTTTTCTCAAGGAAATAGATTATTTTTTTAAAGTGTGTCGTATCCATGCCAATCAGGTTTCAAGTGGACTAAAATCAGATGCAGGAGGAATGAACGTTATTCCTGCCTCCTCTTGTGCACCTCAGCTCACCTACCCTCTGTCTGGGGGACACACCCTGGGGGACCTGGGTCTCAGGGTGTAGAATGAGAAGGAATTGCAGCCCCTGATTTCCTAGTTCCCAGCATGCACAGAGCACAGAAAGAGAGCAGTTAATCATCATTGAAGCATGTTTTTCAGATGAAATTTTGTTGGCAATCAATGAGCATTCTAGCTACAGGATCAGTGTTTTAATTGGATCTTGTTCAGTTTTAAAGGGCTGGAGCGATAACAAAGCAGTAGGGTGTTTGCCTTGCGCACAGCCAACCCAGCAGAGTCGGGTTTGATTCCTCCACCCCTCTGGGAGATTCTGGCAAGCTACCGAGAGTATCTCGCCCACATGGCAAAGCCTGGCAAGCTACCCATGATGCATTCAATATGCCAAACACAGTAACAACAAGTCTCAAAATGGAGACGTTACTGGGATCTCTCGAGCAAATGGATGAACAATGGGAGGACAATGATACAGTGATACAGATGTGAAACCCACAGCATCTTCCAGTCCTTAGACACGAGTGAGTGACAGGAACCCTTTATGAAGGCCCTGCAGGCAAGTGCCCAGGAGTGAGTTGAGGGGTGTGGGCTGGAACTTCCCCCTCCCCACCAGTCCTCCTGAAGCCCCTCCCTTAGCCCTGCACAGAGGGACACAGCAGAGTGAGGAAGAAGAGGAGGCTCAGGGGTCACAGGTGGTTCTTCAGGTGACCAGGAACCCTGACAGAAGACTCGGCTGAGTCATCTCTGAGCGTCCCTGAGCACGGAAGTGAGACTCTCCAGAGAGCAGACAGGAGGGGAGTGTGCGGGGTCACTGCGGGGAGGGTCAGAGACCTTCACTCCCATATGCCTGGGCGGGAACAGGGGGTGAATTAAGTGTTATATCCTGGTACAGAGATCCTTGCAGGAGATTTGAGAATGGACCCGTCCTAAGGGTGAGTGATGGCAGGACAGGGGCCCCTGTGGGACCCCGTGGTCACTCTGAGTATAGTGTGGGTTAGTTACTGTGCTGTTAGGATTCCCTTTGTGGCTGACCCCTTCCTGGTTCCTGTGCCTCTTTCACTCCTGAGCGCCCTCTGGTGGCCCTGGAGAGCCCTTCAGCCCAGCTTATCTTGGAAGGTTTGTGTTTGGGCTCCCCCTGACTTCCCCTCACTGTGTGTCTCGCACAGTGATACACAGCTGTGTCCTCGGGGGTCACTGAGCTCAGCTGCAAGGAGAACTGGTTCTTGTTCGCGTCTGTGGTGATGGAGATGCGGTTCTTGAGTGACGGGCTGTAGTAGGTGTTTCCATCCCAACATATACGCCCCAACCACAGCAGGCTCTTCCCTGGGGTCTGGCGGATCAAGCCCCAGCAGTAACCACTGGTTGTGATGGAGAATCCAGAGACAGAGCAGGTGAGGGAGAGAGTCTGGGAGGGGGTCACCAGTCCTAGGCCTGACTCCTGCAGCTGCACCTGTGACAGGACACCTGGGGACAAGGAGAATCAGTCACTGTCACTCCCTGCAGCCACTCCCTCCCCTAGACCCTGTCACATCTGGGACACTCACCCAGGGGGACTGTCACCAGGCAGAGGAGAAGACCCCGCAGAATCATCTTCTTCTCGACCACAGCTCTGCCTTCCCTAGAGACTCAGCCCTGAGTGAGGAGACAGCTGTGGCTCCACAGTCCAGAGGGCATTTGACCCCGGAGCCTGAGAGGGATTTGCATGAGGTGACCCAGTCTGTTATAAGTGGAAACTTTCAGACCTTGGAACTCCTTGTCCCATTAGGGCTCTGAGCTCACACACCCTGTCTGGTGAATTGAGCACTTGCCAATGAAACAGGTTATAGAAGACTCCTCACTTATTTTAATAATCTCTATTAGTCAAGTTAAAATGATCATAATCATTTCAATTTCAAGTTGCTAATGAGCATAGTTTGCATTGTTTATGTTTAAAAAACCTTTTAAAGATATCCACCATTTAGATGCTCATAATTATAATCATACTAAAATTAGTTTCACATCTGTCTCTCTCTAAAATAATATCCAAAAAAAAACTGCCCTTCCCAGAATTCATTTCTTTCTGTAAAGAAAGTATGGCATAGTTGTATCTGATAACTGTTTACAAAGTACATAGTTAATGAAAAATTTCTGTCTGAGTTTTATTTTTTGGGGGGGGCACACTCAGTGTTGCTTGGTGGTAACTCCTAACTTTGCACTCAAGAATTACTCCTAGCAATGGCTATTTCATTCTGGGCAACCCAGAGGGGGGCCGGGTGAGGCCCCTTCAGCCCCAACTGAGACAGTCCCAGCAGCTGAAAACCTCCAGAACTCAACACCTCCCTGCTCAAGGGCGCTCTCCATATGCTTGTACAGGTCTCGCTCAAGAGCCAATCTATCCCTTGACATGTCACAGGTTACTCAACCAGTATACCAAGAATAGCACACCTCATTTAATGGGGTTTAAAGTAGAAGGCAACTGATCTAAGTGTTAAATATAGTTACACACACACACATATATGCAGACAAAGCTCAACCTTTAACAACATGTTACAAATCTCATATAAAAGGGTTTAATGAATGGCTCCTTGGAGAAATACAGCAATCTTCAGACACTTTCCTCTAAGGAATATTTTTTGTCTCATTTTTAGTGGATTATTAAGAATAAGCAACACAAAATAAATTATTTTAGTTCAGTTTTTAGGGCAGGGTTTGGGATTTGGGGTGGAAATATGATAGTGGGAAGGTGTAATGGTGGTGGGATTGGTGTTTGAATGTTAAATGTAATTAAATATTGTGAACTATTTTATAAAAATAAAATTAACTTTTTTTAAAAAAGAATTACTCTTGCTATTACTCGGGAAGACCATATGGGATAGTGGGGATATCTCCCATTGGCAAGGGCAAGAAAAGAAAATTGAATTGTGTTACCACTCTGGCTCTCTGATTTTTGCATTTTGGAGTTCGGGTACTACTGTGTATTCTCAAAGGGCAGGCAATTGTTATAGGCTACATTTAAACTACTCCATGTGTTTCTTTTAAATTTTTAATGGATTCCGTAGAAAGATAGAAAAAAACTTTCAAAAATTCATCCACAACTGCCCCATCTCAATGTTTCCACTGAGATCACTCTATTTCTGTCCATATCTGTGCATCTTTCATCTCTATCAGAGCTTGGGTGTCCCTGCTCAGGGGTCCTGCTGTTCCCACCCTTGTCACCCTACACCAGTGTCACAGTTGGTTCTGTTGCTCCATCAGGTGCCTCCACCAGTGAGAACATTCAACTACACTTAAGTGGAATAAGTGCCCTGGGAGGAGTGGATTTCTGGAGATGACTGAAGAGCGTCTGACAGACCCTTTTCCCAATCCCCTTGTCACTGCAGATCTGCCAGAAGCTCAGTCTGAACTGACTGTTCATACTCAGTCACTGATGGAAACGCTGTCCTCTTTGTCTGACTGTCTGTCTGTCTGACTGTCTCCTTTCTTACTTTAAATACTGTGATGTAGACAGTTCTTCACAATACAGTTGTTTCAGGTATTCAGCATGCCAACACCTGTCCCACCATCAATGTGCTCTTCCCTCCACCAATGTCCCCAGTCCCCCACCCCCCATGCCAGCTCCCTGAGCAACACTAATTAATTGACTTTACACTGTTTGTTACAGCATCTGTCTCTTAATGGTGCTACTAAAATTCCGGCCCGAGGATCCCTGAACTGTGAGGTGTGCTTGGGCCTTCTGTGGTAGAGTGTTTACTCGTGAGCCCAGCGGTTTTCCAATCAATGTTCCCATTTAATTTCTGTATTTCTTCTGGCTGGCAGCCCCGTTGCAGATTTGCATAGGTGGCATCAGGCTTCAGGCTTTGATATAGGACGCTCAAGTGCAGGTGATTCTCTGGCCTCTCTGAGATTAATCCTGTAGACGAGCAGTTCAGTGGTTGTGGCGAGAGCCAGAAGTGCGTTTGTTGCGCCTGGGCCTTGGGCAGAGGAGGGACTCGGTCTGTTTCCATACCACCCAGGGTCAAGAAATCTTGGCCCCGGGGCAGTTGGGCCTTCCTAGGATTTGTCACTTGCCAATGTCTCTCCAAAACTCTGTCACCTCAAGCAGAAGGGGGTGTGAGACTCTGGTGTTGGGAAGGGAAAACTGACTTGTGGCATGTGCTTGACAGGACTGACACTCCTCCTGTTCCCCTGTCCCCATTGGTCCCCAGAGTTGGCGTGATATCCCTGGGGAATTTTAAGGTGAGATGGAAGGCAAAGAAGCCCCCCAGGGTGACACTGACCTGGTTCCTCTCCACTCTGACCCCAGAGCTGCAGAGCCTGAGCACAGGAGCAAGTTTCAGGGAATAGTGTTGGCACCAGACATGTCAGAACCCCAAGAGGAGCCACCTCTCTTCTGAGGGCGTCTGAGGGGTTGGGAGGGAGGGTAGTCAGAGATCAGTGGCGATGTTCTTCAAGGAGAAATGGAACCGACGGGCTCCCTGAGGGGAAAGCAGGTAAGTTGTAGCACTTTCCCTACAGAGCCAAATCTTCTGTCTACATGTAGGAAACTTATGTCAGGAAGACGAGCATGGAGGCCTGGGGAGAGAGAGATCAGAGAATCATATGTCTTGCTGTACTTGGAATGTGTGTTGTTGGAAATCCACAATGCTTGTCCCATGCTGACCACATTATAAGACACTAAATACTCATCTTCCAGAATTGCCGTACAATATTTGATAAGATTCAAATATGGTTTGAACCATGGGAACACCTACAAGGGCGATTAGAGTCTGCCCCAAAAGCCTCTATCCCTCTCGGAGAGCCTGGCAAGCTACCGACTGTATTCTGCCCGCACGGCAGAGCCTCACAAGCCATCCATTGTGTATTCGATATGCCAAAACCAGTAATTACAATGGGTCTCATTCCCCTGATCCTGAAGGCATCACCAATATGGCAGCATTGAAAAGGATGAGAAAGGAGAGGCTGATAAAATCTCATTCCAAACTAGGCTGCCACAACGAAGGAAGACAAAAATGATCTCTGAGCTTTCAATCACTTAATCACTTCACTTAACTTCCCGTTAGTCGTCGATTTGCTCGAGCGGGCGCCAGTAACGTCTCCATTTGTCCCTGTCGCGTGCTAGTGTAGCCCAATGGCATCTCTTCGCTCCGGGAACATGGAGGGCCTCAAACCAATCGTTCATGATCTTGACAAAGAAGTCTGACCATCTGGTAGGTGGGCGGCCACGTGGTCTCTTGACATCCCGTGGAATCCAATCAGTAACAGCTCTAGTCCAACGGTCGTCTTTAAATCTCATTACGTGACCAGCCCATCTGATTTTCGACACCTTGGCATATGAGACAGCGTCCCTGATCCTTGATCGTCGACGGATGTCAGAACTCCGGATTCGTTCTCTCATTTGAGTGAAACGTGTTATTCCAAGCATAGCTCTTTCTATTCTTCTTTGGGAGACCTGAATGGCGTTCTCATCTTGTTTGTGTAGGGCCCAGGTCTCTGAGGCATATGTTAATGCAGGAAGAACAGTGGAATCAAAGAGATGTGCCCGGAGCCGGAGGTTCTTCGTCCTCTTAGCTATTTCTTCGACGTTCTTGAAGGCGTTCCAAGCCGCTCTCTTCCTCCTGCGCAGCTCGGGTGCCAGGTCATTTGTCATGTTGACCTCTCGACCTAGGTACACATAGCTGTTGCATTCGGAGATGGTCGTTCCATTGAGAGTGAATGGGGCGTCAGGAACAAGGCTGTTTCTCATAAACATTGTCTTCGTAAGATTCAGCTGTAGTCCTACCTTTCCACACTCACGGTCAAAGTCGGCCAGCATTTGTGCCGCTTGGCTGATGTTTGGTGTTATTAAAACAATGTCATCAGCAAAGCGGAGGTGGTGTAGTTGCCGACCATCTATCTTCACTCCCATTCCTTCCCATTCCAGTCGTCGCATGATGTTCTCGAGGGTGGCACTGAAGAGTTTCGGTGAAATGGTATCACCCTGCCGCACCCCTCTCTTGACATCAACGATCACTTCTTTGTAGAATGGTGAGATCCTGGTAGTGAATCCGCAATACAGCTCACAGAGGATCCTGATGTATTGGGCTTGAATGCCCTGATTGGCTAGGGCTTCAATGACCGCTTCCATCTCAACAGAATCAAAGGCCTTCTTTAAATCAATGAACGTTAAGCAGAGCGGCATCTTGAACTCCCGAGAAACCTCAATGAGCTTGGTTACCGTGTGGATATGGTCGATGGTGCTGAATCCTTTGCGGAACCCGGCTTGCTCGCATGGTTGTCCTTCATCTAGTGTTCTGCCAATCCTATTCATGATGACTCGAGTGAACAACTTGTAGATGACAGACAATAGGCAGATCGGGCGATAGTTGCCAATGTCATGGATGTCTCCCTTCTTGAACAGTAGTACGGTCCTGCTGGTTTTCCATTGGGACGGAACCTTGCATTCAGACAGGTAGCGAGTGAAGAGCCGAGCCAGTGTATTGATGAGTACTGACGGCAGGTTCTTCAGGTGTTCAGGTCTGACCTTGTCTGGGCCGGATGCTGTTTGCTTCTTTACCAACGAAATGGCGTGTCGGATTTCGGAAGGGAGAACGTTAGGAACGACATACCCATCCTGTGGAATTTGGTATGTCGGCAAGTGGACATGGCTATCGAAGAGATTTGAGTAGAAGTCATGGATAATCTTCTCCATTGCCGTTCTGGAGGATGTGATGGATCCATCAGGACGTCGGAGGGCAGTCATCTTGGTCTTATAGTTGGCGAAGGACAGGCGGGCGTTACGAATACTTTTCCCGGCTTCTGCCGCATCTATCAGTACTTCTGCTCTTCTCTCTTTGAGGTCTTCCTTGATCGCATCTCTGCACTGCTTTGCAAGCTCGGACGTTACCTTGCGGTTGCCTGAGGCATGCGCCAAACCACGCTGGCGAATTAGCTCAAGAGTTTTCGAAGATAGGCGACTTTTTGTGGCTATCTCTCTCTTGGCGTTCCTCGCACATTCATGGAGGTGCTGAACCAGTCGATCGTATTCCTCGTCAATGTTGTCAACAATGGCATCTTCCCATGTTGCCGCAATAGTACCAAAGAGTTCCCAGTTGGTGGTCATTCTGGGAGTTGTCTTTTTGAACTTTGCAGCCCTTTCTCCTCGCTCTGTGAAGTAGAATTTTGCACGAAGGAGACGGTGGTCCGATCCCGTTCAAAATTTTGGGACAACAGCGACATCAGTCAGGCAAAACCGTCGATTGAATAGGATGTGGTCTATTTCGTTGTGGAATCGTCCACCGGGAGACTCCCATGTCCATCGTTTAGATTCTGCCTTCTGGAACTGTGAGTTACCATGAATGGTCTTGGTCGACATGATGAACTCAGACAGTCTCTCACCCTGTTCGTTCCATTCTAGGCCATGGGTCCCGATGTGAAGTTCTTCAGCTGATCTTCTCGGTCCTATCTTGGCATTAAAATCACTGCACGTACGCATTGATGGTACAACGCAAAAGATCAAGTATGACATCATTGGTCTGACCGAGACAAGAAGGCACCAATATCATCATGCCATTTTCGACACTGGAGAAGAATTTTTCCTCGGAACATGCGATAAAAGAGGTGTTGGAGGCGTCAGTGTCCTTGTCAACACGAACTTGTCCATAGCATTGATTCATTTGAATGCCTAACAACCCGAATCAGATATTTACATTTCAATAGATGTGACTCACTGCCGGCAATTTCTATCTTTGTTGTCTATGCACCAACATCCAATTATGATTAAGGAGAAATTGAGAAGTTCTACAGCCTTCACGAGCGTCGAAGATATAGCTAAGAGGACGAAGAAACTTGGGCTCCGGGCACATTTCTTTGATTCCACTATTCTTCCTGATTAACATACGGCTCAGAGACCTGGGCCCTACGCTAACAGGATGAGAGTGCTATTTGGGTCTCCCAAAAAGGAATTGAAATAGCTATGCTTGGAGTTAGCTTGCAGTTGCCTGAGGCATGCGCCAAACCACGCTAGCAAATTAGCTCAAGAGTTTTCGAAGACAGGTGATTTTTTGTGGCTATCTCTCTCTTGGCGTTCCTCGCACATTCATGGAGGTGCTGAACCAGTCGATGGTATTCCTCATCAATGTTGTCAACAGTGGCATCTTCCCATGTTGCCGCAATAGTACCAAAGAGTTCCCAGTTGGTGGTCATTCTGGGAGTTGTCTTTTTGAACTTTGCAGCCCTTTCTCCCCGCTCTGTGAAGTAGAAGTTTGCACGAAGGAGACGGTGGTCCGATCCCGTTCGAAATCTTGGGACAACAGCGACATTGGTCAGGCAAAACTGTTGGCTGAATATGATGTGGTCTATTTCGTTGTGGAATCGTCCACCGGGAGACTCCCATGTCCATCGTTTAGATTCTGCCTTCTGGAACTGTGAGTTACCATGAATGGTCTTGGTCGACAGGATGAACTCAGACAGTCTCTCACCCTGTTCGTTCCATTCTAGGCCATGGGTCCCGATGTGAAGTTATTCAGCTGATCTTCTCAGTCCTATCTTGGCATTAAAATTACCCACAATGATCTTGTAGAAGGTGTGGTCTTCTTTATAGAACTTCTCTAGCTCCATGTAGAACTTCTCGATTTCTCTTTCATCATAATGAGATATTGGTGCGTAGACAACGAAGATAGAAACTGCAGGCAGTGAGCCACATCTATTCAAATATAAACGTCCGATTCGGGTTGTTAGGCATTCGAATGAATCAATGCTCTTGGCCAAGTTTGTGTTGACAAGGACACCGACGCCTCCAACACCTCTTTTATCGCATGTTCCGAGGAACAATTCTTCTCCAGTGTCGAAAACGGCATGGTGAGATTCGTGCCTTCTTGTCTCGGTCATACCAATGATATCATACTTGATCATTCGCACTTGTACCATCAGGTCCTCGATGGATGCATCTGATGCTAGCGTACGTGCATTGAAAGTACAGACGATCATTTTTGTCTTCCTTCATTGTGGCAGCCTAGGTCGACCTTGAGATTTTGTCGGCCTCTCCTTTCTCATCCTTCTCAGTGCTGCCATGTCAGTGAAGCCTTCTGGGTCAGGTGAATGAGACCAGTTGTAGTTACTGGTTTTGGCATATTGAATACACAACGGATAGCTTGCCATGTTCTTCCGTGCGGGCGGAATACTCTCAGTAGCTTGCCAGTCTTTCCGAGAGGGATAGAGGCTTTTGGGGAGACCTCTAATCACCCTTGTAGGTGTTACCATATGTGAGCCCTATCAAATATGGTACAATTCTGGAAGATGGGTATTTAGTGTCTTATGATGTGTCGCGCGGCCCCAAAGTGGCCGCGTGGGTCCAGAAAGCGTCCTGAAGTGTGGCGACGGCTGGGTAGTGGAAGTAGTGTCTTCTACTCAAATCTCTTCGATAGCCATGTCCACTTGCCGACATACCAAATTTCACAGGATGGAAATGTCGTTCCCAACATTCTCCCTTCCGAAATCCGACATGCCATTTCGTCAGTGAGGAAACAAACAGCACCCGGCCTAGACAAGGTTAGACCTGAACACCTGAAGAACCTGCCGTCAGTACTCATCAATACCCTGCTTGGCTCTTCACTCGCTACCTGTCTGGATGCAAGGTTCCGTCCCAATGGAAAACCAGCAGGACCGTACTACTGTTCAAGAAGGGAGACATCCATGACATTGGCAACTATCGCCCAATCTGCCTATTGGCTGTCATCTACAAGTTGTTCACTCGAGTCATCCTAAATAGGATTGGCAGAAAACTAGATGAAGGACAACCATGCGAGCAAGCCGGGTTCCGCAAAGGATTCAGCACCATCGACCATATCCACACGATAACCAAGCTCATTGAGGTTTCTCAGGAGTTCAAGATGATGCTCTGTTTAACGTTCATTGATTTAAAGAAGGCCTTTGATTCTGTTGAGACGGAAGCGGTCATTGAAGCCCTAGCCAATCAGGGCATTCAAGCCCAATACATCAGGATCCTCCGTGAGCTGTATTGCGGATTCGCTACCAGGATCTCACCATTCTACAAAGAAGTGATAGTTGACGTCAAGAGAGGGGTGCGGCAGGGTGATACCATTTCACCGAAACTCTTCAGTGCCACCCTCGAGATCATCATGCGACGACTGGAATGGGAAGGAATGGGAGTGAAGATAGATGGTCGGCAACTACACCAACTCCGCTTTGCTGATGACATTGTTTTAATAACACCAAACATCAGCCAAGCGGCACAAATGCTGGCCGACTTTGACCGTGAGTGTGGAAAGGTAGGACTACAGCTGAATCTTACGAAGACAATGTTTATGAGAAACAGCCTCGTTCCTGACGCCCATTCGCTCTCAACGGAACGACCATCTCCGAATGCAACAGCTATGTGTACCTAGGTCGAGAAGTCAACATGACAAATGACCTGGCACCCGAGCTGCGCAGGAGGAAGAGAGCGGCTTGGAACGCCTTCAAGAACGTCGAAGAAATAGCTAAGAGGACGAAGAACCTTCGGCTCTCGGCACATCTCTTTGATTCCACTGTTCTTCCTGCATTAACATATGCCTCAGAGACCTGGGCCCTATGCAAACAAGATGAGAACGCTATTCAGGTCTCCCAAAGAATAGAAAGAGCTATACTTGGAATATCACATTTCACTCAAATGAGAGAAAGAATCCGGAGATTTAAAGAGAGATTTAAAGACGACCGCTGAACTAGAGCTGTTACCGACTGGATTCCACGGGATGTCAAAAGACCGCGTGGCCGCCCACCTACCAGATGGTCAGACTTCTTCGTCAAGATCATGAACAATCGGTTTGAGGCCCTTCATGTTCCCGGAGCGAACAGATGCCTTTGGGCTACACTAGCACGCGACAGGGACAAATGGAGATGTTACTGGCACCCGCTCGAGCAAATCGACAACTAACGGGAAGTTAAGTGATAAGTGATAATTGTTGCTTGAAGTATCACGTTTCACTCTAATGAGAGAAAGAATCCGGAGTTCCGACCTCCGTCAACGATCAAGAATCAGGGATGCTGTCTCATTTGCCAAGGTGTCGAAAATCAGATGGGCTGGTCACGTAACAAGATTTAGAGATGACTGCTGGACTAGAGCCGTTACCAACTGGATTCCACGGAATGTCAAAAGACTGTGTGGCTGCCCACATACCAGATGGTCAGACTTCTTCATCAAGATCATGAACGATTAGTGTGACGCTCTTCGTGTTCCCAGAACGAACAGACGCCATTGGCATACACTAGCACACGACAGGGACAAATGGACACGTAACTGGCACCCGCTCAAGTAAATCAACAGTTAACGGAAGTCAAGTGATCAAGTGATTGTTTTGGGGCATTTGAGGTCAATGTCAAGAAGAAATTTCTGGGTCAAATGGGAAGCTCAATTCTTAGTAGATTGGGCAGTATCCAAGTTTTTTCCAACAAGGTCAATTTCATTGTTATTCCCATCAGTAGAGTATGATGATTGCATCTTCCACATATCTATGCTAACACAGAATGTTTTAATTATTTGAGATTTGTGCCTTCTCCCTTGGTATGAGGTGATATCTCATAATTACTTTAATTTACATTTCTCTGAATAGTGTCAGGGAGAATTTATTTATTCAGTTCTCTGCATCAAAGTCTACATTAAGATGTTTTTGTTTAAAATCCCCATTTTATATGGGGTTTATTTTTGGTGTAAGATCTACAAGTGCTTGATATTTGTTTTATTTATCCTACATCAGATGAGGTAAGCAGATAATTTCCTCAGTTTTTTGTTGTTGTTGTTGTCTTTTGATTCTGGCCATAATTTTACTTACAATGATTGAGCCATTAAAAACAGATAAACTAAAAACTAAAAGCAATAAATGGGTGAAAAATTTGGCTTCACATTTATCTGAAAATAATTAGATTACAGTAGGGAAATTGAATCAAGAAGACATAGACCATGGGTTTGAACTCAGTTGAGAGTAACCGCGTGTTTTTGACATGAAACATGTGTCACAGGCTGACCATAATCACAAACAAATAGTCTCCTTCAATGTTGGGTGCAAAAAAAGTCGAGAGAGTCGGTGAGTCCTCAGGTGGAATTGTGATCAATGTGGCTGAAGCACTGCAGGTTCAGAGTCAGGACACACCTCATGTGTCTTTGCAGCGCAGACCTTCACTCAGCCTCTGTACACACAGCAAGGTCCTAGGACGTGGTTCCTCCTTCCATAAGCACAAGGTGAAACAAAATGGACTCTGTACTGACTCCCCACTGCCTTCTCAGAGAGCCACCAGGGCTCAGCACTTCCTCCTCAGACTAAGATGAGCCTCGGGGTATTTTCTGTATGTCCTGGAAACCCAAAAGCATCAAGTATTGGAGATTATCATAGCGGTGTTCATGACAGCATCTAGTACAGTAGCCAAGATGCACACACAACACACAATCGCAGCGTTCTTTTCTGTTTCCTCATTCAGCCATGGAGTCCGTTCTTTCTCTCCTTCATCTCTGTTTGAAGGACAGTGATCATTGTTTCCTTACTTCTCTCCCTGATTCTCCTGAGTCTCCCTGACAGTGTTTTCTTCAAGTCAGAGAGCACTGAGAGGATTGTTGCTCTCTGAATAACCATAGAGCATTGGATGTTGTGATGTTCTTACCTGGATTCACTCCACAACCATTAAACAATAGTATCATATTTTCATTGTTCCTGGTGCTCTGTGGGAGCTAAGGGTGTAATTGCCTGGTGGTCTGGGCATGAATTTGGTGAAGTTCCTCACTCTACTCAGCTAGGGCTGTGACTCTAGTAATTTCTGGCAGCCACAAAGTTTGTGTTGTTTTCTCAGTGGGACTGGGAGCGCCAGAGGCTGGTTGGCAGTAATAACTGTGGGTTCTGGTACTGATGGGGCTTCACTGACACCTGTGGCATTCCTTTGGGAACAGGTTTTCAATAATATCATGAAGCAAGAGAAATTAACCCGTGAGTTTCAGGAGTAGAAACTCTCAGTCCAATAATATCGAATTGAGAGCCTAGAATAAATCCATAGATTTTTACAGTGAATCTTTGAGAAATGATTTCATCCAATGGAGTGATGCAAGGAAAATATCTTCAACAAATGGTGTTAGGAAAACATCACCACATACAAAAAAATAGAAGATAGACTTGAATCCATATCTCAAATCAGATACAGAATTTAATGACGTGTAGGCTTATGGTCCAGCTTTGACAGCAGAATCCTTAAAACACACAAAGAAAAAGCTTGGCTGGTCTCTCCATGACACTAATCTTAGAGAGCTCATATATAGTTGCACTCCATTGGAAAAGAGATGGCAAACAAAAATCAATAGATTGGACTAAATCAATTAAAAGATTTTACTGGCAATGTAATTTTACATTAAAATAACATTTCCCGCCACCTTTTCCCCCCTGGACAGCAAGATGGTGGCCGTCTCAGAGCTTTTTGGAAAGCCAGGTATGAGCAGGTGGTGACGGGGCAACTGAAACGTCATGGGAAGGGGGCTGTTCCTGGCACGTCCTTCACACCCTACCGAGGCCACGAGTTGACGCCACCAGTGTCTCTCCAGCACGGCCATGGCTCCAGAGACACAGAAACTAATCTCATGATTATCTGGCTCTCGGAAGAAACACTGCATCTCCCCTCTTGAGATGTGTACTTTCATGCTTTCATGTCTAATTCTAGGATGTGTGTAGTGGCTCTCTCCGCCCTTGCAGAAGCCCGTGTTCTCTTGAGCACGTTATTCTCTCTCTCTCTCAATCCCTCTCTTTCTCTCTCATTCTCCCCAACACTCTTCCCCTCCAGACCTTCAAAAAACCTCCAAATATAATCGGTTATTTTGCACTGCTTGTCTACTCCTGAAATTCCTTCTGCAAGCGAGACAAGAACCCAGTAACCCTCGGTCCGGGGGTTAGAAGGTGATTGGGAGAAAGTGACTGTTTTTCTGCTCCGCACTCACATGAGCCACGCGTGGGGTCCACCAACATAAGTTTTAATCTTAGATCCCGAGTGCAGATTTGCATGGGGGAGCCTCTGCCGAGAAAGGAGGGGGCCTGGGGAGGCTGGTGTGTGGGCTCCCTGGGAGGAGGTACTGACTGTGGCTCAGAGCACTCAGACCTGTCCCTGAGGCCCTGTGAGAGCTGGGCCTCTTCCTCCAGCACAGGAAACGCGCTGAGGAGCTCTCAGGAAACAGGAATTGCTGAGGGGGAAACGGCAGCTGGGGAGGAGAGTCCCCGTGTCTCAGGTCCCTGATGACCAAACCCAGCCCCCACCCCCAGGGCCTCTACACTGTAGATAGGCCCCTGCCCTGCCGTGTCCCTGTGTGTTCACATCTATTGTCCCTCTGCAGGCTCTAACTTTGTGGCAAACAGTCACTTAATCAATTAATCACTTAACTTCCCGTTAGTAGTAGATTTGCTCGAGCAGGCGCCAGTAAAGTCTCCATTTGTCCCTGTCACGTGCTAGTGTAGCCCAATGGTATCTGTTCGCTCTGGGAACATGAAGGGCCTCAAACTGATCATTCATGATCTTCACGAAGAAGTCTGACCATCTGGTAGGTAGGCGGCCACGCGGTCTTTTGACATCCCGTAGAATCCAGTCGGTAATAGCTCTAGTCCAGCGGTCGTCTTTAAATCTCATTACGTGACCAGCCCATCTGATTTTCGACACCTTGGCAAATGAGACAGCGTTCCTGATTCTTCATCATCGACGGATGTCAGAACTCCGGATTCTTACTCTCAGCCATTTCGTCGGTAAAGAAACAAACAGCACCCCGCCCAAACAAGGTCAGACCTGAACACCTGAAGAACCTACCGTCAGTACTCATCAATACACTGGCTCGGCTCTTCACTCGCTACCTGTCTGAATGCAAGGTTCCATCTCAATGGAAAACCAGTAGGACCGTACTACTGTTCAAGAAGGGAGACATCCATGACATTGGCAACTATCGCCCGACCTGCCTATTGTCTGTCATCTACAAGTTGTTCACTCGAGTCATCCTAAATAGGATTGGCAGAACACTAGATGAAGGACAACCATGCGAGCAAGCCGGGTTCCGCAAAGGATTCAGCACCATCGACCATATCCACACGATAACCAAGCTCATTGAGGTTTCTCGGGAGTTCAAGATGCCACTCTGTTTAACGTTCATTGATTTAAAGAAGGCCTTTGATTCTGTTGAGACGGAAGCAGTCATTGAAGCCCTAGACAATCAGGGCATTAAAGCCCAATACATCAGGATCCTCCGTGAGCTGTATTGCGGATTCACTACCAGGATCTCACCATTCTACAAAGAAGTGATCGTTGATGTCAAGAGAGGGGTGCGGCAGGGTGATACCATTTCATCAAAACTCTTCAGTGCCACCCTCGAGAACATCATGCGACGACTGGAATGGGAAGGAATGGGAGTGAAGATAGATGGTCGGCAAGTACACCATCTCCGCTTTGCTGATGACATTGTTTTAATAACACCAAACATCAGCCAAGCGGCACAAATGCTGGCCAATTTTGACCGTGAGTGTGGAAAGGTAGGACTACAGCTGAATCTTACGAAGACAGTTTTATGAAACAGCCTCGTTCCTGACGCCCCATTCGCTCTCAACGGAACGACCATCGACGAACGCAACAGCTATGTGTACCTAGGTCGAGAAGTCAACACGACAAATGACCTGGCACCCGAACTGCGCAGGAGGAAGAGAGCGGCTTGGAACGCCTTCAAGAACGTCGAAGAAATAGCTAAGAGGACGAAGAACCTCCGGCTCCGGGCACATCTCTTTGATTCCACTGTTCTTCTTGCATTAACACATGCCTCAGAGACCTGGGCCCTACGCAAACAAGATGAGAACGCTATTCAGATCTCCCAAAGAAGAATAGAAAGAGCTATGTGGCAAACAGTCATTGTCATTTATTCAGGCAATTCAGACAGAGCTAGGTCCAATTCATGATCAATAAAATTCGCAGTAGCTTATTCACATATCAACTTTGATGAAAATTCTTTCATTGTAGCAGCTTCTCTCTGAAACATACAAAGTACCTATGGGCTGCATTTGTGAATTCTCTCCTGGCAATAAGTCTGTTGGGAAAAGGAAGAGCTTGTTCCTAGATGACCTTTTTCTGCTGTTCTTGGCCTGTCGAGGACACCTAAACCTGCTTTGCCCTGTTTATAACTCCCCACCCAGAAGAGAAGCCATCTCCCTCTGGGCGGTTGCCTAAGGATGGAGAGAGATCCCGATCCTTTCCCTCAGATGAAGCCTGGCCCTGTGAGCCCCATTCTGTCTCAGATCCTGACTCTCTGAAGAGGAAGTCGGAGGATCCGCGTCCCTGTCATCACCTCACCCAGCACAGCTGCCTCCCCCTCAGTTTTCTGACACATTCAGGATGCGGTCGTCACACTGTGTTTCTCGCACAGTAATACACAGCCGAGTCCTCAGTGCTCAGCCTGCTCAGTTCTATATAGGCTGTGTCCTTGGACTTGTCTACAGTAAAGGTTAGTCTTCCCTGGAACTTCAGTGCATAGCCTTTACGACCACTGTTAGTGTTTATCCATCCCATCCACTAGAGCCCTTGTCCTGGGACCTGCCGCACCCAGTACAGCTTGTAGCTGGTAAAGGTGTATTCAGACGCCTTGCAGGAGATCTTCATGATGTCCCAGGTTTTCCCACCTCAGTCCCTGACTGCACCAGCTGCACCTGGAGTTCACACCTGTGGACAGCAAACGGGAGTGTGTGGACTACACTTGACTGGCATCGTTCCCTCAGCCCAAGGCATGGGGACACTTACCTGCAGCCATTGCCACCAGGAAGAGAATTCTCCAGGCCCAGTACATGGTGAACAATGTGCACTCAGGGATTCTGAAGGTGTGGGTGTGCCTGCTGTGTGAGGTTGTCAGGACACAGACACATCTGTATTTAACTCAGTGTCCCTCGTGGAATTTGCATATTTATGAGGGGGGAGAAATCATAACTGAAGGCCTGGTCCAACATGCAAAGGAGGTGATGGAAGGCACCGGGTCTGTCCTCAAGGGGAGTGAAGAGGTTCACGTTCTGATCCTTGTCCTAAGACTCTGTGAACACAGAATTCCCCCTCTGGAGGGACAAGCCCTTTCAGGACCTTCCCCTCAGGGTCCTTCACATCTGTATGGCCTGGACACATGTGGACACACCTGGGCTTTGAGGTTATTTCTTGAATCCTGTAACTCCCCAAGAAATGCCACAATGAGACTACAAAACCACCGTAATGCTCCAGTGGTTTCCATTGGAGATATTAAGTAGTCCAGAAACACTCCCTGCATATAGCTTTTACTGCATTATCAACATGATAATTGTTCCTCCAAAATGATAAGTGTGCACAATTAAACCTTCTGTGTAGTATATGTGTTTTAATTATGGTTTTCTTGAGAAAGAAAATTTTTGTTTTAATGAAGAAGGAAATCCATGTTGAGGAGATTTCTGCCACTCTGCACCCATTTCCCTCATCTCTGTACCCTTTCTAGCCCGCAACTCCGTTCTCTTGGGACTTGGCGCCCCCTGCAGCCCGGTCCCTACCATGCAGGGAGAGCCTCTGTGCTCTCAGGGGCTTTATTTTTATTTTTTAGTTTATTAAGTTTATAAATTTTAATACCTGTAAGAAAATAGAAAATACACAGTCCTCCTTTTCAAATATAAAGTGTCTGAATGCTTCATTCATCTTTTGGTTTCAGACCCATACGATTTATTCATATGACTTTGTAGACCTAGCACTGAGACAGAACACTGCACATCTGCCGGGAAGGAGAAGTGTTTTGGGAATACCAAAGCACTACATCATAGACAGTAAATGTTGAAGAGAAAATACCTCCTAAATATACACTGTAAGTATCTCGCCTGCACGGCAAAGCCTGGCAAGCTCCCCGTGACGTATTCGATATGCCAAACACAGTAACAACAAAGTCTCCAATGGAGACGTTACTGGGCCCGCTCGAGCAAATCGACGAACAACAGGAGGGCCTTTACCTACCTTTACCTATGTAAACAAACATGCAGAATACGAAGCAACACAGGTCAAAATAGTGTTTTCTAGGAAATCGTCTTCATTTTCAATCATACATATTGAAGATGCTTTTTTTGTAAAGAATAAAGAACGAAGCCTTTTCTTACATTTTCTCTAGTGCTTAAATATATTGGAAAAATTATTACATTCATTTGCTAGTGGTATGTCTTCTTAGTTGGCTGGCTGTGGCAAACAAGGAATCAGAACTATTTCAGTACCTTCATTTCCTTTGGCACAACAGCGAGATCGGTCAGGCAAAACCGTGGATTGAATATGATGTGGTCAATTTCGTTGTGGAACCGTCCACCAGGAGACTTCCATGTCCACCATTTAGATTTGGCCTTTTAGAACTGTGAGTTACCATGGATGGTCTTGGGCAACATGATGAACTCAGATAGTCTCTCACCGTGTTCGTTCTATTCTAGGCCATAAGTCCCGATGTGAAGTGCTGGTAGATGCGGCAGAAGCCGGGAAAAGCATTGATAACGCCCGCCTGTCCTTCGCCAACTACAAGAACAAGATGACTGCCCTCCGATGTTCTGATGGATTTATCACATCTCCCAGAAGGGCAATCACTTGATCACTTGACTTCCTGTTAATCATCAATTTGCTCGAGCTGGCGCCAATAACGTCTCCATTTGTCCCTGTCGCGTGCTAGTGTAGCCCAATGGCGTCTGTTCGCTCAAGGAACATGAAGAGCCTCAAACCGATCATTCATGATCTTGATGAAGAAGTCTGACCATCTGGTAGGTGGGCAGCCATGTGGTCTTTTGACGTACTGTGGAATTCAGTTGGTAACAGCTCTAGTCCAGCGGCCATCTTTAAACCTCATTATGTGACCAGCCCATCTGATTTTTGACACCTTAGCAAACAAGACAGCGTCCCTGATTATTGATCATCGACAGATGTTGGAACTCCGGATTCTTTCTCTCATTTGAGTGAAATGTGATATTCCAAGCATAGCTCTTTCAATTCCTCTTTGGGAGACGCGAATAGACTTCTCATCCTGTTTGCGTAGGGCTCAGGTCTCTGAGTTATATGTTAATGCAGGAAGAACAGTGGAATCAAAGAGATGTGCCCAGAGTCGGAGATTCTTCTTCCTCTTAGCTATTTATTCGATGCTCTTGAAGGCTTTCCAAGCCCTACTGTTCAAGAAGGGAGACATCCATGACATTGGCAACTATCGCCTGATCTGCCTATTGTCTGTCATCTACAAGTTGTTCACTCGAGTCATCCTGAGTAGGATTGGCAGAACACTAGATGAAGTACAACCATGCGAGCAAGCCGGGTTCTGCAAAGGCTTCAGCACCATCGACCATATCCATATGATAACCAAACTCATTGAGGTTTCTTGGGAGTTCAAGATGCCGCTCTGTCTAATGTTCATTGATTTAAAGAAGGCCTTTGATTCTGTTGAGACGGAAGCGGTCATATAAGCCCTAGCCAATCAGGGCATTCAAGCACAATACATTAAAATCCTCCATGAGCTGTATTGCGGATTCACTACCAGGATCTCACCATTCTACAAAGAGGTAATCATCGATGTCAAGAGGGGGTTCGGCAGAGTGATACCATTTCACCGAAACTCTTCAGTGCCACCATAGAGAACATCATGCAATGACTGGAATGGGAAAGAATGGGAGTGAAGATAGATGGTCGGCAACTACACCACCTCCGCTTTGCTCATGACATTGTTTTAATAACACCAAACATCAACCAAGCGTCACAAATGCTGACTGACTTTGACCATGAGTGTGGAAAGGTCGGTCTACAGGTGAATCTTACGAAGACAATGTTTATGAGAAACAGCCTCATTCGTGATGCCCCATTTGCTCTCAACGGAACGACCATCGACGAATGCAACAGCTATTTTTACGTAGGTCGAGAAGTCAGCATGACAAATGACCTGGCACCCGAGCTGCGCAGGAGGAAGTGAGTGGCTTGGAATGCCAAAAAGGGCAATGGAGAAGATTATTCATGACTTCTACTCAGATCTCTTCCATAGCCACGCCCACCTGCCGACATACCAAATTCCACAGGATGGATATGTCGTTCCCAACGTTCTCCCTTCCAAAATCCGACACACCACCTGTCCCAGACAAGGTCAGACCTGAACACCTGAAGAACCTGCCATCAGTACTAATCAATACACTGGCTCGGCTCTTCACACGTTACCTGTCTGAATGCAAGGTTCCATCCTAATGGAAAGCCAGCAGGTCTGTACTACTATATAAGAAGGGAGACATCCATGATATTGGCAACGCCCTATCTGCCTATTGTCTGTCATCTACAAGCTGTTCACTCAAGTTATCCTGAATAGGATTGGTGAACACTAGATGAAGGACAACCATGTGAGCAAGCCAAGTTTCGCAAACAATTCAGCACGATCGACCATATCCACATGATAACCAAGCTCACTGAGGTTTCTCGGGAGTTCAAGATGCTGCTCTGTCTAATGTTCATTGATTTAAAGAAGGTCTTTGATTCTGTTGAGACGGAAGCGGTCATTAAAGCCCTAGCCAATCAGGGCATTCATACTCAATACATCAGTATCCTCCATGAGCTGAATTATGGATTCACTACCAGAATCTCACAATTCTACAAAGAAGTGATCATCGATGTCAAGAGAGGGGTTCGGCAGTCTGATACCATTTCACTGATACTCTTCAGTGCCACCCTCGAGAACGTCATGTGACAGCTGGAATGGGAAGGAATGGGAGTGGAGATAGATGGTCGGCAACTACTCCATCTCCGTTTTGCTGATGGCATCTTTCTAATAGCACCAAACATTAGCCAAGCGGCACAAATGCTGGTCGACTTGAACTGTGAGTGTGGAAAGGTCGGACTCCAGGTGAATCTCGTGAGGACAATGTTTAGGACAAACAGTCTCGTTCCTGACGTTCCATTCGCTCTCAACGGAACAACCATCTCCGAATGCCACAGTTATGTGTACCTCGGTCGAGAAGTCAACATGACAAATGACCTGGCACCTGAGTTACACAGGACGAAGAGAGCGGCTTCGAAAGCCTTCAAGAACCTCAAAGAAATAGCTAAGAGGACGAACAACCTCTGGCTCCAGGCACATCTCTTAGATTCCACTGTTCTTCCTGTATTAACATATGCCTCAGAGACCTGGGCCTTACGCAAACAGGATGAGAACACTATTAGTGTCTTTCAGAGAGGAATTGAAAGAGCTATTCTTGGAGTATCACGTTTCCCTCAAATTAGAGAAAGAATTCGGAGTTCCAACCTCCGTCAATGGTTAAGAACCAGGGATGCTGTCTCGTTTGCCAAGTCATCGAAAGTCAGAAGGGCTGGACATCTAATAAGATTTAGAGATGACCACTGGACTAGAGCCATTACTGACTGGATTCCACGGGACGTCAAAAGACCGCATGGCCACCCACCTACAAGATGGTCAGACTTCTTCTTCAAGACCCTGAACAATCGGTTTGAGACTCTTTGTGTTCCTAGAACAAGCAGAAGCAATTGCACTACACTAGCATGCAATAGGGACAAATGGAGACGTTACTGGCGCCCGCTCAAGCAAATCAATGATTAACGGGAAGTCAAGTGATCAAGTGATGAAGCTTTTCATTTATTACTAAGTCATATGTAATTATTCACATTTATCAGTCTATATTAGTAAGTAGATTAAGAAAAGCAGTAAATTTCAAATTTGTACAGGGGAAACTAGTTGATAATTTGTTTCAATAAGGCCAGTAGTATAGTGATTACCTCAAGATAAGCTCAAGCTAGTTGTAAACCCCTTTATTTAGACAACTGAATCCAAGTTTGAAGTCAGGCCATTTCCACTTCTGAATTACTGTGCAAATCTAGATTTTCCTCAATAAGAGAATGTTCTGGCAGTATTGAAGCCCTGTAATGGAATTAAATACTGGTCAGGATTTGAGATGGACAGAGACTATGCAAAGAAATTCGAGAGTCTAAAGGATGGCGTTCTAGCATTGCCTTGATGAATGAGGAACTAAAGGCAACAACTCATTAGTCAATCACATTCGGAGTCAAACATGGGCATTCGAAGAAATGATCAAAACACAAAGCAAAGATGCACTTTCCATTGTGACCAATACAAATCTGGCCCCAGCGGAAATCTCAAGTCTTTGGCCAGTATTCTGGACCAGCTGCCATGAGCTCCACACTGCAGAGCTAGGTCGTGACTGTCCATTGCTTTGTGACGCTCCCAGCCTGGGAGAAGTGTGTTTCCAGGTACCTCGGGAGGTAGGACTCGGCGTGTGCAGCTGTGCCGGGGGCCCCGCCAGACCACTCTCCAGCCCGCGGAGGTGGCCCTAGGATCCATAGGTGCAGGGAAGGACCGACTGAATGAATACAAGACATAAGAGATAGAATGCAGCTCAGAAACAGAGAGAAAAAGGGACAGACTTTATTGGGGGCAATCAGGGTATATATTCATTAGCGAGGTAGCTTGAAGGTCGACATGAGATGGTTACTTCTTGTTATCACTGACGGCCATGACTGATGTTCTCTCAGGATAACCATACCTCAAGATAACCATACATAGCACTGGCCTTGCCTGTTGCAGGTCACGTAGCACAGGCCGTGCCTGTTGCAGGTCACGTAGCACAGGCTGTGCCTGTTGCAGGTCACGTAGCACAGGCACTTAGGCCTTGGTCAGTTAAAGGGCCAGCTTCCCACATCTACCCCTTCCTTTATTATAAAAGATGCCAGCTAGGGGGAGCATTGACTGGGCCCCACCAAAATACCCAAAATACCTCTGTTTTGTGGAGGGGAGGAAAGTAGACAAAGCCCGTTTTCCCCTGATCACCCTGCTAGTGGAGGGGACCCGTGGAAAAGGGCCAGCGCTAGGCAGAGGAAACCTCCATGCAGGCCCAGTGTACTCCACAGGGAGTCGGAATCAGCCATGAGGCCTCCCTTGCTCCCTTACAGTTCTTTGCCAGACACCTAGCGGCTGAACAAAATGGAATAGGGTAAAGTCCGATTCTTTCATACACAAATTGTCAGATCAGAGAGGGGAAGGGGAGTTGGCCATGAACAACTCAAGATTTGGTCCAACTAAATACGACCTGCGAGTGGTCCTCTGTAGCAGCAGAATGTGCGGCTGCATGGTCTAAGGGAGCATCTTCCATTGCCAGGCGGTGATAATGCGCCTGTATAGGTGCTGCCACCACTGAGGCAACCTGCTGTTTGATAAAGCTGATTAGACGGTTAAACACGCAAGGGCCAATAGTAGCAATTAACAAGAGTGCAGTAAGGGGACCCAAGAAGGGGTCTAGGTATGGGAGAAGAGTGTGAAAGCCCCAGGTAGAGGTAGAGGACTCTCGTTGTCGTCGTCTGAGCTCTAAACCCTCGCAGAGTTTCCGCATGCTATCCCGAATGACTCCACTATGGTTGACATAGAAATAGCATTCCTCCACCAGTGCGGTGCAGAGTCCACCCTCTTTCAAAAAGAGAAGGTCAAGTCCTCTCCGATTCTGCAGGGCAACTTCAGACAAGAAATTGAGAGATTCTTCCAAATGGGCGATCGAGCATTCCAAGCGGCTGATGTCTGCGTCGACAGCGGCATGAAGGGAGGCTAGTGCAGAGTGTTGAGTCACCAGGGACGTGATGCGCGTCCTTGCACCCGCAAGGGTCAGGGTCAGGAGGGTAGTGAAAGTGATGACTGTGAACGGGTCGCGACGATGGAGATCAGTCCTATTGCCCCAAGCGTACAAAAAGGAATGGGCCGGATGGTAGAAAACTTGGGGCAGGACAACAACGGAGACACAGAAGTCCTGGGCTGGGCGAAAGACGGATCCGGCCAGATGTGGGGTAAGTCCCGCCCAAACGCACAGCCACCAGGATCCAGATGAAGGGAGAGTCCACTGGTCTAACTAGAGAGAAGGATCAGGGATGTGGGTGGCACATAGATCGGAGGGGTCAAGGGAAGGAGGTGTGACACCAACACAAAATCCACGGCCTGATACATCCAGGAGGGAAAGGGTCGAGAGGACAGAGGCCACTCACGGGAGGGGGCATTTGATATGGAATAAGGCAAGGGGCTGCCTAAGAGGTCAAAAAATGGGGGGGGAAGGCTGAAGGCAAAGCCAGCAGGATTCCATAAGTGTTGGGGAAGTCGCACTCAAGGATGCAAAGGAGGCGGCCACTAGGGCCCTGAGGGCATCCACAGAACCAGACGGGAGAGATGGCAGAAATGGCGGGGAGGAGAGGAAGGATGGGGCAAATGTTGGGAGGGCTTGGGATATGGTATGGCGAAGACGGAGAAACCACCCGATCGGGTGCCCTGCTGGGGTCGAGCCACTCAAGTTGACTCCCCAGACCAGGCCGTTAACGGCCCACTGGAAAGGGGGAAGTGTTCTCCCTGCTAGCGTGAAAGAAAGCCGAAAATTCCTACAAGTGGTGTCGCCTGCAGGGGTGCGACAGCTGGATTGACCAGGGGGAGCAGAAAGGTGAGAATAGGAGATGTAATTGGGGCGGGTGCGGAGAGCCCTGATGGCTGTGCTGGAGGACGCACAGGCTTTTGTGGCTCAGAAGTAAACTCCGTCATCCCCGCACGCAGGATCCGACGTGTGTCTAGGGCACCAGAAATGTGGCATGGACCAGCTGGAAACACACGCTGACTTGGGCACCGGGGGTGCTGTAGTTATTAGATACATGACAGTAGTCTACCTCTAAGTTAGGGAACCAAAAGAGGGTTTGGAGAGCACATCGCTTTTGAATGAGTGAGGAAACTGCATGACGGGAAGAGTCGAATGTTTGTAGTTGTTCAAAGTACACCTCCCAGCAGATGGGTATAGGCTGGTGTGCCTCACTGCGTGACGGTCGGCACCGGACCGGGTGGAGTGTCATTAACAGCATCAGCAGGATTTCCAGGGACATCTGTGGGGAAAATAGAGGTGTTCTCAGGGCCAGGCAAGGCTCTGGAATTTGTTACATGATTTATAGGTTGGACAAGGCGGGCAGGAAGCCAGCGAGCTGCTCCTTCACGGGTATCAAAGATGCAAGCATGTCCTCTGCCCCAGATCAGGACTGGGTCCGGGCCATGCCACTGAACCGTGAGAGGATCTTTCCATTTGGCCATAGCATAGGAGTTTTTCGAGTCAGAGTGCCAGAAACGATCTGCAACACTGCGGCCATCCTTATCCAGGCTCAAAAAATTGAGTACAAACTGCACATGGGACAGCAGTCTTAGGAGAGTTAGAGGCACCATATAGGTCTCTATCCTTCACCAATTTGGAGATATACATTTTAAGGGTAGAGTGGGCTCTTTCCACGATACCCTGGCCTTGTTGATTGTAGGGAATTCCGGTGGTATGCTGTATTTGAAATTGTTTGCAAAAGTTCTGAAATTTTTTTTCCAGTATAGCCCGGGCCATTGTCCATTTTAATGTGCTGAGGCTTCCCCAGGATAGATAGGCAGTAAAGGATATGAGCGATAACATTCTTAGAGGCCTCGCCTGCCTGAGCAGATGCACAGATATACCCGCTGAAGGTATCTATTGCCACATGGACATATCTGAGCCGTCCAAAAGAGGAGACGTGGGTGACATCCATTTGCCAGAGTGCGTTAGGAACCAACCCTCTGAGTTTCACTCCCAGGTGGGGTGCAGGCAAAAAGGTTACACAAGACTGGCACTGTTTTACAATTTGTCTGGCCTGCTCTCGAGAGATTTTAAACATCATTCTTAAAGTATTAGCATAAGAAAATATTTGAATTCCTGTGTGAACACAAAAAGGATGGCAGCAATCTATCTTTCCCACCGCCCACATTAGGTAGTTTCCCCCACTCCAGGGAGGTGGATGGCTATGGGCAGGAAAAGAAAGGAAACCTTATGGCCAGGCTGCTTGACCTAGTTGCTGTTTATTCCAATCCTCTCTCCATTCATTCTAGTATCTCTTCTGCTCTCCCAGCCCATTCTTACAGTCTCATTATATCCCGTAAAAGAAACTCAGGTTCTCTCTAGCATGTTTTCCCCTGTTCTCTCAGACCTCCTAGTAGAGAGCCCTGAAATCTCCTCATATAGATCATGGTACCTCTAAAGGGGCAATACAGTGATGTCATCAAAAGGAGAAAGAACATTGAGGCAGCAAAACATACATTACTTCTTTACATCTGCAGGCCAGTAATTTTGGCCTCACCTTTTACAAGCTACAAGCACTTGGATTAGCACATCAAAGACCAATCTACATCTTAAAGATCAGCCTTCCTGGATCCTGGCACCTACATCCCAAAGATCAGGCCTGGCTAGCACCTGAGATCTGTTCTGTGAGATAAGAGAAGCTGCCTCTAACAGCGAGATCTTTGTGAGATAAGGGAAGCTGCCTCTTGCAGTATAAAAGTAAGTAAAAGGCCCTCCCGTTGATCATCGATTTGCTCGAGTGGGCCCAGTAACGTCTCCATTGGAGACTTTGGTGTTACTGTGTCTGGCATATCGAATACTCTCGGTAGCTTGCCGGGCTCTCCGAGAGGGGCGGAGGAATCGAACTCGGGTCAGCGATGTTGGCTGCGTGCAAGGCAGATGCCCTACCCACTGTGTTATTGCTCCAGCCTCTTGCAGTATACTGAAATTATTTACTTAAGGCCGTTTGAAAGGGAAAAATGTTTAGCCTCATCCAAACTAGTCAGGACTTTCTTCTAGGACAGATTCTCACTTAGCAGATCGACTCACAATTTACAATACAAGTTCAGTGTCCTAGAAGGATCTGATCTTACAAATTAACAGATTCTGACTTGGGAGAAAGCTGATTAACTGGTTGGGGAGGAGAGCATTGAGAAGTGGTTACAGGAAAACAAAGGAATGGAAGTGACTCAGGAGCACTGTGATGGGTGTAACCTGATAAACCTTAGCTCCTTGTGTCAAGGGAGAATGGACAAATCCAATTGTTATCCTATAAATTGCCACTGTTTAGGAAACTAAGGAAACTTAATGGCTTCTGTACCTACGTAGTTTGTAAAAGCGGCCTAGTTTTTCATTAAAGTTAGCTGAGGCTTGTAAGATAAGGTCTTGCTTTCTCTGAATTCTTATTTCACTTTAGTTTCAAGCTCTAGTTCCATAGCTCTTCTAGATAGTACAAGATTCTTAAGTTCAAAAGGATTTCAACTGTTAATCACATAATCATTAATGTTATTCTACCAAGAAATTTAGATTGAGAATTCTGCTTTCTCTATAGGCCCAACCTTCTGATAAGGATTAACCCTTGTCTAACAGGTTCCAAACCCAACTGCATTTCTTAAATCACTGGGTTGCATATCACTAACTTCTCTAAAATTTCTACTTTTGATTTCAGCCTGGTTCCAACACTCGAGTGTTCCACATAGACAGACAGACAGACAGACAAGACAGACAGACAGACAATGAACTGACTAAAACACCACACATACATGTGCACACATCTGCAATTGATCGATCAATCTGACCCTTCAAAAATGACAGGGAGAAACTGATGGTCTGAGAAAGGAAGGGACAGTCCCCAGGGCGGAGAAACACTGCTCCCCGTTTCCCAGCCTGACCAGCCAGTAAACAGAACTAGGAGAAAGATATTAAGACAATACGCACACTAGGGACACACACACAGATCACACTCCTACACTCGCTTGGACCGGTCCTCCACTTACACGGGTGCGCAGCACACTCACCAGTCACACAGAGATTTCCGAATTTGCCCAAAGGGTGATTTTCACCTTCGGGTTTCAGTTCTTCCAAGTCTTCTCCTGGCGCCAGGTTTTCCAGATCAAGTTACTAATTAGCAGTGCATAACTCTGGAATTCTGTAGCCAAAGAGAGGTCAATTTTCTCTTGCAAATACATTTTAGGATTGTAAGGGGGAGGACAGGAAGAAAATGTAGGGAGGTGTGGGGGCCATTTGGGCTCTTGATATCGGGCAGCCTCCTGCTGGAGGTCTGCCTCATCTCTGGGGATAGGACAGAAGGGAAGTCATGGTGGGGAGCAAAGGGGTGATCTGTGGGATTGTCCTTAAGAACTGGGTATAAATGAGGAACATTAGCCTCAGAAACGGGCATGAGGATAGTAACGGAGGGGCACTGGGACATGGGCTTCTTCACGGGAGAGGAGGCCCGAGAGGCTTCTCTCGTAAGAAGGCCTCTGAATCTTTCACAGCATCCTCTACATCCAATTCAAAATGCCCTACAATCCACAAGGCTCCTGGGAGCTCTCCTGGGCCAAGGGTCAGATAGAAATCATTCAGGCACTCCCAAGGTTTTTTTTTGTTTGTTTGTTTTTTACAATCTCATTTAACATGACAAAGCTACTCTGTAGTGCTAGTAACTGGAATCCAGAGAGAGTTCTTAAGACCCACAACAAAGAGTTCCCTTTTGCTAAGTGAATTTCCCAAGGTCCTAAGAAAGGAGGGTGGAGGGAGAGGGAAAGAGAAAGGTGGCGTTTTCAAATGTGGGGACGTGGATGTGCTTAACTGAAGAGTTCCTAACGATGCACAGTTTTTTTCTTCTGCGGGGGACGCGATTTTATTCTGGGAATCGTGGCTGTGACCCCCTCATCCTGTCACGGGAGTCTTCTAGCGGTCAGCGCCCTAGCGGCCTTTAAGTGCTCGACCCGTGCTGGCAGGGAGGAAACGCCTGAAAAGGGAGACGGGGGTAAGGAGCGGAGAAAGTGACTGAGAGAGTGAGAGGGAGAGAGATTCCAGTAACCAGGCCACCAGAAACAAGATTGGGATGATAGAGGGGGAGGGGATAGAGGGAGGCTGAGAGCCAGGGACTGTGGAGCAGAAGGGCCATAGCCCTTTAAGAAGGTCTCTAAGTTTTATTGCCAGTAGGAAAAGGCCGGGATGGGGATTTAAGACAGTCACAGCCCCTACGTTTCTTATATACACATTTTCAAGAAGAAGAAAGAAATTGACAAGGCCCTTTTTCTTTACCTAGATTCCTTGGTGCTTAAGGGATGTCTTTAAACCACGAATAAACAATTCCTTCTTGCTTAAACTCTGACCCATTTTCAGAGGTCAGGAAAAACAGCGTTCAAAAATACAGATACACACGAATATACAGATCATGAAACAGAAAATGAGAAATATAGGAAGAAGAGAGGGAGTAAGACAGACGAGTGGAATAGAAGGCAGACAATACATAAAGATTGACGAGACAGGAGATAGGTCACTGGTCCGCGTGAATACCTGGGAAAAACAGACGTGAGACACAGGGGAGGCCCAACAAAGGGGCCCACTCAGGTGCTTGTCTGGCTGATGGGAATCTTAGCCATAGTGGATCAGCCAAAGGTGACTTGAGGCCAACGTCTAAGTCAGCACCACAATAGACCATATGTTTCCCGTGGAACCACAGATAGCCCAACCGGATTCCGTAGCCTTTTCACGGACCTTAAGGGTGCCCAGCCGTGGAACCACAGACTCGAATCAGAGGCGAGGATGCCTCTGACCGCTCATTTACTCACACACACATTCCACAAAGGACACAACAAAGGGGCGCAGGGGGGGGCCTTATCCAACCCAGTGACCGTCTCATATACCTCATATGAGACTGAACACACAATTCTCCCCTTATCCCACCCCATCGACCTATATAACGAGGCAGGGGCTAATATCCACTCAGCCTCAAACGAGATGGGAAACTTCCCACTCTGCCTCGAACGAGACGGAGATTTTTGACTAGGCGCGCACTTACTTTTCCGTGCAACCAGGTGGCCACTGCTTCCTGAACGGGAGTTCGGAGGTTGTCTCCCAGACACCGCCCCGCGTGTGCGCCAGTTTTGGGGGGCCCTGCCAGACCACTCTCCGGCCCACGGAGGTGGCCCTAGGATCCGTAGGTGCAGGGAAGGACCGACCGAATGAACACAAGACACAAGAGACAGAATGCAGCTCAGAAACAGAGAGAAAAAGGGACAGATTTTATTGGGGGCAATCAGGGTATATATTCATTAGCGAGGCAGCTTGAAGGTCGACATGAGATAGTTACTTCTTGTTATCACTGACAGCCATGACTGATATTTTCTCAGGATAACCATACCTCAAGATAACCATACATAGCACTGGCCTTGCCTGTTGCAGGTCACGTAGCACAGGCCGTGCCTATTGCAAGTCAAGTAGCACAGGCTGTGCCTGTTGCAGGTCACGTAGCACAGGCACTTAGGCCTTGGTCAGTTAAAGGGCCAGCTTCCCACACAGCTGGGGGTCCCAGTCTCAGGGCGGGGGGTCTGGACAGGGTCTTGTAAATGGTCAGATCGCGACCTTCCACCCGCAGCTAGGCCCTGCCCCCCAGGTCTCCACGTGGACTAAGGCCACCTGGTCGGCACGGAGCAGGGAACTGCAGAGGAAAGTGCTGTTGCCTGTGAAGATGACGTCGGTCACCGCCTAGGCCTGCATCCTCATGTCCTGCAAGTAGGTCCCTTTGGAACAGTTTGTCCCAGAGCCGTCTTCTAGCTGGACCTGCCGCCCTAGCTCCAGGGATCACAGTCAGTCTCTGTGCAGTGCGTCTACGCTCCCCCTCAGGGGCTCCGGCGCCTTGACTCCCCTAAGGCAGACCTGAGTCCTGAGATGCACTCAGAAGCCTTGCTCAGGACTCAGGTCCTTCATGGGCCTTTTGATTTGGGTTTTAGCCACACCCAGCAGGGCTAAGGGCTTTCTCCTGGCTCTGTGCTTCAGGGATCACTCAGGTAGATGCATCCCAGGAAAATGTTGGCAAATCAAGTAGCTAAATATTTTAAAATTAATAGGTGACAATGAGTGTTCTTTGCTGGGATCATGTAAAAGTAATACAATAAATACTTCTTTCATTCAAATGAAAATTGTAAAAATCATCAAAATAAAGAGGATTTAAGTCTTTAGGTAAAGACTTCAATAGAAGCAAAATATATTAAATTTGTTACATTAAAACACAGCCCTCAACACGTTTATTATATAACTGTAGTAGTAGGACAAATAAATGAGAAATCAATAGGATAGAATTAATAAAGTTTCATTGAACATATGAATTGAATTATGACTTTTTCAGTGATACACAAGAGCATTATTTAAAAATAATTACTTAGAGAAATGCAAGGGGAGAGAAAGAGAGCCGTGTTCAGGAGGGCACATGGGCTTCTCCAAATGGGAAATTGAGTTCTGATCTCCGATCAGACATGTTAGAATCTGGAAAACACCTTCCCACCCAGTACATGTGAGAACCTGAACAAGTGAAACTCAGAGATTCACTTTCTGTCTCTCTGTGAGTACTAGGAAAAGAGAGATGGAGAGAGAAGTAAAATAGTATTATCTAAAGAAATTTACTTAGAGACGCAAGGAGAGAGAGGGAGAAAAAGAGATGGAGAGATTGAAATAGAGATAGAGAGAGACAGTAAGAGAGAGAGATGGCACACGATTATGTCAGAAAGAACAGTCCAAAGCGAGTGTCTGGTTATCATCACATTAGTTATCCAGTTATCCTTCTCATTTATTGATCCCTAGGATTGTATATGGGTTCTCTCTCTCCCTCTCACTCCCTCTCTCTGTCCCTCTCTCCTCTCTCTGTCCTCTCTGTCCCTCTCTCTGTCACTCTCTCTCCCTCTCTCTCTCCCTCTCTCTCGCTCTCTTTTCCTCTCTCTCCCTCTTTCTCTCCCTCTCTCTCTTCCTCTTTCCCTCTCTCCCTCTCTCTCCCTCTCTAGCTCCCTATTTCTCCCTCTCTCCCTTTCTCCTTCTCTCCGTCTCTTTCTGCCTGTCCTTCTTTTTCTCTCTCGCACGCAGGAGGGGCCAGGCCGACCCCGCGGAGACCCCTCGGGGCCGTGTCCAACTGTGGGTAGCTTGGCATTGGGGAGGGTCACGGGCGGGGCGGGAGAGCCTGAGGGTCTCCAGGGATGGGCCGGACCCTCGGGGTTGCCGCCCTGGCTCTCCCCGGGCGTCACGCTGAGGCAGGATCACCCCCCCCTTGGGCAGGAGGCCGCAGGTCAGCATATCCCTGTCCCCGCGTCCATCTCTGACAGACCCAGCTGCTCCCCAGGCGCTCGTGCCCAAGTGACATGACTCCCCCGAGTGTCCCTCACGGACTCTGACCGGGCTCAGAGCTGGGTGTGACTCAGTTTCCCTCCCCGCGCTCCAGACACCGCACAGCCTGTGTGCACAGAATTCTGACTCTGCGCATTTCTTAGTTTCGGATTACGCGGCAGGGCTCAGGTGACTACAGCCTCTGCCCTCAGGACCCTCCTGGGGCCTCAGGGACCGGACTGGGCGCTGGGTGTCAATCCGGGTGGGCTGCGAATAAGCAAGGGCTGACACACCGTCCCCTTCTCTCACTAGGTGGCTCTGACAGGGGTATTGAGATTCCCTGATATAAAGCCTCTCACTCGCGGTGGCTCCTGTATCCAGGTCTTTCCAGGCACCTGCGAGCCCAGGATGTGAATTCTCACAGACTGATCCGCCTGCCTCTCTCTGTGTCCACCTCAGTCAGCAGTTTCCAGGGAGCTCAGACCTTAGGAAAGACAGCAAAGTGGATGGAGATGACAGGGAGGGGACCTTTACTAGAGCCACAGCAACAGAGCAATAGGCACTTCTTAACTCTGTGAAAACGGGTTTCCAACCACCAACTTTAAGTTAAGATTTTTAACCTTCTTTGCTTTATTTTCATTAAATTGCATACATAATTTTTCTCAGTAATTCTTGATACGTTTCATGGGTATTGCCTCCCTTCAGATGGAAACTAAGTAAAATATATTGTTTATAATATATTTATTGTAAAGAAAATATTCTGGATCATAATTAGTAATATATTATGGATAGTGAAAGAAGTAACTTTGTAATGAAAGTATAGATCGTTCATTTTGTTTTTTCTCATTATTAAACACTCTGACAAAACAGAAAAACTTTAAAATTGTTGAAAGGAATGGAGAAAGTGTGCAATTTGCTGCAACATGGATGTAAGTAGAAGATATCACGTTAAATGAAGTAAGTCAGAAGAAGAACGACGAACACAGAGTAACATTCTTATATGTGGTGTTTCTGTCAATTGAATGAGGAAATGCAGTGATTTAAAGGGTGGATTTAGAGGATTGGCCCCAGAGTTTGAAGGGGAGGGGAGAGGAGATAGACGAGGAGTAACGGGGCAGGGGCCAAGGGGACTTGGGGACACAGGTGGTATCAAGGAATGATGAGCATCCTAGCCACAGAGTCACAACACAGACTCGGACCTGGCTGTGTCGTCCCTCCACTGCTCTGCCCCTGAGCAAAGAATCTTGTTCCTGTCCTTCAGCTCACACAAAACCTTGTGGAGGGACAGTGGTGTCAGGTCCCAGGACAAAGAGAGGGTCCCGTGGAAGGTATGGAGCAGGACAGGCAACTTCAATGAGGAACTGCGCCACATCTCAATTGCGGGACGAGAACAGGAAGCAGTCAGCAGGCCCCGCAGAGGGTCAGCACACATCTGCAGGGGACAGGCCCCTGGGGAACAGAGCTGAAACACAGTCACCACCAGGACTAGGAAAACAAGACAGACACGCGAGAGAGAAGCACGGGGTCGGGACTCTAAGTGCTGACTCGCCGCTTCTCACTGCTCTACACCAAGGCTGTCACAAGAGCACGGACAGCAACTCTATCCATTCACCTGCTCACCTGCCCAGGGAAGCTGCTCCCTGTCCAAGGGTCTCTGCACTGCAGGACCGAGGGGCAGCGTCTCTAAAGTGGGTTTATCTCAGGGTTGTTTCCTCTGGGAGAAAGAGCATAAAGCCTTTATAGGACCCTTCCCAGATACTCCCCCCCACCCCGCCCCTCAGCAGCATTCTGTATTTACCATCTTACATTCTAGAAAGTTCCCATAGGACTTAACTCTTTGTTTCCTAGTGTTGTCAGACATCTCCCTAGGGCGAATGACACACTGGGAAACTGTATCTCGAAGATTGTTGTAGATGGGTAAGAGCTGTCTGGGACATGTGACTCCATGAGTTGGGGCTCTGCACACCTGGAGTGGTGTAGGAGGGCTTGTGTGCAGCCCAGTGTGGGGCGCTGAGCCCAGATTGATGGAAGCTGGTACCAAATGCCTCTTGTCAAGGTGGCCTCTGGTCAGACACTGCTTCTATCAGGTCTTAGATTGAGCACCTTGGGGTGACAAGGAGGGAAGTGTTGGGGTGTCATGTGCTGAGGTGGTCCCACTGGCTTTCCCAGGTGATGTGGAAGTGATTGGCATGGGAGCAAGGAACGGAAAGGGATCCAATGGGGGTCTGAGGTCAATTCCACCCTGGTACTGTGGGTGGGCAAGGAGTGGGGACAGATGTTGCTGTTGGACTGTGTGACACTTAAGCATTTGTGCATGGATATATGTCCATGGATATATGTCCTCATTATCAAATAAGAGAAAGTGACAAATTGTGATTATTTATTCCGAGATTATAAGGCATGCACAAAATTTAATCTCACTCAATAACTTGTATTTCCCAGGATTATCAGTCAACTGGTGATATCAGACCCGATGTAAACTCAGCTCAGGTGCATGAGTCCTGGGGCAAAGGGATCTGCAACGGAGGCCTCGCTCTAGATCCTGTCTGCTGGTCCATGCAACTGCCAGCCCTTCTGAGCACACCCCAGACCGTGTGCCTGTGCTTGGATCAGGACCTTCACTAGAGTTGTGCTGAGATGCCCCCAACACCAGGATTTCACAGACCCTGACCATTTTCTCACCACCACGTGATAGGAGAAATGTGGCCATGGTCCCTTTCATAGAGGGTCATCTCCTCCACTGTCCCTTCTTCATGGCAGGATTCCAGCTCAGGAATATGGAGATACAAACATGCTCAGAGGGTCAGGGCTCTAGAGAAACTCCAGAAAAGGCTCAGGGCCAACAGCAAGATTTCATCTGAGAGAAAAGAATTTTTTTTGCAGACAGAATTAAAAACAAAAAAGTGTAACATTGGGAGTCTGCCATGTGTAAACCTACAGTTCATGAACCTACAACGATACCTGCCCAAATTTTCATGTGTTTCTTCTTGTGCCATCTGAGGCATTCCACACAAAATCCTAGAAGAAAATATGAGGGACACCAGGTGTTCTCGAGAGAAGCCATCTTCCTCTTGGCTGTTGCTGACGGACAAAGACAGATCCTGAGCCTTTCCCTAAGATGATGCCTGGCCCTATGAGCCGCATTCTGTGTCTCAGACCCTGACTCTGAGGAAGAAGGCAGGAGGATTAGTGTCCCTGTCATCTCCTCACCCGGCACAGCTGCCTCCCCCACAGTTTTCTGACACACTCAGGATGTGGTTATCACGCTGTATCTCTTGTACAGTAATACACAGCTGTGTCCTCGGTGCTCAGTCTGCTCAGTTCCATGTAGGCTGTGTCCTTGGACCTGTCTACAGTGAGTGTGAGTCTTCCCTGGAACTTTGTTCCATAGTTTGTACCATCAGTCTTTGTGTTAATCCTCCCCATCCACTCAAGCCCTTGTCCTGGGGCCTGCCGCACCCAGTCCATATAGTAGTCGGTGAAGGTGTATCCAGACCCCTTGCAGGAGATCTTCACTGATGTCCCAGGTTTTCCCACCTCAGCCCCTGACTGCACCAGCTGTACCTGGGAGTTCACACCTGTGGACAGCAGACAGGAGTGGCTGGACTCCACTTGACTGGCTCCGTTCCCTCAGCCCAAGGCATGGGGACGCTCACCTGCAGCCACTGACACCAGAAAGAGAATGTTCCAGGTCCAGTCCATGGCGGGGACCGTGCACTCAGGGGCTTCTGAAGGTGTGGGTGTGCCTGCTGAGTGAGGTTGTCAGGACACAGACACATCTGTATTTAACTCAGTGTCCCTCGTGTAATTTGTATATTCATGAGGAGGTGGAATTCATAGATGAAGGTCTAGTTAACCTGAGAAGGGGTTGGTGAAAGCCACTGGGTCCATCCTCAAGGGGAGTGAAGATGTCCATGTTCTGATCCTTGTCTGAGGAAATGAGTCCACGCACTCTCCCAGGACTCTGTGCACACAGAGCTCCCCCTTAGGGGACCAAGCCCTTTCAGGACCTTCCCCTCAGGACCTCACATCTGTATGGCCTGGACACATCTGGACACACCTGGGCTCTGAGGTTGTTTCTGGGATCCTGTACCTCCACAAGGGATACTACAATGAGACTACAGAACCATCCTAATATCCCAGGAGTTTCCATTGGAAATATTAGGAAGTCCAGACACACCCCCTGCATAAAGGTTTTACTGTCTTATCAATCTGATCAATGTTTCTCCCCAAACCATAAGTATGCACAAATTAACCTTTTTTGTCATGTACATATTTTGATTTTAGTTTTCTTGAGAAAGCAAAATTTAGTTTTATTGAAGAAGGAAATCCATTCTGAGATTTCTGCCTCTCTGCATCCATTTCTCCCATCTCTGCACCCCTTGTAGCCTACAACTCTGTGCTCTTGTGACTTGGCGCCCCCTGCAGCTGGGTCCCCACCCTGCAGGGAGAGCTTCTGTGCTCTCAGGGGCTTCAACCTCTTGGCATCTCTAACACATGATTGTATCCTGGGTCTTTACTTCAGAAGCCTTCCTCATGAGTCCTTCTCTTTTATGAGCCTTTTGATTTGGTTTTGAGCCACATCCGGCAGGTCTGAGGGCTTATTCCTGGATCTGTGTTCAGGAATCACTCAGGTAGATGCATCCCAGGAAAATATTGTCAAATCAAGTAATTATATAGATAAAAACTAAAAGGTGACACTGAGTCTTCTCTGCTGGGACTAGTAAAAGTAATACAATGATACTTAATTCACTCAAATAAAAACAGTAAAAAGCATCAAAATAAAGAGGATTTATGTCTGAAGCAAAGACTTTAATATAACCAATACATTAAATTTCTTAAATTAATTAAGCCTTTTTAAAAAAACCAGGTGTGATTATAACCAGGTGTGATTATAAACATTGATCAGATTGATAAGACAGTTTATTATATGACTGTAGTACTAGGACAAATATAATTAAATCAGAAATAAATAGGATAAAATTAATAAAGTTTTAGGGTGATAGCACAGTGGGTAGGACATTTGCCTTGCACGTGGCAGACCCAGGTTCGATTTTTGCGTCCCACTTGAGAGCCTAGCAAGCTACCGAGAGCAGCCTGCCCTCATGGCAGAACCTGGCATATTTGACATGCCAAAAGCAGTAACAATAAGTCTCACAATAGAGATGTTATTGGTGCCTGCTCTAGCAAATCGATGAACAATGGGACAACAGTGCTACAGTGCTTATTAAACATATGAATTGAAGTCTGAATTTTTCAGTGATACACAATAGTATTATTTAAAGAAATTTACTTAGAGAAATGCAAGGGGAGAGAAAGAGAGAGCCGTATTCAGGAGAACACATGGGCTTCTCCAAATGGGAAAAATCCTTGAGTTCTAATTTTTGGTCAGACATGTTAGAAGTCTGGAAAACATCTTCCCACCCAGATCAATCAAAAAAATGAAAAATTTAAAGTGAGAGACTCATTTTCTGTCTCTCTGTGAATACTAGGAAAAGAGAGATTTAGTGAGAAGTAAGATAGTACTATCTAAAGAATTTACTTAGAGATGCAAGGAGAGATATGGAGAGAGATAGAGATAGTGAGAGAGGGAGCGAGAGACAGAGAGATAGTGAGAGAGAGGGAGAGATATGGCACAGGATTATGACAGAAAGAACATCCAAACACGGAATCTGTTCATCATCACGTGACCCATTCTTCTTCTTTATTGATCCCTTGGATCCTATAAGGGTTCTCTGTGTGTCTCTCACTTTCTCTCCCTCTCTCTCCCTCCCTCTCCCTCTCTCGCCCTCCCTCTCTCACCTTCTCTCTCCCTCTCTCTCGCCATCTCTCTCCTCTCTATCTTTCTCCCTCTCTCTGTCCCTCTCTCTCCTCTTTCTGTCCCCCCTTTCTCTCTCTCCTTCTCTCTCCCCCTCTCTCTCCCCCTCTCCCTCTCTCTTCCTCTCTCCCTCTCTCCCTCCCTCACTCCCTTCCTCTTTCTCTCTCTCTCACCCCCTCTCTGTTCCTCTATTCCTCCCTCTCTCTCCAGCTCTCTCTGTCTCTCTTGTCTCTCCCTCTCTTTCTCTCCCCTCTCCCTCTCTATCTCTCTCTCTCCCTCAGGAGAACTCGCGGAGGCCCCTCAGGGCCATGTCCGACCTGTGGGCAGCTGCTCATGGCTGCTGCTGCTGGTGTTGAGGGTCATGGAAGGTACCAGGAGGGCCTGAGGGTCTCCGGTCTCCCAAGGGTTAAGCCAAACCCTCGAGGTCTCCGCCCCGGACCTCCCGGTTGTCATACTGAGACAGGACCATCCCCCAAGGGCAGGAGGCCCCTGGTCAGCAGGTCCCTGTCCCCGTATCTGCCTCTGCTGCTCCCCAGGCACCCGCTGCCATATGACGTGTCTCTCTCCCGAGGGTCCCTCAGGGACTCCGCCACGCTCAGGTCTGGGTGTGATTCAGTTTCCCTTCCCAGCAGTTCTCCTCACATATAATACACAGCTATGTTATGTCTTTGTCTTTAAATGTTTAATTCACGGATTCACGTATTTTTGACATTGTTTCTGGAGTAGGTGCTTTGGCCTTTCAGTGGGGCAGTAGAAGGTGAGTTACTGCCAGTACCAAGTATCGTTGCAACACTGAGTCATCACTGCTCCAGTTGCTGAGCAGATCCAGCTCCCATGATAACCTCTGGAACTGGGTCCAGACGGTCCAAAGGCAGCACTTGAGTGTCTTAGATACCCCTAACATGCTGTGTGTCCCCAAGACTCCACCAGCTGTACCTCTATCTAGTTAACTGTAACCACACGGTACTGTTGTGGCAACTTATTTTATTGTATCAAGTTATTTTTCACTCCCATCCACTCACAATCCCAGTGCCTCTTTTCCTTCACACAATACCTCTTATCCAACAACCAGAAGAACCCAGAAGAACTCAGACTTCATGTGGAATGTTCTGGGCTTTGTCCTGATCACCTGGTTAGGGAGACTCGGGAAGTCTATGGAACCCGTACATCATCCATGGGGCCAGACTTTCAAAAGTGTCTTCTGGTTTTGATAGCTTTCGACGTCAATGAAGGTCATGACTGTCAGATCAAGCAGATAATGATCATATGGTCAGGACACAAGTCCGAATACTAGTCTGAAGGGCAACTAGTGTGTAGTACTGCTAGGCGATTCACAAAAAGTACAGATAGAGAGTGAGGCAGGACATCAGGCACAGCAGATTTCACTGTATCACTGTAATCCCATTATTCATCAATTTGCTCGAGTGGGTACCAGTAACATCTGCATTCATCCTAGCCCTGAGATTTTAGCAGCCTCTCCTTACTTGTCCTTCCAAATGGTGCCTCATTGGAGGCTCTTTCAAGGTCAGGGGAATACATTGTTAGTGTATTGGGCATATTAAGTACGCCACAGGAGCTTGCCAGGCTCTGCCGTACAGGCGGGATACTCTCAATAGTTTGCTGGGTTCTCCAAGAAGTGGAACTAGACGATAAGGGAGCTTGGTTTTATAGTCTTTGGATCTTGACCGTTGATGGGATTATATTGTGCCGGGGGCAGTTGGTGGGTGTAAAGCCTAGCTACTAGAAGATGGGGGATCTGGGTAGAAGAGGCCCAGTCCTGATCCAAGCAGGCTTGAAGATTTCAGTTCTCGGATCTACGCACCTGGGTTCCTCTGCTAGTTCCTTCTTGCGTGAGGGTCGTCTGAGCATGTGGAGAGTGGCCTTAAGCATGGCCGTGACTGGGTACTGGAAGTCTGGAGCTTCTGGGGTTCTGCTCAGGGCGGAGAGGGAAACTCAACCCACTCCCTCCGAGGGGCCCTGATGAAGACAGCCTGGTACACGGGCAGGAGACTCTGCACTAAACAACTACTAACACTAAATAGCCACTGAAACAGCAGATTTATATCCTCATGAGTGCTGGGGACTTGCTATTTACTGCCCACTTCAGGTTACTGGAAGATAAGTCACAGATAGCACGACATGCAGTAAGTATCTGGAGTTCAGACAAAAATCACAAATGCATTGGTGAAATGACAAATATTACCTTTCAGGACCTTTCAGGACCTCAACATCGGAAAATAATTTGGAGTCTAAATAACAATGAGAGGATATAAAAGACAATCCATTAAGTTAAAATCAGTAGAAATAAAAGCTTAACAGAATAAACCACCATTTTCAAAAATAATCAGCTTAGAATTAGAACAGGGTGTTTCACATTATGACAAGAGAGGTTCTTCAAAATGCATGCATAGCTCAACAAATTACATGATCTGAACAATCAGAGGAGGTTAGCTGAACAATCAGAGGTGGTTGTCTACACAAATTTTATACAACAAAATTGAACATTTTATGAGTTTCTTATCTAATGAATTTCTTTTCTAAGTAATATTAGGCAGTTATAAGAATTGACAAAATATCACCGTTTTCTGCATCATGGATGGAACTGGAAATAACATATTTAAGTGAAGTTTGTAGAGGAAGAAGGACAAATTCAGACAATCTCATTCAACTGTGTTACACAGAGAACAGAGCGTCAGCATGAACAGGATGCAATGATAACGGCCCCTGAATCCTAACCACACTTTGGGGTTCCTGAGAGGAGTCGGGTAGGGGCTTAGATAGCTGGGAAGAAGAAGGTGAGCACAGGAGCCACAGCAGAGTGTGGAGCCTGGGGGAATTTGGTGCTGGGAGAAGAGCAGGGAGTTTGTGACCCATCAGCATCAACACTCAGACTATTGTCATCGTGTTCCCTCAGTGACAATAGAGAAGGTAAAGGGAGAAACCTCTCCTTTATGTGAAAAGGAATGATGTTGGTTGAAGAAAAATCGACTTCACCTGACCTAGCAGGACATCATAATCTTTAGTGGACTCTGAGACAGGAAGAGGAATGAGCAAATATGTAATAGGAGAGAAAGTAACGACTAAAATGTATAAACATAAAATATTAATTTTTTTCATATATTTTAACAAAACAGTAAAGTTGGCGACCCCCTTAAAAGCTCATGTCCCTGCCCATCTGACCCAGGGCAAAGCCCTGGAGTCCTGGAAGCAGAGAGGCCCCTGATGGTTCCACGCACCCCTGCAGATCCTCCTTCTCCTTCAGCAAGTTTGTGTCTGGACTCACAGTGACTTGAGTTCACTGTGTGTTATTTGCACAATAATACACAGCTGTGTCCTCAGTTACTGAGTTGCTCAGTTTTAGGTAAACTTGGTTCTTGGAAGTGTCCCTGGTAATGCTGATTCAAGACAGAAGACTTGGGTTATAGTATGGGCTTCCAATATTACTTATAACACCAAACCAATCCAGTCCCTTTCCAGGAGCCTGGCGGACCCAGTGTACACCATAGCTGGTTAGAGAATCCAGAGACTGAGCAGGTCAGGTAGAACGTCTCTTAGGGCGTCATCAGGCTTGGTCCTGACTCCTACTGCTGTACCTTGGACAGAACACCTAGAGACGGAGACCCACAGTGAGTCACGCTCTCAGAGGTCCATGCCCACCTTGGAGCCTCTGTCCAGGGGATACTCTCATCCGGGAGCTGCCACCAGAAAGATGAGGAACCAGCGCTGATGCACATTCCTACCCACGAGGTCCATGATTTCAGACACCGGGTCAGGGGGAGAGGGAGCCTGAGTTGGAGTGAATGTGAACGTGGTTTTAATCCTGGGTCTCGAGTGCAGGTTTGCATGGGGGAGCCTCTGTAGAAAAACGAGGGGACCCGGAAGAGTCTGGTGTGTGGGCTCCCTGGGAGGAGGTGCTGACTGTGGCTCAGAGCACTCAGGCCTGTCCCTGGGGCCCTTGACAGAGCCGGGCCTCTTCCTCAAGCACAGAAAACGTGCTGAGGAGCTCTCAGGAAACAGGAATTGCTGAGGGGGAAACGGCAGCTGTGGAGGAGAGTCCACATGTCTCAAGTCCCTGATGATCAAACCCAGACCCCAGGGCCTCTACCCTGTAGACAGGCCCCTTTCCCTCCGTGTCGCTTTGTGGTCGCTCCTGTTCTCCCACTGTGAGTGCAAATCCTGGGGCCTAATAGACAGTGTCATTGTCCCTGTGAATTCTGACGTGGCCTGGTCCAATCCACGTCAATCAAATTTTACAGTGCTTTTTCATTCATTTATCTTAAAGAATAAAAATCCCTTTTCCTTGAGTAGGTTCACTCTGAAATATTCAAGGCATTATAAGGATGGATTTATTCTTTCTCACTGGTCTATTTAGGGGCACGGAAGATGCCTCGCCTACTGACCTTGATGGTGTGGTTGGCCTAGTCAGGAGCACCTCAACCCACTCTGTCCTGTATATAACTCAGCACCAGAAGATGACCGTGATCCTCAGGACCCTATTATTGGGGATCATCACTGAGGAATTCCAGCCCCATCAGTTGCCTGAAAACAGCTCGTTTAGAGTCCTTAGCACACAGACTATTGGGCCTGGAACCTGGTCTTAGTGCTCAGACTCACACATTTTACAAGGGTACTCTTGCGCTAGCACTGAACAATACCAGGCATGACCCTCCAACCCCTCCCAAATGCTTGGAACCTAGACACAGGCTGTGTCACATACATAAACCCCCTAATTCCATGGAGCATCAGAGGATTGAGTTTGATCTACGGCGCCAGAAAATATGCTCTGAAATTTGATGTTTAAAAAATCAGCATTAAGGATCAAAAATAATCTACATACTCAGCAGGGTCTACAAAATTCTTCTAAGGTAGACACAGAGACACACAAGTACAAACTCAGGCAACGTGAGGATTGAGATGAATGATGTCACACCTCAGGTACCAGCTGACTATAGGATTCACACACACTCTGGTATATAAGCACGTGACTCACTGTGTCTGTCCCCAGGTGTCCTGTCCCAGAGCTACTGCAGTGTCGAGACAGTGAATCCTCAAGACCTGACACCCCCCCCCCTTGCACTGTCTATGTATCTCCACAGTCAGCATTTTCCAGGAGAGCTGGGCCCCCAGATCTCAGGAAGAGGGCTGGAGTGCCTGGGGAATGTTGGGAATATTTTCTAAAGCTGATGCACTAAAGAACAACAGGAGACTTCCTTAAACGTAGGAAAGCTTGTTTTCACAAACCAATATGAACTGTAGATTAACAAGTTTTGTTTAATTTTCATCATATTATATTAGACACATTTCTTTTCCTTAACCTTCTTGACTCATGTTGTTTCTGTTTCACTCCTTCAGATGTAGAATAAATAAAATATTGTAGTTGTATAATTAGCAATGTATTCGAAACAGTGAAAGAAATAAATTAGAAAGGAAAGAAACCAGGAACAATCATTTTTATTTTATCATTGTTAGACAAGCCTCACATAACAGAAACTTTAAAATTTTGTTTTTCACAGAAACATGGGCAGGATAAAATGAATTGGAGCGTTTTTGCACACATTAGTTTTCCCTCACCACTAGCATGATACCTGAGCACTACAGGGGAGACCAGAACACAGACAGGAAGTAAACACAGAGTACTCCAAGGTATGACCACCAAATTAAAGAAAAAACAGATTACCCATATTTGAATAGTACAGTTTTTCATAATTATTAGGTATCCACTAGTTTTATTCTAAACTAGCCATTTACAATCATTACTGATAGTGTTGTTTCTAATCAGAAATATACCTTCAACATTACTCTTTATTATTGGTATCGAACCTTAAAAACTCAGTTCCCTAAGTGAAGAATTAATGGTGCACTTGTGATTTTAAAGAACTGACTTTGTAAGTTTCCCAGATCAAGAATGTTGCTTCAGGGGGTTCAGCATTTGAGGGGAGACAGGAAAGTAGATTCTAATCCACAAGTTTCTCTGTCTCGGGAGGACAGACCACAAACTGAGGTTGATTCACAATGAGAAATTCAGTAAGAGTCACATCTGCAATGGTCTCCATGTGGGGCCTCAGCATAAGGAGGGTCCCTGAGCTCTGGGGTGTGGTATATCTGGAGAGAGTGGGGGCTCAGGGAGAGCATCAATGCTCTGGGTCCTTCCTCTTGTCTCACTGTGAAGGGGTCAGCAAAGTTCGTGTCACAGGACCTGGTCTCTCCTCTACAAGGGATGAGGTTGTGGAGAGGGAATGGAAAACCTGAATTTCCATTTGTGAGTGGATGAGGCATGGAAGGCCAGCCTATCCCAGATGGGTGACAAAGTAGAGACTACCTGGGTGCAGGTCAGAGGGCACAGAGTGTGTGTGTGAGAGCAGAAGTAAGTTGCCAGAACACAGCTGAGTGGACACCAGGATTTCATTTTCTGATAAAGTGACCCTTACCATGAGACCACGATAATCTCTGTAGGGTCAGAGGTTAATTTTGACAAGAGAATTATGTGCCCCTCAAGCCCCAGAGAAGTAATGGTTCCACTAGTGAAAACTTACATGAGAAAGAGTGAGGCAGATTCCTTCCCACCCACAGAGGGGATGGAGGACTCAGAGCCAAAACCCACAGAACAAAGTGCCCTTGGGGTCATCTGAGAGCTGAGTGGCAGATTAGGCCTGATCTCCACAGAAAGATGATTCATCTGGTCATGAGCAACGTTTCCTCAGGGGTGAGTCCTGATAGCCTCCTGGGGGCTTGCACCCCTGAAACTCACCCTGCTTCCTCCTGCAGGTGGTTTGTGTCTGGGCCCCCGTGGCCTTCCCCACACTGTGTCTCTCGCACAGTAGTACAGGGCCGTGTCCTCCCTCAGGCGGCTCATTTGCAGAGAGAGCGTGTTCTTGCTGTTGTCTCTGGAGATGGTGAATCGGCCTTCACAGAGTCCGCATAGTATGTACTACCACTAATACTAATGTGTGAGACCCACTCTAGGCCCTTTCCTGGAGCCTGGCGGACCCAGCTCATATAAGAGTTGCCAACATTGAATCCAGAGGCTGCACAGGAGAGTGTCAGGGATCCACCGGGCTGCACCAAATCTCCCCCAGACTCCACCAGCTGCACCTCACATTGGACCCCTGCAAACACAAAGACATCCTGGTCAGGAAACTCTCCTCACACAGAGGATCTGCTTCTCCCATCTCTACCATGCTCTGTGTCTCTGTCACCCGTGAGTTACCTCCTATCACAGCCACCAGGAGAAGCCAGCTTAGCCCACACGCCATGTTGGTTCTGTGTGAATCAGGATGGAGCCCCTGGGAACCCCTGAACTGACTCCTCTCCTGGAGCTGAGGCTGGCCTGGCCTGTTTACATCATAGCACGGAGAGGATCATTTGCATATCCTCCTCCTACATAAGTTCTGTTTGAATCTAAAGAGTAAGAGAAGGACTCCAGAGTAAGTATCAGGTTCAGGGGGTGACTTGTGACCTAGAAAAGATTCTATCATGCAATTATTATATGACAACAAATTTAATTTAATATATTTTGTCCTTATTTTTGATGACTATCATGTAATATCTACAGTCATACTTCTGTTTTATGCACCATTTGTAACTTAAAAACTTAAATACTTTATACCATATTCTCATAACGCATTGCAAGAGTTGGTCCCATTATTGAGACAAAAGTAATCCACTGAATGACACCAAGTTATGAATGAGTTGGGAACACAGAATTGAAACAGAATCAGGAGTAAGGCAGAATGGCCAGACAGCATAGCCCTGATATCTGGGAAACCTGAGCCATGATCCTGTGTCTGCTCTGTCTCTGATGTTTCTCCCAGAGGAAACATCTTTGTGCTTAAAGATGTTTGTCCTGATATCAAAGGACCTCAGATGTGTAAAAGCTTAGCTCAGATAGACTAAGTCAGGCAGCTAACCTAAGAATGTAGTTTTTCTGATGATTCCTGGTTCTAAGTGATAACTCTCACTGAGTTTGGGCATTCGAAGCTCTCACTCCACGAGCCTGTTAGTCCCTTGACCCCCACCCCTTCACTCTTAAATCTATCTTTAAAATACTCACAGCATCCCATGGTCTGTCCCTGTTCACCAGGATTTGTCTCCAATAACAAGAGATGTAGAGGCAGCAGAGGGGTAAGCTTCTTCCCTTGCATTGGGTGATCAAGGTTCACTCTTTGCACTTCGTATGGTTTCCCATGCCCCACCAGGAGCGACTCCTGAGTATAAAGCCATGAGTATAACCAGAGTGGCACAACAACAAATACAAACCAACAGAGACTGAAGGATAGCACAGTGGCTGGGCACTTGCCTTGCACACGGCTGACCCAGCTTTGAACTCTAGTTTCCCATATGCTTCTCCCTGCAATTTCAAGAGTAATTGCTGAGTGTAGAGTCAGGAGTAATCCCTGAGAAACGCCAGGTATATCCCCAAAACCAGAAAATAACTCACAAATAAAGCCAAGCAAAATATGGGCTAGCTGCTGTCAAGAACTTCTTTCCTGTAACGAGAACCAATTGTATTTATTCTGAATTTAGCCTTTACCTGGAAGATGTTGGAAACTAGTGTGCATGGAGGTGCATGGGGTGTGACTCTTTTCATCAGCCCGATCCCACGTCTCCTTCTTACCCTGTCAATATTTGATTAGCAGTAAAAACCACAGGAGGCCATGCCCTACACAGAATACTGATTATAGATCATTAATGTTTCATGAGCGCTGGTATATATGGACACCTGTGCCGTGATCATGACACCCAAAACAGTGGATGAATCCCTCACCCAGTGTTTCCCCCTGGCCCATATTATTCCCCCCCCCACCCCACGCCTCACCCCTCCCTCATGTTCTCTGCAGTGCTTCCTGTTTGTGTAAGTATATGTAGGGTGTGATAAGGAGATTCACTCTCAATAGTCTTCCACTCTTGGGATCTATTAAGGGATTTTACTCATGAATAAAGGCGTCGTGGATTGCTTTCAATAGTGGCCCTTTAAATAGGTCACAAGAGCTTTCAAGAAGGAGAAAAATGAGGAAAAGCTGTTCTACATCTTACATGAATATCAAAGAGAAAGCTATACAAATAATAACAAACAGGAAAGTACCGATTAATACTCACCCTGTCAGGCGTTGGAGTCCTGGGGGCTTGGTAGGGTGAGTGTGAGTTGGGAGAGTGAGGGTTTAACTGAGAGTGGAGCTGCTCTGGGAGTGATGGGGAGGAGTCCCAGGAAAGACGCTGGAACTGGGCATGGATAGGAGTGATGGATGTTATGGAGGCTGAGTGTCTCTGTATTTTGACAGAATATTGGCCCACGTGGGTTTCTAACACATGGTGACACTCTGGCCCTGGTGGGCAGAGGCCTTTCCCAGGTGGCTCCCGAGTGCCCTCTGGTGGTGCGCAGCTCCTCTGCAGCTGCTCCCGTGTCCCCTGCAGGAGTTGGTGTCTGGGCTCCCCTGACATATCCACAGTTCCCTACAGAGTCACACCTCCAGGTTCACCTGCTCTCAGGCTGCTCCCCTGCAGGCAGATCACCGGGTTCCTGGGTCTCTGGAGACGGTGAATCAGCCCCCCGCAGAGAGTCAAGGGTTGATTGTCCTGCCACAGTCTTCTCCTTTCCCAGGGTCTGGTGATCAGGTCATCCAGGAGCTGCTGACTAGAGTCTGCACTGGAAAGACTTTGTCTCTGTCTCTGTCTCTATCTCTGTCTCTGTCTCGCTCCCTCTCTCTCTCCCTCTCTCTCCCTCTCTCTCTCTCTCCTTTCTCTCTCTCTCTCTCTCTCTCTCTCTCTCTCTCTCTCTCTCTCTCTCTCTCTCTCTCTCTCTCTCTCTCTCCAGGTTAGGCCTTCAGTGATTATACCTTCTTAATTGAGATCGGAGCCTTCCACATTACTTCCCACCCAATGTCCAATTTTCTGTGCTAATCCTGTTTGATTGAGTTATAAAGTTTTTGATAGTCGCTCCAGAAAATCCACAGTTTTTAACGGGGAAATATAGCTGAAGTTAAATCTTTAACTGGTGGCAGCTTTGGGGCATGTGTGTGAGTGCCTGGGCTTCCAGAAGTACAGAAAGATGGCGGGCATGTAACGTAAATATAAATCAGAGGAACAATGAGAGATATCATGGCGAAAGTCCTACATCAGGAAAAGACTCAAAAGAATAAGAGTTGGGATGTTGTCAAAAGCAAATCTGTTTCCTCATTAGCTTGGAATGTTGTCTGATTTGATGTCTATGAAAAACAGTAGGAGATTTCTCTAAAAAGTGAAAATAGAGTTTTTATATAACAAACTGATTCAAGCTAGATACCTTCACCTAAAGGTGAAAATATCAAATTAAGATAACATAAACTGAAGCATTTGATATACTGGCTAGGACACGGAAATGATCTTAATGCTTAATGTCAGGTTCATGGGTAATAATTTGTGGGGTATATACAAAAAGGGATACTGAGCAGTAGTTAAAAAAAAAGACAAAATAGCAGCATTTTCTGCACCATGAATGGAACTAGAGAATATTACATTGAGTAAATTTTGTCAGAGGGAGAAGGACAAATTCAACAATCTCATTCAACTGTGGTACACAGAGAACAGAGCGTCAGCATGGACATTATGCAATGTTAATGGCCCCTGAACCCTAACCACAGTCTGGGGTTTCTGAGAGGAGTCTGGTGGGAGCTTATATCACTGGGAAGAAGAGGCTGAACACAGGGGCCATAGCAGAGTGTGGGGGTCTGTGGGAATTTGGTGCTAGGAATAGTGCAGGGAGCTTGTGATTCACAAGCATCAACACCCAGACTATTGTCATCATGTTTCCTCAGTGACAATAAAGGATAGAGTGGGAGAAGCCTCTTCTTTCTGTATACAGGAATGATATTTATTGGATGAAAAATCAATGTCACCTGACCTAGCAGGACAGACAGTCTCAGTGTCTCTCTGAGACTGACTCTGAGACAGGAAGAGGAAAACACTAATTTGTATTAGAAGAGGAAGAGCTAAAATGTATATACTTGGTTTTTTTAAGTTTGTAAAAATATAATAAAGAGGAAAATGATTCTCCCAAAAGAAGAAATATATGTAAAAACAAATGAAAAAGAAAAAAAAGAAAGTGACTTCTTACTGGCCCTTTTCCCCCTTCCCTTGGCACAGCCCTGGATCACCTGGAGCAGAGCGCCCCCTGGTGGCCACATTCACCCCTGCAGCTCCCCCATCTCCCTCAACAGGTTGTGTCTGGGCTCACAGGGACTTGCCCTCTCTGTGTGTTTTCTGGCACAATAATACACGGCTGTGTCCTCAGTTACTGACTTGCTCAGTATTAGGTAAACCTGGTTCTTGGAGGTGTTCCTAGAGCTGCAGAGTCAGGACTGATGACTTGGCTTATAGCATGTTCTTCCATCATACCCTAGCATCAACCCAATCCAGAACCTTTCCAGGGGTCTGGCGACTCATAGTCGGTTAGAGAGAATCCAGAGACAGACCTAGCAGGTGAGGGACAGCGTCTGCGAGGGCGTCACCAGGCTTGGTCCCGACTCCTGCAGCTGTACCTGGAACAGGACACCTGGGGACAGAGACCCACAGTGAGTCACGGGCTCAGAGGCCAAATGCCTACCTTGAAGCCTATGTCCAGGGGATACTCACATCCAGAAGCTGCCACCAGAAAGAGGAGGAAACAGCGCTGATGCATGTTCCTGCCCATGAGGTCCATGATCTCAAAAACTGTGTCAGGGGCGAGGGAGTCCAAGTTGGGATGAGTGTGAACGTGGTTTTAATCCTGGGTCACGAGTGCAGAATGGCATGGGGCAGCCTCTGTACAGAAAGGAGAGGGCCCGGGGGAGGCTGGTGTGTGAGCTTCCTGGAGGAGGTGCTGACTGTGGCTCAGAGTGCTCAGGCCTGTCCCTGGGGTCCTGTCAGAGCCAGGCCTCTTCCTACAGCACAGGAAACGTGCTGAGGAGCTCTCAGGAAACAGGAATTTCTCAGGGGGAGATGGCAGCTTGGTAGGAGAGTCCCCGTTTCTCAGGTCCCTGATGACTAAACCCAGACCCCCAGGGCCTCTAGAATGTAGAGAGTGTCCCTCGGTGGTGCATCATGTTCTCCTACTGCAAATGGAAAACCTGGAACCAAACAGGCAGTGTAGCTGGCACAGGAAATTCTGACTTAGCTCCGTCCAATCCATGGTAGTCAATTTTAACTCTATTTACTCTCTTATCTTCCATGAACATTCCTTACCCTGAAGCAGCATCATTTCCTAATTTCAAGTTTGTTATTAGGATGGATTTTTTTTTAAATTTTCACTGTTAATGGTTTTGCATTGGGACAAGGAAGATGCTTCTGCCTACGTGACCTTCCTGGTGTGGTTGGACTGGATAACAGCACCTAAACCTGGCCAGCCCTGTGTACAACTCGGTGTCCAAAAGATAATCATGAACTTCAGGACCCTATTCTCAGGGTTCATCACTGAAGAATCTCAACTAATGTTTGATGCTTAGAAAGACCCAGTAAAGGGTCCTCAGCACACAATCTATTGGGCCAGAGGTTTGGTCTTTGTGTAAAGACTCACACATGTTACAAATGTACAGTGTGCAAGCCCTGAGCAGTAACACGTGAGGCCCTACCCAAATGGATGTAACCTAGACACACTCTGAGTCACATAAGTGTACTCGTAATTCCATGGATCACCAGAGTGTCGAATTAAATCTATGGAACCAGAAACTGTGTTTTATAATTTGATGTTTTAAAAAGTCAGCATTTGGGGCTGGAGCAATAGCACAGCAGGTAGGGCATTTGCCTTGCACTCAGCTGACCTGGGTTCAATTCCCAGCAGCCCATATGGTTTCCCAAGCAGCACGAGGATTAATTCCTGAGTGCATGAGCAAGGAGTAACCCCTGTGTATTGCCAGGTGTGACACTAAAAGCAAAAAAAAAAAATTAGCATTAAATATCAAAAGTTATCAAAACACCCATCAAGTTAAACAAGATTCTACCAAAAATAAACACAGAAATAGACAAACAGCAACTCAGGGAACATGATTATTGAGAAGGGTGAGTATTAAACCTCATGTACCTGATGACTCTAACAGAATTAATAAACATTCTCTTATATAAAGCACATGACTCGCCGTGACTCTGTCCCAGAGCACCTGCAAGCCCAGGACGGTGAACCCTCACAGATCCGACACCACCTGCACTGTTTCTGTGAGTTCCACCACTGGCAGCAGTTCCAAGGGAGCTGGACCCCCGACCTCACATATGGTCTGGAGACGATGAGGAGATGAACAAAGATGGGACTGTTTCCTAAAGATGCAACATAGACTACAGGGAACATTCTTTTTTTAAAGAATCATTTATTTTTTAAATTTTATTGAATCACCATGAGCTACTTACAAGTTTTCATGTTTGGGTTACAATCACACAATGATCAAACACCCTTTCCTTCACCAATACACATTCCTCATCACCTATCTCGCCAGTATACTCCCCCTTCCCTGCCCTCCCCTTGCCTCCATGGCAGACGATATTCCCCATACTTTTTCTCTCTAGTTTTGGACATTATGGTTTGCAATACAGGTACTGAGAGGTTATAATGTTTGGTCCATTATCTACTTTCAGCACAAATCTCCCATCCGGACTGATTCCGCAAGCCACCATTTTCTTAGTGATCTCTTCTCTATTCCATCTGCCTTCTCCGCTCTAATCATGAGGTGGGTTTCCAGCTATGGAGCAATCCTCCTGGTCCTTGTATCTACTGTCCTTGGGTATCACCCTCATGTTATGTTATTCTATACTACAAAATGAGTGAAATCTGTCCCTCTCTTTCTGACTCATTTCACTTAGCATGATAATCATCCAAATCCAAGTAGGCTTGGAGATCTCGGCCCCGGAACCCGCGTGACTTTGTCCCTCTGCCAGTACCTTCATGTATGCTGGTGAAGGGACGGGTGTTGGAACATTATATGTTTGAAATTTAGTCATGAACAACTTTGTAATTGTGTATCTCACGGTTCAATTCAAAATAAGTAAGTTTAATTTTCTTAAAATGATGGATATCTAGTCATTATGTAAAAATAATATTTTCCAAATATGGAAAATCTATATTGAAAGAGCTATGCTTGGAATATCACGTTTCACTCAAATGAGAGAAAGAATCCAGAGTTCCGACCTCCGTCGACGATCAAGAATCAGGGACGCTGTTTCGTTTGCCAAGGTGCCAAAAATCAGATGGGCTGGTCACGTAATGAGATTTAGAAACGACCATTGGACTAGAGCTGTTACCGACTGGATTCCACGGGATGTCAAAAGACCTCGTGGCCGCCCACCTACCAGATGGTCAGCCTTCTTCATCAAGATCATGAACGATCGGTTTGAGGCTCTTCGTGTTCCTAGAACGAACAGACGCCATTGGGCTACACTAGCATGCGACAGGGACAAATGGAGACGTTACTGGCGCCCGCCTCTGACGCTCTGAGGAGGAAGTCCGGAGTATCCGCGTCCCTGTCGTCTCCTCACCCGGCACAGCTGCAACCCCCTCAGGTTTTTGACACACTCAGGATGTGGTTGTCACACTGTGTCTCTCGCACAGTAATACACAGCTGTGTCCTCAGTGCTCAGCCTGCTCAGTTCCATGTAGGCTGTGTTCTTGGACTTGTCTGCAGTGAGTGTGAGTCTGCCCTGGAACTTTGGGGCGTAGATTGTAACACCACTGTTAGGGTTTATCCATCCCATTCACTCGAGCCTTTGTCCTGGGACCTGCCGCACCCAGTGCATCCAGTAGCTGGTGAAGGTGTATCCGGATGCCTTGCAGGAGATCTTCACTGATGTGCCAGGTTTTCCCATCTCAGCCCCTGACTGCACCAGCTGCACCTGGGAGTTCACAACTGTGGACAGCAGACAGGAGTGGGTGGACTCCACTTGACTGGCCCCGTTCCCTCAGCCCAAGACATAGTGATGCTTACCTGCAGCCACTGCCACCAGAAAGAGAATTCTCCAGGTCCAGTCCATGGTGGGGAACGTGCACTCAGGTGCTTCTGAAGGTGTGAGTGTGCCTGCTGTGTGAGGCTGTCAGGACTCAGACACATCTGTATTTAACTCAGTGTCCCTTGTGTAATTTGCATATTCATGAGGAAGTAGAACTCATAGCTGAAGGCCTGGTTCAACCTGAGAAGGGGCTGGTGGAAGTCACCGGGTCCATCCTCAAGGGGAGTGAAGAGGTCCACGGTCTGATCCTTCTTTGGGGAGATGAGATCCTACCCTTTCCCAGGACTCTGTGCACACAGAGCTCCGCCTCCGGAGGCCAAGCCCTTTTAGGACCTTCCATTCAGGGCCTCCCCCCCCCCAACGTCTGTATGGCCTGAAAACATCTGGACACTCCTGGGCTTTGAGGTTATTTCTGGAATCCTTTCTCTCTGTGTCCTTCTCTCCCCAAGGGATACTTTCCAAGGGAAAACTCCCCAAGGTATACTACAATGAGACTACAGAACCATCTTTATGCCCCAGTGGTTTCCATTGGCGATATTAAGAAGTGCAGAAACACCACCTGTATACAAATTTTACTGCCTTATGATATGATAAATGTTCCTCCCCAAACATAAGTATGCACAATTTCTTCGGGTGACCTATACTTAATTTAATTTTGGTTATTTCAAGAAAGCAAAATTTAATTTTGGAGTTTTAAAATTTTATTATTATTTTTTAAATTAAATCACCATGAGATACACCATTAAAAAGCTGTTCATGATTAGACTTCAGTCATACAGTATTCGTGTTTCTGAGGAGAAGCACCTTAAGCCTGCAATTATGTGCTCTTGGGACTTGGCGTCCCCTGCAGCTGGTCCCCACCCTGTACAGAGAGCCTCTGGGATCTCAGCGGCATTAACCTCTTGGCATCTCTATCAGAGGATTGACTCCTGGGCCTTCACTTCAGAAGCTTGTTCACAAATGATATTCTTTTATGCATCTCGTTTGGGTTTTGAGCCATACCCGGAAGTTCTGAGGGCTTACTCCTTTCTCTTTGCTCAGAATCCCTCAAGTAGATGCATCCTAGTAAAATATTGTCAAATAAAATAGTTATGTTGTCATATTTATGTTGCCAAGGCGTCAAAAATCAGATGGGCTGGTCACGTAATGAGATTTAGAGACGACCGCTGGACTAGAGCCATTACTGACTGGATTCCATGGGGCATCAAAAGACCGCGTGGCTGCCCACCTACCAGATGGTCAGACTTCTTCATCAAGATCATGAACGATAGGTTTAAGGCTCTTCGTGTTCCTAGAACGAAAAGATGCCACTGGGCTACACTAGCATGCGACAGAGACAAATGGAGACATTACTGGTGCCCGCACGAGCAAATAGACAATTAACTGGAAGTCATGTGATCAAGTGATCAAATAGTTATATACATATAAAAATTGTAGGAGGCACTGAGTGTTCTTTGCTGAGATTATGTAAAAATGATACACTGAATAATTCAGTAAAATAAAAATAATATAAACCATCAAACTAAGAGTATTTAAGTATTACATAAAGATTTTTAACACAAATTTTATATTAAATCCGCTGTTAATGAAGACCTTAAGAATGAGGCAAGAGTGTAACACAGCTGCCAACAAGTTTATTCTATAGCTATATTAGTGGAACAAATATAAACAAAAAAGAAATGACTAGAATAAGATAAATAAAGCTTTATAACTTATATGTTTTGATCTCTGATTTTTTTCAGTGACATAGAATAGTATTATTTAAAGAAAATTACTTAGAGAAATGCAAGGGTAGAGAAAAAGAGAGTACATGGGCTTCTCCAACTGGGGAAAGTCATTGAGTTCTGATTTCTGGTCAGACATGCTGGAAGTCTAGAAAACGTCTTTCTACCCAGCACAAGTGAAAATCTGAACAAGTGAAACTCGGAGATTCACTTTCTGTTTTTTAGTGAATACCAGGAAAAGAGAGATGGAGAGAGAAGTAAAATAATATTATCTAAAGAAATTTGCTTAGAGAAATTCAAGGTTTATGTTTGTGTGTCAGAGAGAGAGAGAAAGAGAGAGAAAGACAGAGACAGTGAGACAGACATACACAGAGAGAAAGAGAGATGGCATAGGATTAACAGAAAAGTTAAAGACAGCCCGCCCACACACAAAATCTGTTCATCTTTATGTGAGCCATCTGTCTCCTTTATTGATCCCTAGTATCATATATGGGCTCTCTCTCTCTCTCTCTCTCTCTCTCTCTCTCTCTCTCTCTGGTCTATGAATTGTAATACAGACACTGAAAGGTTATCATGCATATCCCTTTAGCTACTTTCAACACTCAGTTCTTGTCCAGAGTGATCATATCTAACTCTTCCTATCATACTGATCCTTCTCTGTCCTTTGCCCTTCACACAACACTTGTAGCAAGCTTCCATCCTTTGACCAGTCCTTCTGGCCCCAGTGTTTTCTAGCCTCTTATTAATTTTATAAAAAAAAAGTTTAAATCCCACATAAGAGTGCAATTATTCTATATCTGTTCCTATCTGTCTGACTCATTTCACTCCGCCTGATACTTCCCATGTCCTTCCATTTATAAATAAATTTCATAACTTCATTTTTTCTGGTGGCTACATAGTATTCAATTGTGTAGATGAACTCTATTTCATCCAGTTTTCTGTTCTAAGACTCTCAGTGATTGTTTTAGATTTGGTAATTGTGAATAAAATATTGTGATACAGTATTATAGGCATGCAAATATATTTTCAAATTAGAGTTTTGGATACTTTGGGGTTAAAGACTATAGTGAAATTTTTGGGTCATACAGAAACTTAATTCTTAGTATATTGGGCAGTATCCTACTTTTTTCCAAAGAGGTCAATCCCGTTGCTGTTCCCACCAGCAGATAATGAGGATTGCCTTTCCCCCACATCTATGCTAACACAGAACGTTTTGGTTCTTTGTGATGTGTGCCCTTCTCCCTGGTGTAAGCTAATATTTCATTATTGTTTTGATTTGCATGTTTCTGATAAGTGACGGTGAAAATTTGTTCATACATTTTTCTGCCTCCAAGTCTACTTTAAGATGTATCTGTTTAAAATCCCAAATTTAGATGAGGTTTATTTTTTTGTTATTAGGTTTTACAAGAGCTTTATATATGTTTTATTAATCTTACATCAGACAAGCAGGCCCAGTAACGTCTCCATTGGAGACTTTGTTGTTACTGTGTCTGGCATATCAAATACTCTCGGTAGCTTGCCGGGCTCTCCGAGAGGGGCGGAGGAATCGAACTCGGGTCCGCTCGAGCAAATCGACGATCAACGGGAGGGCCTTTACCTTTTACATCAGACAAGAGGTGGGCAGATATTTTTCCCCAGTTTTTTGGTCGTTTTTTGATTCTGATCAACATTTCATTGACATTTATTGGGCCATTTAAAACAGATAGACTAACAACAAAAAGCATGAAATGGGTGAAAACTTTAGCTCCACGTTGATACCAAAATAATTAGTTTATAAGAGGGAGATTTAAAAAAGAAGGCAGAGAATCATGTGTTTGAACTAAGCTGAGATTAACCATTTGCTGGTGACACAAAACGTTTGTCATAGGCTGACCACAATCACAAACACAGTCACCGTCAATGTTGAGTGTACAAACAGCCAAGAGAGTCGGTGAGTCCTCAGGTGGAATTGTGATCAATGTGAGTGGATCATTGCAGGTTCAGAGTCAGGACACACCTCAAGTGTGTTCACAGCGCAGGGCCTCACTCAGCCTCTGTGGACACAGCAAGGTCCTAGGATGTGGGTTCTCCTACTACAAGCAACAGGTGAAACAAGATCAACTCTGAACTCACTCCCCACTGCCTTCTCAGAGAGTCACAAGGTTCAGCACTTCTCCATCGGACAAGATGAGTCTAGGGTACTTTATGTGTCTCTTGGAAACCCAAAAGCAGCAACTAGTGGAGATGATCATAGTCGTGTTCATGGCAGCACCAAGTATGGTAGCCAAGATGCAAACACAACACACAATTGCAGTGTTCAGTTCTGTCTGTGACTCCTCATTCAGTTGTGGAGTTCGTCCTTTCTCTCCTTCAGTTCTGTTCAAAGAACAGTGATCGTTGTTTCCTTCCTTCACTCCCTGAGATTCCCGAGTCTCCCTGTCGGTGTTTTCTTCAAGTCAGAGAGCACTGAGAGTATTGTTGCTCTCTGCACACCCACAGAGCATCGGATGTTCTGATGTTCTTACCTGGATTCAGTCCACATTCATTAAACAATCAAATTATGTTTTCATTGTTCCTTGTGCTCTGTGGGAGCTGAGAATGTAAGTACCTGGTGGTCTGGGCATGGATTGGGTGAAGTTCCTCACTCTATCCAGCTAGGTCTGTGACTCTAGTGACTTCTGGCAGCCACACAGCTTGTGGTGTTTTCTCAGTGGGCCTGGGAGGGCCAGAAGTAGGTTGGCAGGAATAACTGTGGCTTATGGTGCTGACGGAGCCTCACTGAGACCTGTGATATCATCTGGGGAACAGGCTTTAAATGATATCATGAAGCTATAGAAATTAACCTGGTGAGTTTCAGGAATATAAACTCTCAGTCCAATAGTGTCAAATTGAGAGCCCAGAATAAATCCTTAGATCTTTTACGGTGAAATCTTTGGGAAAAAAATCCATCCTATGGAGTAAAGAAAGGAAAATCTTTTCAACAACTAGTGTTGCAAAAACAACACCACATATAAAAATAGCAATAGAAGATAGAATTGATATCTCACACCAGATGCAGAATTTAATGAAAGTGGAGTTATGGTCCATAGCAGAATCTTTAAGACGCACAGAGACAAATCTTGGCTGGTATCTTCATTACACTGATCTTAGAGGGCTCATCTATAATTTCATTCCATTGGCAGAGACAAGAGAAACTAAAATAAATAAATGGAACTAAATCAATTAAAAGATTTTAACAGCTATGTAAATGACATTAAAATTAATGTACTCTACTGACTGGGAGTAACATGTATCCACCAAACATCAAAGCCAACCTAATACCTAAGTATTCATAGCACTCAACAAGCTCAACATCAGAAAAAAATCACCATTAAAATGGTGTGGAAAATAAACAGATACTTTCCTAAAGTAACATTCCTATGGGCCGTAGGCATATGAAAGGGTGTTAATCAACATTTACTATAAGTGAAATATTAATATAAAGGATAATGAAGCTCATCTTTCCTCCTCACTGAGAGTGGCTTATAGCAAATATACTGGAAACAACCAGTGTTGGAACATTGTCAAAGGGAATACTGTTTCCATGTTTGTGAGAATTTATCTATGGAAAACACTATGAGATTTGTCTAAAAAGTGAAAATAGTGATTCTATTTTTGGTACCTTCACACAAGCATAAAACATTAATTTCAGAAAATCTTTGTAAACATATGTCCATTGCAACATTTAATATAGTGTCCAGGGATAGAAACAACCCTAATGCTTCATGACAGTATCATGGATAAGAAGTTGCGGTGTATATACAGAGTGGGAGACTGTGCAGTTATAATAAACGACAAAATATCAGTGTTTTCTGCACCATGGATTGAACTAGAGAATATCAGATTAAATCCCAGGAAGAATTGTCAGGGGGAGAGAGAGTCCGAGTTGGGGTGAGTGTGAACGTGGTTTTAATCTGGGTCCCCCATGCAAATTCAAACAATCTTATTCACCTGTGGTAGACAGAGAACAGAGCGTCAGGATGGACAGGATCCAATGATAACGCCCCCTGCATCCTAACCACACTCTGTGGTTCCTGAGAGGAGTCAGGTGGGGGCTCAGATAACTGGGAGGAAGAGGCCGAGCACAAGGGCCACAGCAGAGTGTGGGAGTCTGTGGAGATTTGGTGCTGGGAGAAGTGCAGGAAGTTTGTGACCCACCAGCATCAATACTCAGACTATTGTCATCGTGTTTCCTAACTGACAATAAAAAAGATAATGGGATAAATCTCTCGTCTTTGAAAAGGAATGACCTTTATTGGAGGAAAAATCGACCTCACCTTACCTAGCAGGACACAAAAAACTCTAGTGGATTCTGAGACAAGAAGAGGAATAAACAATTTTGTACTAGAACAGGAAATAATCACTAAAATGTACATATTTGGATTATTAAAGGTTTTATATATTTCAAGAAAAGAGAAAGAAAGCACCCTCTTTACAGGACCCTCTCGTCCTGCCCCTGGCCAAAGCCCTGGGGTCCCAGGAGAAGATCGCCTCCTGGTGGTCACACACACCTCTGCACTCCCCTGTCTCCTTCAGCTGGTTTGTGTCTTGGCTCATAGGGACTTGCCCTCACTGTGTCTCTTGTACAATAATACACTGCTGTGTCCTCAGTTACTGAGTTTCTCAGTTTCAGGCAAACTTGGTTCTTGGAGGTGTCCCTTGAAATGCTGACTTGGGACTGAAGATTTGGGTTATAGTATGTGCTTCCATCACTCCATATACCACCAATCCAATCCAGCCCCTTTCCAGGGACCTGGCAGACCGAGTAGACAGCATAGCTGGTTAGAGAATCCAGAGACCGAGCAGGTGAGGGACAGCACTGCGAGGGCATCACCAGGCTTGGTCCTGACTCCTGCAGCTGTACCTGGGGCAGGATACCTGGGGACAGAGACCCACAGTGAGTCACGGGCTCAGAGGACCCATACCCACCTTGAAGCCTCTGTCCAGGGGATACTCACATCCGGGAGCTACCCCAGAAAGAGGAGGAACCAGCGCTGGTGCACTTTCCTGCCCTCGAGGTTCATGATCTCAGACAACTTGTCAAGGGGAGAGAGATTCCGAGTTCTGGTGTGAACATGGTTTTAATCCTGGGTCCCCATGCAAATCCCATGCAGATTTTCATGGGGGAGCCTAAGTAGAGAAAGAAGGAGACCTGGGGGAGGCTGGAGTGTGGGATCCCCCTGGAAGGAGATTCTGCCTGTGGCCCAGAGTACTCAGGCCTCTCCCTGGGGCCCTGTCAGAGCCGGGCCTCTTCCCCCAGCATAGGAAACGAGCTGAGGAGCTCTCAGGAAACAGGAATTGCTGAGGGGGAAACGGCAGCTGGGGAGGAGTGTCCCCATGTCTCAGGTCCCTGATGACCAAACTCAGCTCCCCCCTTCCCCCCAGGGCTTCTACCCTAAAGACAGTCCCCTGACCCTCCATTACCCTGTGAATTTGCATTTATTGTTCCTCTGTTACCTCAAAATTTGGGGGAAACAGTCATTGTCGTTTCTTCAGGCAGTTCAGACAGACCTAGGTCCAATCCTTGGTCTATAAAGTCACAGTAGTTTATTCACTTACTCACCTTTGATGAAAATTTTTCACTTATAGCTGCTTCCCTTTGAAACATACAAGGTGCTTATGGGGAGGATTTGTGCATTCTCTCTGGTGATGAGTCTGTGTTGGGACAAGGAAGAGCTTCTTCCTAGATTACCTTCTTCGGGTGTGCTTGGCCAGTCCAGGAGCACCTGAACCTGCTCTTCCCTGTGTATAAATCCCCACCCAGAAACTCAGAACCCTGTTCTTGGAGGTATTCACGGAGGAATTGTATCAGTTCTTGAAAGGGTTATTGGTGTGTGTGTGTGTGTGTGTCTGTTGGAGGGGTTTGTGGGTGGAGGCTCAGGACACAAACTGTTGAAACAAAATACTGCTTCTGATTATGAGATACATACATTTGACTAAGGTTCAAGTGTCATAAGCAGACAGTATGTGGCCCTACACACTCCACACCAATGAATGGAGTCCATTAAGTGTGCTGTGTCCAATAAGTTTACCCCTAATTCCACAGAGAGCCAGAGGACTGAGATAATTATTCATTACCAGAAAATACACTCTAAAATTTTGGGGGGTTGGTCTTATTGTTAGTTTTGTGGGTGGATTACCATGACTTGCAGCATTGTTCATGATTAAATTACATGCCTATATGTTCCAAGAATAATCTCTTCACTCGTATCCACTTCCACACACCAATGTCTTCAGACACTCAAACCCTGCCTCAGTGCCAGGAAGTTATTTTCCTTTTAGGCATTTTTGGGTTAAGTCTTGCCATCATACATAATCCCACACTTTTTTTTATTAACCACAGTGAGAAACCCAGTTACAAAGTTGTTCAAGTTGTTCATGATTGGGTTTCAGTCATATCATGGTCCACAGCTGTTCCGACCACCAGTGTGCCCAGTTTCCCTCCTCCCCAGCTCCCTGCCTGCTTCTCTAGTAGGTTTTTATCTCTCTCTCTCTGTCTCTCTCTCTGTGTCTTTTATTTTGCAATACAGATCTTATCAAAGTCTGATTTTTGCTCTGACTATTTAAATGTATTTTGTTCAGGCAGTTGAATGTTAGATTCAATTATTCCATCTATGTTGCCACACTGTGCCTTGTAATAGGTGCATTTAGACCATTGATTTTGAGAAAGACTACAGTCTTGAGGTTTTGCCCTATCTTTCTTTAGAGGATTATTGTGTTTGCCTCCTCTTACAGTAGCTTCTTCAGTTTTTCTTTCAATATTGGTTTTTATATTCAATATTTTTTAATCCATGCTTAAGACCATTCTCCACAAGTTCAGACGAGCCTCACGCATGAAGGAACTGGCAGAGGAACCCAGGCATGCGGGACTCGGGGCTGAGATCTCCAAGCCTGCTCGGATCAGGACTGTGTCTCCTCCACCCAGATTCCCTGTCTTCCAGTAGGTAGGCGTTACACTCACTAACTGCCCCTTGCGCCGTGTTATCTCATCAACAGCCAAGACCCAGAGACTATAAAACCCAGCTCCCAAAAGCGAACAACACAGAGTCTCCTGCCCCTGTGCCTGGCTGTCCTCTCCTGGGCCCCTTGGAGGGGGCGGGTTGAGTTTCCCTCCCCATCCCGGGCAGAACCCCGGCAGCCAAAGACCTCCAGAACCAGCCACAGCCATGCTTAAGACCACTCTTCACACATTTGGATGAGCCTCACACATGAAGGAACTGGCAGAGGAACCCAAGCATGCAGGACCAGAGCCTGAGATCTCCAAGCCTGCTCAGATTGGGACTGGGCTTCCTCCACACAGATCCCCCATGTTCCAGTAGGTAGGCGTTACACTCACTAACTGCCCCAGCACCGTGTTATTCCATCAGTGGCCAAGACCCAGAGACTATGAAACCCAGCTTCCGGAAGCATGCGGCTGCATTCTTGGCCGCACGACCTCTTCTATTATCTAGTTCTTACTCTTGGAGAACCTGGCAGGCTATGTTACTGGCGCCTGCTTGAGGAAATGTTACTGGTGAAGGAGATGTTACTGGTACCTGCTTGAAGATATCGATGAAAAACAGGATAACAGTGAAACAGTGATACAGTGATTGTTTTTGAATGAAAATCTTAAATATTAATGATATCCAGTTTGAAGAGAAAGGTGTTTTTATATATAATATTTGCCTGGGATGACCCAAGAAATTCAAGCATTATCATTGAGTTAAATTTCATAAACATTTATGAAATGCTAAAACAAAGATACCTACTTTGGATACAGAGATGAAAGGTTAATAAGATATAGTTCCTGTTTTTAAGTGCTGTGTGGAATAACTGGGATGTCTGAGACAGTGCTTTGAATAAGAAATACAGGGAAATTAAATATTTACCTGAGTCAACATTTTTACCTAATTTTAGTCATAGTCCTCTCTGGAGCCTCTTAGGTGTCTATCCAGGCTGAATTTAAGTAGGTCATGGGGCTTCTATGTGACTAATCATCCTTATTTTACTTATTCAAAAAAAGAAAGCACTAGTCCCTTGGGATCTTATGACACTCTTGGGAGAGACAGGATAAGTTAAATTGGCCTAGAGTTTTCAGAATTGAGATATAAAGCATTTCATATCCATGTAGGTTAAATTTTTTGTTTACTTTTGGAGCACACCTAGCTATGCTCAGGCCTTCCTTCCGATGGTGCTCATGTTCACTTCTGGCAGTGCTCCGGGGACCATATGGCGTGCTCAGGATTGAACCTGGTCAAGTGTGTGCCAGGCAAGCGCCTTACCTGCTGTCCTGTCTCTCTGGCCCTAGGCAGATATATTTGCCAAGTGTTTTGTATGTTGGAAGAAAGGGCAGTGCTAACTCCACAGTGGGGAGTTTAGAATAGGGGTAGGTGCAGAATGTGAGCTCTGATAACAGATTTTAATAAGGTTTGAAGTAAATCTTTAGAGTCTTAACATCTTCGTGCTTAAGTTTCATCATGTATAAAACAATAATAGTTCCACCAGCCATGCCATTCTAGGTCACGCTGAAATGAAGTATGTCAGGATACTTATGTTTGGGACAATGCATGGCATTCACTCATAGTGTGTGGCTTATTATCAGATTTTGCTATGATTAATGATGGTGGCACCACGAGGAACTGCTTTTCTCTGTGTTTGCTTTATCCCTAAAATTCTCTCTTTCATTTTCCCTATTTAGCTACCCTTTTGGTACTCTCTATTCTGTTAAATTAAGTTTTATTTGGAAATATGTTAAAACATTAAGTAACATAAAATAACTCTTCGTAAGAAAAGCACAAAATTAAATTTTCAAAGGTGCTGCCATTTATTTGTTGCTTATAAGGCAGGAACTAATCAATTCTGTTTTATTGGTTTTCATCAAATTATGCATGCATACATGTCACTGTCACTGTCCTCCCAGTGTTCATCGATGTGCTTGAGCGGACCCAGTAACGTCTCCATTGGAGACTTTGTTGTTACTGTGTTTGGCATACCGAATACATCATGGGTAGCTTGCCCGGCTCTCCGAGAGGGGTGGAGGAATCGAACTCGGGTCGGCCATGTTGGCTGTGTGCAAGGCAAATGCCCTACCACTGTGCTATTGCTGAGGCCCTATAGCTCAGGGCTTAGAGCACTGGTCTTGTAAACCAGGGGTCGCGAGTTCAAATCTCACTGGGGCCTAAGGCAGACATATATGTAAAAATAAAGAATATTTTTGAGATACAGCTATAGCACAGTGGTAGGACGTTTGCCTTGCATGCAGCTGACCCGGGTTCGAGTCCTCCGCCCCTCTCAGAGAGCCCGGTCAGATACCAACAGTATCCCGCCCACACGACAGAGCCTGGCAAGCTCCCCGTGGAGTATTCGATATGCCAAACACAGTAACAACAAGTCTCACAATGGAGACGTTACTGGCGCCTGCTCAAGAAAATCGATGAACAATGGGAGGACAGTGTTACAGTGCTACAGTGCTATTGTGTTTGCATCTATGAAGTTTCCGAGCTGTATGCATGAATTCATGTATTTTTTTTTAAATGTGAATGAGAGTCTACTGGGTAAAGTATTCTTGGTGTTTATTTAACTGTATCCTACCATAGTCCTAGAACCCAGGGGACTCATTTGGTAGGTCTGCTACAAATCGCAGGACCCTGGGTTTATACCCACACTCAGCTGTTACCCCTCAGAACAGGGAGCCAGATGGGGATCGGCGGGATGAGTCTCCACACAAGGCCCAGGACACGCTGTGGCCGCACAGCAATCAAGAGGCTTCAGCACTCCAACACTGTTCACTTCACACCACACCCCTCTTTTTGTCTGAAGTGTGAGTGCACATTCTGCTGGGCCCATACATCTGGAGAGAGGCCAGTAGTCTGAGGATGATAGAAAGCAGGGCAGGGAGAGAGAAGGAGAGAAAAGGGAGGGAGAGAGAGAGGGAAGAAGAGGGAGGGAGAGAGGGAGATAGAGTCAGAGAGAGAGGGAGAGAGAGGCAGAGAGAGGGAGGGAGAGAGAAGAAGAGAGAGGGAGAGGGATGGAGAGAGAGGGAGAGAGGGAGAGGGATGGAGAGAGGGGGAGAGAGGGAGGGAGAGGGAGGGAAAGGGAGAAAGAGGGAGAGAGAGGGAGAGAGAGGGAGAGAGAGGGAGAGAGGGAGAGTGAGAAAGAGAGAGAGGGAGAGAGAGTGAAAGAGAGGGAGAGAGAGGAAGAGAGGGAGAGAGTGAGAGAGAGGGAGGGAGAGAGGGGGAGAGATGGAGAGAGAGAGAGATGTAGGGGTAGAGTGTTGCCTACTGACCAAGTAAAAGAATGCTTGATTTTTCATTCCCCCTTTGTCCTGCTCAAAGCGGGGCAACTTCCCAGTACAGGAGGTTTCAGTTTGGGGAAAATGCACCCTCGTAAATGATTTGTAAATGATGTATGAGGAACAGCACAATCTTTGCAGATATGTCAAAGCTATATCAAAGCAGGTCGTTCTGACCAATAGCATTATGTCGAAAGGGTCACCAGGTGGCTGACCAATGGTGCATGGCTCTGCTCATTGTCCCATCCACTTTCCCACGTCCCATCCCCTTTCCTTTCTTTTGGGTGGGCTGTGGAAACATACATAAGTCTGTACCTATGCTCTGAATAAACGCACGCATTCATGCCATCTCCTGAATGACGGAACCCTGTGTGACTCGAGTGCTGATTTCACCCTGACGGTCCTCCCCTGGCTCGGCCCCGCAGCGCCGGATGCGGCAGGAGAGAGTAGAAGGGAGGAGAAGCCGGTACCTGATGCAGGAGCCCTGGAAGGTTCTGGAATCACTGATCCCCGCTGCTGGGCCTGTGGAGCTGATTCTGGTTAAGGGGGCAAAGGTCCCGCAGCCCTGCCCTGCCCCTCCCATTCCTACTGACTGATCTGGGCCTGGTGCCCTCAGACAGCCTGAGTCGGGCATGGCCGCTGGATGGGTCAGCCAGAACCGGTGTCCGCTGAGGCCTGTCCTGGGACTCCCTGTATCCACGCAGGGCCGCGGGGCTGCGTGGGCAGCGCTGCCCGTGGCCTCCTCCTGACAGGTCAAACCGGACTTGGACCCGTGTCTGTATCAGGCTGAGATGTGTCCAGTCAGGGGGATGCTGCCCGGTCACTGCTCTACTGACCGCGTCCCCGTCATCAGGGGGGTCTATCCCGTCCCCAAACCGGGTCTGGGCTGAGTCCACACACGCACAGAGACGCCGGCGGAGCGGACTAGGATGCCTCAGAGACCCTCTCAGACGACCAGAGTCCCCTCAGCCCACTGGGCACCTGCTGAGCCTGGGGGTGTTCCCCTGTGCGGGGACACAGGGCGTGGGCATCCCCTGAGAGCCTGGTCCCCTCAGCCAGGACAGAAGAACTTCACCGAGGGCCATTCTCTTGGGAGACAATTATATAGACCCGTCCAGGTGAGGGTTCGTGTAGGAGGTTTGTGGGGAGGGTCTCTGGGGTAGGTAGGGGGGATGTACTGTTGTAACCTCTTCTCAGGGAACACATTTGTCTGTACTAACTCAGTGTACTTTGGTTGATGCTGATATTCATGAGGAGGAATCAGAGCTGAAGACCTGTCCCAATCTGAGGGAGATCAGGTAGGTGATGCAGGGTCCAGTGCTCACCAAGTGAGGAGTGTCCAAGTTCATGATGGTGCTTAGTTGTGAGCTTGACCTCTGCCCTGTCCATGAATTCTAGGCAGACAGAGCTCCTCCCCTGAGGGAAGTCCTACCAGGCCACTCCCCTCAGGTGACCAACCTCTGAGGAGCACAGAAACCATGAGTCCTGACCTAGGGTTTATATCAGAGTTTGGATACCTCCGTGCCCAGGGGTTTGAGAGTTAGACTTCCTCGCATTAGTAATCATTCCTATTAATAAATTAATCGCATCACCAGCTCTGTAAGCTTGTAGAGCCCCAAGCAGTACTTGAAATTGTATTTGAATTATTATCATTATCTTGTTTGTAGTTCTTAATTCTCCCAGTAATATCAGGTATTTATGAACAGTTCCTCCTGCCATGCACAAGGTCCTTCCCTGGGATAATTTCTTTTGTTTTCATTGAATCAGGGAAAACCAGGACATGAGGTAACACCCACTCACCCCGCTGTGCCTGCTCCTGGGTTGCAGCCTTTATGGGGACCTGAGCGCCCCCTGCTGCTCAGTCTCCTTCCGTTATTTCAGTGACCAATTGCCTTGGAGCATCTGAATTTATGGTGGCTCCTGAAGGGTTGCCACCAGGTCACTGTCTCCACCTCATTCCTCTATGGGCCCCACAGCGCACCTCTGCTCTGAGCACCTGGAAATCATATCCCTCGCTGCTCCTGGGGCTGAACCTGTTTGTAGTTCTGAGTTGGAGCGACCCCTCCTGGGGACTCTCTGGAACCTGTAGGGCTGCATACTCTCCCCACACTGCCTTCATCTGCCTCCAGTGTGCCCTATCGGGGGAACAGGGTCCCACTGTCCATCAACTGTCCGTCAGAGAGCCTAACTCGTCCAAGCCCTGAAACACACTCACCATGACCAGGGAAAATAATCCGGATGCGAATATGATGCACTGCCAGGACCAAGTCCAAGTCAGGCCCGGGCACAGTCTGTCTAAGGCTTGTGCAAGTCAGGCTCCCGGGAAACCGTTTCTTCCCAGTCCTCACTCATGGCCCAGACAAGGACTGTCCCAGAGGAAACTGTGCATCTAACACAGAATTTGCATAGCCACAAGAAAGACATCAGAAATCCATGAATAATGGGTAAAAAGTAAAACCAAATAATTGATCTATGAAAGAATTTCATGTGTTTTTTGATGTTTCTACTGGAACAGTACAATTTTCTCAGTCATCTCCCATATGATTTTGAACCTGTAAAAATCCTGAATGTAGGTATCAAGCAGATATATTAGCTGATTACACACAAAACTATCATAATCTCTGATAATTAAGTTTCTTTGATGTATTATGTATTGGAGGGGAGCGGATTGAGCTTTCCTTCCCACCCCGACCAGGGCTCCGGCAGCGAAAGACCTCCAGGACCAGCCACCACCATGCTGAGACCACTCTCCGCACACATGAAGGTACTGACTGACGGACAAAGTCACGCGGGTTCCGGGGCCGAGATCTCCAAGCCTACTCCAATTTGGGCCGAGCATCCTCCACCCAGATCCTCCAAATTCCAGTAGGCGGGGGTCACATCCACCAACTGGCCCCCTGGCGCCATGTAATCCCATCAATGGCCAAGACTCAGAGACTATAAAAACCAGCTCCTGGAACCCGGGACATCCCGGAACTCCCGGACATCTTATTATGACACCTTATTATCTCATTCCTACTTTGGACAAACTGGCAGGCTACCGAATGTAGCCTGCCCACACGGCAGAGTCTGGAAAACTCCCCGTGGCTTACCCAATATGCCAAATACCAGTAACAATGATGGGTCTCATTCTCCTAAAGAGCCTTGAATATAATCTCAGGGCTAGGATGAAGGAGACGTTACTGGGGCCTGCTCGAGGCAATAGACAAATAACAGGATGATTTGTGATTGTGATTATGTAGATGAGAATTGTACTTTGATCCATGAATTTGATTACCATTATCAACATTGTCATTTTGGTAATTAAGGTGGGATAGTACATTGTTAGCAACATGAAACCTGTATACTAAGGCAATAATAATCCTTAGATATTTTCCCAATTTTGCAAAGAACTCTCCTAGTTGATGGCATCAGTATGAGAAAGATTCCCTTCATAGTATTCAGCCCTTGGCATTCCTCTCTGCGAACAGCTGGGGGTCCTGTCTCTCTCTTGGCCTTACTGAGGTGGGTTTCCACTATGTCATTATGAAAATTCCCACCCAGCATTGTGTTATTAACATAGTGTCTTCCAGGGAAATGTATTTCATGATTAGGAATAAGTAAGAACTTTAAGATGACTAGGACAGTGGTTGTTGCCTTGAGAACTTGGGAAATTCCAAGTGACATCTCAGATTGGCTCCACATACAGAGAAAGAAATGAGGGTAGACTGAGATACTGCACCATAGTAAACAGCAGCTTAATATCCAGGGACCCACATAGGTGTCTGTTTGGGGGCACAGACAGGAAAAGTGCATCAGAAACCACCACAGAAGCTTCATTTCTGGACTTGACACCCTGTGAAAGTTCCTCTGCTTGTCATAGATTTGTGTTGGCACACATGTTCTCGAAGCTGACCCTCAGGTAGGGCCTTTGTTTTCTTGATCTTCCTTGGCCTCTGTTGGACCAGTTTTGTGCCCGTATTTGGAATAAAATTCCGACAAGGTTGTCTAAGCATCAGTAGAGCTGTGGGTGGGCAATGTTCCCCTTGGGGAGGGAACAAATGGTGTCATTGTGGGTGCTCGAAGCTCAGTGTCTGATTCATAAATTGCTAATTCACCACTACTAATGTAATTTGAGGATATTTTAAAGGGAAATATTGAGATGTTGGGACAACATAATAAGTAAAACTAATAATACATCTTCTGTTTCCCCCAGATGTCCAGGAAGACTGTGGGCAAACACACATGTGGCGGCCCATCCCGTGGCCTCTATCATATCTGCATGGAGTCTCCATGGACTAATGGGAGATGTGCTTATTTCTCCAATTACCGATTCTCTAGTTTTGTTGTTGTTGTTGTTTGTTTTTGCTTTTTGGGTCACACCTCGCTATACACTCCTGCCTCATACACTCAGGAATTACTCCTGGTGGTGATTGGGGGACCGTATGGGATATTGGGACTCGAACCCGGGTCGGCTGCATTTAAGGCAAATGCTCTACCCTCTGTGCTATCGCTCCACCCCCTGATTCTCTAGTTTTTATTTCTGGGTTTTGTCAAAAACTTTTCTCTAGCTTCTTAAAACCAGGCTCATTTTTAATGTTAAGTGTCCATGCATTTCTCCCTCGGTGTCTGTCCTCCCTGCCAACCGATACCAAGTGGAATTGTTTGGTTATTCATACTGCATCTCAAAATACTTCCAAATCTGGCTCAATAAATGACATTTATTTTCTAGGAATTTTACAGCAGGTGAATTAAAGTGTCACCTCCCCTCAGCTGGAAGCGCTGAGTACTGGCATTGTCAACAGGGTGCCCTGCACCTTGCTCAGGATCCTCTGCTGCTGTCCCTCGGGGATCAGTCCCTCTGCACACATCCCCCTGGTGTCTCTGCCCTCCCCGAGTGAAGCTTCTCCTCAGCACAGACATGACGCTCCCAAGGTCAGAGGTCACAGGGATAGAGGGAGAGGCACGCAGGTTTCGCGCAACTGCATCATGGTCACAGAGGAAAGTCACAGCGAGGTTGGGAAAGGACACAGACAAGCTCTCATTACACAAAACCATGTGGTCCTTGACTTCTGACCATGGCCACTATCCTAGTGTCATATTCACCACTCCCAGTGTCCAGTGGCAAAATTCCAGCTCAGGGATACAGAGATGCAAATAGCGCACGGGACCTCACCCACAGCCTCTCAGTAAGGGCTTCTCAACACTTTGATTCCATCTTAGAGAAAAGGATTTTCGGCTGGCCCATAGCAGGTGAATATGTGCATATTTAGATCTCGGATTATTTCTATTTTACAAATTAGTCCCAGGAATGCCCCTGTCTTTTCAGGCATAAACCATAGAAAGGTGGTCAGGAAATGAGGGGTATACAGTAACAGACGCTGATGCCCCTGCGTCACTCCTCTACACCGCTAGTGTCCTGTTTCCCATGTCCCACCGAGTGCCACGTGTGTGATGCTGAGATGTGGAAGTGAAGTTCAGCACCGAATTCTATTTACGATTTCTAAAGAACAACTTTCTTTATCCCTAAAATGTAGAATGATCAAAGATTTTCCTGGAGCTGGAGCTATGGTTCCAAATCTGCAATGGTCCCAGCACACACTGACATCTGTTAGCTCCTGTGACAAGTGTGAAACACAAGGAGCTCAGCCACACATGAAATAGGAGTGGAGTGAAGGACTGTTCTTGAGGAAACAGTTCAAGAACCTGCCAAGCCCCCAGCACATACTTAAAAGTGATTCTTCCACTAGCGTCGGGGAAGGACCAGTGTACAATCCAACAAGAATATAGGAGTAACTACAGGTGTTCTAGAGAGAAGCCATCTTCCTCTTGGAAGTTGCTGAAGAACAGAGAGAGATCCTGAGCCTTTCCCTCAGATGAAGCCTGGCCCTGTGAGCCCCATTATGTATTTCAGACCCTGACTCTCTGGGGAGAAAGTCAGGAGGATCAGCATCCCTGTCATCTCCTCACTCAGCACAGCTGCCTCCCCCACAGTTTTCTGACATGTTCAGGATGTGTTTGTCACACTGCGTCTCGCACAGTAATACACGGCCATGTCTTCAGTGCTCAGCCTGCTCAGTTCCATGTAGGTTGTGTCCTTGGACGCGTCTATAGTGAGTTTGAGTCTGCCCTGGAACTTCGGTGCATAGCTTGTACCACCATTGTCAGTTCGTATCCATCCCATCCACTCAAGACCTTGTTCAGGGACCTGCCGCACCCAGTACATTGCATAGCTGGTGAAGGTGTATCCAGACGCCTTGCAGGAAATCTTCACTGATGTCCCAGGTTTTCCAACCTCAGCCCCCGACTGCACCAGCTGCACCTGGGAGTTCACACCTGTGGACAGCAGACAGGAGTGGTTGGACTCCACTTGACTGACCCCATACTCTCAGCCCAAGGCATAAGGACGCTTACCTGCAGCCACTGCCACCAGAAAGAGAATTCTCCAGGTCCGGTCCATGGTGAGGACCGTGCACTCAGGGGCTTCTGAAGGTGTGAGTGTGTCTGCTGTGTGATGTTGTCAGGACACAGACACATCTGTATTTAACTTAGTGTCCCTCGTGTAATTTGCATATTCATGGTAAAGGTAAAGGTAAAGGCCCTCCCGTTGATCGTCGATTTGTTCGAGCGGGCCCAGTAACGTCTCCATTGGAGACTTTGTTGTTACTGTGTCTCGCATATCGAATACTCTAGGATGCTTACCGGGCTCTCAGAGAGGGGCGGAGGAATCGAACTCGGGTCGGCCATGTTGGCCGCTTGTAAGGCGAACTCCCTACCCGCTGTTACTTACTCGAGCATATTCATGAGAATGGAGAATTCATAGATGAAGACCTGGTCCAACCTTAAAAGGGGCTGTTGGAAGTCACCGGGTCCATTCTCAAGGGAAGTGGAGAGGTCCACGTTCTGATCTTTGCTTGAGGAGATGAGACTCTGCCCTGTCCCAGGACTCTGTGCACACAGAGCTCCCACTCCGGAGGGCGAAGCCCTTTCAGGACCTTTCCTTCAGTGTCCCCCACATCTGTATGGCCTGGACCCATCTGGACACACCTGGGCTTTGAAATTATTTCTGGGATCCTGTAACTCTCCAAGGGATGCCACAATGAGACTACAAAATCATCCTAATGCCCCCGTGGTTTCAATTGGAGATATTAAGAAGTCCAAAAACACCCCCTCCAGGGGCTGGAGTGATAGCACAGCGGGTAGGGCGTTTGCCTTGCACGCGCCCGACCCAGGTTCGATTCCCAGCATCCCATATGGTCCCCTGACCACCGCCAGGAGTAACTTCTGAGTGCAGAGCCAGGAGTAACCCCTGTGCATCGCCGGGTGTGACCCAAAAAGCAAAAACAACAACAACAAAAAACCCTGCGTACAGTTTTTACTGCCTTGTCAATATGATAATTGTTCTTCCAAAATGATACGTGGGCACAATTTAATCTTCTCTGTCATACATGTATTTTAATTTTCGTTTTCTTGAGAAAAAAATTTAGTTTTAGTGAAGAAGGAAATCCATACTGAGGAGATTTTTGCCTCTCTGCACCTATTTCCCCCATCTCTGCACACTTTTTAGCCTGCAACTCTGTGCTCTTGGGACTTGGCGCCCCCTGCAGCCCGGTCCCCACCCTGCAGGGAGAGCCTCTGGGCTCTCAGGGCTTCAACCTCTTGACATCTCTAATAAGGCAGGGTTGAATCTTGGGACTTCTCTTCAGAAGCCTTGTTCAGGAGTCATATTATTTTATGGGCTTTTTGATTTGGTTCTGAGCCACACCAAGCAATTCTGAGGTCTTGTTCCTGGCTCTGTTTTCAAGAATTGCTCAGGTAGATGCATCCCAGGAAAATATTGACAAATCAAGTAGTTGTATATATAAAAGTTAAAAGGTGACTCTGAACATTCTTAGCTGAGAGTATCTGGAAGTAATAAAATAAATAATTAATTCACTGAAATAAAAATAGTAAAAACCATCAAACTAAAAGAGGATTTAAGTCTTTAAGTAAAGACTTTAATAGCATTGTCCTCCCGTTGTTCATCGATTTTCTCCAGGTGGCCTAGTAACGTCTCCATTGTAAGACTTGTTGTTACTGTGTTTGGCATATCAAATATGTCACTGGGAGCTTTCCAGGCTTTTCTGTGTGGGTAGAATACTCTTGGTAGCTTGCCAGGCCCTCCAAGAGGGGCAGAGGAAATGAGCCCAGGTCGGCCGTGTGCAAGGCCAACACCCTACCCGCTATGCTATCGCTCTGGCCAAAAGAATTTAATAGAAACAAAAATATATTAAATTTGTTACATTAATAGTTTTTCAAAAATCAGATGTGAGTCTACCACAGCTGCTAACAAGTTTATTCTATAACTGTATTAGTAGGGCAACTATAAGTAAAAAAAGTAATGAATTTGATCAAATTAATGAAGTTTTATGGAACATATGGATTGAACTCTAACTTTTTAAGTGATGCAGAATAGCATTATTTAAAGAAATTTTCTTAGAGAAATGCAAATTCTCTTAGAGAAAGAGAGATCCGTGTTCAAGAGAGCACATGGGCTTCTCCAAATGGGAAAAATCCTTGAGTTCTAATTTCTGGTCAGACATGTTAGAAGTCTGGAAAACATCTTTCCACCCAGCAGGAGGGAAAACCTGACCAAGTGTAACTCATAGACTCACTACTTTCAGTTTCTCTGTGAATAGTAAGAAAGGGGAGATGGACAGAGCAGTAAATTAGGATTATCTAAAGAAATTTACTTAGAAATATGCAAGGAGAGAGAGAGTTGAGGGGAGGCACAGGATTATGACAGGAAGGACAAAGACAGCCCAACTACAGAATCTGGTCATCATCACGTGAAACATCCTTCTCCTTTATTGATCCCTAGGAGCCTGTATGGGTTCTGTGTCTCTCTCTGTCTCTCTGTCTGTCTCCCTCTCAGGTGTATTGATTTCAATACAGACACTGAAATGTTATTGTGTATATCCCTTTTCCACCTGTCTACATTTAGTTCTTATCCAGTGATCAGATCTAACTATTCCTGTCAAATTGATCCTTCTCTAGTCCTCCACAAACCACACACTTGTAGCAAGCTTTCAACCATTGATCCGTCCCACTGTCCCCTGTTAACTGACACTGAATATTAATCTCGTACCAATGTTTATATCCCACAGAAGAGTGCATTTATTCTATATCTGTCCCTTTCCTTCGGACTCATTTCACTCAGCCTGATACTCTCTATTTCCCTCCTTTTTTTGGGTCACCCCTGGAAATGCACAGGGGTTACCCCTGCCTCATGCACTCAGGAATTACACCTGGTGGTACTCGGGAGACCATTATGGGATGCTGGGAATCGAACCCGGGTTGGCTGCATGCAAGGAAATCGTCCTACCCGCTGTGCTCTTGCTCCAGTCCTCCACTTCCCTCCTTTTATGAGCAAATTTCATGATTTCATTTTTTCTGGTGACTGTATAGCATTTCATTGTGTAGATGTATTGTATTTCATCCAGTCATCTGTTCTCAGATATTTGGGTTGTTTCAGAATAAGCTATTGTAAATATAATCTTGTGATGCAATAAACATAGACATGTCCATTTAGACAATTTGGAAATATATTTCCAATTAGTGTTTTGGGTTCTTTGGGTCAATGACAAGAGTGGAATTTCTGGGTCGCATAGAAGCTAAATTTTTAGCATACTGTGCAGTATCCAAATTTTTCCAAAGAGTTTGATCCCGTTGAAATTTTTACCAGCAGAGAATGAGGATTGGATTTCCCCCACATCTATGCCAACACAGAATGTTTTGGTTCTTTGTGATGTGTGCCTTTCTCTCTGGTGTGAGGTGATATCTCAATAGTGTTTTAATTTGCATTTTTCTGATAAGTGATGTAGACAATTTGTTCATACCACTCTCTGCCTCAAATTCTAATTTAAGGACATATCCATTTAAAACCTCATTTTTAGATAGGGTTTATTTTTCTCTTAGATTTTTCAAGTCCTTTATATAAGTTTTATTAATCCTACATAAGATAAGTCTCTGGATCTTGCACAGGGACTATAAAACCCAGCTCCAGGAAGAGAACAGCGCAGAGTCTCCTGCCCCTGCGCCTGGCTGTCCTCGGTGGAGACCCTTGGAGGAGGGCGGGTTGGGTCTCCCTCCCCTCCACGAGCAGAGCTCCGGCAGCCAAAGACCTCCAGAACCAGCCACAACCATGCTGAGACCACTCTCCACAACATGAAGGTACCGGCAGAGGAACAAAGGCATGCACGTCACGGGGCTGAGATCTCCAAGCCTGTTTGGATCGGGGATGAGCACCCTCCACCAGATTCTCCATACTACAGTAGGCAGTGGTCATACCGACCAACTGGCCCCCTGGAGCCATGTAATCCCATCAATGGCCAAGACCCGGAGACTATAAAACCCAGCTCCCAGAAGCGTGTGCCCACGACATCTTATTATCTCATTCTTGCTTTGGACAACTTGGCAGGCTTCGAATGTAACCTGCCCACATGACAGAGTCTGGCAAACTCCCTGTGGCATACCCTATATGCCAAAACCCATTAACAATGATGGGTCTCATTCTCCTAACCCTGAAAGATCCTTGAATATGGCACTTTTTAAAATCTCAGGGCTAGGACGAAGGAGACGTTACTGGGGCCTGCTCGAGGCAATCGAGGAACAACAGGATGATCGTGATTGTGATCGTGACATAAGATAAGTAAAGTAAGTAAAGTAAAGGCCCTCCCGTTGATCATCGATTTGCTCGAGCGGGCCCAGTAACGTCTCCATTGGAGACTTTGTTGTTACTGTGTCTGGCATATCGAATACTCTCGGTAGCTTGCCGTGCTCTCCGAGAGGGGCGGAGGAATCGAACTCGGGTCGGCCATGTTGGCTGCATGCAAGGCAAACACCCTACCCGCTGTGCTATCGCTCCAGCCCTTATAAGATAAGATAAGTAGTGAGTTTAATTAATTCTACATAAGATGAGTTGTGAGCAGATATTTTTCCCCAGTTTGGGTGTTGTCTTTTGATTATGGTCATCATTTCATTTATTATAATTGGGCCATATTAAAAACGTAGCTGACAACTCAAAGCATGAAATGAGTGAAAACTTTGGCGCCACATTGATCCAAAATAGTTTATGTGAGGGAAATTGAAAGAAGAAGACAGTGACCATGTGTTTGTACTCAGGTGAAACACAAAACGTTTGTCATGGGCTGATCACAATCACAAAACCAAATCACCTTCAATGTTGGGTGCAGAAAGAGACTAGTGAGTCAGTGACCCCCCAGGTGGAATTGTGACCAATGTGGATGGGTCATTGCAGGTTCAGAGTCAGGACACAACTCACATGTCTTTAGAGCAAAGGGACTCACTCAGCCTCTGTGCACACAGCAAGGTCCTAGGATGTGGTTCCTCCTTCCACAAATACAAGGTGAAACAAAATCGACTCTGGACTCACTCCCCACTGCCTTCTCAGAGAGTTACTGGGGCTCAGCACTTCCTCCTCAGACTAAGATGACCTCGGTTACGTTCTTTGTTTCCTGGAACCCAAAATCATTAACTAGTGGAGGTGATCATAGTCGTGTTCACATAGTACCAAATACAGTAGCCATAATGCACACACAACACACAACCGCAATGTTCAGTTCATTTTATTTCCTCATTCAGCCATGGAGTCTATTATTTCTCTCCTTCAAATCTGTTAGAAGGGCAATGAACATTGTTTTCTTCCTTTCATGAGACTCCTAAGTCTCCTTGTCAGTGTTTTCTTCAGGTCAGAGAGCACTGAGTGGATTGTTTCTCTCCGCACACCCACAGAGCATCAGTTGTTCTGATGTTCTTACCTGGATTCAGTCCACGTCCATTAAATAATAGAATTATAGTTTCAATATTCCTGGCATTCATCGACACTACCTCCACTACCCAGCCATCACCACACTCCAGGACGCTTCCCAGACCCGTGCGGCCGCAAAACGTCTGCGCGACACATCATAAGACACTAAATACCCATCTTCCGGAATTGTCGTACCGTATTTGATAGGGTTCAAATATGGTAACACCTACAAGGGTGATTAGAGGTCGCCCCAAAAGCCTCTATCCCTCTCGGAAAGACTGGCAAGCTACTGAGAGTATTCCACCCGCACGGAAGAGCCTGGTAAGCTATCCCTTCTGTATTCAATATGCCAAAACCAGTAACTACAACTGGTCTCATTCACCTGACCCTGAAGGCTTCAACGACATGGCAGCACCAACATGGCAGCACTGAGAAGGATGAGAAAGGAGAGGACGACAAAATCTCAAGGCCGAACTAGGCTGCCACAACGAAGGAAGACAAAAATGATCGTCTGTACTTTCAATGCACGTAGACTAGCATCAGATGCATCCATCGAGGACCTGATGGTAAAAGCGCGAATGATCAAGTACGACATCATTGGTCTGACCGAGACAAGAAGACACGAATCTCACCATGCCATTTTCGACACTGGAGAAGAATTGTTCCTCGGAACATGCGATAAAAGAGGTGGCGGAGGCGTGGGTGTCCTTGTCAACACAAACTTGGCCATGAGCATTGATTCATTCGAATGCCTAACAACCTAAAACGGATGTTTACATTTGAATAGATGTGGCTCACTGCCTGCAGTTTCTACCTTCATTGTCTATGCACCAACATCTCATTATTATGAAAGAGAAATCGAGAAGTTCTACATGGAGTTGGACAAGTTCTATAAAGAAGACCACACCTTCTATAAGATCATTGTGGGTGATTTTAATGCCAAGATAGGGCCGAGAAGATCAGCTGAAGAACTTCACATCGAGACCCATGGCCTAGAATGGAATGAACAGGGTGAGAGACTGTCTGAGTTCATCATGTCGACCAGGACCATCCATGGTAACTCACAGTTCCAGAAGGCAGAATCTAAAAGTTGGACATGGGAGTCTCCCGGTGGACGATTCCATAACGAAATAGACCACATCATATTCAATTGACGGTTTTGCCTGACCGATGTCGCTGTTGTCCCAAAATTTCGAATGGGATTGGACCACCGTCTCCTTCGTGCAAAATTCTACTTCACAGAGCGGGGAGAAAGGGCTGCAAAGTTCAAAAAGAGAACTCCCAGAAAGACCACCAACTGGGAACTCTTTGGCATTATTGCGGCAACATGGGAAGATGCCATTGTTAACAACATTGACGAGGAATACGATCGACTGGTTCAGCATCTCCATGAATGTGCGAGAAACGCCAAGAGAGAGATAGCCACAAAAAAACACCTGTCTTCGAAAACTCTTGAGCTAATTTGCCAGCGTGGTTTGGCGCATGCCTCAGGCAACCACAAGCTAATGTCTGAGCTCGCAAAGCAGTGCAGAGATGCGATCAAGGAAGACCTCAAAGAGATAAGAGCAGAAGTACTGGTAGATGCGGCAGAAGCTGGGAAAACTATTCGTAATGCCCGCCTGTCCTTCGCCAACTACAAGACCAAGATGACTGCCCTCCGACGTCCTGATGTATCCATCACATCCTCCAGAATGGCAATGGAGAAGATTATTCATGACTTCTACTCAAATCTCTTCGATAGCCATGTCCACTTGCCGACATACCAAATTCCACAAGATGGATATGTCGTTCCCAAAGTTCTCCCTCCCGAAATCCGACATGCCATTTCGTCGGTAAAGAAACAAACAGCACCTAGCCCAGACAAGGTCAGACCTGAACACCTGAAGAACCTGCCATCAGTACTCATCAATACACTGGCTCGGCTCTTCACTCACTACCTGTCTGAATGCAAGGATACGTCCCAGTGGAAAATCAGCAGGACCGTACTATTGTTCAAGAAGGAAGACATCCATGATATTGGCAACTATCGCCCGATCTGCCTATTGTATGTCATCTACAAGTTGTTCACTCGAGTCATCCTAAATAGAATTGGCAGAACACTAGATGAAGGACAACCATGCGAGCAAGCCGGGTTCCGCAAAAGATTCAGCACCATCGACCATATCCACACGATAACCAAGATCATTGAGGTTTCTCGGGAGTTCAAGATGCCGATCTGTTTAACATTCATTGATTTAAAGAAGGCCTTTGATTCTGTTGAGACGGAAGCGGTCATTGAAGCCCTAGCCAATCAGGGCATTCAAGCCCAATACATCAAGATCTTCCATGAGCTGTATTGCGGATTCACTACCAGGATCTCACCATTCTATAAAGAAGTGATTGTTGATGTCAAGAGAGGGGTGCGGCAGGGTGATACCATTTCACCGAAACTCTTCAGTGCCACCCTCAAGAACATCATGCGACAACTGGAATGGGAAGGAATGGAAGTGAAGATAGATGGTCGGCAACTACACCACCTCCGCTTTGCTGATGACATTGTTTTAATAACACCAAACATCAGCTAAGCGGCACAAATGCTGGGCGACTTTGACTGTGAGTGTGGAAAGGTAGGACTACAGCTGAATCTAACGAAGAAAATGTTTATGAGAAACAGCCTTGTTCCTGACGCCCCATTCGCTCTCAATGGAACGACCATCTCCGAATGCAACAGCTATGTGTACGTAGGTCGAGAGGTCAACATGACAAATGACCTGGCACCCGAGCGGCGCAGGAGGAAGAGCTGAGCGGCTTGGAACGCCTTCAAGAACGTCGATGAAATAGCTAAGAGGATGAAGAACCTCCAGCTCTGGGCACATCTCTTTGATTCTACTGTTCTTCCTGCATTAACATATGCCTCAGAGACATGGGCCCTACGCAAACAGGATGCGAACGCTATTCAGGTCTCCCAAAGAAGTATAGAAAGATCTATGCTTGGAATATCATGTTTCACTCAAATGAGAGAAAGAATCCGGAGTTTCGACATCCATCGACGATCAAGAATCAAGGACGCTGTCTCATTTGCCTAGGTGTCAAAAATCAGATGGGCTTGTCAAGTAACGAGATTTAAAGATGACCGCTGGACTAGAGCTGTTACTGACTGGATTCCACGGGATGTCAAAAGACCGCGTGGCTGCCCAACTACCAGATGGTCAGACTTCTTCGTCAAGATCATGAACGATCTGTTTGAGGCTCTTCACCTTCCCAGAGCGAACAGATGCCAATGGGCTACACTAGCATGCGACAGGGACAAATGGAGACTTTACTGGCGCCTGCTCGAGCAAATCGAGGACTAACGGGAAGTTAAGTGATTAAGTGATTAAGTTCCTGGTGCTCTGTGGAAGCAGAGCATGTAAATGCCTGGTGGTCTGGGCATGGATTGGGTGAAGTTCCTCCCAAATAAACAATCTATTTAGTTAGGGCTGTGACTCTAGTGACTTCTGGCAGCCCAATAGTGTGTTGTGTTTTCGCAGTGGAACTGGGAGTACTAGAGGTTGGTTGTCAGGAATAACAGTAGGTTCTGGTGCTGATGGGCTATCACTGAGGCTTGTGACATCCCTGGGGAGACAGGCTTTAAAGAATATTATGAACTTATAGAAATTATTCCATGAGTCTCAGGAATATAAATTATCAGTCCAATTGTATAGAATTCAGAGCCCAGAACAAATCCTTGCATCTTTTATGGTGAATCTTTGGGAAAGGATTCCATCTCCTGGAGTGGAGCAAGGAAAATCTCTCCTGTATAATCTCCGGGTGGCTAGGGAAGATCCAGGGGCTCTCCTCTTCACTGGCCAAGTTGGAAGCAGCTTGGGTCTCTCCCCCTCCCCTGGCGGTCCATGTCCTGGGTTGATGGAGGAGGAAATGCGGGCCAACCCGGTTGATTGATCAGATGTCGTTTATTCCATTCTCCCAACGCGCCTGTTCCACTCTCTCTGAGCCCCCCATTCTAGTCTCACACTGGCCCTCATTCCTGTTTCTTCCACTCTTCTCTCCACTCTCCATCTAGCAGCCTGGTCTCTCTTTCTCCAGGAGCCTGATCCTTTATTCTTCTACATTCTTCTCCCTCTGTCTCCCTTGCTAGTCTCTCTGCCCTCCATCTTGCTGTCCTGCTCTCTGTCTCTCCAACTCTCTCACTTCTCCAGTTTCCCAGCAATGGGGGTAGCCACCACACTCTTTCAGTAGCAAGAGCAACATAAGGAAACCCTTCCTGACCATCCATCAAGCTCAAGGGCTGAAACACCATTTAGGGGTGTTCCTCTTCTCCTTAGTCCAGTAACTTAATTAACACCTTAATTAACATCATAATCCTACTTCTTAATATTAGTTATTTTGTATGGTCACAGTAAGAGATAAAATGAGCTTGTAGTGTGGCTCTCCCAGGAACATATTGCCACGGACTCATATTACAGTGCTCAGGCCAGATTAATCTTTACTAACCCTAGCAGGGTCAAAATATAGATATTACTTTTTGGATCATGACAGAATTTGTCCATGACTATGCTCTTAAGTTATATTAAAGTACTATGACACTTTGGCCAGGCCCATTTCGTGCCAGGGTAGCACATAGCTCACATCTTGCCCTGGGCCCATCCAGTCCCTCGTTGGGACCCTGATTTTGTGGTGCTAAGAAGTAAGGGTAACTGAGGCTTAAGTAGAGAGAACAGATCTCCAGGAAGTAAAAGTGATTCAGGGTCAGTTAACTCCCAAGTTATTAAGGCATAGCATAAACTGTCTTCTTGTGTCCATACAAAAAGGACATTGCTCTGAATTTTCTATGCAAAGGACTTAAGATGAGAAAAACAATATTTACAAGTCAACAGAGCACAAAGAAAGAAGTTACAAAAAAAAGCAGGGGAATGGGAGAACTGTGATGGGAGCAACCCAATAAACCTATGCACTCTGAGGCAAGACAGAAAGGACAAACCAATGTTATCCTACACACTACAACAAATGGTGTAATGGGAAAACAACACCACACACAAAGACAACAATAGAAGATAGACTGTATCCATATCTCACAGAAGATGCAGAATTTCATTAAAAGTGGACTTATGGTCCAGTTTTGACAGCAGAATCCTTAAAATACACAGAGGAAAACCTCAGCCAATCTCTCCATGACACTAGTCTTAAAGGGCTCATCTATAGTTTCATTCCATTGGCAAAGAGAAGAGAAACTGAAATAAATAAATGGAACTAAATCAGTTACAAGATTTTAATGAGAACGTAAATGATATTAAAATTGAAGTAACCAACTGACTGGAAGAAAATGTGTACCCACCAAACATCAGATATTCATAGCACTCAGCAAGCTCAATATCAGAACAAATAGCACTGTAGCACTGTAGCACTGTCCTCCTGTTGTTCATCGATTTGCTCGAGGAGCACCAGTAACGTCTCCCAACAAATTGTGAGACTTGTTGTTACTCTTTTTGGCAGCAAATTCATCACGGGTAGCTTGCCAGGCTTTGCCATGTGGGCGAGAAACTCTTGGTAACATGCCGGGCTCTCTGAGAGGGGCGGAGGAATTGAACCCGGGTTGGCCATGTGCGAGGCAAACACCCTACCCTCTATGCATCACTCCAACCCATCAGAACAAATAACAGACGATAAAACTGTATGGAAATAAGTAGATTATTTACTAAAGCAACATTTCTGTGGGCTGTAGACATATGAAAAGGTATTTATCAACACTATAAAGGAAATGTTAATACAAAGGACAATGAAACCATCTCTTCCCAGTGAGAATAGCTTATATCAAAAATACTGAAAACAAACAGTTTTGGGAGGTTGCCAAACAAAACACCATTTCTATGTTTGTGTGAACATAGGAAAACACTATAAGATTTATCTAACAAGTGAAAATAGAATCTCCAAGTTACAACTGATTCTATTTTTGGTAGCTTCACCCTAGCTTGAAAACAGTCATTTGAGAAAATACATGTAGACATATGTTTATTGTAGCTTTTAGAATAGTTGCCAAGGCATGGAAAAAATCCTAATGCTTAATGACAACTTTATGGATAAGGAGTTGTGGTGTATATGCACAATGGGATACTGTGCAGTTATAAGCAAAGACAAAATAGCAGCGTTTTCTGCATCATGGATGGAACTAGAGGATATCAAATTAAGTGAAGTTAGTCAGGAGGAGAAGAATAAAGTCAGACAATCTTATGCACCTGTGGTACACAGAGAACAAAGCGTCACGATGTACAGGATACAATGATAACGCCCCCTGCATCCTAACCACACTCTGGGGTTCCCAAGAGGAGTCAGGCAGGGGCTCAGATCCCTGGGTTGGAGAGGCCTAGCACAGGGGCCGCAGCAGAGTGTGGGAGTCTTGGGGATTTGTTGCTGGGAGAAGCGCAGGGAGTTTGTGACCCACTAGCATCAACACTCAGGCTATTGTCTTCGTGTTCCCTCAGTGACAGTAAGAAGGGAAGGAGAGAAATCTCTCCATTCTGTGAAAAATAATGATCTTGATTAAAGAAAAATCAACCACACCTGACCTAGCAGGACATAACATTCTCTAATGGACTCTGAGAAAGGACGAGAAATAAGCAAATTTGTAATAGGAGAGAAATCAATTATTAAAATGCATTAATATATATAGGTGAGATATTTAATTTTATTCATATATTTCAATTAAGGAGTAAAGAGCCCCCCCACCCCCAGTCTCTCTCCCTTCACTCCCCTTGCCTCTGGAGCACAGCCCTGGAATCCTTGGATCACAGCACCCCCTGGTGGTCACAAACACCCCTGAAACTCTCCTGTCTTCCTCAGCATGTTTGTGTCTGGGCTCACAGGGACTTGCCCTCGCTGTGTGTATTTTGCACAATAATACACAGCTGTGTCCTCAGATACTGAGTTACTCAATTTTAGATAAACTTGGTTCTTGTAGGTGTCCCTGGAGATGCTGACTTGAGACTGAAGACTCGGTTTATAGTATGTACTTCCATCACTCCATATATCACCAATCCAATTCAGTCCCTTTCCAGGGGTCTGGCCAGCCTATTGTACATCATAGCTGGCTAGAGAGAATCCGAAGACTGAGCAGGTGAGGGACAGCGTTTGCCAGGGCATCAACAGGCTTAGTCCTGACTCCTGCAGCTCTACCTGGGACGGACAACTGGGGACAGAGACCCACAGTGAGTCAGGGGTCAGAAGCCCCATGCCCTGCCCACCTTGGAGCCTCTTTCCAGGAAACACTCATATCCGGGAGCTACCACCAAAAATAGGAGGAACCAGTGCTGATGCACATTCCTACCCAAGAGGTCCATGATCTCAGACACCGTATAGGGAGAGAGGGAGTCCATGTTGGGGTGATTGTGAACGAGGTTTTAATCCTTGGTCCTGAGTGCAGATTTGCATAGGGGATCCTCTGTAGAGAAAGGAGGAGACCCGGGGGAGGATGTTTTGTGGGGTCCCTGGGAGGAGGTGCTGAGTGTGGCTCAGAGCACTCAGGTTTGTCCCTGGGACCCTGTCAGAGCCGGAACTTTTCCTCCAGGACGGGTAATGTGCTGAGGTGCTCTCAGGAAACAAGAGTTGCTCAGGGCGATACGGCAGGTGGGGAGGAGAATCCCCCTTGTCTTGAGTTCCTGATGACCAAACCCAACCCCCCAGGGCCTCTACCCCTTAGACAAGTCCCTGCCCCTCGGTGTCCCTGTGGTGGCTCCTGTTCTACCACTGCATATGGAAAACCTGGGGCCTTACAGGCAGTGGAATTGTCCCTGTGAATTATGACTTGGCCTGTTCTAATCCATGTCAATCAAATTTCACATTTTTTTAAAACTCAGCGCTCAGGTGCTCCATGGAATTATGAGCTGAGTTGCTGAGTTTTTTTGCACATTTATATATTCATGTACCTTGGATAAAAATACATTTTCCTTGAGCAGCTACACTCTAAAATATTCAAGGGAGTTATGAGGGTGGATTTGTTCTTTCTCACTGGTGCTGAGCCTACTTAAGGACAAGAAATATGCCTCGCCTAGTGACCTTCCTGGTGTGGTTAGCGTGGCTAGGAGCACCTCATCCCCTCTGTCGTGTATGTAACTCAGCACCAGAAGATAACCATGAACCTCAGGACCCTGTTATTGGGGTCATCACTACATAATCTCAGTCCCATCAGGTGCCTGGAAAGAGTCCTGGTGAGCCCTCAACCCCAAACTATTATACCTAGAACCTGGACTTAGTGCTCAGACTAACACATTTTACAAGGGCACAAGCATGCTGGCCCTGAGGAGCAGATTGCTCTCTACACACCTCCCAAATGCATGGAACCTGGACACAGGCTGTGTCACATACTTATAACCCGTAATTCCATGAGCACCCAAGAAACTAAGCATCAACATCCAATTATGATGAAGAAGAAATTGAGAAGTTCTACAAGGAGCTGAAGAAGTTCTATAAAGAAGACCACACCTTCTACAAGATCATTGTCAGTGATTTTAATGCCAAGAGAGGACCAAGAAGATCAGCAGAAGAACTCCACATTGGGACCCATGACCTAGAATGGAATGAACAGGGTGAGAGACTGTCTGAGTTCATCATGTAGACCAAGACCATCCATAGTAACACACAGTTCCAGAAGGCAGAATCTAAACTTTGAACATGAGAGTCTCCCGGTGGACGGTTCCACAATGAAATTGATCACATCATATTCAATCGACAGTTTTGACTGACCAATGTCGCTCTTGTCCCAAAATTCCAAATGGGATCGGAACTGTTGGGTAACATTGCTCTGTCCTTCAAGAAGCTTAGGTTTTATCTGGTTACACCCATTAATCTGGTTACACCCATCAATCTGGTTACACCCACCACAGTGCTCCAGAGGCACTTCCACTTTCATTGTGTTTACATGTAAACATGTAAACAGTCTTCCCTATGCTCTCCTTACCACCCAGTTAAACAGCTTTCCCCTTAATCAGACTGTTAATTTGTAAGATCAGTTTCCCAGAAATATATGATTTTATATATATGAGTGAAATATTATCTTTCTCCTCTCCTTATGACTTATGAACATTTTACCTTAAAGTAATATCCTTTTTGTATAGATACAGGAAGACCGTTAACATTATGCTTTGTAACTTAGGATTTGATTGGCCTTCACTCCCGGGCATCTGCTTTCTCAACTTAAGCCTCAGTTGCCCTTAGTTCCTAGCACCCCAAAAGCAGAGTCTCGACAAGGGACTGAATGGACCCAGGGCAAGCGGTGAGCTACCCTGGCAGCGAAATGGGCCAGGCCAAAGTGCCACGATTCTTAACTATAAGTTAAGAGTTTGATCATAGACAAATGCTGTCATGATCCAAAGGTAACGACAAGACTAGGATCCTGCTAGGGGTGGGAAAGACTATCTGGCCTGAGCACTGTAGTCTGAGATTGAGATGGCCCTAGGAGAGCAATTCTATAAGTTGAAGATATTTCTTACTGTATCCATACAAAATAATTTATATTATATTCTTATATGCTTGTCGGACAAGGAGAGGAGAGGGACGCCCATGGGATTATGCTCTAGGGTGGGTCCTCCTGCTGAGGAAGGATCTGTCCTAGGAGTGGTCTTCCCTGAGGCTAAGATTTCTACCCCTGTTGATCTCTACCACTATTGATTGTGACCACACCTCGAGCGGGCCCAGTAACGTCTCCATTGGAGACTTTGTTGTTACTGTGTCTGGCATATTGAATACTCTCGGTAGCTTGCCGGCCTCTCCGAGAGGGGCGGAGGAATCGAACTTGGGTTGGCCATGTTGGCTGCATGCAAGGCAGACGCCCTACCCGCTGTGCTATCGCTCCAGCCCACACCTATGTAATTCTTTTCCCCAATTCCTCTTGGAGAGAGACATAAGGAGACGGTAGATTGGGCAAGGGGGCAGAGACAAAAGGAGAGACGAGGAGAGACAGAGAGAGACAGGAGCAGAGACAGATGAGGAGAGAATCAGAATAAACTACGACTAATACCTACCAGCCTGGCCCTCGTTCCTTCCTCTGCCTGACCATCGCCATCGACCTCTCCGGGGTGGGAGAAGGGTGAGACTACCGAACGCGGGTAGCGGGAGAGATAGAGCCACCGCCGCTGTAGGTGCCGTGCCCCCTATTTTGTGTGAGTTTACACACAGAACCACCATCTCATGTGTAAAATTCTACTTCACAGATCAGGGAGAAAGGGCTGCAAAGTTTAGGAAGAGAACTCCCAGAACGACCAGCAATTGGGAGCTCCTTGGCAGTATTGCTGCAACATGGGAAGATGTTGTCATTGACAACATTGATGAGGAATACGATTGACTGGTTCAGCACCTCCATGATTGTGTGAGGTACGCCGAGAGAGATTGCCACACACAAAAAATAACGCCTGTCTTCAAAAACTCTTGATCTTATTTGCCAAGGTGGTTTGGCGCATACCTCAGGCAACCGCAAGCAAATGTCTGAGCTTGCAAAGCCGTGCAGAGAAGCAATCAAGGAAGACCTCGAAGAGAGAAGATCAACGGTGCTGGTAGATGCGGCAGAAGCCGGGAAAAGTATTCGTAATGCCCGCCTGTTCTTCGCCAACTACAAGACCAAGATGACTGCCCTCCGACGTCCTGCTGGATCTATCACATATTCCAGGAGGGCAATAGAGAAGATTATCCATGACTTCTACTCAAATCACTTGGACAGCCATATCCATCTGCCGACATACCAAATTCCACAGGATGGATATGTCATTCCCAATGTTCTCCCTACCAAAATCTGACACGCCAGAGCCTGACAAGCTAGTCGTGGCATACTCGATATGTCAAAAACAGTAACAATAACTGGTCCTCATTCCCCTGATCCCGAAGGAGTCCCCAATATGTCATCAGGCCACACTAGCACATGACAAGGATGAATGGAGATGTTACTGGGCCCGCTCGAGCGAATCGGTGAACAACAGGGTGATAGTGATAGTGATTTTCACAGCAACTTGAGCAGGATCAATTGAATTGGAGCATCTTTGCACATGTTCATTTTTCTGCACCACTAGCCTGATCCCTGAGCACTATAGGAGAGACAGACAGAGTACACCCAGGGGTGGCTCCAAAACTAAAAAACACAGAAAATCAATCTTTGAATAATACAGTTTTTCCTAATGATTATGTAATCATTAGTTTAATTCAAAATTAGCCAGTTGCAATCATCACTGAGAGTGTAATTTTTAATAGGAAATTTACCTTCAACATTAGTCTTTATTATTGACATTGATCCTTTAATATTCTTTGAATTCCCTAAGTGAAGAACTAATGGTGCACTTGTGATTTTAAAGAGGTGACTTTGGAAGATTCCCCAGAACAGGAGAGCTGCCCAGTGATGTCACTATGTGAGGGGAGGGAGGAATGTAGATTCTAATCTCCAGGTTACTCTGTCTTGGGAGGGCAGACAGGAAACTAAGGTTGATCTACAATGAGGAATTCATTAAGAGTAACATCTGCAATGGTCTCAATATGAAGCCTCAGTGTAAGGAAGACCCTTAGCCTCTGGGGTGTGGTGTTTCTGGGGGTGCCGGAGAATGAGGGCTCAGGGAGAGCATCGATGTTCTGGGCCCACTGTCTCACTGTGAAGGGGTCAGCGCTGCAGGTGTCACTGGACAGGTTTTCTGGTCTACAATGGCTTAGGGGTGAAGAAGGAATGGGGAACCTTGAATGCCCTTTTAGTGAGTGGACAAGGGACTAGAGGTCAGCCCATCCCTGAGAGCAGGACTCCCAGGGGTGGGGTGAGCAGGTAGAGGCTACCTGGGTGCAGAGCAGAGGGTAGAGGTAAGTGGGCACAGAGTGTGTGCCTGAGAGCAAAAGGAAGGATCCAACACACAGTTGAGTGGACACCAGGATTTCTCTTTCTGATGAAGTGACTCCTGAGCATTGCCAGGTGTGAGTCAAAAATTTAAAAAAAAAATGACCTGGGGGTGGAGCAAGGAAAGTGGATAGAGCCTTGCAGCAAACACCCTCCCCACTGTGCTATCACTCCAGCCCCAGTCATTCATTCTCGAGTCCCTCTTTGTGCCCCAGACAGGTCGCGGTGGTCCTTCCCCTCTTGCCTTTGCTCTGTCTCAGCAAAGAAAGTGCCGGGAGGGCAAGTTTTGTTTCTCTATGGGGTTGATGAAGATTGAGCATTTCAGTAAAGCCAGATGCAGTGCAGAGAGGAGGCGGGAGGACCTCACTCTCTGGGCGGCTCCTCTGTGGGGGATGGTGCCTCACTCCTCTACCCAGACCTGGGCCTCAATGGCCCTCTAATTCCTATCATCTCTGCAGTTTGCCTCGGCCCCCACATTTTCAGAGGGGCCATGGGTCACGGCACCCAGGCCTGCTCACCTGAAGGTCCATCTGCCCCTTGGGTTCTGGGGCACCTGCTGATAAAGCCTCTTTCCCTTTCTCAGCCCGTGTTTGGGTGCGCTCCTTTTCTGTTTCTCGGAGAGCCAGTTCAGGCTTGCTCGGGGGATACTCCAGGCCGTGTGTCAGGGTCGGACCCGGGCCTCCTGGCCTACCAGCCTGTGTTCCTGCTGTGGAGCTCTGTGGCCTCTTTGGTTTGCGGAAGCTGTTCTCGAGCAATCGCTGACCAAGCCTTGCTAGGAGGAGCAGTTGGCACCGGAAAACGGGTGGAGGCAACTGGCGGGTGCGTGCACGATGCGTCTGGCACTTCCCTCAGAGTCCTGAGGGATTACTGTCTTTCTCCTCACTCCCAGAGACCCTGGAAGCCTCCCAGACTCCCTGCGCAGGACTCTGGGGTCTGTGGGTGTGTGTTCCGGCTCTCCCCGGCCCTGGGCCAGACCTTTTTCTCTGGAATTTGGGCTCCTGATGCAGTGCGAAAAAAGAAAAATCTTGGGACGTTGTTTTTGTTCTGTTCAGTTGCTTGATTTGTGTTTGGGAGCCACACTCAGGGTCCTCAGGGGCTACTTCCAGCTTGATTATGTGGAGTCGCTCTCTGCAGTGATGGGGAGGTCATGGCATGTGCTGGAAACCGGCGCTGGGCTTCCTGTGTGCGAAGCCTGTGCGATGGTCCTTTGAGCTGTCTCCCTGGCAGTGTGACCCTTGTTCTTCTGGCTACAACCAGCTGTGTGCAGGACTGATTCCTGGCTCTACCCTCTTTGTTGTTGTTGTTTTTTGGGGGAGGGGGACACAACTGGGAGTAGCACTGTCCTCCTGTTGTTTATCGATTTGCTCAAGCGGGCCCAATAATGTCTCCATTTTGAGACTTGTTGTTACTGTATTTGGCATATTGAATATGCCATGGGTAGCTTGCCAGGCTTTGCCGTGCGGGCGAGATACTCTCAGGAGCTTTCCGGGCTCTCTGAGAGGGGCGGAGGAATCGAACCCAGCTCAAGCGGGCTGGCCGCATGCAAGGCAAATGCCCTACCGCTCTGCTATCGCTCCAGCCTGGGAGTGCTCAGGAGTTATTCCTGGCTCTGCACCTAGAAATTAATCCTGGTGATGTTCAGGGAAAGCCAGGGATTAAACCCCAGGTCAGCCGCATGCAAGGCAAATGTCCTACCCAGTATAATATCTCGATGGCACCTTGGGTCACTCTTGGAGATGCTGGGGGACTGGAGGTGGTGACGGGGATCCAATCTGGGCCAGCTGCATGCAAGGCAAGTGCCTTCCCCACTGTACACTCTTCCTGATCCTAGACCCATTTTATTATTATTATTAGATAAAGATAAGATAAGATAAAGGCCCTCCCATTGATCGTCGATTTGCTCGAGCGGGCCCAGTAACGTCTCCATTGGAGACTTTGTTGTTACTGTGTCTGGCATATCGGATACTCTCGGCAGCTTGCCAGGCTCCCGAGAGGGGCGGAGGAATCGAACTCGGGTCGGCCATGTTGGCCGCTTGTAAGGCGAACGCCCTGCCCGCTGTGCTATTATTATTATTAATCATTAATTATTATTATTGCTACTACTATTATTATTATTACTACTACTTGATTCCTCTGCCCCTCTCGGAGAGCATGGCAAGCTACCGAGAATATCTCACCTGCACAGCAAAGCCTGACAAACTCCCCGGGACGTATTCGGTATGCTAAACAACAGTAACAATAAGTCTCACAATGGAGACTTTACTGGTGCCCACTTGAGAAAATCGATGAACAACAGGAGGACAGCGCTAGAGTGTTACAGATGAAGTGACTCCTACCAGGAGACCATGATAATCTCTACAGGGTAATTTTAATTTCTACAAGAGAATAATGTTCCCCTTAAGCCCCAGGGAAGTCATGGTACCATTAGTAAAAACTACAATCATGAGGCAAAGAGTGAGACAAACTCCTTCATACCCACAGTGGGGATGGAGGACTCAGAGCCACAACCCACAGGATAAGGAACCCATGGGCCATCTGAGAGCTGAGAGACAGGCCAGTCTTGATCTCCACAGAAAGATGATTCATCTGTTCATTAGCAAATTTCCTCAGGAGAGAGTCCTCAGAGCACCCTGGAGGTCTGCACCCCTGAAGCTCACCCTGCTTCCTATTGCAGATGGGTTGTGTCTGGGCCCAGAGGGCCTTCCCCTCACTGTGTCTCTTGCACAGTAGTACAGGGCCATGTCCTCCTCCCTCAGTTGGTTCATTTGCAGAGAGAGCGTGTTCTTACTGTTGTCTCTGGAGATGGTGAATTGGCCCTTGACAGAGTCGGCATAGCTTATATAACCACCATTATCACTAATGTATGAAATCCACTCTAGTCCCTTCCCTGGAGACTGGCGAACCCAGTCCATATAATAGCTTCCAAAATTGAATCCAGAGGCTGCACAGGAGAGTGTCAGAGACCCCCTGGGCTTCACCAAGTCTCCCCCAGACTCCACCAGCTGCACCTCACACTGGACCCCTGCAAACACAAAGACATCCTGGTCAGGAAACTCTCCTCACACAGAAGATCTTGCTCTACAATCTTTCCCGTGCTCCATGTCTCTGTCGCCCTTGAGTTACCTCCTAACACAGCCACCAGGAGAAGCCAGCTGAGCCCACAAGCCATGTTGGTTCTGTGTGAGTCAGGATGGAGCCCCTGGGTACCCCTGAACTTACTCCTCTCCTGGAGCTGAGGCTGGGCTGGGCCGTTTTCATCATAGTAGGGAGAGGCTCATTTGCATATCCTCCTCCAATATATAAAACAGTGTATTGGAACCTAAAGAGTAAGTGTAGGTTCTGGGGGTGACTTGTGACCCAGAAAACATTCTGACATAGAATTATTATATGAGAACAAATTTAATTTGTGATATTTTGTCCTTGGGCTGGAGTGATAGCACAGCAGGTAGGGCGTTTGCCTTGCAAGCATCTGACATGGCCGACCCGAATTTGATTCCTCCACCCCTCTCAGAGAGCCCGGCAAGCTACCGAAAGCATCTCCCCCTCATGGCAAAGCCTGGCAAGCTACCCGTGACGTATTCGATATGCCAAACACAGTAACAAGTTTCACAATGTTACTGGGCTTGCTCAAGCAAACCGATGAACAACGGGAATACAGTGACAGTGACAGTGATATTTTATCCTTATTTTTGATGTCTGTCATGTAATATCTACAGTCATAGTTCTGTTTCGTGAACCATTTGTCACGTAAAAGCTTAAATACTTTATACAATATTCTCATAACACATTGTAACAGTTGAACCCATTATTGAGACAAAAGTAATCCACTGAATGACACTGAGTTATGAATGAGTTGGGAACAAAGAACTAAAACGGAATCAGGAGTAAGGCAGAATGGCCGACAGCACCTGATATCTGGGAAATCTGAGGCAGGATCCTGTGTCTGCTCTGGTCTCTGCCGTTTCTCTCAGAGGGAAACACAAACAACGAGTATCACCTCACATCTGTGTGAATGACATGTATCTCCCAAAACTGAAATCAACACATGTTAGTGTGAGTGTCATATAGTTATACTCAGTGGATTTCTATGCAACCAAATGGAAAATAAAGTCATGCTGTTCGTTACACTTTGGATGGGGATGAAGGGCATGATGATGAGCTAAATAAGTCTGTGGACAAAAGGACAAATAGAGGATTATTTCAAATGTTTATGTAAAGAAACAAATAAGCAGGGCAGAAGAGGGTTGGGCATTTGCCTTGCTCTTGGCTGATACGTGTTGGAGTCCCAGCACCACAAATGGTTCCCGGAGTCTATTCGGAGTGATCTCTCAGCCTAGAGAGCAAGAGGAAGCCTTGAGCACTGTTGTGTATGGACCTGAAACCAAAACACAAATATGTAAATAAATAATGAAAGAAACAAATCAAGTGAATGAACACTATCAATTGTTAATGCAGCTTCATAAGGAGATACAGTACTGAGAGTGCAGGTTTGGGGTGAGAGGAGAAAAGATGTTAAAGTGACCCAGGAATGATGACAGATGGTCTGGAGCACAGGGGTGGTGCTAAGGGAGGTGATAGTGTGCACTGAAACTGCAGCTGCTAATCAGGGTCGAATAAGGGGATAGAGGGAGGGAAGAGAGTGCAGATCGCAGGTTCGGCTTGTGGGTTATGGGAACTTGAAAAACATAGTGTGCAGTAACTGTACACTAATACCATAAATTGACATTAAAAAAATTCTATCACTTATGTTACAATTCACAAATTTTTTTTTAGAATTGCCATAAACTCTGCACAGCGATCTTGTTTACAGCACTGGCACTGTCACCCATTGCCACAGAGCAGGAGTGATCGACTGTATCAGCATATTGAGCTTGTTTCTCCACGCATGGATGTGCATGTGGTATTTGCTCACTGCTTTACTGTTATAAGGATACTCAGTCTCACTCTGTAGATTTATAAGAAGACAAGTTGATAGCATTATGAAAAAAATAACATAATAATGTTAGGAAACATCTAACAAACAAGAATATTCTCATAGAACTGAAGTGCCAAACTCAAAATAAAGGTGTGAAAATTCAGATGCTCTTTGAAATTACCACTAGAGAGCCAAAGACTATTGTGCATTTGTCCCCTCTCCTTCAGGGTGAATCTCGAAAGGTAAGACAGACTGTGTGGCATGTACTGGTTGCAAGTTATTCTCAAAAGTCTTGACCAAGGAAACAGCCTGAAAGTTTTTTAATTCATTTTTAAAAAATATGTGGTGGTGAGAGGGGCAGAAGTGGTGGGCCACAACTGATGGTGCTCAGGTTTTTTTCCTGACTCTGCCCAGAGAATCACTCTTTTGGGGCACAGGGTTTGTGTGTTGCAGGAGACAGAAATCATCTATCTCCAGGTTCATAGGTCCAAATGTATTGGTAGGCCCTGCCCACTGTAACATGTCTCTTGCCCCAGTTTGGCCATTATTGAACACAAAATCTGCTCCACTAACCAAGTACCTTACTCCAGACACATTAACCATCACACGAATCACGAATCACGACCATCCTGTTATTCATCGATTGCCTCGAGCAGGCCCCAGTAACGTCTCCTTCATCCTAGCCCTGCGATTTTTAAGAAAGTGCTATATTCAAGGCGCTTTAGGAGAATGAGACCCATCATTGTTGCTGGTATTTGGCATATTGGGTATGCCACAGGGAGTTTACCAGAATCTCCTGTGTGGGCAGGTTACATTCGGTAGCCTGCCAGTTTGTCCAAAGTAGGAATGAGATAATAAGATGTCATAATAAGATGTCGCACGGCCGGCTGTACAGTTCCGGGAGCTGGTTTTTATAGTCTCTGAGTCTTGGCCGTTGATGGGATTACACGGCGAAGGGGGCCAATTGGTGGGTGTGACCCCCGCCTACTGGAATTCAGAGGATCTGGGTGGAAGATGCTCAGCCCCGATCCTATTAGGCTTGGAGATCTCAGCCCAGGGACCCGCTTGCCTTTGTTCCTCTGATGGTACCTTCAGGTGTGTGGAGAGTGGTCTCAGCATGGTGGTGGCTGGTCCTGGAGGTCTTCAGCTTTAACCATTAGCATTAACCATCATTTGCCTTAATATGTGGAAGCGTTAGATAACTTAAAAGCAGGACTGGGATATTCACACAGCTGTGGCCATAGGGTGATCAGACAACCAGCAATTACACTTAAAACATGACACAGTGATGGTAATTTTCTACTTATTCTTGCCTGGAGCACAGCCCTGAGAGTTTTCTAATCTTGCCTGCTTTAGAAACCCTTTAGATAGTCTCAGAACACTCAATGGATCACCCTGACTTCGGGCTTACTATTAAGGGGACAGTATCACACTGGATGCCTGGAGGTGTGGAATTCTCCCTGGCACAGCCCCTTGGCCACTAGAAGACATTGGACCTGTAGAGAGTTCCCCAAGCCCCATCGTCTCAGACACTTCTAAGAATGATGTAGGTGAATTGGCCATGATTTGCTGGTGCCCAAAGGCTCCAGACTTGGGAGAGAGATATATCTGGTGTCAGCAATACTTCAACCTTGCCTCTGCCACAGAGCATCAAAACCAGTGCTCCAGCAGCTTCTTCCAGTCATAACAATCCCCTGCTTCTCTCTGCCACCTGATACTTAGTGCACACAGGCATCCTCCCTCAGACTCTATGGACCACTGCTCTCCTAATAAACTGCCATATGACGAAGGGTCTATGGCCTGTATGGGCGGCTGTGTCTCATCCATGCTGCACTCATAAACCTTTGAGTACCTACTTCCCAAGACAGATGGACCATCTCCTTGTTCTCAGAGTCCCTGTGGTTACGAGATAACTACATGCAGGGACACGGGAGTCCAGGCATTTGATCAATGGCTTCTGCAAGGGGGACGTTTCCCCAGTCCCACGGAGAAGCTCCTCACTTCATGATGAAACCTCATCAGGGAAGACAGGGCATGGATCCAAGTAACTGGGAATTTTAACTCAAAACCTTTGAGAGGAGAGGATTTTCCTGAGACTCTAGAAAGGGCAGAAACATGTCCCCAGTGTCAGCCAAACTATTTCCTTTCTTCCTGTCATTTCGAATGTGAGCTCAGGGTCCACTGCCTAGACGTTGAAGACAGGAGCCTGTGTGCCTTGGTCCTCCCCAAAACAGGAAACTGAAAGTATCTTCCAGGGACTGAGTGAGTGGAACTGAAGTTCCTGTTTGTCCCAGGGCACAGAAACATGGTTAGATATTGGTCAGGCTAGGAGACTCCCCCACACTTCTGCTCACAAGGGAGCAATTCCTGTCCCAGTGCCCTGTCTGTGTGCATCTGGGACAACCATTCTGAGATCCTGGAACTTGATGCAGGGCCTGAGATATTGAAACAGGTTTAAATCTTGGAGTTCACGGAATTGGATGTTGTGAGGATTTAGAGATTGAAATCAGGGTTAAAGCCCCTTCCCCCAAAACTCAACTGTGTGGATCAGTTCTCCTATTGCGCTGCTATTAGTCTTTGTTGTTACTTTGTTGTGTATACTTTAAGCCCCATATTATGAGACAGATCATCTGTATCTCTCCCTTTTTTGAGACTGGTTCACTCAGCATGATATCCTCTAGTTTTTACTATGTTTCAGAAAGTTGAGTGATTTTCAACTTAGTAGGTATGGTAAGGCTCACAGAGAGTATACAGGATTAGGACTCTTTCCAGGTCTTCCTCATGTATGTAAAATTCATGAGTAAAATGTCTTCAGAGCAATGCCCCAGACTTTCTGGATTCAGTTGGAAGTGTGTAGTGCTAGGAGAGTTGTAAAAAATCTCCGAGGGCGGCCAGGGGGTTGCCCCGACGGCTCTTCCCCTGGCTGCCCAGGATTCTGGGGGGCCCAGGCCACTCTCCCAGCCAGGGCGGCCCGGGCCATGGAGCAGATGGTGGATGAAGCAAGAGCCAAGCCGGTTGATTGATCAGATGCTTTTTATTCCATTCTCATCCCCGTTCACTCCTGTCTCTCTGTCTCCTTCTCTCCCAGGCCCCAATCTGAAATCCCTGGTTCTTCTCGCTCTGGCTCTGGCTCTGATCCCCAGCCCACTCTTATAGTCTAGTTAAATCCCAAAACCATGTGGGGCTGGACTTACACATAGGTGTAATCACACTCAATTGGGTTAAAGTTCTCTCCCTAAGGGGATGCTGCTCCTAGGACAGATTCTCTTTCAGCAGGAATCCCATGGGTATGGTTCTCCTCTCCTTGTCCAACAAACATGTTAGCAATCATAATATTAATAATTTGTACGGACTCAGTAAGATATACATTAAGCTTATAGAATTGCTCTCCTGGGGTCATCCTGATCTAAGACTACAGTGCTCAGGCCAGATTAGTCTTTCCTATTTCTAGCAGTGTCCTAGTTTCGTCATTACTTTTGGATCATTACATCATTTTTCCATAATCAAACTCTTAACTTATAGTTAAGAATTGTGTTACTTTCCCCCCTTTCCCAAGGGTGGCAGAGATTAGAACCAGGAATTTTGCTCCATGGCTTGGAGGCCAGCCACACATGCTAGGGGAAAAGGGAGATCAGATAGAGAAGGGAGCACCAAATAATGGGTGTTGAGAGGATACTCCCAGGATGGGGGAAGCATGCTGAAAGTAGACTATAGACCAAAACTAATTGCCACTCAATGCCTCTTTTGCAAACCACAACACCCCAAAGGAGAGAGAGAACAAAAGGGAATGCCCTGCCACAGAGGCAGGGTGGCATGGGGGGGATGAGGGGGTGGGAGGGATACTGGGACCCGTGGTGATAGAAAATGGGCACTAGTGGAGGGATGGGTACTTGATCATTGTATAACTGAAACCCAAGCACAGAAATTTGTAAGTCTACAGCTGTACCTCATGGTGTCTCACTAATAAAAATTAAAAATATAAAGTTACATAACAATTCAAAAAAATTGTGGTACTTTGTCCAGGCTCATTTCGATGCCAGGATAGCACATAGATTACCGCTTGCCCTGGTTCCATCCAGTCCCTCACTGGGACCCTGGTGCTAGGAAGTGAGGATAACTGAGGCTTAAATTGGGAAAGCAGATACCCGGGAATAAGTAATATTCAAAGCCAATTAAATTCCATGTTACAAAATCATAATATTAATTGTCTTCTTGTGTCTGTGCAAAAGTACATTGCTTTAAAGTAAATTATTCAAAAGACATAAGGAGAGGAGAAAGGCAATATTAACTTACAAGTTCAGTGTCCTAGAAAGACCTGACCTTACAAATTAACAGAAACTGGTTAGTGGAATAAGCTGATTAACTGGTTGAGGAAGAGAGCATAGAGAAGTGGTTGCAGCTAAACAAAAGAATGGGAGTTACTCCAGAGCACTGTAATGGTTATGGCCCGATAAACCCAAGTACCTTGTGGCAAGGGAAATCACTTAATGACTTAACTTCCCGTTAGTCGTCGATTTGCTCGAGCAGGCGCCAGTAACATCTCCATTTGTCCCTGTCGTGTGCTAGTGTAGCCCAATGGCATCTGTTCGCTCTGGGAACATGAAGGGCCTCAAACCGATCGTTCATGATCTTGACGAAGAAGTCAGACCATCTGGTAGGTGGGCGGCCACGCGGTCTTTTGACATCCCGTGGAATCCAGTCAGTAACAGCTCTAGTCCAGCGGTCGTCTTTAAATCTCATTACATGACCAGCCCATCTGATTTTCGACACCTTGGCAAATGAGACAGCGTCCCTAATTCATGATCGTCGACGGATGTCAGAACTCCGGATTCTTTCTCTCATTTGAGTGAAACGTGATATTCCAAGCATAGCTCTTTCTATTCTTCTTTGGGAGATCTGAATAGCGTTCTCATCTTGTTTGCGTAGGGCACAGGTCTCTGAGGCATATGTTAATGCAGGAAGAACAGTGGAATCAAAGGGATGTGCGAAGAGCCGGAGGTTCTTCGTCCTCTTAGCTATTTCTTCGACGTTCTTGAAGGCGCTCCAAGCCATTCTCTTCCTCCTGCGCAGCTCGGGTGCCAGGTCATTTGTCATGTTGACCTCTCGACCGAGGTACACATAGCTGTTGCATTCGGAGATGGTTGTTCCATTGAGAGCGATTGGGGCGTCAGGAACGAGGTTGTTTCTCATAAACATTGTCTTCGTAAGATTCAGCTGTAGTCCTACCTTTCCACACTCACGGTCAAAGTCAGCCAGCATTTGTGCCGCTTGGCTGATGTTTGGTGTTATTAAAACAATGTCATCAGCAAAGCGGAGGTGGAGTAGTTGCCGACCATCTATTTTCACTCCCATTCCTTCCCATTCCAGTCGTCGCATGATGTTCTCGAGGGTGGCACTGAAGAGTTTCGGTGAAATGGTATCACCCTGCCGCACCCCTCTCTTGACATCAACAATCACTTCTTTATAGAATGGTGAGATCCTGGTAGGGAATCCGCAATACAGCTCACGAAGGATCCTGATGTATTGGGCTTGAATGCCCTGATTGGCTAGGGCTTTAATGACCGCTTCTGTCTCAACAGAATCAAAGGCCTTCTTTAAATCAATGAACGTTAAACAGAGCGGCATCTTGAACTCCTGAGAAACCGGAATGAGCTTGGTTATCGTGTGGATATGGTCGATGGTGCTGAATCCTTTGCGGAACCCGGCTTGCTCGAATGGTTTTCCTTCATCTAGTGTTCTGCCAATCCTATTTAGGATGACTCGAGTGAACAACTTGTAGATGACAGACAATAGGCAGATCGGGCAATATTTGCCAATGTCATGGATGTCTCCCTTCTTGAACAGTAGTACAGTCCTGCTGGTTTTCCATTGGGACATATCCTTGCATTCAGACAGTTAGTGAGTGAAGAGCCGAGCCAGTGTATTGATGAGTACTTACAGCAGGTTCTTCAGGTGTTCAGGTCTGACCTTGTCTGGGCCGGGTGCTGTTTGTTTCTTTACCGACGAAATGGCGTGTCGGATTTCGGAAGGGAGAACGTTGGGAATGACATATCCATCCTGTGGAACTTGGTATGTCGGCAAGTGGACATGGCTATCGAAGAGATTTGAGTAGAAGTCATGGATAATCTTCTCCATTGCCGTTCTGGAGGATGTGATGGATCCATCAGGACGTCGGAGGGCAGTCATCTTGGTCTTATAGTTGGCGAAGGACAGGCGGGCGTTACGAATACTTTTCCCGGCTTCTGCCGCATCTACCAGTACTTCTGCTCTTCTCTCTTTGAGGTCTTCCTTGATCGCATCTCTGCACTGCTTTGCGAGCTCAGACATTAGCTTGCGGTTGCCTGAGGCATGCACCAAACCACGCTGGTGAATTAGCTCAAGAGTTTTTGAAGATAGGCGATTTTTTGTGGCTATCTCTCTCTTGGAGTTCCTCGCACATTCATGGAGGTGCTGAACCAGTCGATCATATTCCTCGTCAATGCTGTCAACAATGGCATCTTCCCATGTTGCCGCAATAGTACCAAAGAGTTCCCAGTTGGTGGTCATTCTGGGAGTTCTCTTTTTGAACTTTGCAGCCCTTTCTCCCCGCTCTGTGAAGTAGAATTTTGCACGAAGGAGATGGTGGTCCAATCCCATTCGAAATTTTGGGACAACAGCGTCATCAGTCAGGCCAAATGGGTAGATTGAATATGATGTGGTCTATTTTGCTGTGGAATCGTCCACCGGGAGACTCCCATCTCCATCGTTTAGATTCTGTCTTCTGGAACTATGAGTTACCATGAATGGTCTTGGTCGACATGATGAACTCGGACAGTCTCTCACCCTGTTCGTTCCATTCAAGGCCACGGGTCCCGATGTGAAGTTCTTCAGCTGATCTTCTCGGTCCTATCTTGGCATTAAAATCACCCACAATGATCTTGTAGAATGTGTGGTCTTCTTTATAGAACTTCTCTAGCTCCATGTAGAACTTCTCGATTTCTCTTTCCTCATAATGAGAAGTTGGTGAGTAGACAACGAAGATAGAAACTGCAGGCAGTGAGCCACATCTATTCAAATGTAAACGTCCGATTCCGGTTGTTAGGCATTCGAATGAATTAATGATCTTGGCCAAGTTTGTGTTGACAAGGACACCGACGCCTCTAACACCTCTTTTATCCTATTTTCCAAGGAACAATTCATCTCCAGTGTCGAAAACGGCATGGTGAGATTCGTGCCTTCTTGTCTCAGTCAGACCAATGATGTCGTACTTGATCATTCGCGCTTGTACCATCAGGTCCTCGATGGATGCATCTGATGCTAGCATACCTGCCTTGAAAGTACAGACGATCATTTTTGTCTTCCTTCATTGTGGCAGCCTAGGTCGGACTTGAGATTTTGTCGGCCTCTCCTTTCTCATCCTTCTCAGTGCTGCCATGTCGGTGAAGCCTTCAGGGTCAGGTGAATGAGACCAGTTGTAGTTACTGGTTTTGGCATATCGAATACACAACAGATAGCTTGCCAGGCTCTTCCATGCGGGCGGAATACTCTTGGTAGCTTGCCAGTCTTTCCGAGAGGGATAGAGGCTTTGGGGGCGACCTCTAATCACCCTTGTAGGTGTTACCATATTTGAACCCTATCAAATACGGTATGACAATTCCGGAAGATGGATATTTAGTGTGTTATGATGTGTCGCACAGTCGCTTTGCATTCGCATGGGTCTGGAAAGCGTCCTGGAGTGTGTCGACGGCTGGGTTATAGACACTACTTCTACTACCCAGCCGTCGACAAGGGAAAAAGGACAAAGAAATGCTATCTTACAGAGAGTGGTTGGTCATTTGAGAACATGGCAATTCCAGGTGCCACTTGGACTTGTCACTACACAGAGAGAACAGTGGGAGACTGAGAGCAGTCTGACACTCCAGAACGTAGGTAGCAGTTCAGTCACCAAGGAGCCCCATCTAGGCGCCTTTTCTGTGCAGAGGCAAGAAGGGTACATTGAGAACAATCCTCGAGGTCTGATATCTGGACTGCTCTGTCTCTGTGCTTTTCACTCTTCCACATTGACAATGCAGGCTGGCCTTCAGGTCGGACCCCTGCCTCTGTGCTCTGAATTGACCTCAGTTGGAACTTGCCCCAATATTTTGCTATTGTGCCTTCAGGAATTGAAGGGTTGTCCTTATCACGTATGTTCGATGTTCTCCTAGAGGAGGAAATGAAAATACTTTCACATCCAATATGGGCATTTTCCCTGTCATTGGGAAGAGTACAAAAAAAAGTACAAAAGCTCACTTTTTGTAAATTGACAATTTTGATAAATTTGGTAATATAATTGAAAGTTCACATATGAGTCTTGGATTCTGCATAAGAAATAAAGGTCATAATCCAACTACCGAAGTACATATATTCCCAGTAATACTGTGGTCTGCGTGACTGATAGCCAATCACAGAGTCATGCTGTCTGAGGCTTCCCAGTGGACATGAATAGGAGACATATATATGTATATGTATATACATAATATATACATATATGTCTATATATGTATAAGTTGCTCTTTTCCACTTATCGAGTCTATGGATTTGTGCATAGATATACATCCATGGATATGTCCTGGATATCAATTGAAAGAAAGTGATTCATTTTGATTATTTATTCCCATATTGAATGGCTGCAGAAAACTAATGTCTCACTCCATACCATATATTTCCCAAAATTATCTGTCAGTTGGTGACATCAGACCTGACGTAAACTCAGCTCAGGTGCATGAGTCCTGTGGCAGAGGGAGCTGCAACTGAGGCCTCGCTCTAGATCCTGTCTGCTGGTCCATGCTACTGCCAGCCCTCCTGGGCACATCCCAGACTGTGTGTCTGTTCTGAGCTGGGCTGAGATGCCCCCAACATAAGGGTTTCACAGACAACTGACCCCAACCATTTCCTTATCAGCATGTGATTATAGAAATGTGACCATTATCCCTTCCATGTAGAGTCATATCCTCCACTGTCTTTTGTCCAGTGTCAGGATTCCAGGTCAGAAATACAGAGATATGAAGATGTACAAAGGGGCACGTTTCCAGAGAAACTCAGGAAGGGAGTCTGGCCAACACCAGGATTTCTTCTCAAAGAAAAGTGTTTCTTGCAGAGACAGAATTTCAAAGAAAATGTATAACATTGGGAGTCTGCCATGGGTAGACCTGTAGTTCAGGATCCTGCAATGACACCAGCCCAAACTTCCCTGCCGTTCTTCCAGTACCATCTGGGGTGCTCCACTACACAATCCTAGAAGAAAATATGAGTAACACCAGGTGTACTAGAGAGAAGCCAATTTCCTCTTGGCTGATTATGGCAGACAAAGAAAGATCCTAAGCCGTTTCCTCAAATGAAGCCTGGCCCTGTGAGCCCCACGCTGTGTCTCAGACCCTGACTCTCTGAGGAGGAAGTCAGGAGGATTAGTGTCCCTGTCATCTCCTCACCCGCCACAGCTGCCTCACCCTCAGGTTTCTGACAGACTCACGTTGTGGTTGTCACACTGTTTCTCTCGCACAGTAATACACAGCCGTGTCCTCAGTGCTCAGCCTGCTCAGTTCCATGTAGGCTGTGTTCTTGGACTTGTCTGCAGTGAGTGTAAGTCTGCCCTGGAACTTCAGTGCGTAGTTTGTGTTATCATAGTAAGGATTTATCCATCACATCCACTCGAGTCCTTGTCCCGGGGCCTGCAGCACCCAGCTCATCACATATTCGGTGAAGGTGTATCTGGACGCCTTGCAGGATATCTTTACTGATGTCCCAGGTTTTCCCACCTCAGCCCCCGACTGCACCAGCTATACCTGGGAGTTCACACCTGTGGAATGCAGACAGGAGTGGGTGAACTCCGCTTGACTGGTCCCGTTCCCTCAGCCCAGGGCATGGGTACACTTACCTGCAGCCACTGCCACCAGGAAGACAATTCTCCAGGTCCAGTCCATGGTGGGTAATGTACACTCAGGAGCTTCTGAAGGTGTGATTGTTTTTGCTGTGTGAGGTTGTTCAGTTACAGACACATCTGTATTTGATGTAGTGTCTCTCATGCAATTTGCATATTCATGAGGAGGTAAAATTCATAGCTGAAGGCCTAGTTCAACCTGAGAAGGGGCTGGTGGAAGCCACTGGGTCCATCTTCAGGGGGAGTGAAGAGGTCCACGTTCTGAGCCTTGTTTGAGGAGATGAGACCCTGCCCTGTCCCAGGACTCTGTGCACACAGAGTCTCCCCTCCTGAGGGCCAAGCTCTTTCAGGATCACCCCCTCAGGGTCCCCCCCCACATATGTATGTCATGGACACGTCTCGACACACCAGGGCTCTCCGATTATTTCTGGGATCCTGTAACTCCCCAATGCATACTACAATGAGACTACAAAACCATCCTAATGCCCCAGAGGTTTCCATTGGGGATATTAAGAAGTTCAGAAACACCCCTTGCATACAGGTTTTACTGCCTTATCAGTATGATAAATGTTCCTCTCAAAACGGTTAAGTATGCACAATTTAACATTCTGTGCCCTATACTTATTTTTGTTTTGGTTTTCTCAACAAAGCAAAATTTAGTTTTCTGGGGTTTTTTAAATGCTTTTTTATTATTAAATCTCTGTGAGATAGACCCTTACAAAGCTGTTTGTGATTTGACTTCAGTTTCATGGTATTCCTGTTTTTGAAGAGAAACCCTTTTCATCTCTGCACCTCTTCTTGCCTGCAACTCGGTCCTTTTGGGACTTGGCACTCCCTGCAGTCCAGTCCCCACCCTGCAGATACCGCCTGCGCTCTCAGGGGCTTTAGCCTCTTGGTGTCTCTAACACAGGATTGAATCCTGGGACTTCAATTCAAAAGACTTGTTCACGAGTCATTTTCTTTTGTGGGCATTTTGTTTTGGATCTGAGCCACACCTGGCAGTTCTGAGGGCATACTTTTGGCTCTGTGCTCTGGAATTGTTCAGGTAGATGCATCCTAGGAAAATATTGGCAAATCAAGTAGTTATATATCTAACAATTGAAAGGTGACACTGAGTGTTCTTTGCTGAGATTATGTAAAAGTAATACAATAATCACTTAATTCACTCAAATAAAAATAGTAAAAACTATCAAAATTAAAGAAGATTTAAGTAAAGACTTTAATATAAACAAAGGTATATTAAACTGGTTAAATTTATGAAGACTTTTTCAAAACCCAGGCTTAAGTTGAACACAGCTGCCAACAAGTTTATTTTATAACTGCATTAATAGGAAAAATATAAGTAAATAAATAAATAGCACTGTGGCACTGTCTTCCCATTGTTCATCGATTTGCTCGAGCGGGCCCAGTAATGTCCCATTGTGAGACTTGTCACTGTTTTTGGCATATCAAATATGACACGGGGAGCTTGCCAGGCTTTGCCATGCGGATGAGATACTCTAGGTAGCTTGCTGGGCTCTCTGAGAGGGAAGGAAGAATCGAACCAGGGTCAGCCAGTGGGCCACGTGCAAGGCAAATGCCCTACTGATGTGCTATCTCTCCAGCCAACTCTCGCCCCAACAACCACGCAGTTTTATCCAGTAAAGTGCATGGTCCGAGGTCTTGGGGCGAAACGATGTCAACCTATTAGCCCAAGTAAGAATGAAACTCATTGTTGATGTATATTGGGTGAATAGCCAAGATAAGTACCAGGAGGTTTACTCCATGGCTTGGAGGCCAGCCGCACATGCTAGGGGAAAAGGCAGCTCAGATAGAGAAGGGAGCACAAAATAAGGGGTGTTGGGAGGATCCTCCTAGGATGGGAGATATGTGCTGAGAGTAGACTATAGACCAAACATAATTGCCACTCAATGCCTCTTTTTCAAACCACAGGACTCAAAAAGAGAGAGAGAACAAAGGGGAATGCCCTGCCACAGAGGTAGGGTGGGATGGGGATGGGGGGATGGGAGGGATACTGGGATTGGTGGGGGTAGAGAATGGGCACTGGTGGAGGGATGGGTACTCTATCATTGTATAACTGAAACCTAAGCACAAATAAGTCTACAACTATACCTCATGGTGTTTCACTAATAAAATTTAAACAAACAAACAAACAAACAACAACAACAACAACAAAAGAACGAAACTCATCGCAAAGCCACACTTACGACCTGAAATCTTAGGGTGGGGTCATCATGGCCGCAGCTTCCCCCTCACTGGTGGGAGTGTGGTATTTGCTCACTGGCAGAAGTGAGGTAGTGCCCAGGGCTGATGCCCACCAGGCTCAGGCGGTATCTGCTGGGTGCTGGCGAGCGTTCTCCGGGCTGATCTCTGGCCCTGGGCACCGGATTCCGGGGTCGAGTCCTCTGGCTATGGCGGGGTGGCTGCACAGGCAGCGAGGCCCCGCAGGTGGTTCCCCATGCAACCGTAGACTGGGGGCTCCCTCGGGCTGTGTGCAGAGGGGAGACTGGCCTGGAGTGGGCCACTGCCCTCGCCTCTGCGGTGGTCATGGTTGCTCTGACTCCCCAGGGACAGCGGGTCCTGCACAAGCACCAAGCCTGGCCCCCACGCGCTCCTGGTGAGCCGAGTGCGGAAGGGCGCAGGCAGGACACGTGGTGCCCCACGTGCCCCACGCAGCCCATGGTCCCATGGCCTGGCCGCGGCCTGCTAACGGCCAGCGCTGTGGCCGCACTGCGGGTCCTGCCAATGTGACCCCATGGGCAGGAGGCCCAGGCCCAGTTGCCAGCCCCTCCCCGCCCCCCCCCCTTCCCATGCCTGGCCAAGGCTCGTTTCCCTGCCTGGTGGTGGTTCCAGCCCTGCTCAGTCCAGATGTACCGTCAGCCCATCCAGCCCAGTGGATCCTTCCAACTCGCCTGCACCAACCGCCTTGGCCTGGGTCATAGGAATTAATATGATAAAATAGTGAAGTTTTATTGAACACATAACTTAAACTCTGACTTTTTCAGTGACGCACAAGAATATTCTTTGAAGAGATTTACTTAGAGAAATGCAAGGAGAGAGAGGGAGACAGAGAGAGACAGAGAGAGGGAGAGAGGGAGAGAGACAGAGGGAGAGGGACAGACATTGAGAAAAAGAGAGAAAGATGGAGAGATAAAGAGAGGGAGAGAGAGAGAGGGAGAGATAGACGGAGAGGAGGGCACAGTATTGACAAAGACAAACCACATGCAGAATGTTGCCATCGTCACATGAGTCATCCTTCTCCTTTATTGATCCCTTGGATCTTATACAGGTTCTCTCTCTCTCTCTCTCTCTCTCTCTCTCTCTCTCTCTCTCTCTCCCTTTCTCTCTTTTCTCTCTCTCTCCTCTATGTCTTTCACACTCTCTGGTGTCTATGGATTGCAATGCAGACACTGAAAGGTTATCATGTATATTTCTTCCTACTTTCAACACTCAGTTCTTGTCCAAACTGCCCATATCTAACTATGACTGTCATACTGGTTCTTCTCTGTCCTTTGCCTCCCACACACTTGGAGCAAGCTTCCAACCAGTGACCAGTCCTTCTGGACCCTGGGTTTCCTGGCATAGAATATTAATCTCATGCAAAAGTTTAAATCCCACAGAAGAATGCAATTATTCTATATCTGTGCCACTCCTTCTGACTCATTGCTCTCAACCTGATACTCTCCATGTCCATTCATTTATAAGTGAATTTCTTGGTTTAACTTTTTCCGGTAGCTGCATAGTACTCCATTGTGTAGATGTACTATATTTCATCGTTTAACTATTCAGACATTCGGGTTGTTTCAGATTTGGCTATTGTGAATACAATATTGTGATGCAGTAAACATAGACCTGCAAATATATTTCCAAATTATTGTTTTGTGGCCTTTGGGGTCAATGTCAAGAAGGAATTTCTAGGTCAAATGGAAGCTCAATTCTTAGTCTATTGGGCAGTATCCAAGTTTTCTCCAGCAAGATCAATTTCATTGTTATTCCCACCAGCAGAGTATGATGATTGCATTTTCCACATAGCTATGCTAACACAGAATGTTTTGATTCTTTGAGATTTGTGCCCTTTTCCCTTGGTATGAGGTGATAACTCATAATTATTTTAATTTACATTTCTCTGAATAGTGTAAGAAAGAATTTATTTATTCAGTTCTCTGCATCAAAGTCTACATTAAGGATGTATTTGTTTTAAATCCCCATTTTAGATGGGGTTTATTTTTGGTGTAAGATCTACAAGTGCTTGATATATGTTTTATTTATCCTACATCAGATGAGGTGAGCAGATATTTTCCTCAGTTTTTTTTAATTGATTTATTTTTGCTTTTGGGCTCACACCCAGCGATACTCAGGGGCTATTCCTGGCTCTTCACTCAGGAATTACTCCTGGCAGTGCTTGAGGAACCGTATGGTTTTCCGGGGATTGAACCTGGATCGGCTGTGTGCAAGGCAAACGCCCTATCCGCTGTACTATTGCTTGGCCCCAGTTTTTTTTTTTTTGTCTTTTGATTCTGGCCATATTTTTATTCACAATGATTGAGCCATTAAAAACATGTAGACTAAAAACTAAAAGCATGAAATGGGTGAAAACTTTGGCTTCACACTGATCTCAAAATAATTAGTTTACAGGAGAGAAATTGAATCGAAGAGACAAAGACCATGTGTTTGAACTCAGTCAAGAGTAACTGCGTGTCTACATAAAACATGTGTCACAGGCTGATGACAATCACAAACACAAAGTCACCTTCAATTTTGGGTACATAAACAGCCGAGAGAGTCGGTGAGTCCTCAGGTAGAATTGTGATCAATGTGGGTGGGTCATTGCAGGTTCAGAGTAGGGACACAACTAATGTATCTTCACAGCGCAGGGCCTCACTCAGCCTCTGTGCACACAGCAAGGTCCTAGAATGTGGTTTCTCCTTCCACAAGCACAAGATAAAACAAAATCGACTCTGGACTCACTCCCCACTGCCTTCTCTGAGAGTCACCAGGGCTCAGCACTTCCTCCTCAAACTAAAATGAGCTTCGGGTACTTTTTGTGTGTCCTGGAAACCCAAAAGCATCAACTAGTGGAGATGATCATAGTGGTGTTCATGACAGCACCAAGTACAGTTACCAAGATGCACACACAACACATAACCGCAACGTTCATTTCTGTCTGTTTCCTCATTCAGCTGTGGAGTCTGTTCTTTCTCTCCTTCAGCTCTGTTTGAAGGACAGTGATCATTGTTTTCTCACTTCTCTCCCTGAGACTCCTGAGTGTCCCTGTCAGTGTTTTCTTCAAGTCAGAGAGCACTGAGAGGATTGTTTCTCTCTGCACATCCACAGAGCATCGGGTGTTCTGATGTTCTTACCTGGATTCAGTCCACATCCATTAAAAAATAGAATCATATTTTCATTGTTCATGGTGCTCTGTGGGAGCTAAGGGTGTAATTGTCCAGTGGTCTGGGCATGAATTTGGTGAAGTTCCTCACTCTATTCAGCTAGGGCTGTGACTCTATATTAACTTCTGGCAGCCACAAAGCCTGTGGTGTTTTCTCAGTGGTACTGGGAGGGCCAGAGACCAGTTGGCAGGAATAACTGTGGGTTATGATGCTGACAGGGCCTCACTGACACCTGTGACATTCCCTGGGGAACAAGCTTTCAATAATATCATGAAGCAAGAGAAATTAACCCGCGAGTTTCAGGAGTATAAACTCTGAGTCCAATAGTATTGAATTGAGAGCCCAGAATAAATACTTAGATTTTTACAGTGAATCTTTGGGAAAGGATTCCATCCTATGAGTGATGCAAGGAAAATCTCTTCAACAAATGGTGTTAGGAAAACAGCACCACATACAAAAACAACAAAAGAAGATAGATTTGAATCCATATCTCACATCAGATACAAAATTTAATAAAAATATGGGCTTATGGTCCAGCTTTGACAGCAGAATCCTTAAAACACACAGAGGAAAAGCTTGGCCAACCTCTCCATGGTACTAATCTTAGAGGGCTTATCTATAGTTTCACTCCATTGGCAAAGAGATGGCAAACTAGGCAGAGACTCCTGCCTCTGTGCCTGGCTGTCCTCACTGGGGCCCCTTGGAGGAGGGTGAGTTGAGTTTCCCTCCCCACCCCAAGCAGAGCCCCGGCAGCTGAAGACCTCCGGTTCCAGCCACAGTCATGCTTAAAACCACTCTCCACATGTTTCGATGAGTCTCACACATGAAGGAACCGGCCGAGGAAGACAGGTGTGTGGGACCTGGGGCATAGATCTCCAAGCTTGCTCGGATTGTGACTCGGTGCTCCTCCACGCAGATCCCCCACCTTCCAGTATGTAGGCGTTACACCCACCAACTGCCCCTGGTGCCGTGTAATCCCATTGATGGCCCTGGCGCCGTGTAGTCCCATCAATGGGATTACAAAACCCAGAGACTATAAAACCCTGCTCCCGGAAACGCGGCCGAAAATGCGGCCTCACAACATCTTATTATCTAGGTCTTACTCTGGAGAACCTGGCAGGCTACCTGGAGTGTCCTACCCTCATGGCAGAGTCTGGCAAACTCCCTGTGGTGTATTCAATATGCCAAAAACCAATTACAGTGATGGGTCTCATTCTCCTGACCCTGAAAGAACCTCGAATGTGGCACTTATAAAATCTCAGGGCTGGGACGATGGAGATGTTACTGGGGCCTGCTCGAGGCAATCGATGACGAACAGGATGACAGTGATGACAAAATAAAATAAATATATTGGACTAAATCAATTAAAAGATTTTTACTGGCAATGTAATTTGACATTTAAATTAAGTTACCCTATTGAATGAGAGAAAACATGTACCCACCGAATATCATATCTAACCTAATATCTAAGAAATTCATAACACTCACAAAGTTCAATATCAGAACCAATCACCCATCAGAAAATGGTGTGGAAAACAAACAGATTCTTTCCTAAAGCAACATTCCTATGGGCTGTAGGAATATTAAATGTTGTTTATCAACACTAACTATGTGAGATATGTTGATATAAAGTACACTGAAGACTGTATCTCCCCCGTGAGTATAGCTTATATGAAAAATACTGGAAACAACCAGTATTGGAAGTTTGCCAAAGGGAACAATGTTTCTATTTCTGTGGGAACATACCTATGGGAAACACTATGATATTTCTCTAAAGAGTGAAAACAGAATTTCCAACTTACAAGGATTCTATATTTGGTAACTTCATCCAAGCATGAAAAAAGTCATGAGAGAAAATACATGAACATGTAAACGTGTATTTTTTGAACAAACTGGCAGGCTACCGAATGTAGCCTACCCACACGGCAGAGTCTGGCAAACTCCCCGTGGCGTACCCAATATGCCAAATACCAGTAACAATGATGGGTCTCATTCTCCTAAAGAGCCTTGAATATAATCTCAGGGCTAGGATGAAGGAGACGTTACTGGGGCCTGCTCGAGGCAATCGACAAATAACATGTAAACATATGTCAGTTGTAGAATTTAGAATAGTTGTCAGGGCTTGGAAAGAATCCGAATGCTTAATGAGTTTCATGGATAAGAAGTTGTGAAGTATACACATAACAGGATACTGTGCAGGTATAAGAAACGATAAAATACCAGTGTTTTCTGAACCATGAATGGAACTAGACAATATCAGACTAATTGAAGTTTGTCAGAGGCAGAAGGACAAATTCAGACAATCTTACTCATCAGTGGTACACAGAAAACAGAGCATCAGCATGGACATGATCCAATGATAAAGGCCCCTGCATGCTAACCACATTCTGGGGTTCCCGAGAGGAGTCGGGTGAGGGAAGAAGAGGCCGAGCATGGGGCCACAGCAGAGTGTGAGGGTCTGCGGGGATTTGGTGCTGGGAGAGGCGCAGAGAGTTTGTCAGCCACAAGCATCAACTCTCAGACTGTTGTCAATCTAATTCCTCAATGACAATAAAGACAATTATGACATCTTATCTCATTCCTACTTTGGACAAATTTGCAGGCTATCGAATGTAGCCTGCCCACAGGGCAGAGTCTGGAAAACTCCCCGTGGCGTACCAAATATGCCAAATACCAGTAACAATGATGGGTCTCATTCTCCTAAAGAGCCGTGAATATAATCTCAGGGCTAGGATGAAAGAGACGTTACTGGGGCCTGCTTGAGGCAATCGACGAATAACAGGATGATGAAATGAAAACAAAAATGACAATAAAATAGGCAATTGTGAAAATCCTTCTTCTGTGAAGCAAATGATAGTTATCACGATCACGACCACCCTGTTGTTCGTCGATTGCCTCGAGCAGGTGCCAGTAACGTCTTCTTCGTCCTAGCCCTGAGATTTTTTTTTTTTAAAGTGCCATATTCAAGGCTTTTTCAGGGTTAGGAGAATGAGACCCAACATTGTTACTGGTATTTGGCATATTGGGTATACCACGGGGAGTTTGCCAGACTCTGCCGTGTGGGCATGTTACATTTGGTAGCCTGCCAGTTTGACCGAATTAGGAATGAGATGATAAGATGTCGCGCGGCCGCGAATGCTGAGTGTGATAATCTCTGGATCCTGGCCGTTGTTGGAGTTACACGGCAGTTGGTGGGTGTAACTGTCTAGTTACTGGCAGGTCCAGTCCCAAACTGTACAGGCTTGGAGATCTCAGCCCCGGGTCCCACACACCTGGGTTCCTCTGTCAGTTCTTTTATGCGTGAGGCTCATCCAAGTGTGTGGAGAGTGCTCCCAGCAAGGCCTTGGTTGGGCCTCGGTGGTCTTCAGCTGTTGGGCCCTGGTGGAGACAGTCAGGCATAGGGTAGGAGACTCTGTCTTGTTCTCTCCCAGGAGCTGAGTGTGATGATCTCTGGATCCTGGCCGTTGTTGGAGTTACACGGCAGTTGGTGGGTGTAACTGTCTAGTTACTGGCAGGTCCAGTCCCAAACTGTACAGGCTTGGAGATCTCAGCCCCGGGTCCCACACACCTGGGTTCCTCTGTCAGTTCTTTTTTGCGTGAGGCTCATCCAAGTGTGTGGAGAGTGCTCCCAGCAAGGCCTTGGTTGGGCCTCGGTGATAGTTATAGGAAGGAAAATTAACCAAACCTTACCTAACTGGAAATAAATCTCTAGTGAAGCATATAGTATGAAGAGGAATAAACAAATTTGTACTAGAATAAAATGTACTAATAAAATGTGTATACTTGGTTTATGAAATTTCTCTTTTATATTTCACTAAAGGAGAAAATAAAGCGACTCCCTGACAGCCCCTCACCCCCTTGCTCCTGGAGCGAAGTCCTGAAGTCCCGGGAGTAGGACTGGTGTTTACATGCACCCCTGCAGCTCCCCTGTCTCCCTCAGCAGGTTTGTATCTGGGCTCTCAGGGACTTGCCCTCACTGTGTCTTGCACAATAATATACGGCTGTGTCCTCAGTTACTGAGTTGCTCAGTTTCAGGTAAACTTGGTTCTTGGAGGTGTCCCTGGCGATGCTGACTCGGGACTGAAGAATTTGTTTGTTTGTTTATTTCCCCACCAGTGTACATAACACCAATCCAATGAAGCCCCTTTCCAGGTGCCTGGCGGACCCAGTGCCCATCATAGTCGGTTAGAGAGAATCCAGAGAGGGATCAGTTAAGGGTCAGCATTTATGAGGGCGTTTTCTGACCTGGTCCTGACTCCCTCAGCTGTACCTGCAACAGGACACCTGGGGACAGAGACCCACAGTGAGTCACAGGAGCATCTGTCCAGGGGATATGCACATCTGGGAGCTGCCACAAGAAAGAGGAGGAACCAGCGCTGATGCACATTCCTGCCCACGAGGTTCATGATCTCAGACACTGTGTCAGGGGGTGAGGGAGCCCGAGTTGGGGTGAGTGTGAATGTGGTTTTAATCCTGGGTCCCAAGTGCAGATTTGCATGGGGGGGCCTCTGCAGAGAAAGGAGGGGACCCGAGGGAGGCTGTTTTGTGAGCTCCCTTGGGAGGAGGTGCTGACTGTGGCTCAGAGCACTCAGGCCTGTTCCTGGGGCCCTGTGAGAGCCAGGACTCTTCCTCCAGCACAGGAGCTCTCGGGAAATAGGAATTGCTAAGGGGCAAACGGCAGCTGGGGAAGAGAGTCCCTGTGTCTCAGGTTCCTGATGACCAAACCCAGACCCCCTTGGGCCTCTACCCTGTAGACAGACCCCTTCCCAATTTTGTCCCTGGGTGTTGCCTCCTGTTATCCCACTGTGAATGAAAATTCTTCAGCAGAACAGAGAGTGCCATTGTCCCAGTGAATTCTTACTTGTCCTGGTCCAATCCATGTCAATCAAATTTCACACTATTTATTCACTCACTTACCTTGGATGAAAATCCTTTTTGTTGAGCAGTTTTGTTTCTTTATATTCAATGTACTTACTAGGCTGGATTTGTTCTATCTCACTGATGATGAGTCTATTTAGGGACAAGGAAGATGCCTCACCTAGTGACCTTCCTGATGTGGTTGGCCTGGCCAGGAGCACCTCAACTCGCTCGGTCCTATATGTAACTCAGCACCCAGAAGATGACTGTGAACCTCAGGACCCTGTTATTGCGGTCATCACTAAGGAATCCCAGTCCCAACAGATGCTTGAAAAGAGCTCCTGCAGAGTCCTCGGCCAAAAATATTGGGCCTGGAATCTGGTCTTAGTGCTGAGACTCACACATTTCACAAAGGCACAAGTGTGCTGGCCCTGAACAGCAACAGGCATGACCCTCCACCCCACTACCACATGCAGTAAACATTGACACAGGCTGTGTCACATACGTGTACCCTCTAATTCCTTGAAGCACCCAAAGGTTGAGTTCAATCTAAGGGGAGAGAAAATATGCTCTAAAATTTGATGTTTAAAAAGTCAACATTAAGGATCAAAAGTAATCTTACACACTCAACAGGGGCTACAAGATTCTTCTAGTTTAGACACAGAAACACACAGATACCAAGTCAGGCAACTTGAGGATTGAGATGGAGGATGTAAAACCTCACGTACCAGTGGTTATGGGATTCATAACCACTCTCGTGTTTAAGCATGTGACTCACTGTGTCTGTCCTCAGGTGTCCTGTCCCAGAGCTCCTGCAGGGCCAGGACAGTGAATCCTCACAGACCTGACCCACCTGCGCTGTCTCTGTATCTCCACAGTCAGCAGTTTCCAGGGGAGCTGGGACCCCAGACCTCAGCAAGGACGCTGGAGTGCCTGGGGAATGTTGGGGATATTTCCTAAAGCTGCTGCACCAAGTCCAATAGACATTTTTTTAAACTTATGAAATCTTGTTTTCACACACCAATATTCATTGTAGATTAATAATTTGTGTTTTACTTTAATCTTATTCAATGAGATATATTTCTTTTCCCTAACATTCTTGACTCAACTTGTGGCTACTTCACTTCGTCAGGTGTAGAATAATTAAAATATTCTGGTTTATATTTAGCAATGTATTAGAAACAGTGAAAGAACCATTTTAGAAAGGAAAGAAAACCTAGAACATTCATTTCATATATTATCGTTGTTAGACAATCCTGGCATGATAAAAAGTTTTTCTTTTTCACAAGAACTTGGTTAGGATCAATGGAATTGCAGCATCTTTGCACAAGTTCATTTTCCTGCACCACTAGCCTGATCCCTGAGCACTACAAGGGAGCCAGTATACCGACAGGAAGTAAATGCAGAGTAATCCCAGGTGTGGCCCCAAACCTAAAGGAAACACAGTCTGTCTATATTTGAATAGTACAGTTCTTTATAATGATTATGTATCTATCAGTTTTATTCTAAATAAGCCATTTGCAATCATGACTGATAGTGTAATTTCTAATAAGAAATATACCTTCATCATTACTCTTTACTATTGATATTGAGAGCACCGAATCCTAACCACTAGACTGAGTTTTTTCTTTTCTTCTTTATTAATCAGATTTCATGCATTTAGTTTGGATCAAACACCCATCCCTCCACCAGTGTCCATTTTCCACCACCACGGGACCCAGTATCCCTCCCACCCCCCATCCCACCCTGCCTCTGTGGCAGGATATTCCCTTTTGTTCTCTCTCTCCTTTTGGGTGTTGTGGTCTGCAAAAGACGCATTGAGTGGCAATCATGTTTGGTCTATAGTCTACTTTCAGCATGCTTCTCCCATCCTGGGAGGACCCTCCCAACACCCTTTATTTGGTGCTCCCTTCTCTATCTGAGCTGCCTTTTCCCCTAGTATGTGTGGTTGGCCTCCAAGCCATGGAGTAAAATTCCTGGTACTAATCTCACCATTATTGGGTGTTAATCTCCTATTTTGTTACTTTATGTTCCCCAGATGAATGCAATCTTTACCACTAATGTATGTAATCCACTCTAGTCCCTTCCCTGGAGACTGGCGAACCCAGTCCATATAATAGCTGCCAAAATTGAATCCAGAGGCTGCACAGGAGAGTGTCAGAGACCCCCCCGGGTTTCACCAAGTCTCCCCCAGACTCCACAAGCTGCACCTCACACTGAACCCCTGCAAACACAAAGACATCCTGGTCAGGAAACTCTCCTCACACTGAGGATCTGCCTCTCCCATCTCGCCCATGCTCCATGTCTCTGTCGCCCATGAGTTACCTTCTAACACAGTCACCAGGAGAAGCCAGCTGAGCCCACAAGCCATGTTGGTTCTGTGTGAGTCAGGATGGAGCCCCTGGAACCCCTGAACTGACTCCTCTCTTGGAGCTGAGGCTGGGCTGGGCTGTTTTCTTCACTGTGGAGAGTCTTATTTGCATATCCTCTTCTCTATAAAAAGATCTCTTTGAACTGGTAGAGAAAAGGGAGGACTCCAGAGCAGTTGAATCGTTCTGGGGGTGCCTGTGACCAGATTTAGAAACTCTGCTACTCCAGTATGCAATTATTACATAACAACCGATTTAATTGATATACTTTAATGTTTATTTTAATATAAATCCTATGATGTTTAAAATATTACTTCTATTTATTGATATAATAGGACACATAAAAGTTTAAATGATTTTTACAATGTCAAAATACACGACTCCCTGGTGCGTGACATTTTACTGGGACTGGAGCAATATCACAGCGGATAAGGCATTTGCCTTGCATGCAACTCACCCGGGTTTGATTCCTCCTTCCCTCTCAGAAAGCCTAGTAAGCTATCGAAAGTATCCTGCCTGCATTGCAGAACCTGGCAAGCTACTCGTGGCATATTCAATTTGCCAAAAACAATTACAAATCTCACAATGGAGGAGACACTGGTGCCAGCTCAAGCACAATCGATGAACAACAGGAAGACAGTGCTACTACTACTCAAAATACGTTTTAAAAGTTGGTCCCACTATCTAGACAAAAGGAATCCACTGAGTCACTCACAGCTGACAATGTTTTGGGAACCAAGCGTTAAGACAGAATCAGGAGTAAGGCAGAATGGCTGGATAACAGGACACTCATGTCTTGAATTCCACTGTGCTCCAGCAAGCCCATGTGTTGGCTATTTTTGTACTTTATCTCAGAGGAAACACTTCTGGGCTTAAAGGTATTTGTCCCAATTACTTATGATCCTCAGATGTGTAAGAGCTAAGCCCAGACCGACTAAGCTCAAAAATTGACCTAAGAATGTCATTCTCCTGATAATTCCTGGCTCTAAGCAATAATCCTCAATGTTTGGGGCACTTGGAGCTCTCAGTCCTCTAAGGAGTTAGTCCCCTGAGCAACACCCTTTCTCTCTTGTCTGTCTATTGATACTCACAGCATCCCAGGGTTGGTCTCTGTTCATGAGGATCGGTCCCCAGTAACTAGAGTAGAGATACAGAGGTAGCAGAGGGGTAAGTTTCCTCCCCTGCATGTGGTTAATCAGGTTCATTCCCTGCACTTCATGTGGTTTCCCATGTACCTAGCAGGTGCGCCCCTGAGTACAGAGCCTGGAGTATACCCAAAGTGGCACAAATAATAAAACTAAACCAACAAGGACTTAGACATAGTGTGGTGGTAGGGCACTTGCCTTGAACACGGCTGACCCAGGTTCAATCCCCTATATTCCATGTGGTCCCCCAAGCACGTTCAAGAGTAGTTCCTGAGTACAGATCCAGGAAGAACCCTGAGCATCACCGAGTCTAACCCTAAAACCAAAACCAAATGAAGAGAAAAACAAAAACAACAATAAAAACAAAATATAGACTATAGAACTCTCAGAACTTTTTCCGTGTATTGAGAAAAAATTGTCTTTATTCTAAATTTGTTTTCACCTTGAGTATGTTGGAACCGGGGTGCACTGAGGTGCATGGAGTGTGACTCTTCACATCAATTTTGGCTCTGTCTCTCCTTCGTCCCCTGTAAGCATTTGAGTCTGCGCCCTACACAGAATACTGACTTATATGACATTGATGTTTCAGAGCACTGACGTATATAGGCAAACCTGTGCAGTGAAAATCACATTCAAAACAGTGGATGAACCCCTCACCCCAGTGATTTCCCTTGACCCGTGGTATTCCTCCCCCCGGGCCTCACCCCTGCCTCATGCTCTTTACAGGGTTCCCTGTTTGGGTGAGTGTATTACGGGTGTGATGATGGAGATACACTATCAATAGCTTTCTACTCTTGGGATATATTAGGGGTTGTTACTCAGGTCAAAAAGCGTCTTGGATTACTCAGTCCTGGATCTTTAAAATAGGTCACATGAGCTTTCTAGAAGGACGGATAAAAGTGAGGAAAAGCTGTTCTATATATTACATGGGTATCACAGAGAAAGCTATAAAAATAATAACAAACGGAAAAGTACCAATTAATATTTACCCTGCTAGGCGTTGGAGTCCTGGGGGCCTGGTGGGGTGAGTGTGGGGGACAGGGAGGACAGATCTCAGGGAGGGGATTGGGAGTGTGAGGGTGTCACTGAGAGTGGAGCTGCTCTGGGAGCGACAGGGAAGGTCCTAGGAAAGTTGCTGGAACTGGGCATGGAGGGGAGTGGATGGGGGTGAGGGGGGTGAGCATCTATGTGTTGTGACAGAATATTGGCTCCTGTGGGCTTCTAGCACATGGTGATCCTCTTTGTCCCCTGGTGGGACTGAGACCTTTTCCCAGGTGGCTCCCTATTGCCCTCTAGTGGTGTGCAGCGCCCCTGCAGCTGCTCCGTGTCCCCTCAGGACTTGGTGTCTGGGCTCCTTTGACTGACCCACAGTCCCCTGCACAGTCACACCCCGGGTTTACCTTATCTCAGGCTGCTCCCCTGCAGGTGGTCACAAGTCTTCTTGGTCTCAGGAGATGGTGCATCAGCCCCTCCCAGAGAGTCAGGGGGTGATTGTTCTAACAAAGGCCTGCCCTTTCCCTGGGCCTGGTGACCTGGTCATCCAGGAGCTGCTGACCAGAATTTGCACAGGAGAGACTCCATCTCTGTCTATGTTTCTGTCTCTCTCTTCCTCCCCCCCCTCCAGGTTAAGTCTTCAGTGATTATATCTTTTAATTGAGATTGGAGCCAGAACTCCACATTACATTCCACCCTATCTCCAATCTGCTGTGCTACTCCTGTTTGATCGAGTTGTAGTGTTTGAGGTGTCGCTCCAGGAAATCCAGAGTTTTTAAAGAGGTAAAATAGCTGAAGTTAAATCTTTAACTGGGGGAGGCTTTGGGGCATGTGTGTGACTTCCTGGGCTTCCAGAACTACAGAAAGATGGCGGGAATGTAAAGGAAATATCTGAGGGACAATGAGAGATGTCACGGAGAAAGACCTATATCAGAAGAAGACTCAAAAGAACAAGAGTTGGGATGTTGTCAATAGCAGATCTGTTTCCTCATTACCTTGGAATGTCTGATTTGATGTCCATGAAAAACAGCAGGATATTTCTCTAAAAGGTTGAAATTAGAGTTTCCATATAACGCACTGATTCTAGCTAGATACATTCACCCGAAGGTGAAAATATCAAATTAAGTTATAAGAAAACATACATTGAAGCATTTGATATACTGGCTAGGACACAGAAATGACCCTAATACTTAATGACAGTTTCATGAGTAAGAAGTTGTGGTATATATACAAAAAGGGATACTGTGCAGTTGTTAAGAAAAAAAAGACAAAATATCAGTATTTTCTGCCCCATGGATGGAACTAGAGAATATCAGATTAAGTGAAGTTTGTCAGAGGGAGAAGGACAAATTCTAACAATCTCATTCAACTGTGGCACACAGAGAACAGAGCATCAGGATGGACAGGATCCATTGATTAAAAACCCCTGCATCCTAACCACACGCTCAGGTTCCCAAGAGAAGTTGGGTGAGGGCTTAGATCACTGGGAAGAATAGGCCAAGCACAAGGGCCACGGGATTGTTTGGGGGTCTGTGAGGTTTTGGTGCTGGGAGAAGCGCAGGTAGTTTGGGACCCACAAGCATCAACACTCAGACTATTGTCATCATGTTCCCTCAGTGACAATCAAGAAGGGAAGGGAAGAAATCTCTCATTACTGTGAAGAGGAGTGATCTCTACTGGAAGAAAAATCAATCACACCTGACCTAGCAGGAAATAACAGTCTCTGGTGGACTCTGAGACAGGAAGAGGAAAACTAATTTGTACTAGAAGAGGAAGTAGCACTGTAGCACTGTCCTCCCGTTGTTCATCGATTTGCTCGAGCGTGCCCAGTAACGTCTCCATTGCATGACTTGTTGATACTGTGTTTTGCCTATCGAATAGGTCACGGGAAGCTTTCCAGGCTTTGCTGTGCGGGCGAGATACTCTCGGTAGCTTGCCAGGCTCTCCAAAAAGGGCGGAGGAATCGAACCCGGGTTGCCGGGTCTGCCGTGCAGGCTGAGTGTACGGGAAACTCCCTACCCACTTTGCTATCGCTGCAGCCACAAAACTTTAAAAGAAAAAAACAAATTGTAGGGCTAGAAAGATAGTACAGCGGCAGGGCGCTTGCCTTGCGCATGGCTGATCTGGGTTCATCCCTGGCATTTCATATGGTGCCCTGAGCCATGCCAGGAGTAATCCCTAAGCACAGACAAAATCAGGAGTATGCCCTGAGCACCACAATGTGGGGAGGGGGGAAGGGGGAACAAACAAAAAGAAAAGCGAAAACAAGAACAGAACAGACACTTCAATTTCATTTCAGGGGTTGAGAGAGTCGTTATTTGTAATACATCTCAAGGCAATGATGCAGGATTGTTGGAGGAAAATAAATTAGCTGAAAATTTGAAAGAAGATATTGGGAGAATTCTGAAAATCAGACAAATTACTTTCATATATATATATATATATATATATATATAGTTGCCAGGTGTACCCAAATTAGGTTCTTTTTAAAAAGAAAAATAGAAACCAGACATAAACATTTTCTAGCAAATTAAAATTATTGTGTGGGAGCATAGGGGGAGTGTCTGCTACTGAAACACAAAAGTGACCAGAAACAATTCCCGATGAATGCAATCCTATGAAACTTAACCTATAAATGCAGGGGAAATAGTTCAACCCCCGGGGGGTATGTGGGGGGGGGGAGAGAAAGGGGAAACGATGTGTGGAGCAACAGAACTGTGGGAAGGGTGTTTGCCTTGAATGCGGCTGACCTGGGTTCAATTCCGGGTATCTCATAGGGTCCCCTGAGCACCACCAGGAGTAATTCCTGAGTGCAGAGTCAGGAGTAACCCCTGAGCATCCCTGGGTGTGACCCATAAAGCAAAAATAATAATAACAATAATCACTGTCACTGTCCTCCCGCTGTTCATCGATTTGCTCGAGCAGGCCAGTAACATTATGAGACTTGTTACTGTGTTTGACATATTGAATATGTCACAGGTAGCTTGCCAGGCTCTGCCGTGAAGGCGAGATACTCTCGGTAGCTTGCCAGGCTCTCTGAGAAGGGCAGAGGAATCAAACTCGGGCCGGCCAAGTCGGCTGCATACAAGACAAAAGCCTTACCCGCTGTGCTATCGCTCTAGCCCCAATAAATAATAATAGTAATAATAATAAATAATTCAATGGGCTGGAGTGTATCCTTTGCAGGCTGGAGGCCCAGGTTCAATTCCTGGTACCACATAGTGCCCTGAGCCCTGCAAGAGGTAGGAACGGATCACTGAGATGCTCACAAGCACCGCTGGGTTAGGCCCAACCCCACAACACAAAGAGTTCTTAAAGCCCATCTACAAATAATCCAATTTTTAAAATGGATTAAAGATCTGAACTCACACCTGTGGAGAGAAGCAGATAGCAATAGGCTCATGCAAATGATGCTCAATGTTATGCGCTGTTGGGAAACTGCAATGAAAACAACAAGCTACTTGGGGGCCAGAGAGGTAGTATAGTGGGCAGGGCACTTGAGTCACACAAAGCAATCCTGGGTTCAATCCCAGTACCAGATAGAGTCCCCCTGAGCTCTGCCAGGAGTGAGGCCAGAGCACTGCTAGGTGTAACTCCTCCCTCAAAAACAATAATAACAACAACAACAAACAACAACAACAAAGAAAGCTTCAACCTTGGGGCTGGAGTGATAGTACAGCAGGTAGGGCGTTTGCCTTGCACACGGCCGACCCAGGATCGATTCCCAGCATCCCATCTGGTCTCCCAAGAACCACCAGGAGTAATTCCTGAGTGCAGAGCAAGCAGAAACCCCTGAGCTCTGCAGGGTGTGACCCAAAAAGAAAAACAAAAAGAACTGCAACCTTTCAGAAGGGTTAAAATTCAGAGTACCAGCACCACCAAATGCTGGTAAAGATACATAGTAACAGAAGATCTCATTCATTGCTGGTGGGAACACAGAATTGTGCAGTTGTTGACTTATTCCCACCAGAAGCAGTAGAGTCCCCATGGAGAGGAAGTGGTGACTGAAGTGTATATACTTATTTTTTTAAGTTGGTATAAATATTCTAATACAGAGGAAAATGATCCCCCCACCCAGAAGAAGAAAAAAAAAGAAAGTGACTTACTGGCCCTTCTCCCCCTGCCCCTGGCACAGCCTGGGATAACTTGGAGCAGAGCGCCCCCTGGTGGCCACAGTCACCCCTGCAGCTGCCTTGTGTCCCTCAGCAGGTTTGTGTCTGGGCTCACAGGGACTTGCCCTCACTGTGTCTCTTGCACAGTAATACATGGCGGTGTCCTCAGTTACCAAGTTGCTCAGTTTTAGGTAAACTTGGTTCTTGGAGGTGTCCCTGGAGATGCTGACTCGGGACTGAAGACTTGGATTATACTTTGTGGTTCCACTAGCCCATATAGCACCAATCCAATCCAGCCCCTTTCCAGGGGCCTGGCGGACCCAGTTTACACCATTGCTGGTTAGAGAGAATCCAGAGACCGAGCAGGTGAGGGACAGCGTCTGCGAGGGCGTCACCAGGCTTGGTCCCGACTCCTGCAGCTGTATCTGGGACAGGACGCCTGGGAACAGAGACTCACAGTGAGTCATGGGCTCAGAGGCCCCATGCCCACCTTGGAGTCTCTGTCCAGGGGATACTCACATCCAGGAGCTGCCACCAGAAAGAGGAGGAACCAGCGCTGATGCACGTTCCTGCCCACGAGGTCCATGATCTCAGACACTGTGTCAGGGGGAGAGGGAGCCTGAGTTGGGGTGAGTGTGAACGAGGTTTTAATCCTGGGTCCCGAGTGCAGATTTGCATGGGGGAGCCTCTGGAGAGAAAGGAGGGAACCCGGGGGAGGCTGGCGTGTGGGCTCCCTGGGAGGAGGTGCTGACTGTGGCTCAGAGCACTCAGGCCTGTCCCTGGGGCCCTTTCAGAGCTGGGCCTCTTCCTGCAGCACAGGAAACGTGCTGAGGAGCTCTCAGGAAACAGAAATTGCTGAGGGGGAAACGGCAGCTGGGAGGAGAGTTCCTGTGTCTCAGGTCCCTGATGACAAATCCCAGCACCCTCAGGGCCTCTACCCTGCAGACAGACCCCTGCCCCTCCATGTCACTCTGTGGTGGCTCCTTTTCTACTGTATATACAAAATCAGAGACCAAACACACAATGTAATTGTCACAGTGAATTCTGACTTGGTTTGGTCGAATCCCAGGTCAATCAAATTTCACAGAGTTTATTCAGACACTTAGCAAGGATGAACATTCCTTCACCTGTAGCAGCATTATTCGTAAGTATACAGGTATTTATAGATATACATTCTGTCTGATGATTCATTTGTATCAGGATAAGGAAGATACTTCTGCCTAGATGAACTTTGTGGCATGGTTGACCTGATCAGCAGTACCAAAACCTGCTCAGTCCTGTGTATAGCTCAGTGTCCAAAAGATAACTGTGTTCCTGTGGTCATCACTGAGAAATCACAACCTTTTGAGTGCTTAGAAAGACCCAGTAAACGGTCCTCAGCACATAATCTATTGGGCCAGAGTTTTGGTCTTTGTGCAAAGATCAAATGTACAGTGTGAAAGCCCTGAGTAGTGACATGTGAGGCTCTACCCTGCCTCCAAATACATGGAACCTAGACTCAGCCTGTGTCACCTAAGTGTACCCCTGATTCTATGGAGCATCAGGAGTTTGAGTTCAATATAAGGGACAAGAAAATATGCTCTTAAATTTCATGTTCTAAATGTCAGCATTAAGGGTCAAAGTAATTGAAACAACTAGCACGTTCAACATAATTCTATTAAAATAAACACAGAAAGATATATAAAGAACTCAGACAAGATGCGGATTGAACAGATCAATATTACACCTCACATACAGACAGCGCTAATAGGATTAATAAACCTTCTCTTATGTAAAGCATGTGAGTCGCTATGGCTCTCTGTGCCCAGGTGTCCTGTGCCTGAACTGCAGGCCCAGAACGGTGAATCCTCCGAGTTCTGACCCACCTGCACTGTCTCTGTGAGCTCCACCATTAACAGCAGTTTTCAGGGTAACTTGACCCCTGTACCTCAGATATATTCGGATGGATGGGGAGATGCACAATGATGGGACCGTTTCCTAAAGCTACTTCACCAGAGCAAAGGGCAATTTCTTAAATCTTAAATCCAACCACCAACTTTAATTGATAATTTTATAAACTTTTATAAAATTCTATAAACTTTTAAAAAATTTGTTTTAAGGATATTAAATAAGATGGATTTCTTTGTTAAAAGGTTCTTGACTCATTTGTGGCTGTTTCATTCATACAGATGTTGACTAATAAAATATCCTGGGCTATCACTACGAGTTTATTAGAAAAAACCAATCAGAGATAAAAGAAACCAATCAGAGATTACTTGAAAGCCTCAATCATTCATTTTGTGTTTTCTCATTGTGAAACACTCCTGGCACCATCTCTCTGTTCTCCTGGGAACCTGGCAGTCACGCACAGGAACTGCCTCTGTGACATGAAAACTCATTAATGATCACGATTTGGAGATTACAAATAAATCTTGGAGAGTAACAACAAACTGCAGAGATACATCTGGACCCCAAAGTCACCATCAGTTAAAAATTTAACTCCAGTTATATCACTGTCACTGTCACTGTCCTCCCGTTGTGCATCGATTTGCTTGAGCGGGCCCAGTAACCTCTCTATTGTGACAATTGTTACTGTGTTTAATCACTTAATCACATAACTTCCTGTTAGTCCTCGATTTGCTCAAGCGGGCGCCAGGAACGTCTCCATTTGTCCCTGTCACGTGCTAGTGTAGCCCAATGGCATCTGTTCGCTCCGGGAACATGAAGGGCCTCAAATCGATCCTTCATGATCTTGACGAAGAAGTCTGACCATCTGGTAGGTGGGTGGCCACGCGGTCTTTTGACATCCCGTGGAATCCAGTCAGTAACAGCTCTAGTCCAGCGGTCGTCTTTAAATCTCATTACGTGACCAGCCCATCTGATTTTCGACACCTTGGCAAATGAGACAGCGTCCCTGATTCTTGATCGTCAATGGATGTCAGAACTCCGGATTCTTTCTCTCATTTGAGTGAAACGTGATATTCCAAGAATAGCTCTTTCTATTCTTCTTTGGGAGACCTGAATAGCGTTCTCATCTTGTTTGCTTAGGGCCCGGGTCTCTGAGGCATATGTTAATGCAGGAAGAACAGTGGAATCAAAGAGATGTGCCCGGAGCCGGAGGTTCTTCATCCTCTTAGCTATTTCTTCGACGTTCTTGAAGGCGTTCCAAGCCGCTCTCTTCCTCTTGCGCAGCTTGGGTGCCAGGTCATTTGTCATATTGACCTCTCGACCTAGGTACACATAGCTGTCGCATTGGGAGATGGTCATTCCATTGAGAGCGAATGGGGCGTCAGGAACGAGGCTGTTTCTCATAAACATTGTCTTCGTAAGATTCAGCTGTAGTCCTACCTTTCCACACTCACGGTCAAAGTCAGCCAGCATTTGTGCCGCTTGGCTGATGTTTGGTGTTATTAAAACAATGTCATCAGCAAAGCGGAGGTGGTGGAGTTGCTGGCCATCTATCTTCACTCCCATTCCTTCCCATTCCAGTCGTCGCATGATGTTCTCAAGGGTGGCACTGAAGAGTTTCGGTGACATGGTATCACCCTGCCGCACCCCTCTCTTGACATCAACGATCACATCTTGGTAGAATGGTGAGATCCTGGTAGTGAATCCGCAATACAGCTCACGGAGGATCCTGATGTATTGGGCTTGAATGCCCTGATTGGCTAGGGCTTCAATGACCGCTTCCATATCAACAGAATCAAAGGCCTTCTTTAAATCAATGAACGTTAAACAGAGCGGCATCTTGAACTCCCGAGAAACCTCAATGAGCTTGGTTATCGTGTGAATATGGTCGATGGTGCTGAATCCTTTGCGGAACCTGGCTTGCTCGCTTGGTTGTCCTTCGTCTAGTGTTCTGCCAATCCTATTTAGGATGACTCGAGTGAACAACTTGTAGATGACAGACAATTGGCAGATCGGGCAATAGTTGCCGATGTCATCAATGTCTCCCTTCTTGAACAGTAGTATGGTCCTGCTGGTTTTCCATTGGGATGGAACCTTGCATTCAGACAGGTAGCGAGTGAAGAGCCGAACCAGTGTATTGATGAGTACTGACGGCAGGTTCTTCAGGTGTTCAGGTCTGACCTTGTCTGGGCCGGGTGCTGTTTGTTTCTTTACCAACGAAATGACGTGTCGGATTTTGGAAGGGAGAACGTTGGGAACGACATATCCATCCTGTGGAATTTGGTATGTCGGCAAGTGGACATGGCTATCGAAGAGATTTGAGTAGAAGTCATGGATAATCTTCTCCATTGCCGTTCTGGAGGATGTGATGGAGCCATCAGGACATCGGAGGGCAGTCATCTTGCTCTTGTAGTTGGTGAAGGACAGGCGGGCGTTACGAATACTTTTCCCGGCTTCTGCCACATCTACCAGTACTTCTGCTCTTCTCTCTTTGAGGTCTTTCTTGATCGCATCTCTGCACTGCTTTGCGAGCTCGGACATTAGCTTGCGGTTGCCTGAGGCATGCGCCACACCACGCTGGCGAATTAGCTCAGGAGTTTTCGAAGATAGGCGATTTTTTGTGGCTATCTCTCTCTTGGCGTTCCTCGCACATTCATGGATGTGCTGAACCAGTCGATCGTATTCCTCATCAATGTTGTCAACAATGGAATCTTCCCATGTTGCCGCAATAGTACCAAAGAGTTCCCAGTTGGTGGTCATTCTGGGAGTTCTCTTTTTGAACTTTGCAGCCCTTTCTCCCCGCTCTGTGAAGTAGAATTTTGCCCGAAGGAGAAGGTGGTCCGATCCTGTTTGAAATTTTGGGACAACAGCGACATCAGTCAGCAAAACCGATGATTGAATATTATGTGGTCTATTTCGTTGTGGAATCGTCCACCGGGAGACTCCCATGTGCATCGTTTAGATTCTGCCTTCTGGAACTGTGAATTACCATGAATGGTCTTGGTTGACATGATGAACTCAGACAGTTTCTCACCCTGTTCGTTCCATTCTACACTACTCCCACTATCCAGCCGTCGCCACACTCCAGGACACTTTCCGGACCCGCGCGGCCACTTTGTGGCCGCGTGACACATCATAAGACATTAAATGCCCATCTTCCGGAATTGTCATACCGTATTTGAGAGGGTCCAAATATGGTAACACCTACAAGGGTAATTAGAGGTCGCCCCAAAAGCCTCTATCCCTCTCGGAAAAACTGGCAAGCTACCGAGAGTATTCCACCCGCACGGAAGAGCCTGGCAAGCTATCCGTTGTGTATTCATATGCCAAAACCAGTAACTACAACTGGTCTCATTCACCTGACCCTGAAGGCTTCACCGACATGGCAGCACTGAGATGGATGAGAAAGGAGAGGCCGACAAAATCTCAAGGCCGACCTAGACTGCCACAACGAAGGAAGACAAAAATGATCATCTGTACTTTCAATGCACGTACGCTAGCATCAGATGCATCCATCGAGGACCTGATGGTACAAGCGTGAATGATCAAGTACGACATCATTGGTCTGACCGAGACAAGAAGGCACGAATCTCACCATGCCGTTTTCGACACTGGAGAAGAATTGTTCCTCAGAACATGCGATAAAAGAGGTGTTGGAGGCGTCGGTGTCCTTGTCAACACAATCTTGGCCAAGAGCATTGATTCATTTGAATGCCTAACAACCCGAATTGGACGTTACTGTGTTTGGCATATAGAAAAATGCCACAGGTAGCTTACCAGGCTTTGCCGTGTGGGCGAGATGCTCTCAGTAACTTGCTGGGCTCTCTGAGAGGGGCAAAGGCATCCATCTCAGCTCTGCCGGTCTGGCCGCATGCAAGGCAAATGCCCTACCACTGTGCTATCTCTCCTGCCCAACCTGTAACAATATGTTAGTAATCTCTTATACAAACGCACAAAGGCTCCAGGTTGAGATACAACAATCTTCACACTTTCCTCTAAGGGAATATTTTGGGATTTTTTTTTGCGAATTATTTCATAGGAAGCAATATAAAATAAATAATTTAGGACCTGCTTTGGGGGTAGGTTTGGGTGCTGGTGGAAAAATTCAAAATAATGGTAGTGGAAATGTGTAATGATGATGGAATTGGTGTTGGAACAGTTAATGCAATACATTATTGTGAACAACTTAAAAATTAAATTAAGACTATAAAAAATGTTTAATTGGTCCTTAATAGCGGTTTCTTCAGGGTCAATGGAATGCTTTGTATGTGAGTGTCCCAAGTCTATTTTGCAGGACCAGTAATTGATACCTGAGCACTACAATTGAACCAGTACATCAACAGGAAGTGAATGGATTACCTCCAGCTGTGTTCCCCAAATCAAACAAAACCACATATCGTCCATATTTGAATAATGTCATTTTAACGTAAAGATTAGATATCCATCCACATTTTAATTTTTTAAATTTTATAAAATAGTTCACAATATTTGATTACATGTAATATTCAAACACCAAAGCCACCATCATTACACGTTCCCACGACCATATTTCAGATGTTTTCATCCTGAGCCGAAATTCCTGCCCCAAAGCAGAACTGAGGTAATATATTTTGTATTGTTTGTTATGAGAAACCACTGAAAATGCTACAAAAAAGTAGCCTTAGTGATATTCATTCATTTTATTCTAATTTATTCATTTTCTTTCTTGGTTGATGTGTGATTTCTAATAAGAAACACATTTCTATCTTTGTGTTTTATTGATATTGAACTTTTAAAGTCTTTCAGTTTCCTAAGTGAAAACAACTTGGTGATTTCCCATGTTTAACATGTGGCTTCTAGCAGCCAGAAGCCAGAAGCCAGAAGCCTTGGGCTGGAGCGATAGCACAGCGGGTAGGGCGTTCGCCTTACAAGCGGTCAACATGGCCGACCCAAGTTCAATTCCTTCGCCCCTCTCGGAGAGCCAGGCAAGCTACCGAGAGTATTCGATATGCCAGACACAGTAACAACAAAGTCTCCAATGGAGACGTTACTGGGCCCGCTCGAGCAAATCGACGATCAATGGGAGGGCCTTTACCTTACCTTACCTTAACATGTGGCTTGGGAAGGTCACCCAAAGAGGAGTGCTGCTTCAGTGCGGTCACCATATGCCGGGAGGGAGTTATTCAGACTCTAATCCCTGAATTTCAGTGTCTCAGGAAGGGAGACTGGAGAATGAGTTTGATCCACAGACAAATATAGTAAGAGTCGTACCTGCAACTGGCTCTGAGAATTCAGGATATGAGGTTCGGTGGGCTCTGGTTTGTGATTTTCAGGAGATCTGGGAGGGATGAAAGCTGATATCTGGCCCCTCTGAAGCAGAAATGGAGGTGTGTCTGTGTGTGTGCATTAGAGAGTGTGTGTGTTTGTGTGTGTGTATTCGTGTGTGTCTGAGTGTGTGTGACTGTATGTATGTGACTATGTGTGCTTGAGTGTATGTGTTTGTTGTATGTGTATGTATGTATGTGTGTGTATATGTGTGTGTAGGTTGTGGGCCCTGGCAAAAGTTCTTGAGGAATCATAAAGCCACGATGGGACTTTCAGAAGTGACTCTGTCACTAGCACTCAAGCGTCTCCAAGCATTTGCGTCAAACCCACTTTCTGGACACAGGACCTGAAGCCTGATGAGACTCTGAGGCCACAGGGGGCTGAGGGAAGCCTGGAGCCCCGCAGGAGAAGAGAAACTCCAACAGAAGCAAAAGGATGTGGGGAGGACGTGAAAACCCATAAACAGCCAAAGCTCTTCCCTGTGACTACACCCTGTCCAACCCTTGGGTTCCCAGAATCTCCAGTTCGAGGCTCTCTGGGAATGAAGCACATTTAAATCAGACTGAAAAGTCGCTCAAGGCTGCTGCCAACCTCTGTAGATGCTCATGGTCTCCTTTGAGCGTGTTACCCATCTTCTCTCTTTCCTTCCCTCTTTCATAACCTCTGATCAAACCACTTCACTCACCCTTTCTCCCCTCCTGCAGGTCTTTGCTGTGAGGGAGGGTGACAGATCTAGAGCCTGAGTCGGACCTAGAATGACTTTCCTCTCCTGCCAAGGGTGATTCCTCGCTGCAGCCAAACTCCACGGCACCCCCAGCAATCGGGGTTCGGGGATCATCTCCCATGCAGCACAGAGCAATAGGCACCAGGTCAGCTTCCTGCTGCCCCTGGGACTGGGAAGAGCAAGGTCTGTACCTGCAGGGGCTCTGGACCACTTTCCCAGAGGGGGATTTCCTCGGGCACATCTCAGTGACCCAGGATGGGAGGGAGGGAGCGATCCAGGCTTCAGCCCTCCCTGTCCCCACTGGGGTCCCTGAAGCACTCCCACTTCCCTTCCCTGAGCCTCTCATTCATTCAGCTCTTCCCTCCTTCTGCACTTGGAAAATGTTAGGATTTATGAATAAAAAAACTGCTTTGAATAAAATTTATTGCAATTCTGGGGATCACAGTACACTCATGAACTTAATTTTAATACCAAATCCATCACAGGTGTACCCACCTCCTTCTTCTAAGAACCAGTGTCCTTCCCACTTATTGTTCTCCCACCAAGAACTGAAATGCGTGGATTAGTTCTCTTGCTATGTTACAGAAAAAAGTTTTCTAAGATCTGAGAGTGAGTCGATCATAGTAACCTGACTGAGAAACCTGTTCAGTGGGTGTTGGTCAGAAACACAGGGGAATCCTGTGGTAACTTCCCGCACTGAGATGGAACCTGTGGCAGATGGAACCTGATGCTCTCTCCAGGGTGAGGTTCTGAACCAAGGAGAATTGTACAGTACCAGGCAAGTGTCTGAGGATTCCGTGGCAGTGTGGGGATAAGCTCAGGGCTAGAATCGGTGCCCCTAGTGATTATACCCTTGTACGTGGTTTATATGTCAAACCTGTTGGCACAGAGTTCCAGGTGTGATGGAGAAGAAATATCAAGTCAGGCCTGACTTGGGTGAGGCACTTGCCTTGCATGTGGCCAACCTGGGTTTGATCTTTGGCATCCCTTACAGTCCCCAATGCAACACTAGGTGTAATTCCTGAGCACTGAGCCAGGACAACACCCTCTGCAATGCCGGCTGTGGCCCCAAAACAAAAGGGAATATGAAGTCAGGTAATACTCAGACCCAGTAAGTAATATACCTGAGAAATATATTTGCCTTCACAATGGACTGGAAGTGAACCACAAAGTATCTACCTTGTGAGTGTGGATGAAACAGAGATGTCCGGGTTTAAATGCCCACCTCTCATGCTCAAAAGCTGTCATGTGTGACCCCAGCTACTCCTGAGGAAGTTAAAATCCCTATTGAGAAACCCTTTCTCCAGGCTGTGGTGTAGACAAGGGTCAATGTGTGGCGGGGAGGACAGCACAGAACCACAAACAATTCCATGGTCAGGTTTCACCTGTGAAGCGTGAGGTTGAGGTGTGAAGGCTTGTGGTGCAGAGAATGTCTTGTAAGGCTCTGACACCTGAACAGGTCTACAAGGCCTAGACAAGACAGAGGACCCAGGGACAAGGACCCCAGTCCAGGACATGAAAACCTCAGACTGTAGAGACAGGCATGGAGTTGGGAGGCTTGGACCGGGAGCAGCATCCTTCTCTCCAGGAGCCAGAGAAGTGACTTCAGAGAGAGGGGTTGTTTGCTCTCGGCCACGAACTTCTGCACCATTCCATAACTTCTCGTAAATATACAAAGACAGGCGCATATGCTGCCTGAGCCCATGTGTGCTTACGTCCACATGGCTGAGCACATGTGGTGCCCCAGCACATGTGTCGCCCGCATCTCCCCTCTTGAGATGTGTACTTTCATACTCTCTCACTCTCTCTCCCTCCCGCCATACCTAAAAATCCTCCAAATAAAATCTATTTACTTCACTGCTTGTCTACTCCTGAAATTCCTTTCTGCGAGGCGAGACAAGAACCCAGCAACCCTGGGTCCCGAGTGGCAGAGGCGGGTGGGGAGAAAGTGACTGTCTTTCTCCTCCCCGCTTCACATAAGACACCCGTGGGGCCCACCGACATCAGATGGCGACCACGAAGGGATAGATGCAGTGAAGAAATCAACGAGGAAGGAGGTAATCTGTGGAAAATCTGCTGTGGAGGTATGCTCCCTTGGAAATCTCTAGCGGGAAGGGGGAGGAATGTGATAACCTGTGTGAATGTGTGTGTGTGCATGAGCACCCTGATGGTCTCTGCAAAGAGGCACCCCTCCTTTGTCTGTCTTGCGTCACCGTCCACTATGGGAGGAATGGGAGGAAAGCCCAATAGTGTGAAGATTCTGGGAAACTATAGCAGATCAATTTCCAGACAGAAAATCTCCCCAGTCTAACTAGAAAATCCTTTTCCCCAGCCTAACTAGAAAATCTGCTAGAGATTATTTGAAATGCTAATGAAGGCAGTACAGAGGTAAGGCAGAAAGAAAAAAAAGTGTAAAAGGCAAGTAAGAAGCCTGAGAAAAGCAGCGAGCCAGCAAAAGCAGGGAAGATGTAGCAAGCTGAGAAAAGGCAGAACTTTTTCAAGGAGAGAGTTTAAGACCACAGCACTAGGTTAGGCTCGGGCACACAGCTGTGGGTCTGCCCGATGCCAGGTCCGCCCAGGGACGCCTGCGGTGGAAGCAGAGGCCATTGGTGGAGACGGTCAAAATCCAGTGAGCCTCTGACAAGAGGCCAATTTAGTGGGGGGTTTGAGTCCCCTCAGCAGAGGCCAGGGTATACAGGGGGTTAGAGTCCCCTTGGGAGAAGCCAAAGTGAAGCCAGAGTAAAGGGGTTCGAGTCCCCTTGGATAGACCTGAAGAAAAGTTTTGCCAAGGAACCATCTTTTTCATAGATTATTGCTTGCAATTAGGAAATATGGGAAATTCTACATTAGTACCTAAACATTCTCCTATGGGTTGCTCCTTAAAACACCAGAGGAGCTTCCAAGTAGGAAGTCTAGATAAGAAATGTCTTGTTGACCTCTGTAACACCACGGGGCCTGAGCATAAGTTAGAATATTGGGAAGGATATACAGTGAATGGCAGTTTGCATTACCAGATCATTTTGCAGTCAGATCTTTGCAGGTAACAAAAGAAATAGGATTATCAAAGCAGAGGAGGCAGGAAAAATGCAAGATCATGATACTAGCTCCCTGCCTCAGAACTAGCCTTGACCAAAATATGGTAACATCTGACCACCTTAGGTTTTAACAAGTTTGTCATAGTTTATTTTGCCGGCTATATGAACAAAAAGTGCTTTCTTGACCCATTCTGAACAAACAGGAGACTGACTGGTCAGGCTGGGAAACGGGGAGCACTGTTCCCAATCGGCCGACAGGGCTTCTTTGCCCTGGGGACTGCTTCTTCCTTTCTCAGTCCATCAGTTTTCTCCCTGCCATTTTTGAAGGGTCAGACCGGTCAACTGCAGATATGTGCACATGTACGTGTGGTGTTTTCGTCAGTTCACTGTCTGTGTCCGTCTGTCTGACTGTGTCTGTCTGTCTGTGTGTCTGTGTGGAACACTCGAGTGCTGGAACCAGGCTGAAATCAGAAGTAGAAATTTTAGAGAAGTTAGTGACATGCAACCCAGTGATTTAAGAAATGCAGTTGTTTTAGGAACCTGTTAGACAAGGGTTAATCCTTATCAGAAGGTTGAGCCTACAGAGAAAGCAGAATTCTCAATCTAGATTTCTTATTAGAAGAACATTAATGGTTATTAACAGTTGAAATCCTTTTTGAACTTAAGAATCTTGTACTATCTAGAAGAGCTATGGAACTAGAGCCTGAAACTAAAGTGAAATAAGAGTTCAGAGAAAGCAAGAACTTATCTTTCAAGCCTCAGCTAACTTTTATGAAAAATTTGTAAGAGGCAGGTCCCTTTTCTCACAGAAACCTAGCAGTTCTTAGATATGCAGATCTAACCAGGCCTGATCTTTTGGGATGTAGATTCCAAGCTCTAGCAGACTGGTCTTTGGGACTCAAGCCCAAGTGCTTGTAGCTTGTGAAAGTGCTTGTGAAAGGTTTCAGTGTGGTTTTGTATCTTCTTTCCCCAGGCCAAAATTACTGGCCTGCAGATGTAAAGAAACATGTACATTTTGCTGCCTCAAGGTTCTTTCTGTAACTCCTTTTGATGGCACCACTATATTGCAGAGGTACTATGATCTATATAAGGGAGATTTCAGGGCTCTCTGGGGGACACGTGGGTCAGAGAACTTGGGAAGATGGGGCTGAGGACAGAAGCTGAGAGAACAAAGGAGCACGTGCTTGAGAGATCCTGGGGCCTCCATGACATACAACTCTTCCATGGAATAAACTGCAACTAAGATCAAGCAGCCTGGCCATAAGGTTTCCTTCCTTCTCCTGCCCATCGCCATCCACCTCCCTGGAGTGGGGGAAACTACCGAACATGGGCGATGGGAAAGATAGATTGTTGCCATCCTTATTGTGTTTACACAGCAATTCAAGTATTTTCTTATGCTAATATCAAAGTTTGGTAAAAAAAACAAAGGACTTTTTCTGCTTCTGAAAGCATGCTTGTATTCTTGTGGAATTGTTAAAAGTACCTGTTGTAGAAAGCTCATGATTTTAAATAAGGTACAAGAACTATTGAAATTAAGCCAAAGGTTTTATCATGTTTTATATTAATTGGTGGTTCAAGGGTTTTATGCTGTTATATCAATGTATATATTTGTATCTGCATTGGATTAGAATATTTGACCTAGAATATCTTGTGAGTTGAAATAATGTGGTACATAAAAACAGGTTCATGTTTATTTTAAAATATGAGTTTCTAGAGTTATAAAGTTGGTTGCAAAACTTATCCTACCAGTGTTTGATTTGATCTCTGAGACTCTTGGTAACTAAAATTTCTAGAACTACTAAGAGTTATAAAATGGGTTCACCTCAGATGTCAGTCTTCTGTAATAGTTTCTGAGAATGGAGAATTGCATGGAAAATGTGGGAAATTTTACTAACTATGTTGTTAATCAGCCTGTCTATTGCTTAAAAGTGCATGCTATTATTATGATAACTTTATTTCATGCCAAGTTTTGTCTCCAGGTATCAACCTAGTCCTGACCTTCAGAGAACTTAGTACTCAAGTGTGAAATCCTTTCTGTTTCATGGTAATCTATGAGTGTTTTAATCTTTGTATCTGTGTTTTCCTAGAAATCAGAATTTTAAGGTGTCTCTTGGTTAATTTTTAATGTAAAGTGATCTTTTGCTACCTTGCAAGAGCTTTAATTGTGAGCATTTTTAAGGCTTTTTGAATCTATAGAACTGATCTAATGCTTTTGAAATAGCACTGCAGAGAACAGTTTTGTCATGTTAAGTGAGATGGTTTTGAAACGAGATGAAGGAAAGTTACAAGACAGAATGAATGTTAAGGAATGTGCAGAAGGTTTGAGGTTGTTTTAAAGAAAAGGAACTGGTCAAATTGTTTATAAGAAACTCCTTAAATCACATGCAGAATTATTCTAGTACCTTTTTGTAAGATCTATGGGAAAGATACTGGACGGATTATCCGGACTCCTGTTATAGTGCTCTTAGATATTTGAATTTTTCAAAAATTGCAGGAAATCAAGAGTTTTCGACATGGGATTAAATTAATTAGACATGTTAAACTGTACACTGGACTCCTGGTACAGTGCTCTTATTAATGAGAAGTGAAAGTTTTTCACATGGGATTGAAAACATGTTAAACGGTATGCTTTATTTCTACAGACTTTAGCTTCTCTGACTAGGACCCATAGCAAACAGGTGTATTACATCTCTGAGTAAAGTGAAATGCTTGGTTTTCTCTTCTTTTGTACCTTCAGTATGTTTTTTGATGTTTCATGGCACTATGTTGGTTTGCATAAATCCAGATAAGTCTTTCCTCTCTGTAATAGGGTCTACCCCTTATGCAGACAGGAAAAACCAACTATGGGACCCCAAAGCCCTCTTCCAGGGAACAGTCAGGGGATCTGTCTAAATGACAGGAGCAGGGATTTAACGGGTACTGTTTCAAGTACCCTACAAACCTCAGGGCGACCCTAGAGGCAGGCCGGCTTGAGGAAAGATGTGGAAATCATCACTGCTATGGAGAATGAGGAATCCAGGACTCTGCAATGACTATCTCAGTCTGGGGCTATTCTCGGCGTCAAGGAAAAACCTGGAAATCAGGATTTCTCCCAGCCCTGAAGAAGGAATGGGATGGACTTCTTTCTGCCAGGACATCTCTGTGGAAAATGAGGCCCAAAGCTACATCCAGCTCAACCTGAAGGCTTGAGGCTATCAATCCAATTCATCGTGGGACATCTTCTGGCCAGGCCTGGGTAGCTCTGACGTGCCAGATAAGATTAATGCCACTATTGGTGTGTCTCCTGTCTTTAGCCAATCCCCAGGACTTCTCAGTAAATAATGGGGTATCCCAAATGGAGAGTTCTCTAATCTTACTGTGCTTATGCAAAAGAACAAGCCAGGTTTGTTAAGCTATCTTGCAAAGTTTTAAAATGAAGGTGGAGAGAAAACCATGTTTCTGCAACTTGCTTTTTTGTAAGAATCAGATTCTAATTCTACAGAGGTGATTGAATAAATGTATTTAATCTTGATCTAAAAGGTACCCCTCGTTGGGAAATTTAGATAAAACTTGGTTTACTGACTATAGGTAAATAGCCTAATGTATAAAGGAAATCAATGTTATGCATGCTGTCACTAGTTCGATCAGAGCTTTACTAGGGTGAAGCTCATCTCAAAGTGCAGAATTGCTTTCCCCCAGTCTGTGAATTGGCCAAAGTGTCAAGAAAGGGCATCTAAACTGGTTAAGTTAGAATGGATTAATAGCTTGTTCTAAAATACTGTGAATTTTCTTTCTATACTTTTTGTATTGAATCTCATTTTCTGTGAACAGTTGTTTGGAGAGAACAAGGATGTTAACAGCTCTTAATTTTTATTGCATCATGGGATTAACACCAGAGAATATTTCCTCTAAGCCAGAATGATCTGCAGAAGAGGAACGATGGACATTGGAGGTTTCCAAAAGGAAGTTGATGGATTTACCCAACAAGGAAAGTTACTAATTCCTGGACCTATGCAGTGGAATATTATTAAAGGGTCATGCTTTAACACTATTGAAAACCATCTTCCATGGGAAGGAACTGAACAGGAAGTAAGGCAGATTAACTCAGACCTGTGCTTTCTGTGCCATTAATGAACCTCCTCTCCTAACACCTGTTCAGCATCAAGGAACTTAGAGGATGATCAGCAGCTTGACCTTATGCAAATGATCAAATGCTCATATGTTCAAGGTATAAATATCTATTGGTTCTTATTGATAGCTTCAGTGTATGGGCAGAAGCTTTTCCAATCTGCACTGAGAAAGCCAGAGAATGACTTGGTGTTTCTGTGTCCAGTAGAAAAATCTGGACACAGGAAGTCATTTTTCTATCAGCCAAACCTGTGGGTAGAGTTATTCCTTTCCATTATTTTAATGATAGATATGGGTAGATATGGGTATGGCATTATGTTGCTTTGGTTTCTGTTGCTTTAACTCTTGTTTTCTTTAAGACAGCAAACAACATTGTCCTCACTGGGTCAGAAAGGAACTTCTAATCCTTCAGGGTCTAACCATTCCAAAGTGATATCCCTCAGTCTAATCCATCTGATCTTTTCTTTCAGATAACTTCAGGAACCCAACCAATTCATTGCCTGGGGCCCATTATAAACTAAGGTAGTTTGAGATTTCCCCCTTTCACAGGCAGGGTCTGGGCCCCTTGTCAGCATGAAGCAGCTTCAGAAGATAGACCACCTACCAATTTCCCTTTAAAGATTTAAGGTGGTGAAATCTCTAGGGGGGATATGATGTAGGCAGGTAGACAGGGAGGGCCCCCTCCCGAGGCAAGGACAAAAGCCAGCCCTGCAGAAAATAGGAAAACAGGAACTAAGGCTTGATAAGACCCTCACCTGGCTCCAGCAACAGACCCAAAGAAGCTCCTCTAGGAACAAAAGGCCAGGAAAGGAATTTCAAAGAAGACCATCACCACACCCATCCTCCCTGGCAACCTCCTTAGCAACGGGACATTTACCTGGGAAGAAGCCCCATGTGGGGGCAGGTTGGAGGAACCCTATAAAGGCCACCTTGAACAAAGGAAGCGCGCGCATATGCTGCCTGAGCCCATGTGTGCTTACGTCCACGTGACTGAGCACATGTGGTGCCCCAGCACATGTGTCGCCCGCATCTCCCCTCTTGAGATGTGTACTTTCATGCTTTCGTGTCTAACTTTACTCTCTCACTCTCTCTCCCTCCCGCCATACCTAAAAATCCTCCAAATAAAATCTATTTACTTCAAAAAAAAATATATACAAAGACATCCTAACGTAGGCTACTAACCACACAGAAAAGTTCAAGAAACAACTCCAAACTGCCAAGATCACAGTGTTAAAGCAATCCAGACAACCAACAGGCTGATGAGTGCAGATTCTAGCCCAGTTGCTCCAACCAATAATCCTGAGCTCTATAAAGTTTCTGAGAAGGAATTCAGAACAGAACTGTTAAGGATGCACGAGGAGCTCAAAGAAATTATGGAGATTATCCCAGTGTCTGCGACTCCTTGTGACTCTGAGAGGCACCATAAAGCCTCCTCTGAGCACAGTCTACAGAGCACTGAGCAGCCTGAGGTCAGAGCTCATGGCCCTGCATGACTGTTGAAGACACAGCATGAGAGACCCAGTCTGGAGAGAGTCAGACTACTTGAGGAGAGGCAGCTGGTCTCATAGGTCAGGGCATCTCCCTGTGAGCACTGGAAGCTTGTGTCAGCACTCATCAAGGGCTGTTATGGTGACCCCCAAGACTCTGTGAGGAGATGAATGGGGTCACAGGGGACTTTGTGCTTGTCTCATTGTGAAGAGTTCAGGTCTGCCCATGTCACAGGACCTTGTTTCTTCACGACAATGGCTAAGGACTTCAGAGAAAATGGGAAACCTTGAATGTCCATTTTGAGAGTGAATGGGAGAACAAAGAACCCATCCTAGAGACCAGGAATCGCAGGTGTAGTGTGACCAGGAAGAGGTTACCTGGGTGCAGGAAAGAGAGGACAGACTCTGTGTGTGTGAGAGATGTGTGTGTGTGTGTGTGTGTGTGTGAGAGAGAGAGAGAGAGAGAGAGAGAGAGAGAGAGAGAGAGAGAGAGAGAAAGAGAGAGAGAGACCATAAGAAGGAGCCCAGCACACAACTGCACAACTGAGTGGACACCAGGATTTCTCTTTCTGACGAAGAAACTTCCACCAAGAGACTATAATAATTCCTACAAGGTCACCTTAATTTCTACAAGAGGATAAGGGCCCTCAGGCTGTTCCCATTACTGGAAATTTCCATTAGAAGGCAGAGAGTGTGACAAATACTTTCCTGCCCAGAGTGGGAATGGAGAACTCAGAGCCATAAGCCACAGACAAGGTGTCCACGGGGCTATCTGAGAGCTGAGAGGCAGGTAAGTCCTGATCTCCAGAGAAACATGATTCATCTGGTCATGAACAACGTCTCCTCACAGGAGAGTCCTCAGAGTCTCCTGGGGACCTGCGCCCCTGAAGCTCACCCTGCTTCCTCCTGCAGGTGGTTTGTGTCTGGGTCCACAGGGCCTTCCCCTCACTGTTCCTTGCACAGTAGTACAGAGCCGTGTCCTCCTCCCTCAGGTGGCTCATTTGCAGAGAGAGCATGTTCTTGCTGTTGTCTCTGGAGATGGTGACTTGGCCCTTCACAGAGTCGCCATTATATATTTAACAATCTTTAGTAATTATTGAGACTCACTCTAGACCCTTTCCTGGAGTCTAGCCGATACAGCTCATGTGATTGTTGCTAAATCTGAATCCAGAGGCTTCACAGGAGTGTGTCAGGGACCCCCCGGGCTGCACCAAGTTTCCCACTGACTTCACCAGCTATTCCTCACACTGGACTCCTGCAAACACAAAAGACATCCTGGTCAGGAAAGTCTTCTCTCACAGAGGATCTACCTCTCCCATCTCTCCCAAGCTCTGTGTCTCTGTCACCCGTGAGTTACCTCTTAACACAGCCACTAAGAGAAGTCAGATCAGCCCACATGCCATGTTGGTTCTATGTGAGTCAGGATGCATCCCCTGGGAATCTCTGAACTGACTCCTCTCCTCTCCCAGAGTTGAGGCTGGGATGGGCTGTCTTCATCACTGTGGAGAGAGCCTTATTTGCATGTCCTCCTTCTCTATAAAAAGTCATCTTTGAACTGGTACAGAGAAGGGAGGACTCCAGAGCAAGTGAGGGGTTCTGGGGGTTCCCATGACCATGAAACGTTTTGGAAACTCTGCTATTCCAGCATGCAATTATTACATGACAACCAATTTAATTTATATTCTTTAATGTTTCTTTTTATATAAATCCAGTTATGTGTGGAGTATTACTTATAGTTAATGACATAATATAAAACATAACAAGTTATATGGTTTTTACAATGCGCAAAAATACACTTTAAATGTTGGTCCCACTAGCTAGACAAAAGAAATCCATTTTGTCACTCAGAGCTGTCACTGTTTTGGGAGCCAAGTGTTAAGCTAGAATCAGGAGGAAGGAAGAATGGCCAGAAAACAGGGCCCTGATGTCTGAGAACCCACTGGAGCAAGTCCATGAATCTGCTGTTTTTGTACTTTGCCTCAGAGGAAACACCTCTGGATTTTTTCATCATCCCCCATCGACTCACATACTAGGGAGTTAGTCCCCTGAGCAATACCCTTTCTGTCTTCAGTCTGTCTGTTCATACAGCATCCCACGGTTGGTCCCTGTTCACCAGGATTGTCCCTGTAACTAGAGGTGCAGAGGCAGGAGGTGGGGAAGGTTCCTCCTCTGCATGTGGTTCATCAAGTTGATCCCCTGCCCTTCACATTGTTTCTCATGACCCTAGTGGGAGTGACCTCTGAGCACAGAACCAGGAGTAAACCAAACTGGCACTAACAAGACAACCAAAGCAACAGGGGCTGAGGGATAGTACAGTGGTAAGGCACTTATGTTGCACATGGCCAACCCAGATTCCTGGAGGTGTGGCATTCTCCCTGGATGTCCCCTTTGGTCACTAGAGGACATTGGACCTGTAGAGAGTTCCCCAGGACCCAACTTCCCTGACATTTATATGAATAGCATAGATTAAATGGCCTTGATTTGCTGGTGTCCAATGGATCGAGAATTGGGAGAGAGACATCTCTGGTGTTAGCAATACTTCAATCTTGCCTCTGCCTTAGAGCACCAAGGCCAGTGATCCAGCAACTTCTTCCAGGCAAAACCATCCCCTGATTCTCTCTGCCACTTGCTCCTTAGTGCACACAGGCATTCCCCCTCAGTCTCTATGGGTCATTGCTCTCCTAATAAACTCTGTCATATGACTAAGGGTCAAGGGCCTATGTGGGCTGCTATGTCTCAGCCACACTGCACTTATAAATCTTTGAGCATCTACTGCCCAAGACAGATGGACCAGCTCCTTGTTCCCAGAGTCCCTGTAGTTACGAGATAACTACATGCAGGAAGACGGGGACCCATGCATTTGTTCAATGATCTCTGCAAGAGGTATGCTTCTTAAGACCCACGGAGATGCTCCTCACTTCATGCTGAAATCTCAGCAGGGAAGTCAGGCATGGACCGAACTATCGGGGATTTTTGAACCCAACACCTTTGAGAGGAGTGTATTTTCCTGAAAATCTTAAAAGGGTAAAAAAAATGCCCCCAGTGTCAGCCATAACATTTCCTTTCTTTCTGTTATTTCAAATGTAAGCTGACGGTTCCCTGTGGAAATGTTGAACACAGGAGTCTGTGAGCCTTGGGCCTCCCCAGAACAGGAAACTGAACGTCTCCTCCAGCCACCGAGTGAGGGGAACTGAGATTCATGCCTATTCCAGGACACAAGTGGATGGTTAGATCTGGGTCAGGGCTAGGAGACTCCCCCACACCTCTGGTCATCAGGGAGCCCTTTTTTGTCCCAGTGCCCTGTCTGTATGCTGCTGGGAAAACAATTTGCCCCTCTAGCACTTGGTGCAGGGCCTGGGAGATTGAAACAGGTTCAAGTCTTGGAGTTCACGGAATAGGATGTTGTGAGAATTCAGAGATTGGTCAGGGTTAAAGCCCCTTCCCCAAAAATTCTCAATTGTGCAGATCAGTTCTCCTATTGCACTGCTCTTAACCCTTGTTGCTACCTTGCTGCGGATCCTTTATTATGAGACAGATGATTCTGTATCTCTCCCTTTTCTGATGACTGCTTCAATCAGCATGATATCCTCTGGTTTTTTCTATGTTGCAGGAAGTTGAGTGATTTTCAACTCAGTAAGCAAGGTAAGGCCCAGAGGGTAGGCAGGATTAGGACTCTTTTTAGGTGTTTCTCATATATGTGAAATTTATGAGTAAAATATCTTCAGGGCAATGCCCCAGACTTTATGAAATCAGCTGAAAGAGTGTATCACTAGTGGATTGATTAGTGATTGTGAGAACGTGACATTCCCAGTGTCACTTGGAGTTGTCACTACACACAGAGGACAGTGGGAGACTGAGAACAGGCTGACACTCCTGAACTGTAGGTAGCAGTTCAGTCACCAAGGAGGCCCATCTAGACAGCTGCTCTGTGTGGAGGCAGGAAGGGTGCATTGAGAACAATCCTCGAGGTTTGATTTCTGGTCTGCCCTGTCCCAGGAATCTGTGTCTTTATGCTCTACCACATTTACAATCCAGACTAGCCTTCAGATCAGGCCCCTTCTTATGTGCTCTGCATTGACCTCAGTCAGAACTCTCCCCAATATTGTGCTCTTTGTGCCTTCAAGAACTGAAGGGTCATCCTGATTCATATATATTCAATGTTCTTCTAGGAGCGGGAATGAAAATACTCTCACATCAGATATGAGCATTTTCCCTGTCATTGGGAAGGATTTTGTTCCCTTTTTTAAATTGACCACTTTGATAAATATGGTAACAGTTTTCAAAGTGCAGGTATGAATCTGGTTTCAGCCTAAGAAGTAAATCTCATAGTTCAACTACAGAAGCACGAATTTTCCCAGTAATATTGTGGTCTGCATTACTGATGGTCCATCATGTAGTCACGCTGTCTGAGGCTTCCCAGTGGACACTAATAGGATATGTATATTATATATACACATATATACATATATTTCTGTTTTCCACTTATCTAGTGTATACATTTGTGCATGGATATATATCCATGAATACATGTCCTCCATATCAATTGAAAGAAAGTTATGCATTGTAATTAGTTATTCCCAGATTTCAAGGCATGCAAAAAATTAATGTCTCACTCAATACCATTTATTTCCCAGGAATATTGGTCAATTGGTGTGGTCAGACCCAGGTAAAGTCATCTGGGATGCATGACCCTGGAGTCGAGGGAGCAGCAACTGAGGCTTTGCTCTAGATCCTGTCTGCTGGTCGATGCTACTGCCAGCACCCCTGGGCACATTCCAGACCATGTGTCTGTACTTGGGTCATGACTTTCCTCAGAGTGGGCTGATATGCCCCCAACATCAGGATTCCAGAGAACCTGACCCTGACCATTTCCTTAACACTACGTGATAGGAGAAATGTGACCTTGGTCCCTTTCATAGAGGGTTATCTCCTCCACTGTCCCTTGTCAAATGGCAGGATTACAGCTCAGGAATATAGAGATATGAAGATGAACAAAGGGACAGGTCTGCACAGAAAATCCAGAATGGGGTCTGGCCACCAAAAGAAATTCACCTCAGAGAAAAGGATTTCTTGCAGGGACAGAATTTCAAGCTTAATTAGTAACATTGAGAGTCTGCCATGGGTAGACCTACAGTTCAGGAACCTGCAATGACAACATCCCAAACTTCCATGTGATTCTTCCTGTACCATCTGATCACTTCACACAAAATCCTGGAAGAAAATATGAGGGACACCAGGTGTTCTCCAGAGAAACCATCTTCCTCTGGGTTGTTGCTGAAGGACAGAGAGAGATCCTGAACTTTTTCTCAAATGAAGCCTGACCATATGAACCCCATTCTGTGTCTCAGACCCTGACTCTCTGAGGAGGAAGTCAGGAGGATCAGACTTGTCCCTGGGGTCCTGTCAGAGATGGGCCTCTTTCTCCAGCACAAAAAACGTGCTGAGTAGCTCCCAGGAAATAGGAATTGCTCAGGGGGCTACAGCAGCTGGGGAGGAGAGTCCTCGTGTCTAAGGTCCCTGATTACCAAACACAGCCTCCCCAGGGCCTCTATCTGTAGACAGGCCCCGGCCCCTCCGTGTCCCTCTGTGTTTGCTCCTGTTCTCCCACTGTATGTCCAAATTTTGGTTTCAAACACTGTCACTGTCCTCCCGTTGTTCATCGATTTGCTCGAGCGGGTCCAGTAACGTCTCCAATGTGAGGCTTCTTGTTACTGTGTTTGGCATATTGAATACTCTAGATAGCTTGCCAGGCTCTCTGAGAGGGGTAGAGGAATCGAACCCGGCTTGGCCGGGCTGGCTGCGCGCAAGGCAAACGCCCTACCGCTGTGGTTTCAAACAGTCAGATTTATTATTACCGTGAATTCTGACAGTTTTTCAACCCAAAGTCAATGAAACTTTGCATTAGTTTCTTCACACACTTATCTTAGATAAAAATACCCTCGCCTGAAGTAGAGCCAAGGTGGTTGTTAGATGATCATTGTCACTTTTGTCGGGTTTATGTATAGAAAAGGAAGAGTCTCTGTCCGGTGACCTGCCTGGTGTGATTGTCCTGGTAACAGCGCCTGCCCCGCTCTGTCCTGTCTACAACTCAGTGTCTATAGACCAGCATGATCCTCAGGACCCTGTACTAGGGTCATCACTGAGGAAGCCTTACCCTGTCAGGAGCATAGAAACAGCTCATGAGGAACCTCAGTACACAATCTATTGGGCAGGGAGCCTGGTCTTAGTACTCAAACTCACACAGCAACAAGGGTACAAGTACACAAGCCCTGATAACTGCCAGATATGACCCACCCCAATCCCCAGATGAATAGAGTCTAGACACAGGCTGTGTCACATATTGTACCTCCTATTCCTATGCAGTGCAGGGGTTGAGATAAATCCAAGAGAGCAGAAAATATGATTTAAAAAATAATTCAGCATGAAGAGTCAAAAGTGAAAAATGTACCCCATTAATTCAACCAAATTGAACTGAAATAATTACAAATGCACAAACAAGTCAGTCAGTGTGAGGATTGGGAGTCTCTCTGTCACATCCATGTAGCTCTAATGTTGCCCCTGAGTTCTCCTGAGCTCAGTGAGAGCCCTCGGAGCCAAATAGGAGACATGGACAAGAAGTGTTACTTGTCTTTTCATCACTGCACTTTGGGGCAGGGCCTCTTACCTGCACCAAGGACCCCAAGACTCCTATCGAATTTATACTTCAAAACTACATCCCAGCATGTATTTAAGATCAGACTAGATAAACTCTTATTTTTGTTTAAATGACAGTAAAAGAGACAACTGCCTCACATTCTGACTAGATGTGTGGGGTCCAAGATATGTTTACATTCACGTGATCAAACGGGAGAAAACAATTTCTTTTACACAACTTAGGGGGCTGGCAACTTCCTCGGACCTTAGCAGGGAGACCGTTCAGATGGTTGCTCGATAAGTCCAGAGATTAGTCAGGAATTTGAGACAAACCGAGATAAAGTGTGGGCACACGTGGGGCCCTTGAGTCTTGGCAACAAAATTCCATCTTGTTTGACCCAGCAGTGCCCAGTATGGCTGAAGTTCTCTTTCCATTTCGGTACTATCGCCGTATCTTCAAAACAGGGTATAACACTGAGACGATTTACCGACTCTCTGGTGTGCAAAGCACATGACTCGCCGTAGCTCTGTCCTGGGGGTCCTGTCCCAGCACAGATGCAGGCTCAGGACCCAGAATTCTCACAGCCCTGTCCTCACCTATGCTGTCTCCACATGCTCACCCAAACCAGCAGTTTCCAGGGAGGCTGGACCCCAGAGCTCAGAAAGGAATGGAGTGAACAGGAGATGCAAAATGATGGGAACATTTCCTAAACCACTTTGCTAAAACCCACTGGTAACATTACCCCCACCCCTTTTATTATTGAATCACCGTGAGTCACAATAACAAAGTTTTCATGTTTGAGCTTCAATCACACAATCATCAGACACCCATCCCTTCACCAGCGCACGCTTTCCACCACCCAAATCCCCAGTATCATCCCCCCCATCACCACCTTCATTCCACACCTTCCCCTGCCTGAGTGGCAGACAATTTGCACAGTACTCTTTTTCTCTACTCTGGTTATCTTCAATATTTCAGACCAGTCCACCACCACTCATACATGCTGAAAAGGCCATGCTAGACATGCTAGACAAAAGTATTGCTTCGTTTGCCCTAGGAATTTTAAAATTTTAATAATTAGGGTCTGGGGAGATCGTTGCAGCAAATTACTGGGGTCCGAGATTCATTTGTGTGTCTCTGGATCATTGCCGTGTGGGAGCGTAAGTGCACAGTGGCCATATGTGGGCATCATCTCACAGTCCCATCGGGATGGGGGGAAGTAGAAGGGCTCACTTCTCCCCTGTCCTGTGAGGCTGGCGTTTCCCGTCACTGCCACCCTGTACCTGGTGCTTTTTGCTGAGTTCTAGAAGATGGCAGAAGCCTGGATTCATAGGGGGCAGGTGGAGGAACGAAAACTGCCTCCGACTTGAGAGGTCAAGTGAAAGTGGCCTATGGCAAAGTCAAGAGACATCTATGCAGCAAATTGCTCAGGTCCGACGTTCATGTGTATGTTCTGGATCATGGCCATGCTGGACATTAAGTAGACAGTTGTCGTATGGGGGTGTCATCTCCGAGTCCCGTTGTGGGCAGGGGGAAGGAGATGAAAACTTTCTTAAACTGATAAAATCTCACTTTAGCTAAAGATTTTATTAACATGCTTTACTCTATATTCAGTACATTAATGAAAATATATCTCTTTTATCAATCCTCCTGTTCTCATTTTATGTGTTTTTTATTCCTTACATGTAAAGTAAGTCATCCTGGATCATAATTAGTAATTTACTAAACCATGAAGGAAATGAATAAAACCATAAATCATTCATTTTTCATTTCTCATTATTAGACACTCCCGGCATGACAGAAATAATTTCATGATTTTGTTCTTGACAGCAATTTGGGCAGGCACAATAAAATATGCACATGATAGCTCATGAGTGTCTCAAGACTTTATCCATTACCACTAACTGATACCCTGAGCACTACAGGGGGGACCAGGACACAGACAGGAAGTAAACATGGAGAATGCCAGATGTGGCCCCAAAACCAAAGAAAACACATCTGCATTTGGATAATAACAGGTTTTCATAATGATTAGATACCCGTCCATTTTATCCCAATTTTGTCGTGTTATACCTGGGCTGATAATGTGATTCTAATAAGAAATATACCTTCACAGTTTAACTTTATTTTTGACATTGAATCTATAAACCTGTTTCTATTTTCAAAGTGAAGAGTATTTAATTGCACATTTGTGATGTGCAATTAAATTTTATAGAATTTATAAAATTTATAGAATTTATAAAATTTATAGAATTTATAGAATTTATAAAATTTATAGAATTTATAAAATTTATAAAATTTATAGAATTTTTTAAATTTATAAAATTTATAAAATTTATAGAATTTATAAAATTTATAGAATTTATAAAATTCTATAAATTTATAAAATTTATAGAATTTATAAAATTTATAAAATATAAATTTATAAAATATAAATTTATAAAATTTATAGAATTTATAAAATTTATAAAATATAAAATTTATAAAATTTATAGAATTGTGATGTGCAATTAAATTATATGTGCAATTAAGTTTTATAGACTCCACCCAGAGTCTATAAAACCCAGCTCCTGGAAGAGAACAGCGCAGAATCTCCTGCCCCGGCGCCTCACTGTCCTCGCCAGGGCAACCTTGCAGGGGAGCGGGTTGAGTTTCCCTCCCCACCCTGAGCAGAGCCCCGACAGCCGAAGACCTCCAGAACCAGCCACAACCATGCTGAGACCACTTTCCACACGCATGAAGGAACCGGTCGAGGAACACAGGTATGCGGGTTCCAGGACTGAGTTCTCCAAGCCTGCTCAGATCGGGGCTGAGCATCCTCCACCCAGATCCTCCATCTTCCAGTAGGCAGAGGTCACACCCACCAACTGACCCCGGCACCAGGTAATCCTATCAACTGCCAAGACCCAGAGACTATAAAACCCAGCTCCTGGAAGTTCAAGGCCTTGAATAGTAACAATGATGGGTCTCATTCTCCTAACCCTGAAAGAGCATTGAATATGGCACTTTTTAAATCACAGGGCTAGGACGAAGGAGACATTACTGGTTCCTGCTCCATGCAATCGACAAACAACAGGATGATCATGATCGTGAACTTGTGAAAATCAGTATCACTGTCAGTAGATTACTCTGGGTGTTTGATTCATAGACCAGTAAAATTTCCAAGTCCCACTAAGGATCAGTATCCTTGAATATAGCCTGGGTATTTGATACCTTGTGAAAATTTGAAGAATAAATGTCTGTGAACAGAAATATAGCTTCTTGCAGTGTCTTTGAATTCAGTGACTTTGAACATTTTCTGAACATTTTTTTCTCCAGGAAAAAGATTTTTTTCTTTAAAGTGTGTCATATCCATGCCAATCAGGTTCCGAATGGACTAAAATCAGATGCAAGACTAATGAACTGTTATTACTGCCTCCTTCTGGGCACCTCATCTCATCTGCCCCCTGTCTGGGGGACACACCCTGGTGGTGCTGGACATTTGAGAATGGACCTGTCCTAAGCGTGCGTGATGGCGGGGAAGGACCCCGAGGTCACTTCGACTACAGGACAGATTAGTTATTATGGTGTTCTTATTCTCTAATGGACCTTACCCCCTCCTGGCCTCAGTGCCCCTTTCAGTCCTGAGCATCCTCTGGTGACCCTGGAGGGCCCTGCAACCCCGCATGTTTGTGTCTGGCCTCACCCTGACTTCCCCTCACTGTAATACACAGCTGTGTCCTGGGGGGTTACTGAGCTCAGCTGCAGGGAGAACTGGTTCCTGTTTGTGTCTCTGGTGATGGAGACGCAGCTCCTGAGAGATGGGCTGTAGTAAGTGTTTCCATCATTATATATGTGCCCTCAAAAGTGCAGGAGCTTCCCTGGGGGTTGGCGGATCTAGCCCCAACAGTAACCACTGGTTGTGATGAAGAATCAGGAGACAGAGGAGGTGAGGGAGAAGGCTTTAGAGGGGGCCACCAGGCCTGGGCACGACTCCTACAGGGTCAGATCAGACACAGAACCTGGGTACACGGGGAATCAGTCACTGTCAGTCCCTGCAGTCACTCCCTCCCCTAGACCCTGTCACATCTGGGATACTCACCCAGGGCGGCTGTCACCAGGCAGAGAAGACCCCACAGATTCATCTTCTTGACCACAGCTCTGCCTTCCCCAGAGACTCAGCCCTGAGTGAGGAGACAGCTGGGATCTCCACAGCCCAGAGAACATTTGACCCCAGAGTCTGATAGGGATTTGCATGAGGTGACTCCTCGGTTATTAGTGTAGACCTCTGACCTCGGGTCCCCATTGTCTGTTGGGGTGCTGAATTCACACACCCTGTCTGGTGAACTGAGCACTGGTCAAAGGGGCGCATTGAAACAGGTCATAGGAGGTCCTGACTTACTCAACTTCATAATCAGAGAAGATGAAAGGATCGAAGGTAAAGGTAAGGTAAGGTAAAGGCCCTCCCGTTGATCGTCGATTTGCTCGAGCGGGCCCAATAACGTCTCCATTGGAGACTTTGTTGTTACTGTGTTTGGCATATCGAATACTCTCGGTAGCTTGCCGAACTCTCCGAGAGGGGCGGAGGAATCGAACTCGGGTCGGCCATGTTGGCTGCTTGTAAGGCGAGCGCCCTACCGCTGTGAATATGACAGGTCTTTCATATATACATAAAATAGTTCACGTTTTCCCCCGTCTCTTTCCAACTCTAGAATTAACCCTTTTGCCTTTATTTAAACACCGTGTTTTGCAAAGTTGCTCCTAATGCAGATGCAATGGATTTTTGATATTCCCACACCAATTCCACCTCCTAATGACCTTCCTTCCTCATTGTCCCCATTTCCCCAACCACTCCTGCTACCCTGCCCTTTCAGTGGGCACAGTGGTTACTTCTGTTACTTGTTACAATCAAATGACTAGAGGAATTACCAAAATTACTTCAGTAAAAGGGGCTGAAGCGATAGCACAGCGGGTACGGCCTTTGCCTTTAACGTGGTTGACCAGGGTTTGATTGCTCCGTCCCTCTCGGAGAGCCCGGCAAGCTACCCGTGAAGTATTCGATATGCCAAAAACAGTAACAATGAATCTCACAACGGAACAATAAATCTCACAATGGAGACATTGCTGGTGCCCGCTCGAGCTGCAGGGTGAGCTCGCACCCGTGTCTGCAGGGTGCTCGCAGAGCCCCCTGGAGAACAAGAGTCCTGCTGTGCTGATGGCCACAGCCTCATGTCCTCGGATGCCCTGTCACGGCCTCTCCTGCAGCGGGGTAGCCTCTCCCTCTTCCCTCCTGGCCCGAGTCCCAGCCCCTCCTGGGCCCCTGCTCAGCTTCTCTCTCTCCTGTCAGCCCTAGACACTCTGGGCTGAGCCCGGATCTGCTGTTTCTCTTAGACCCAGGATCAAAGTCACCTCACTCAGCAGGACTGACCAGAGGGCGGGGAGCCCAGTCCACCCTCAGGGGCTCTCCCACCCTCAGTCACGACTATGCTCAGGATTAGAGCGTTCATGCATGGGGAATTGCCTTCTCGCTGTAGATGGTTTTACTGCTCATGTATCAGCTGTAAAATTCCAACATATTTTGCCATGAATGTGTTCCTAAAGCTTTCTGGATTTTTTTCTAGCGAACTTCCTACTATCATGTAATTGTAGGAATGTCTGGATGAGGTTTCCAATCATACTGCCTTCATAAATTTTAATGAGCTGCATATTAATCTAGATATCAAGGACTATGCTGCTAGCAAGTAACTCTAGGTTTCTTTATTTCTCTTGATTCCATATGCAATAATCAACAGGATACTTGTATTCATAATATAAGCCACAGTTCCATTTAAAAATATTTATTTTTTCAAAAACTACAGTTTGTGTTTACCAGGAGGAAGAAGAGGCTAACGACAAATGACACAGCAGATGTGGACGGTCCCTGGCAATGAGTTGCTGTTAGACACCGCAGTAACTCTGTAAACCACAGATGGACAGTAAGACAAATGCAACTATACGTACACCAATTACAAAAAATCACAATAGAATAAAAACCTATTTCTATTAAAAGAATCCGTTCAGGAACAAAGCATGCAATGTACTTTGTAAAATGGAATTTAACAGTGCATTTGGTAGACTCTTCCACAACAAGTGGATTAAAAATACAAACTAGAGGAGGAAAGACCATATTGAAGTATGCCTACTTGAGTTTATTATATTTCCTTTATATTATATAATTTTAAAATAATGGAAACCAGCCCTTTACAACCTGCCCCATGACAGGAACCCAGCCCTGGAGTCACAGGAGCAGAGCGCTTCCAGGTGGTCACATGCATCTCTGCAGATCCCAAGTTTCCCTAAGCAGGTTTGTGTCTGGGCTCACAGGGACTTGCCCTCATTGTGCTCTCACTGTGAATCTTGCACAATAATACACTGCTGTGTCTTCAGTTACTGAGTTGCTCAGTTTTAGGTAAACTTGGTATTGGAGGTGTTTCTTGAGATGCTGACACGGGACTGAAGACTTGGGTTATAGTATATGTTTCCAGTATTCCCCATAGCACCAATCCAATCCAGCCCTTTTCCAGGGGCCTGGTGGACCCAGTGTACAGGATCATTGGTTATAGAGAATCCAGAGACCGAGCAAGTGAGGGACAGCGTTTGAGAGGGCATCACCAGACTTGGTCCCGACTCCTGCAACTGTACCTGGGACAGGACAGCTGGAGAGAGAGACCCATAGTGACTCAAGGGTTCAGAGGCCCCATGCCCACCTTGGAGCCTCTGTCCAGGGGATACTCACATCCGGGAGCTGCCACCAGAAAAAGGGGGAACCAGCGCTAATGCATATTCCTGCCCACGAGGTCCATGATTTCAGACACTGTATCAGGGGAAAGGGAGCCTGAGTTGGCCTGAGTGTGAACATGGTTTTAATCTTTGGTCCTGAGTGCAGATTTGCATAGGGGAGCCTCTGTAGAGAAAGGAGGGGACCTGAGGGAGGCTGGTGTGTGGGCTACCTGAGAAGAGGTGCTGACTGTGGCTTAGAGCACTCAAGCCTGTCCCTGGGGTCCTGTCAGAGCTGGGCCTCTTCCTCCAGCACAGGAAACGTTCTGAGGAGTTCTCAGGAAACAGGAATTGCTGAGGGGCAAACAGAAGCTGGGGAGGAGAGTCCTCATGTCTCAGAGCCCTAATGACCAAACCCAATGCCCCCTTGCCTCTACCCTGTAAATAGTCCACTGCCCCTCGTTTCCCTGTGTGGTGGCTCCTGTTCTCTCACTGCAGATGGAAAACCTGGGGCCTAACAGACAGTATAACTGTCACAGGAAATTCTGATTTGATTTTCTGACCAATTCATGGGCATCCAATTGTCACTCTATTTACTCTCTCATTCTGCATGAACATTCCTTCACCTGGAGAAGTTTCACTCCTTAATATACAACATAGTTGTTAATTTGGATTTGTTTATTCTATTTTGTATTGGGACAAAGAAGATTCTTCTGCTTAGGTGATCTTCTTGGTGTGGTTGGCCTCGCCAACAGTACCTCAATCTGGTCTGTCCTGTGTACAACTCAGTGTCCAAAAGATGATCATGAACCTAAGAACCCTGTTCTTGGGGGTCATCTCTGAAGAATTCCAACACTGTCAGGTGCTTAGAAAGACCCAGGAAAGGGTCGTTAGCACACTATCTATTGGGCCAGGGTTTTAGTCTTTATGTAAAGGCTCACACATTCTCCAGATGTACATTGTGCAAGCCCTGAGCAGTGACACTACTCTCACATACATGGAACCTAGACACAGTCAGTGTCACATAAGTGTAGCCCTAATTCCATGGAGCACCAGCGGGTTCAGTTAAATCTAAGGGACCAGAAAGTGTGATTTATCATTATATCACTGTCATCCTGTTGTTCATCGATTTCCTTGATCAGGCACCAGTAATGTCCCCTTCGTCTTAGTCCTGACATTTTTTTTTTCTTTTTTTATTAGTGAAACACCATGAGGTACAGTTATACATTTACAAATTTTAAGTGCCACATTCGAGGCTCTTTCAGGGTCAAGGGAATGAGACCCATCATTGTCACTGAGTTTTGGCATATCGTATATGCCACGGGGAGTTTGCCAGACTGTGCTGTGCAGGCAGGATACTCTTGGTAGCCTGCTGGGTACTCCAAGAGTAAGAACTAGATAAGCAGATGTTTCGCAGCCCGCAAATGCGGTCTGCACTTCGGGAGCTGGGGTTTATAGTCTCTGGGTCTTGGCTGTTGATGGGATAACAGGGCACCGGGAGCAGTTGGTGGGTGTAATGCCTACCTACTAGAAGATGGGGTATCTGGGTGGAGGAGGTACAGATCCAATCCGAGCAGGCTTGAAGATCTCAGACCCGGGTCCCGCATGCCTGAGTTCCTCTGCTGGTTTCTTTATGCGTAAGGCTCATCTGAACATGTGAAGAGTGGTCTTAAGCAAGGTTGTGGCTGGTTCCAGAGGTCTTCAGCTGTGGGGTTCCTCCACCTGCCCCCCTCCAAGGGGCCCCGGTGAGGACAGCCAGGCACGGGGGCATGAGACTCTGCCGTGCTTTATCAATTGATGTTTTAAAAAGTCATCCTTAAGCATCAAAAGTAATAAAAAAAGCTTAACAAGTTCAATAAAATTCTACTAAAAATAAACACAGAGATAGACAAACAGCAATTCAGACTACATGATTATTGAAAAGAATGGATATTGCACCTCATGTACAAGATGGCTCTAGTTGGATTAAGAAACATTCTCATATAGAAAACACATGACTCTCTGTGATTCTGTTCCAGAGCTCCTGCAAGCTCAGGACAGTGAATCCTCCAAGATCCGACCGCACCTGCACTGTCTCTGTGAACTCCACCCTTGACAGCAGTTTCCACGGGATCTGGAACCCCAGACCTCAGATACATTCTGGAGATGACAGGCAGATGCACAATGATGGCACTGTTTCCTAAAGCTACTTCACCAGACAACAGGTATCTTGAGTCTATGAAAACTTGTTTACAAGCACCAACTTTAACTGTAGATTTTACAAAATATTTTTAAAATTACTTTCAACATAATAAATAAGATGAATTATTTTTTTCAGTACTTCTTGACCCATTTTCTGGGTGTTTCAGTCTTAGAGATGAGTACTAAAATATCCTTATCATTAGCAATGTATTAGAAAGAATGTAAGAAATCAGAAATGAGTGAAAGTCTAGATCATTCATTTTATTTTTCTCATTATTAAACACTCCTGTCCGGAGCAAAGAATTTTAATATTGCTCATAATAGGAACTTGGGTAGGTTCAATGAAGTTCTTTTCTTGTGTGTGTCCCCAAGATAAATTTCTAGGACCACTAACGATATCTGACAACTACAGATAGGACCAGGACACAGATAGGAAGTAAACGCAGAGTACTTCAGGTGTTTCCCAAGCCAAAGAAAAACATAGATTGCCCATATTTAGATAACATAATTTTTACATTATGATTATATATGTCATTTGTAAAACTTAATCTTATTAGTTTTTAATTTAACCACAGTGAGAAACAGTTACAAAGTTGTTCATGACTGGGTTTCATTCATATAATGTTCCAACAACCGTACCATCACCACTGTATATTTCCCACCACTGTTGTCCCCAGTTTCCCTCCCAACTAATTTCCCCCCCAACTAATTTCCCCAGCTCCCTGCCTGTCCCTATGGAAGACACTTAAAAAAACATTTTAATTGAATCACTGTGATTGCATTAAAAAGATGTTCATGATTGGATTTCAGTCATACAGTATTCCAACACCCATCCCTCCACTAGTGTACATTTTCCAGAATAGTTGTCTCCAGGTTCCCTACCAAAACCCCCCACCCCTCACCCCCTGACTGCCTCTGTGGCAGGTGCTTTTTTTTCTCTCTCTCTATCTCTCTATTTTTGGACGTTGTGGTTTGCAATATTGATACTAAAAGATTATCCAGAATACCCCTTACCTACTTTTAACCCTCAGATCTTGTCCAGTGTGATCATTCCCAGCTATTATTTTTATAGTGGTATCTTCTCTATCTTACCTACCCTCAGCCCTGCACACACTTTTGGTTAATTCCAACCACTAACCAGTTCCTCAGCCACTGATTTTTTCTTTTTTAATTTTTCTAATATATGTATATACATATGTATATTTATATAGCACAAATCAATGCAGTCATTCTTTATCTGTCCCTTGCCTTCTGACTCATTTCACTCAGTATGATACTCTTCATGTTCATCCTTTTCTAGGAAAGTTTCATGACTTCATTTTTCCTGACAGCTGTAAGATATTCCATTGTGTAGATGTTCCATAGTTTCTTTATTCAACTCTTCTGTTCTTAGGCACTCAGGATGTTTCCATATTCTGGCTATGGTGAATAGTGCTTCAATGAACATAGATGAACATAGGCCGACCCGAGTTCAATTCCTCCGCCCCTCTCCCAGAGCCCGGCAAGCTACCAAGAGTATCTCGCCTGCACGGCAGAGCCTGGCAAACTACCCGTGACATACTTGATATGCCAAACACAGTAACAGCAAGTCTCATAATGGAGACGTTACTGGGCCTGCTCGAGCAAATTGAACATAGATGAGAGTTCAGAATTTCTTTCTTCTTTGTTTTTGGGTCCCCAGGGTGTATTCCCATAAATGGTATTGCTGGATCAAATTTCTAGTATTAGCAGGCACTTTTCTTCACTCTCTCTCTCTGTCTTTTATTTGGGGCATTATGGTTTGCAATACAAATACTGAGAGGTTATTATGTTTATTGCTTTACTAACTTACAACACTCAGAGATTGTCCAGAGTGATGATTTCTAACTCATTTTCATATTGGGCCTGTCTCTATCCTAACTGACCTTTGCCCCCACACACTTGTGGTTAGTTTACAACCATTGAAAAATCCTTTTGCCCTTTGCCCCTGTTTTTTCTGGCCTTGGATATTCGTCAATAATATGTTTTTATATCCCACAATTGAGTGCAGTCATTTTTGGCTCTGTCTCTCTATTTCTGACACAGTTGTCTCAGTATGATACTCTCCATGCCATCCATTTATAGGCACTTTTAATGACTTCATTTTTCTTAACAGCTGCACAGTATTCCATTGTGTTGATGTACCATCGTTTCTTTATCCAGGTGTGTATTCTCAGGAACTCGGGTTGTTTTCAGACTCTGGTCACTTTGAATAGTGCTTAAAAGAACAAAGAAGTGCAGATGGTATTTCTACTGTGTGTTGTAGAGTCCCCAGAGTATATTCCCAGAAGTGGCATTGCTATGTCAAAAGGGAGTTCAATATCTAGTCTTTAGAGTAATGTTTCCCAAAAGGCTAGGTCAAAAGGGAGTTAAATTTCCCACAATTGCTAGGTCAAAAGGGAGTTCAATTTCTAGTCTTTACAATAATGTTTCCCAAAAGGCTGACCAGTAGGCATTTCCACAAAAAAAGAGGAAAATTCTCTTTCTCCCGCATCCACGCTAGCACTGATTCTTCCTGTTCTTTGTGCCAGTCTCTCTGCTGTGAGATGATATCTCTTGGTTGTTTTCATTTGCATCTCCATGCTGATTTGGAAGATTGAGTATTATTTCATGAGCCTTTGGCCCTTTGAATTTCTTCTTTGAGGAAGTTTCTATATATTTTCTCTTCACATTTTTGTTGGAGTTGGATTTTTTTCTTGTAAATTTCTACCAGTGATTTATGTATCTTTGTCCATAACCCCTTATCAGATACGTATTGGGTAAATAATTTTTCCCATTTCTTGGGATGTCTTTGTATCTTGGCCACCATTTGTTTTGAGGTGCAGAAGGGTATTAATTTGATGTAGTTCCATTTGTTTATCTTTGCTTCCACATGTTTGGTCAGTAGTGTTCATCTTTGTAGATGCCTTTTGCTTCAATATCATGGATGGATTTGCCTATGTTTTCCTCCATGAATCTTATGGATTCAGATTAAATGTTGAAGTCATTTATCCATTTGATATGACTTTTATGCATGACATTAGATAGAGTTCTGAGTTCTTTTTTTTTTACATGTAGCTGACCAGTTTTTCCAGCACCACCTGTTGAACAGGCATTCCTCGCTCAAATTATATTTCTCTCCCTTTATCAAAGACTAAATGATCGTATTTTTGAGGATGTGTGTCAGGATATTCAACTCTATTCCGTTGATGTTCCAGTCTGTCTCTATTCCATTACCAGGCTGCTTTTATTACTACCACTTCTGAGTACAGTTTGAGGCTGGGGAAGATAATGTCTCTCTTCTTCTTTTAGTCTAGAAAATCTTTAGCTATTCATGAGTATTTATTGTTCCATATGAATTTCAGGACTTTTTGAGGTATTATTTTAAAAAAATATCATGGTATCCTTATAGCGACTGTATTGAATATGTACAATGATTTGGTGAGTGTTGTCATTTTAACAATGTTAATTCTCCTGATCCATGGGCAGGATATGTGTTTCTATTTCCTTGTGTCTTCTTATATTTCTTAATGTAGTCTTTGTATAGTTTTCTTTGTATAGATTACGAACCTCTATACTAAAGCTGATTTTGAGATACTTGATTTTGCTATTCACTACTGTGAATGGGATTTTAAAAAAATTCTTATTTCTCTCTCTCTCTCTCTCTATATATATATATATATTATATTATACACACACACACACACACATATATATATATATATGAAAGCTGTGAACTTTTGGGTATTGGTTATTTAAACTGCCACTTTACTGTACAAATAGTTTACTAGGAGCTTTTTTTGTACTCTTAAGTATATCCTGAGTATAGTATGGTGTTATCTGCAGATGTCGAAAGATTGACTTCTTCCTTCCCGCTTTGGATTCCCTTGGTATCTTTTCTTCCCTAACTACTATGGAAAGGACTTCTAGAACTATAGTGAATAGAAGTGGCGAGAGAGGTAACACTTATCTTGTTCCTGATCTTAGAGGGAAGGCTTTATTTTTTCAAATTGATAATAATGCTTGCTGTGTACCTGTGATAGATGGCTTTGACTATATTGAGGAAGGTTCCTTCAACTCCAACACTGATGACAGTTTTTTTTTTATTATGAATGTTTGCTGGATCTTATCAAATGCTTTCTCTGCATCTATTGATATTATCATGTGGTTTTTATTTTTATTTTATTGGTATGTTACATTACATTGATTGACTTGTGAATATTAAACCTTCTTTGCATTCTGGGTGAATCCTACTTGATAATAGTATACGATCTCTTCGGGGAATGTTTGGATTCCCTTTGACAGAATTTTGTTTAGAATCTTTGCATCTGTGTTCATCAGGGATATCAGTCTGTAATTTGTGTGTGTGTGTGTGTGTGTGTGTGTGTGTGATTTCTGTCTGCTTTTTATGTCGGGTTGATAGTTGCCATGTAGATTCTGTATGGGAGTTTTTATGTTATTCAATTTCTTGGACATTCTGGAAAAGCACTTGAAAGAATTTACTAGTTAATGCATTCAGGCCTGGGTTTTGTTTTGGGAAATACTTATAATTACCACTTCAATTTCCTCAATGATGGCAAATCTGTTCATGCTTTCCAAATCCTCTTGGTTCAACATTGGTAGGCTATCCAAGAGTGTATCCATCTCTTCTAGGTTCACTTGTTTCATGGCATGGAGAGTATCCTTTGAGTTTCTGTTATTTCTGTTGTGATGTTCCCTCTTTCATTTCTGAGTCAGTTTATTACCATTCCATCTCTTTGAGAGACTTGCTAGTGATTTATTGATCTTATTTTTAAAGAAACAATTCTTGTTTTCATTGATCTTTTGGATTCTTTCTTGGATTCCAACTCTTTGATTTATTCTCTAACATTTATTGTGTCCTTCCTCCTGCCTGGCTTGGGCTTCTTTTGTTGGTCATTTTCCAGGATAATAAGTCATGGTATTAAATTATTTATGTGGGTCCTTTCTTCTTTCCTGATGCATGCTTGCAGACCTATACTCTTTTCTCTTAATATTTTTTTGTTGTGTCCTACAAGTGTTGGTATCTCATTCTAATTTGTTTCCAGAGATATTTAGATTTCCACTTTGATTTCCTCTCTATCCCACTCTATCCCACTGGTCATTTAGCAATGAGCTGCACAATTTCCAGGTGGTTGGTTTGATTCTCCTCTTCTGTGTGTGATTTACTTTTATTTTCAGTGCATCATGGTCTGAAAAGATTGTTGATACAATTTCTATCCTCTTAATTTTATAGAGCAATGTTTTGTGTCCCAGCATGTGGTCTATCCAGAAAATGTCCCTTGTGCACTGGAAAAGAATCTGTATTTGGAATTTGGGGGATGAAAAGCACTGTATATATTTACTAATCCCTTCTCTTCCATTTGTTCCTTTAAAGCCAATATTTCCTTGCTGAGTTTCAGTCTGGTTGATCTATCAAGGAGTGACAAAGCATCATTGAATTCTCCAACTACTATTGTGTTGCTTCCAATGTCCTCATTTAAATGCATCAGCAGTTTTATATATTTTGCTGGCTGACATTGGGTACATATATGTTTAAGAGTATAATTTTTTCCTGATGTACATATCACTTGATTGTTAAGGAATGACCTTTATTGTCTCTTATAACCTTTCTCAGCCTGCAATCTATGCCATCAGACACTAGTATGGCCACCCCAGCCTTTTAAAATATGTTCTTAAATAATTGTTCTTCACCCTTTGCTTTTGAGTCTTTTTCGCTCTGACTATCCAAATGTGTTTCTTTTAGATGACAAAATGTTGGATTCAAGTTTTAAATCCATTCTGCCACCCTGTGCCTCTTACTTACTCTAATTAGAACATTGACATTGGGAAAGATTATTGTCTTGGGGTTTTGTGCCATCTTTATTTAGAAGATGATTGCATTTGTTTGCCTAACAGAAGCTTCTTGAGGTTTTCTTTCAACATTGATTTTGAGTCTATGACATTTCTGAACTGTTATTTATTCATGAATTAGTGTATCTTTCTTTTGATTGTGAATGAGAGTTACTGGGTAAAGTAATTTTTGTGAAGATTCAATTTGATAAATTTTTTAACTGTGCCCTAATATATTCCTAGGACCCAGAAGATTCATTAGATAGGTCTGCTGTAAATCTAAAAACATTCCTTTGAATAGAATTTCCTTCTTTTTTCTTGTTCTTTTCAGAATTGTATCTCTATGGTGCTGGTCCTTCTGATTACGGTCTCTTCTAGCTGGTATCCTTTGGGCTTCTTGGATCTGGGTGCCTGTGATCTCCATCTCTGGGGACTTTTCAGCCAAGATGTCTTTAACTATTGCTCTCTCACTGGAGTTGCCTCTCTATCCCTCTGTGATTCTGAGTATTATTACCTTGTTCCTCTAGGCCCATCCATCAGGGGAGAGTCCTGTAGAGCAAGGATGGCAGAAACTGGAAACCGAGGCAGGAAGATATTTGCAGAGACCATGGAAACTTTCTCCTTTTTATGGAAATAAAGAGCCTGACCTGGGAGGGCAGACAGTCACTGAGAGATGCTGGCCCAGTTCTGTTCTGGTGCCTTCCAGAAAGCCAGAGAAAAGAAGAACTCCCCGTGAAGGCAGAGGGGCACAGAGAGACATAGTTATCCTTACCATGAGGCCATAATAATACCCACAGGGTCATTTTAATTTCTACAAGAGAATAATGTACCCCTCAGACTCCAGGGAAATCATGGTTCCACTAGTGAAAACTTACAACATGAGAAAGAGTGAGACAAACTCCTTTCTGCACACAGTGCAGATGGAGGACACAGAGCCATAACCTGCAGGACAAGATGGCCATGGGGTCATCTGAGAGCTGAGGGGCAGATCAGTCTTGATCTCCACAGAAAGATGATTCATCAGGTCATGAGCAACGTTTCCTCAGGGGAGAGTCCTAAGAGCCTCCTGGGGGCCTGCGCCCCTGAAGCTCACCCTGCTTCCTCCTGCAGGTGGTTTGTTTCTGGGCCCACACGGCCTTCCCCTCACTGTGTCTCTCGCATAGTAGTACAGGGCCGTGTCCTCCTCCCTCAGGCGGCTCATTTGCAGAGAGAGCGTGTCCTTGCTGTTGTCTCTGGAGATGGTGAATCGACCCTTCACAGAGTCGGCATAGTTTTTAGTACCCCCACTACCACTAATGTCTGAAATCCACTCCAAGCCCTTCCCTGGAGCCTGGCGAACCTAGCTCATCCAGTAGTCAGTAAAGGTGAATCCAGAGGCTGCACAGGAGAGTGTCAGAGACTACCCGGGCTTCACTAAGTCTCCCCCAGACTCCACAAGCTTCACCTCACATTGGACCCCTGCAAACACAAAGACATCCTGGTCAGGAAACTATCCTCACACAGAGGATCTGCCTCTCCCATCTGTCCCATGTTCCATGTCTCTCTCGCTCATGAGTTACCTCCTAACACAGCCACCAGGAGAAGCCAGCTGAGCCCACAAGCCCTGAGATTTTATCAACCTCTAGTTACTTGTCCTTTCCCAATGATTGGAGGCTCTTTCATGGTCAGGGGAATGAGGGGAATTAAGTAATTGGGCCTTAGGTAATTGGGACAAATACCTTTGTTGGTTCTGTGTGAGTCAGTATGGAGCCCCTGCGAACCCCTGAACTGACTCCTGTCCTAGATCTGAGACTGTGCTGGGCTGTTTTCATCACTGTGGAATGAGTCTTATTTGCATGTCCTCGTTCTCTATAAAAAGCTCTCTTTCAGTTTGTACAGAGAAGGGAGGACACCAGAGCAGGTGTGGGGTTCTGGGTTTGTTTGTTTTTGACCAGGAAAATATTCAGAAACTTTGCATATTCCAGTATGCAATTATTACATGACAAACAATTGAATTGATGTATTTGTTTATTTTTATATAAATCCTGTAATTGTACAGTATTACTTCTATATCATGGTATAGTATAGTACTTCTCTCCCGTTGTTCATCGATTTGCTCAAGCAGGCCCAATAACATCTTTATTGTGAGATTTGATACTGCTTTTGGCATATCAAATATGCGGGGGGAGATTTCCAGGCTCTGCTGTACAGGAGGGATACTGTTGGTAGCTTGCTGGGCTCTCCGAGGGATGGAGGAATCAAATTCGGGTCAGCCTAGTGCAAGGCAAACGCCCTACCCACTGTGCTAAGTTACATAGTATAGTATACACACACAAAAGCTTAAATGGTTTTTAAATTGCACTCAAAATAGAGTTTAAGTGTTATTCCACTATTTAGACAAAAGGAATCCACTTAGTCACTAACAGTTATCAACGTTTTGGGCACCAAAAGTGTTAAGATAGAATCAGGAGAAAGGCAGAATGTCCAGATAAAAGGGCCCTGATATCTGTAACACCAGTGAGGCAGGCTCCTGTTTCTGCTCAGACTCTCTCTTTGTCCCAGAGAAACGTCTCTTGGTTTAAAGGTATTTTTCCTGATTACCTAAGGCCCAATTATTTAATTCCCCTCATTCCCCTGACCATGAAAGAGCCTCCAATCATTGGGAAAGGAGAAGTAACTAGAGGCTGATAAAATCTCAGGGCTGGTAGGAATAGAGACGTTACTGGTGCCCACTCAAGTAATTTGAAGATCAATGGGATGAGAGTGATACAGTGATACCTAAGGCCCTGGGATGTGTAACAGCTAAACTCAGAAAGACTAAGTTAGAAAATTGACCTAAGAATGTTGTCTCCTGACGATTCCTGGTTGTAAGTAATGACTCTCAGTGTGCTGGGCATTTGGAGCTCTCAGTCAACTAGGATGTTAGTCCCTGAGCAACATCATTTCTCTCTTCAGTGTGTCTGTTAATACTCACAGCATCCCACCTTGGTCCCTATTCTCCAGGATCGTCCCCAATAACTAGAGATACTGAGACAGTAGAGGGGGAAGACTTTTCCCCTGCATGTGGTTCATCAGGTTGATTCCCTGACCTTCACATGATTTCCCATGCCTTCACCAGGAGTTATCCTTGATCACAGAGCCAGGAGTATACCATGAAGGCCCTCCCGTTGTTCGTCGATTTGCTCGAGCGGGCCCAGTAACGTCTCCATTGGAGACTTTGTTGTTACTGTGTTTGGCATATTGAATACGTCACGGGGAGCTTGCCAGGCTCTGCCGTGCGGGCGAGATACTCTCAGTAGCTTGCCGGGCTCGCCGAGATGGACGGAGGAATCGAACTCGGCTCGGCCATGTTGGCTGCGTGCAAGGCCAATGCCCTACCGCTGTGCTATTGCTCCAGGAGTATACCATAAATGGCACAAAAAACACAACCAAACCAACAGGGGCCAAGATATAGTACAGTAGTAGGGCACTTGCCTTGCACATGGCCAACCCAGGTTCAATCCCCTATATTCTATGTGATCCCCCAAGTACCTTCAAGAGTATTTCCTGAGTACAGATCCAGAAAAAAATCCCTGAGTATCACAGGGTATGGCCCCAAAACAAAAAACAAATGAACACAAAGTCAAAACAAGCAACATAAACAAAATATGGGTTAGATAGCTGTTAAGAACTTGTTTTTTTGTATTGAAAACAAGTTGTCTTTATTCTATTTTCTGAAGTATGTTGGAGACCTGGGTGCATGAAGGTACTTGGAGTGTGACTCTTCACATCAATTCTGACTCTGTCTATCCTTACCATGTAAGAATTTGATTAGCAATAAAATTCACAAAAGGCCATGACCTATTAATGATCTATAATAGAATACTGATTATAGATCACTAATGTTTCATGAGAGCTGACATATATGAACACCTGTGTAGTGACAATCACACCCAAAACAGTAAAAGAACCCCTTACCCCAGTGTTTCCCATTGGCCCATGGTATTCCTCTTTCCACACCTCAGCCCTCCCTCATGGTCTCTGCAGTACTTCCTATTTGTGTAAGTGTATGTAGGGTGTTATGAAGGAGACTCACTCTCAATAGCCTTTCACTCTAGGGATATATCATGGGTTTTTCTTCATGACTCAAGGCGTCTTGGATTACTATCAGTCCTGGACTTTGAAAATAGATCACAGGAGATTTCTAGAAGGAGGGAGAAAAATTAGGAAAAGCTGTTCTACATCTTACATGAATATCAAAGAGAAAGCTATAAAAATAATAACAAACAGAAAAGCACCGATTAATACTCACTCTTCAAGGCGTTGTAGTCCTGGGGGCCTAGTGGGGTGAGTGTTGGGGACAGGAAGGACAGATCACAGAGACGGGTGTGGGAGTGTAAGGGTATCTCTGAGAGTGGAGCTGCTCTGGGAGCCACAGGGAAGGGTCCCAGGAAAGACGCTGGAACTGGGCATGAATGGGAGTGGGGGGTCATGAATGGGAGTGGGTGCGGTGATGGGGGCTGAGTGTCTCTGCGTTGTGACATAATATTGGCCCTTGTGGACTTCTAGCACATGGTGACCCTCTTTGCCCCTGGTGTAGCTGAGGCCTTTTCCCAGGTGGCTCCCGAGTGTCCTCTGGTGGTAGGCAGTGCCCCTGAAGTCTCTTTCTGTGGTCTGGGGAGTCCTTCAGAGTTCCCCAATTCCCAGTGTGAACAGAGGAAGAGCATCCTGAGCACCTAGACGGGACAGGAAGAGTAAGCACTGGGAAATGAGCCCAGCCTGATTCACACCAGTTTCCCCAGGGACGTGTGTTCAGAGACAGCCCAAGGAGAAGGGAATCCTTCCTGCCCCCACGTGGGGATCACTCATGCCTGAATCACATCACCGCTCACAGAGAACTTAGAGTAAGTCTGGGTTACAGAGAAAGGACTGGAGAGGGGAAGTCGTGCAAAGGGAGAATGAAGGGTCACAGTACAAAGACAGAAATGCTAAGAACAAACAATTTAACTTGTTAAAATTATTGTCGCTGTGGAGTTCATGTCCAATTCAATCAGCTAATCAGTGGCTAAATAAATAGCAGTACTCCTACATTTAAAAAAATTAATGTCGCTATAAGTAGATTACTTGGGGTGTTTGATTCATAGGCCAGTAGAATTTCCAAGCCCCACTAACGATCAATATCCTTGAGTATAGTATGGGTATTTGATATCTTGTGAAAATTTGATTGCTAAATGTCTGTGAACAGAAATACAATTCTTTTCATTTATTTATTATTTTTTAAAAATTTTTATTAGTGAAACACCATGAGGTACAGTTGTAGATTTACAAACTTTTGTGCTTGGGTTTCAGTTATACAATGATCGAGTACCTATCCCTCCATCAGTGCCCATTCTCCACCACCAATGATCCCAGTATTCCTACCACACCCCATCTCCCCCATCCCACCACGCCTCTGGGGCAGGGCATTCCCTTTTGTTCTCTCTCTCCTTTTGGTTGCTATGGTTTGCAAAAGAGGCATTGAGTGGCAATCATGTTCGGTCTATAGTCTACTTTCAGCATGCATCTCCCATCCTGGGAGGATTCTCCCAACACCCTTTATTTGGTGCTCCCTTCTCTATGTGAGCTGCCTTTTCTGCTAGCATGTGCGGCTAGCCTCCGAGCCATGGAATAAACCTCCTGGTACTTATCTTGTCTATTCTTGGGTGTTAATCTTCTATTTTGTTACTTTATTTTCCCCAGATGAATGCAATCTTTTTATGTTTGTCCCTCTCTTTCTGACTAGTTTCACTTAACATGATACTTTCCATGTAGTATCACTTGTATGTAAATTTCATGACTTTATCTTTTCTAACAGCTGCATAATAGTTCGTTGCATACATGTACCAAAGTTTCTTTAACCAGTCATCTGTTCTCGGGCACTCAGATTTTTTCCAGATTCTGTCTATTGTAAAGAGTGCTGCAATGAACAAACAATTGCAGATGTCACTTCGACTATGCTTTTTTGCTTCTCTGGGATACATTCCCAGGAGTGGTATTGCAGGGTCAAATGGGAACTCAATTTCTAATTTTTTGAGAATAGTCTATACTGTTTTCCAAAAGGGCTGAAGCAGTTGGCATTCCCACCATCAGTGAAGGAGGGTCCCTTTCTCGCCACATCCGTGCCAGAACCACTTGCTTTTATTCTTTTGGATGTGGGCCAGTATCTGTGGTATGAGATGATATCTCATTGTGGTTTTGATCTGTATCTCCCTGATGATTAATGATGTAGAGCATTTTCTCATGTGCCTTTTAGCCATTCGGATTTCTTCTTTGAGAAAGCTTCTGTTCATTTTGTCGCCCGATTTTTTGATGGGGTTTGATGTTTTCTTCTTGTGGAGTTCAACCTCTACTTTGTATATCCTTGATATCAACCCCTTGTCAGATGTGTATTGGGCGAATATCCTTTCCCATTCTGTAGACTGTCTTTGTATTTTGGTCACTGTTTCTTTTGAGGTGCAGAAGCTTCTTAGTTTAAGATAGTCCCATTTGTCTATCTCTGTTTTCACTTGCTTGGCCAGTGGCGTGACATCTTTGAAGATACCATTAGCTTCAATGTCATGGAGGGTTTTGCCAACTTTGTCTTCAATGTACCTTATGGATTCCAGTCTGATGGTGAGGTCTTTCATCCATTTTGACCTTACATTTGTACATGGTGAGACATGCTGAGACCACTCTCCACACACCTGAAGGTACCGGCAGAGGGACAAAGCCACGTGGGTTCCGGGGCTGAGAACTCCAAGCCTACTCGAATTGGAGTCGAGCATCCTCCACCCAGATCCTCCAAATTCCAGTAGGCGGGGGTCACACCCACCACCTGGCCCCCTGGCGCCGTGTAATCCCATCAGCGGCCAAGACTCTGAGACTATAAAAACCAGCTCCCGGAGGAGAAGAGTGCAGTCTCCTGCCCCCGCGCCTGGCTATTCCTCGCCGGGGACCCTTGGAGGGGAGCGGGTTGAGCTTTCCTCCCTGCCCTGACCAGGGCCCTGGCAGCTGAAGTCCTCCAGGACCAGCCACCATCATGCTTAGAACACTCTCCACACACCTGAAGGTACCAGCAGAGGGACAAAGCCACGTGGGTTCCAGGGCCAAGAACTCCAAGCCTACTCAGATTGGAGTCGAGCATCCTCCACCCAGATCCTCCAAATTCCAGTAGGCAGGGGTCACACCCACCAACTGGCCCCCTGGTGCCGTGTAATCCCATCAGTGGCCAAGACTTTGAAACTATACAAACCAGCTCCCGGAACCCGGACTTCTTATTATAACATCTCATTCCTACTTTGACAAACTGGCAGGCTACCGAATGTAGCCTGCCCACACGGCAGAATCTGGCAAACTCCCCGTGGCGTACCCAATATGCCAAATACCAGTAACAATGATGGGTCTCATTCTCCTAAAGAGCCTTGAAAATAACCTCAGGGCCAGGATGAAGAGTTTCGGTGAAATGGTATCACCCTGCTGAACCCCTCTCTTGACATCAATGATTACTTCTTTGTATAATGGTGAGATCCTGGTAGTGAATCCACAATACAGCTCATGGAGGATCTTGATGTATTCGGCTTGAATTCCCTGATTGAATGCCCTTATTGGCTAGGGCTTCAATGACCGCTTCCGTCTCAACAGAATCAAAGGCCTTCTTTAAATCAAGGAACGTTAAACAGAGTGGCATCTTGAACTCCCGAGAAACCTCAATGCACTTGGTTATCGTGTGGATATGGTCAATGGTGCTGAATCCTTCGTGGAACCTGGCTAGCTCTCATGGTTGTCCTTCATCTAGTGTTCTGCCAATCCTATTTAGGAAGACTCAAGTGAACAACTTGTAGATGACAGACAATTGGCAGATCGGACAATAGTTGCCAATGTCATGGATGTCTCCCTTCTTGAACAGTAGTACGGTCCTGCTGGTTTTCCATTGGAACGGAACCTTGCATTCAGACAGGTAACGTGTGAAGATCCGAGACAGTGTATTGATGACTACTGATGGAAGGTTCTTCAGGTGTTCAGGTTTGACCTTGTCTGGGCCGGATGCTGTTCGTTTCTTTACTGACAAAATGGCGTGTCGGATTTCAGAAGGGAGAACATTGGGAATGACATATCCATCCTGTGGAATTTGGTATGTTGGCAAGTGGACATGGCTATCGAAGAGACTTGAGTAGAAGTTATGGATAATCTTCTCCATTGCCGTTCTGGAGGATGTGATAGATCCTTTAGGACATCGGAGGGCAGTCATCTTGGTCTTGTAGTTGGCGAAGGACAGGCGGGCGTTATGAATACTTTTCCCAGCTTCTGCCGCATCTACCAGCACTTCTGCTCTTCTCTCTTTGAAGTCTTCCTAGATGGCATCTCTGCACTTCTTTGGAAGCTCGGACGTTAGCTTGTGGTTGCCTGAGGCATGCGCCAAACACGTTGGAGAATGAGCTCAAGAGTTTTCGAAGACAGGGGTTTTTATGTTGCTATCTCTTGGCATTCCTCACACAATCATGGAGGTGCTGTACCAGTCGATCGTATTCCTCGTCAATGTTGTCAACAATGGCATCTTCCCATGTTGCCGCAATAGTGTCAAAGAGTTCCCAGTTGGTGGTCGTTCTGGAAGATCTCTTTTTAAACTTTGCAGCTCTTTCTCCTGTCTCTGTGAAGTAGAATTTTGCAGGAAGGAGATGGTGGTCTGATCCCGTTTGCAATTTTGGGACAACAGTGACATCAGTCAGGCAAAACTGTCGATTGAATATGATGTGATCTATTTCGTTGTGTCAATAGTGGAAGTCTGCCAGTGGGGTATTTATCTGGGTAGGGTGGGTCTTCTGTGCGCGATTCGATCCCTGGGTGGTTGATGGAAGCAGACAGGGAAGATTAGGGTGGGGCTCATGACTAGAATCCCTTTGTCACCTGTGGTTGGTGGGAGCAAGCAGAGAAACTCTGTTCCTGGGTCCGCCGAGCTGGAGTCCAATGTCTAGAGACTTCCACTTATCTTGTTCTGCGGGTCTTCAGTCGTGCGTGAGTCTTGGCCGGAGCTGCCACACGGGTCCAGAAAGCGTCCTGGAGTGTGGCGACGGCTGGGTAATGGACACTACCGCAAAACAGCTGCCATGCGACACATCATGAGACATTAATACCCATCTTCCAGAATTGTCATACCATATTTGATAGGGTTCAAATATGGTAACACCTACAAGGGTGATTAGAGGTCGCCTCAAAAGCCTCTAACCCTCTCGGAAATACTGGCAAGCTACCGAGAGTAGTCCGCCCGCACGGAAGAGCCTGGCAAGCTATCCCTTGTGTATTCAATATGCCAAAACCAGTAACTACAACTGGTCTCATTCACCCGGAAGTCTTCACCGACATGGCAGCACTGAGAAGGATAAGAAAGAAGAGGCCGATAAAATCTCAAGGCCGAACTAGGCTGCCACAACGAAGAAAGACAAAAATGATCGCCTGTACTTTAAATGCACGTACGCTAGCATCAGATGCATCCATCGAGGACCTGATGGTACAAATGCGAATGATCAAGTACGACGTCATTGGTCTGACCGAGACAAGAAGGCACGAATCTCACCATGCCGTTTTCTACACTGGAGAAGAATTGTTCGTCGGAACAGGTGATATAAGAGGTGTCGGAGTCGTCGGTGTCCTTGTCAACACAAACTTGGCCAAGAGCATTGATTCATTCGAATGCCTAACAACCGGAATCGGACGTTTACATTTGAATAGATGTGGCTCACTGTGGGCAGTTTCTATCTTCGTTGTCTACGCACCAACATCTCATTATGATGAAAGAGAAATTGAGAAGTTCTACATGGACCTGGAGAAGTTCTATAAGTAAGACCACACCTTCTACAAGATAATTGTGGGTGATTTTAATGCCAAGATAGGACCGAGAAGATCAGCTGAAGAACTTCACATCGGGACCCATGGCCTAGAATGGAACGAACAGGGTGAGAGACTGAGTTCATCATGTCGACTAAGACCATCCATGGTACCTCACATTTCCAGAAGGCAGAATCTAAACGTTGGACATGGGAGTCTCCCGGTGGATGATTCCACAACGAAATAGACCACATCATATTCAATCGACGGTTTTGTCTGACTGATGTCACTGTTGTCCCAAAATTTCGAACGGGATAGGATCACCGTCTCCTTCATGCAAAATTCTACTTCACAGAGCGGGGAGAAAGGGCTGCAAAGTTCAAAAAGAGAACTCCCAGAACGACCACCGACTGGGAACTCTTTGGCACTATTGCTGCAACATGGGAAGATGCCATTGTTGACAACATTGACGAGGAATACGATCGACTGGTTCAGCACCTCCATGAATGTGCAAGGAATGCAAAGAGAGAGATAGCCACAAAAAAACGCCTGTCTTCGAAAACTCTTGAGCTTATTCCCCAGCGTGGTTTGGAGCATGCCTCAGGCAACCACAAGCTAACATCCGAGCTTGCAAAGCAGTGCAGAGATACGATCAAGGAAGACCTCAAAGACAGAAGAGCAGAAGTACTGGTAGATGCGGCAGAAGCTGGGAAAAATATTCGTAACGCCCGCCTGTCCTTCGCCAACTACAAGACCAAGATGACTGCCCTCTGACGTCCTGATGGATCCGTAACATCCTCCAGAATGGTAATGGAGAAGATTATCCATGACTTCTACTCAAATCTCTTCGATAGCCATGTCCACTTGCCAACATACCAAATGCACAGGATGGATATGTCGTTCCCAACGTTCTCCCTTCCGAAATCCGACATGCCATTTCGTCGGTAAAGAAACAAGCAGCACCCGGCCAAGACAAGGCCACACCTGAACACCGGAAAAACCTGCTGTCAGTACTCATCAATACACTGGCTCGGCTCTTCACTCGCTACCTGTCTGAATGCAAGGTTCCGTCCCAATGGAAAACCAGCAGGACCGTACTACTGTTCAAGAAGGGAGACATCCATGACATTGGCAAATATCGCCCGATCTCCCTATTGTCTGTCATCTGCAAGTTGTTCACTTGAGTCATCCTAAATAGGATTGGCAGAACACTAGATGAAGGACAACCATGGGAGCAAGCCGGGTTCAGCAAAGGTTTCAGCACCATTGACCATATCCACACAAAAACCAAGGTCATTGAGGTTTCACGGGAGTTCAAGATGCCGCTCTGTTAAACGTTCATTGATTTAAAGAAGGCCTTTGATTCTATTGAGTCGGAAGCAGTCATTGAAGCCCTAGCCAATCAGATCATCTAAGCCCAATACATCAAGATCCTCCATGAGCTGTATTGCGGATTTTCTACCAGGATCTCACCATTCTACAAAGAAGTGATCGTTGATGTCAAGAGAGGGGTTCGGCAGGGTGATACCATTTCACCAAAACTCTTCAGTGCCACCCTCGAGAACATCATGCCACGACTGGAATGGGAAGGAATGGGAGTGAAGATAGATGGTCGGCAATTACACCACCTCTGCTTTGCTGATGACATTGTTTTAATAACACCAAACATCAGCCAAGCGGCACAAATGCTGGCCGACTTTGACCGTGAGTGTGTAAAGGTCGGACTACAGCTCAATCTTACGAAGACATTGTTTATGAGAAACAGCCTCGTTCCTGATGCCCCATTCACTCTCAACGGAACGACCATCTCCGAATGCAACAGCTATGTGTACCTAGGTCGAGAAGTCAGCATGACAAATGAGCTGGCACCCGAGCTGCGCAGGAGGAACTAAGCGGCTTGGAACGCCTTCAAGAACGTTGAAGAAATAGCTAAGAAGACGAAGAAACTCCGGCTCCGGGCACATCTCTTTGATTCCACTGTTCTTCCGGCATTAACATATGCCTCAGAGACCTGGGCCCTATGCATACAGGATGAGAATGCTATTCAGGTCTCCCAAAGAAGAATAGAAAGAGCTATGCTTGGAATATCACGTTTCACTCAAATGAGAGAAATAATCCGGAGTTCCGACATCCGTTGACGATCAATTATCAGGAACGCTGTCTCATTTGCCAAGGTGTCAAAAATCAGATGGGCTGGTCACATAATGAGATTTAAAGATGACCGCTGGACTAGAGCTGTTACTGACTGGATTGCATAGGATGTCAAAATTGCGCGTGGCCGCCCACCTACCAGATGGTCAGACTTCTTCATCAAGATCATGAACGATCGGTTTGAGGCTCTTCATATTCCCAGAGCGAACAGATGCCATTGGGCTACACTAGCACGTGACAGGGACAAATGGAGACGTTACTGCTGCCCGCTTGAGCAAATCGACGACTAACGGAAAGTTTAGTGATTAAGTGATTTAAGTGATTTCGTTGTGGAATCATCCACTGGCAGACTCCCATGTCCAACGTTTAGATTCAGCCTTCTGGAACTGTGAGTTACCATGGATGGTCTTGGTCGACATGATGAACTCAGACAGTACTCATACAGAACTCATGATGACCGACACTACTTCCTCTACCCAGCCGCTGCCACACTCCAGGACACTTTCTGGGCCTGCGCGGCCTCAAAGCAGCTGCCGTGCGACACATCATAAGACACTAAATACCCGTCTTCCGGAATTGCCGTACCATATTTATTGAGGTTCAAACATGGTAACACCTACCAGGGTGATTAGAGGTCACCCCAAAAGCCTCTATCCCTCTCGGAAAGACTGTCAAAATACCGAGAGTATTCCGTCCGCACGACAGAGCCTGGAAAGATATCCATTGTGTATTCGATATGCCAAAACCAGTAATTACAATGGGTCTCAATCACCTGGCCCTGAAGGCTTCACCAACATGGCAGCACTGAGAAGGATGAGAAAGGAGAGGCTGATGAAATCTCAAGGCCGAACTAGTCTGCCACATCAAAGGAAGACAAAAATGATTGTACTTTCAATGCACATATGCTAGCATCAGATGCATCCATCAAGGACCTGATCGTACAAGCACGAAAGATCAAGCACGACATCATTGGTCTGACCGAGACAAGATGGCACCAATCTCATCATGCTGTTTTCGACACTGGAGAAGAATTGTTCCTCAGAACAAGCGATGAAAAAGGTGTCGGAGGCGTCGGTGTCCTTGTCAACACAAACTTGACCAAGAGCATTGATTCGTTTGAATGCCTAACAACCCAAATCGGACGTTTACATTTGAATAGATGTGGCTCACTGCCGGCAGTTTCTATCTTCGTTTTCTATGCACCAACATCTCATTATGATGAAAGAGAAATCGAGAAGTTCTACATGGAGTTGGAGAAGTTCTATAAAGAAGACCACACCTTATACAAGATCATTGTGGGTGATTTTAATGACATGATAAGACCTAGAAGATCAGCTGAAGAACTTCATATCGGGACCTATGCCTAGAATGGAATGAACATGGTTAGAGAATGTCTGAGCCTTCAGATGTAAACTAAATAAAATAAATTGTTTACATTATTTTTATTGCAAATAAAATATTCTGGATTTTAATTCGTAATATCTTACAGATACAGAAAGAAACATTAGAAATGCTAGTTCAGATCATTCATTTTGTTTATTCTCATTATTACACACTGACAAAACAGAAAGAGTTTAAAATTGTAAGGAATGAAGAAATCATGCAGTATGCTGCAACATAGTTGGAACTGGAAGATGTCATGTTTTATGAAATAGTTATGGACAATCTTTTTCATTGCCCCTCTGGAAGATGTGATAGATCCATTAGGACGTCGGTGGGCAGTCATCTTGGTCTTGTAGTTGGAGAAGGACAGGAGGGCATTACGAATGCTTTTCTTAGCTTCTGCCGCATCTACCAGCACTGCTGCTCTTCTCTCTTTGAGGTCTTCCTTTATCTAATCTCTGCACTGCTTTATGAGCTTGGAATTTGCTTGCAGTTGCTTGAGGCATGCTCCAAACCACATTGGTGAATAAGCTCAAGAGTTTTGAAAGACAGGCGTTTTTTGTGGCTAATAATCATGATTATCCATGACTTCTACTCAGATCTCTTTGATAGCCACGTCCATCTGCCCACATACCAAATTCCGTAGGATGCATATTTTATTCCCAACGTTCTTGCTTCTGAAATCCAACATGCCAGTTCATTGGTAAAGAAACAAACAGCACCTGGCCCACACAATGTCAGACCTGAACACCTGAAGAGCCTGCCGTCAATACTCATCAATACACTGGCTCAGCTCTTCACATGCTACCTGTCTGAATGCAAGGTTCCATACCAATGGAAAACCAGCAAGACTGTACTATTGTACAAGAAGGGAGACATCCACGACATTGGCAACTATTGCCCAATCTGCCTGTTGTCTGTCATCTACAAGTTGTTCACTCGAGTCATCCTGAATAGGATTGGCAGAACACTAGATGAAGGACAACCATGCAAGCTAGCTGGTTTCCGAAAAGGATTCAACACGATTGACCACATCCACACAATAACCAAGCTCATTGAGGTTTCTCAGGAGTTCAAGATGCCGCTCTGTATAACGTTAATTGATTTAAAGAAGGCTTTTGATTCTGTTCAGACTGAAGAGGTCATTGAAGCCCTAGCCAATAAGGGCATTCAAACTCAATACATCAGGATCCTCTGTGAGCGATATTACGGATTCACTACCAGGATTTCATCATTCTACAAAGAAGTGATCATCTATGTCAAGAGAGTGGTTCAACAGGGTGATACCTTTTCACCCTGTTTCACCCTGTACAGTGCCACCCTTAAGAATGTCATGTGATGATTGGAATGGGAAGGAATGTGAGTGAAGATAGACAGCTGGCAACTACACCACCTCCGCTTTGCTGATGACATTTTTCTAATAACACCAAACATTAGCCAAACAGCACATAATGCTGGCCAATTTCGACCATGAGTGTGGATAGGTTTGGCTCCAGCTGAATCTCACAAAGATAGTGTTTATGAGAAATGATCTCATTCCTGATGTTCCATTCACTCTCAATGGGACAACCATCTCCAAATGCAACATTTATGTGTACATAAATCGAGAAGTCAACGTGATGAATGATCTGACACCTGAGTTTCACAGGAGGAAGAGAGCAGCTTGGAGTGCCTTCAAGAGCGTTGGAGAAATAGTTAAGAGGACAAAGAACCTCCAGCTCCGGGCACATTTCTTCTAGTTCACTGTTCTAAACACTGCATTAACATATGCCCCAGAGACCTGGGCCCTACGAAAACAGGATGAGAACACTATTCGGGTCTCCCAAAGAGAAATCGAAAGAGCTATGCTTGGAGTATCACGATTCACTCAAATGAGAGAAATAATCTGGAGTTCCGACCTCCATCGATGGTTAAGAATCAGGGACACTGTCTCGTTTGCTAATGCATCGAAAATCAGATGGGCTGGACACATAATGAGATGTGGAGATGACCACTGGACTAGAGGTTACCGACTGGATTCCAGGGGACATCAAAAGACCACGTGGCAGCCCACCTACCAGATGGTCAGACTTCTTCGTCAAGACCCTGAATGATCTGTTTGAGGCTCTTCGTGTTCCTAGAATGAACAGACACCATTGGGCTGCACTAGCACACGACAGGGACATATGGAGATGTTTCTGGTGCCCGCTCAAGAAAATCAATGATTAACGGGAAGTCAAGTGATCAAGTGAATAAAATAGTCAGAAGAAGAATGACGAACACAGGGTGGCATTTTTATATGTGGTGTATCCTGTATGAGGAAATGCAACGAGGTAAAGGGTGGATTTAAAGGATTTGCCCCAGAGTTTGAAGGGGAGGGGAGGGGAGATAGATGAGGTGCAAACGGGGAGGGGCCAAGCGGACCTCTGGACACAGATGGTATCAAGGAATGATGAGCTGATATCCCAGCCACAGAGTTACAACTTGGACCCCAGACCTGAGCATGTCATTCCTCCCCTGCTCTGCCCTGAGCAAAGAATCCTGCTCCTGTCCTTCATCGCACACGGAACCATGTGGAGGGACAGTGGGGTCGGGTCCCAGGACAGGAGAGGGTCCAGTGGAAGGTCTGGAGCAAGACTGGCAACTGCAGTGAGGAACTGAACCACATTTCAATTGCGGGCTGAGAACGGGACGTGGTCAGCAGGCCCTGCAGAGGATCAATACACACCTGCCAGGTACTGGCCTCCGGGGAACGGAGCAGGGTCAACACCAGGACTAAGAAAACAAGACATATACGCGAGAGAGAAGCATGGGGTCGGTGGCCCACAGGCTCGTGGATTGAGTCCTGACTCGCCTCTTCTCACTGCTCTACACCAACAGAAACACAGGGACTGTAACTACAGACATCCACCTGCTCACCTGCCCAGCGAAGCTGCTCCCTGTCAAAGTGTCTCTGAAGTGCAGTACTGAGGGGTAACGTCTCTAAAGTGGATTTATCTCAGGAGTGTCTCCTCTGGGATAGAGAAGAGATAAATCCTTTACAGGACCCTCCCACCTCTCCTCAGCAGCTTTCTGCATTGGCGCTGGCTCACCTCCTAGAAAGTGCAGATCAGCCCCATTTTGCCCTTGTCCTTAGTCCTCCTGACTTAACCCTTTGTTCCCCACACAAATCCGTCTCTCTCTGGGGTGTCTAAAAACACGGGGAAACCGTGTCTCCAATGCTGTGGCAGGTGGGTACAAGCTGTGCTGGGCTCATGACTCCATGAGTTGGGTTCTGCATCCCTGGAATGGTGGGGAACCCTGTGTGCAGCCCAGTGAGGGGCGCTGGGTCGTAGGTCTGAGGGAAGCTGATACCAGGTGCCTTTTCTCAAGGTGGCCTCTGGGGGATACAGCTTCTCTCAAGACCTAGAGTGAAGCACTTTGGGGTGTCATGGAGGAACATGTAGGGGGCCTATTGTTGCTATTGTTGAGGAAGTTCCACTGGTTGTCCCAGGTGAACTACCACCCTGTAAAGCAGTTTTTACTCAAAAGAGTACATAGGAACAGAATGAAACTTCAATTTAACCCTCACCTAATCAGAAATACAACATACACTCAAATTAAGATTTACAACTAAGTGAAATAAAATGTTTCCTACCAAACATCAGACAGTTGCCTAATATCTAAGATAATCATATCACTCCCAAGTGCAACAACAGAAGACAAATCACCCATCTTACTTCTGTATGAGGACATGAACAGATATTTCCCTACGGGTGGCATTCCCATGGTCTGGAGGGAGATCAAAAGTATTTATCAACACTTCCTATGAAGGAAATTAAATCAGAATACCAGTCAGAGACATTGGTGTGAATGGACTATAACAAACAGTCTGGAAACAACATTTGTTGAGATACTTTTAAAAGGCAGCACTGTTTCAATGTTGGCTTAGAATGTTCTCAACACATATCTATGGGAAACACTAAGGAGAATTCTCTGAAAAATAAAAATAGAGTTTCCATATGAATTTATGATTCCACTCTTGTCACCTTCACCCAAACGGGACTGCATTAATTAGAGAAGAAATGTGTAACCATAGCACTCTGAAGCTCAACAACAGTAAACAATTCACCCATCTTACTTCTGTGTGAATATATAAACAGATATTTCCCCATGGGTAGCATTCTCATCGTCTTCAGGCAGATCAGAAGTGTTTATCAACACTTACTATGAGGGAAATTAAATCAGAATACCAAGCAGAGACATTGGTGTGAATGGCCTATGCCAAACAGTCTGGAAACAACCTTTGTTGAGACATAGTAAAAAGGCAGAGCCACGGCAGCTGAAGACCCCCAGAACCAGTAACAGCCATGCTGAAGACCACTCTCCACACACTCGGACGAGTCTCACAAATGAAGGAACCAGAAGAGAAGCCCAGGTGTGCGGAACCTTGGGCTGAGATTTCCAAGCCTGCTCAGATTCGGACTGGGCCTCCTCCACGCAGATCCCCCATCTTTCAGTAGCTAGGCATTACACCCACCAACCAATTGTCCACAGAAGCGTGTTATCTCGTCAACAGCCAAGACCCAGAAACTATAAAACCAAGCTCACGACCTCTTATTTTCTAGTTCTCGCTCTCGGAGTACCTGGCAGGCTATCAAGAGTATCCTGCCCTTACGGCCGAGTCTGGCAAGCTCCCCGTGGCATATTCCATGTGCCAAAACCCAGTAACAATGATGGGTCTCATTCCTCTGACCCTGAAAGAGATTCCAATGTGGCACTTGCTAAAATCTCAGGGCTAGGACAATTGGAGACGTTACTGGTGCCTGCTCGAGGAAATTGATGAACAACGGGATAAAAAAGATACAGTGATTACAGTGATGCTTATTGCAGTATTTGGGGTAGTGATCAGGACATGGAAACAATGCTAAACATTAATAAGAGTTTCATAGATAAGAAGTTCTTGTGTATATACACTATGAGATATTATACAGCTGTAAAAAGAGAAAATATTACAGTTTTCTGTAACATGGGTGGATCTTCAAAATACCAAACTAAATGAAGTAAATTAAACGGAGAAGGATAAATTCATACAATCTCATTCAACTGTGGTACACAGAGAACAGAGCGCTGGAATGGACAGGATTCAATGATAATGGTCTCTGCATCCTAACCACACTCTGGGGTTCCCGAGAGGAGTCAGATGGGGCCTTAGATCACTGGGAAGAAGTAGCCGAGCAAAGGGTCCACAGCAGAGTGTGGTGTTCTGTGGGGATATGGTGCTGGGAGAAGCACAGGGAGTTTGGGACCCACAAGCATCAACACTCAGACTATTGTCATCGTGTTTCCTCAGTGACAATAAAGAAGGCAATGGGAGAAATCCCTCCTTTCTGTGAAAATGAATGATCTTTATATGAAGGAAAGTCAACTACAACTTAGCTAAAGGGATATAACAATCTCTAGTTCATTATGAGACAGGATAATAATAAATTTTCATTCAAAGAGGAAGTTCATGGTCATGGTCCCCCCGTTGTTCATCAATTTGCTCGATCCATCGTGAGACCTGTTGTTACTGTATTTGGCATATTGAATAAGTCACGGGTAGCTTGCCAGGCTATGCCATGCGGGCAAAATACTCTCGGTAGCTTGTCGGTCTCTCCAAGAGGGGCAGAGGAATCGAACCTGGGTTGGCTGGACCGGCTGCGCGCAAGGCAAATGCCCAATCACTGTGCTATCGAGGAAGTAGTAACTAAAATTTACAAACTTGGTGTGTTAAATTTTGTTCAAATAAAAGAAGAAAATTATCTCCTAAAAGACGAAAAATATGTAAAAACAAACGAAGAGGAAAGAAAAATAAGCACTCCCAATACAGCCCATCTACCCCATAGGCACAGCCCGACAGCATCGCGCCCCCTTGTGGGCACACGCACCCCTGCAGCTCCCCGTCTCCCTCAGCAGGTTTGTGCCTGGGCTCACAGGGACTTTCACTCACTGTGTCTCTTGCACAATAATACACGGCTGTGCCCTCAGTTACTGAGTTCCTCAGTTTTAGGTAAACTTGTTTCTTGGAGGTGTCCTTGGAGATGCTGACTCAGGACTTAAGACTTGGGTTATAGCTTGTGCCCCCGTTATTATATATAACACCAATCCAATCCAGCCCCATTCCAGGGGTCTGGCGGACCCAGTGCACATGATAACTGGTTAAAGAGAATCCAGAGATCGAGCAGGTGAGGGACAGTGTCTGCAAGGGCATCACCAGGCTTGGTCTTGACTCCTGCAGACGTTCCTGCCACAGAACACCTGGGGACAGAGACTGACAGTGAGTCACGGGCTCAGAAGTCCCCATGCCTACCTTGGAGCCACTGTCTAGGGGATACTCACATCCAGGAGTTGCAACCAGAAAGAAGAGGAGCCAGCGCTGGTGTATGTTCCTGCCCACGAGGTCCACATCAGACACTGTGTCGGGGGAGAGGGAGTCCTAGTTGGGGTGAGTGTGAACGTGGTTTTAATCCTGGGTCCCGAGTGCAGAATTGCATGGGGGGGGGCTCTGTAGAGAAAGGAGGGGACCCGGGGGAGGCTGCTGTGTGGGCTCCCTGGGAGGAGGTGCTGACTGTGGCTCAGAGCATTCAGGTCTGTCCCTGAGGCCTTGTCAGAGTCCGGTCTCTTTCTTCAGCACAGGAAATGTGCTGAGGAGCTCTCAGGAAACAGGAATTGCCGAGGAGACAAAGGCAGCTGGGGAGGAGAGTCCCCGTGTCTCAGGTCCCTGATGAACAAACCCATCTCTCCCAGGGCCTCTACCCTGTAGACAGACACCTACATCTCCAAGTCCCTGTGTGTTCTCATCTATTTTCCCTCTGTAGGCTCAAAATTTGAGGCTAACAATCATTGTCATTTGTTCAGGCAATTTAGACAGAGCTAGGTCCAATCTTGGTCATGAAAATTCACAGCTTTATAATTAATATACTAACCTTCAATGAAAATTCTTTCATTTATAGATGCTTCACTCTGAAACATACAAGGCACTTGTAGGGTGGATTTGTGCATTCTCCCTGGTGATGAGTCTGTGTTGGGACAAGGAAGATCTTCTTTCTATATGACCTTCTTCTAGTGTGCTTGGCCTGTCCAGGAGAACCTAAACCTGCTCTGCCCTGTGTATAACTCCCGACCCAGATGATCACCATGAAACCAAGGACTATGTTCTTAGGATTATCACTGAGGAATCTTAGCCCTGTCAAGTGCTTGAAAGGGCTCTTGGAGTGGGGGAGGTTCTCAGCACTCAAACTATTGGAACAGGATTCTGTTCTTGGTTCTCACACACACATTTGACAAGGGTGCAAGTTTTGTGAGCAGACAAATGTGGCCCTCCCCACTCCGCACACATGAATAAAATCCTATAAGTGTACCGGTATCAATAAGTTTACCCCTAATTCCATGGAGCACCAGAGGACTGAGATAATTATTTGGTAGCAGAAAATGTACCCTAAAATTTTTTTGGTTTTATTTTTATATTTGTGGGTGAATTACCATGAGTTGCAACGTTATTCATGATTAAATGTCATGCTTATATGTTCCAAGAACAATCTGTTTACTAGTATCCACTTCCATACACCAATGTCTTCAGACAAACTTAACCTGGCCTCTATGCCAGGAAGTTATTTTCTTCTCAGGCACTTTGGATTTAAGTCCTGATACTGATTTGGCATCATACATGAGCCCACTTTCTTTTAATTGATTCACAGTGAGAAGCACAGTTACATAGTTGATCATTACAGGGTTTCAGTCATAATGTTCCAATAACCGTAACTTCACCAGTGTACGTTTCCCACCACCAATGTCCCCGGTTTCCCTCCTCTCCCAGATCAATGCCTGCCTCTATGGCAGTCACTTTTACTTTTACTTTTTTATTGAATCACTGTGATAAAACATTACAAATCTGTTCATGATTGGATTTCAGTCATACAGTATTCTAACACCCATCCCTTGATGGGTTTTTGTCTAGTTGATCAATCAAGTAGTGACAAAGCATCTTTGAAGTCTCCAACTTTACTATAGTATTGCTACCTATGTCTTCCTTTAAGTGCATAAGCACTTGTTTTATGTATTTTGATGGTCACCATTGGGTGTTTAGGAGTGAATTTCTCCTGACGTACATATACCTTCATTATTAAGAAATGACTTTTGGAGGGGGCGGGCCCGGGCGGGGCGGGGCCGGGAGGCTTCCAGGCCTGGGCTCGGGCCGCCCGCGCCTCCCGGCCGCTCCGGGACGGGCCGGGGAGGGGCGCGGCGGCAGGAAGCGGGGCGGGGACTCGCCGAGGCGTTGGGGAGCGCGGCGGGCGCGGCCGACTCCCCGAGGGACGCGGGCCGAGAGCGCGGGGGCCCGGCCTGGCGCCGAGCCTGAGCCCGCCGGACGGGAGGCGGCCCAGCCGCGGGCTCGGCCCCGGCGCCAGCCCCGCCAGCATGGCCGGCCGGACCGTGCGGGCCGAGACCCGGAGCCGGGCCAAGGATGACATCAAGAAGGTGATGGCGACCATCGAGAAGGTCCGGAGATGGGAGAAGCGCTGGGTGACCGTGGGCGACACTTCCCTTCGGATCTTCAAGTGGGTGCCAGTGGTGGACCCCCAGGAGGAGGAACGCCGGCGGGCAGGTGGTGGGACCGAGAGATCCCGAGGCCGGGAGCGGAGGGGCAGGGGACCCAGTCCCCGCGGCGGTGGCCCCCTCATCCTGCTCGATCTCAATGGCTCCTTGCAGAAGGGCACGGAGCCCAGCCCTGGGGGTACTCCCCAGCCCAGCCGTCCTGTATCACCAGCTGGACCACCAGAAGGGGTCCAGGAGGATGCCCAGCCCCCACAGCTGGGTCAGGAGAGAGATCCTGGAGGTGTGACCGCCAGAGGCACCGATGAACCCCCAATGCTGACCAAGGAGGAGCCGGTTCCCAAATTGCTGGAGACTGAGGCCCCCGAAGCTTACCCCGTCTTTGAGCCCGTGCCACCTGTCCCTGAGGCAGCCCAGGGTGACACAGAGGACTCGGAGGGCGCCCCCCCACTCAAGCGCATCTGCCCCAATGCCCCTGACCCCTGAGAAGCCGGCCTGCTGGTCCTGACGCCCCTGGGGCCCCTTTGGCTTTTTACAAATAAAGACCCTTTTGTAAAAAAAAAAAAAAAAAAAAAAAAAAGAAATGACTTTTGATGTCTCTTATAACCTTTCTCAGCCTGAAATCATAGCCACTGAATACTAGTATAGTCTTCCTTAATATGTTCTTTGCTTAAAGAATTGTTTTCAACCTTTGGCTTTGAGTCTGTTTGCTCTGACACTTGGTGTATTTAGAACATTGACATTAAGAATGACTATTGTCTTTGGGGTTTGTGCCATCTTAATTTAGATTATTGTGTTTGTCTTGCCTTATTGTAACTCTTTGAGATTTTCTTTCAAAATTGCTTTTGATACCTTAAATTTTCTGAGCTGTTGTTTACCCATGAATTAGGATATCTTTCTTTTAACTATGAATGAAAATCTACTGGGTATTCTTAGTGACTTTACATTTTGTTAATTTTTTTTTCTCCCTATATCCTCCCATAGTTCTCGGAGCCAGAGGAGTCATGATGGGTCTGCTGTAAATCTGAGGATACTCTTATGTATGTAATTTCCTTCTTTGATCCTGCTACTTTCAGTATTTTTATCTGTTTATGGTGCTGGTCCTTCTGATTAGGATATTTCTCAGAGTTTTTTGATTAGGGTCTCTTTTAGCTGGTACCCTTTGGGCTTTTTGAATCTGGGTATCTGTGATCACCAGCTCTGGGAACTTTTCAGTGATGATGTCCTTAACTATTACTACCTCATTGCAGTTACCTCCATATCCCTCTCTGACCCCGAGGATTCTTATGCTGCTCCTCTTGAAATAATCCTTCCACTTATTTGCCCTTAAGTCATTTTGATGTCTTTTCCCAAGTTTTGTTGCTGCCTGGAGTTTTCCTGCATCTCATCCTCAAGATCACTGACTCTGTTTTCTGCTATTGTTTGACTATTAAGGGTTCCGACTGAGTTTTTCATTTCATCGACCAAATTTTTTTTTTCCCCTTTATTTTATTTTATTTTTTTTAAAGTTGTAGATTTACAATTTTTTGTGCTTTGGTTTCAATTATACAATGATCAGATACCCATCCCTCCACCAGTGCCCATTTTCCACCACCATGGATAATATCCCTCCCACCCCCATCCCCCCATCCCCCCTGTCTCTGTGGCAGGGCAATTCCCTGTGTTCTCTCTCTCCTTTTGGGTGTTGTGGTCTGCAAAAGAGGCATTGAGTGGCAAACATGTTCAGTCCATAGTCTACTTTCTACATGCATCTCCCCTCCTGGGAGGATCCTCCAAACATCCTTTATTTGGTGCTCCCTTCTCTATCTGAACAGCCCTTTCCTCTAGGATACCCGGCTGGCCTCTAAGTTATGGAGTAATCCTCCTGGTGCTGATCTCAGCTATTCTTGGGTATTAATCTCATACTTTGTTACTTTATATCCCCCAGATGAATGCAATCTTTCTATGTCTATCCCTCTCTTTCTGACTCATTTCGCTTAGCATGATACTTTCCATATTGTACCACTTGTATGTAAATTTCATGACTTCATCTTTTCTAAGACCTACATAGTACTCCATTGTGTAGATGTACCAAAGTTTCTTTAACCAGTCATCTGTTCTTGGGCATTCAGGTTTCTTCCAGTTTCTGGCTATTGTAAAGAGTGCTGCAATGAACAAACAAGTGCAGATGTCACTTCGACTATACATTTTTGCCTCTCTGGGATATATTCCCAGGAGTGGTATTGCTGGGTCAAATGGGAGCTCAATTTCTAATTTTTTGAGAATCGTCCATACTGTTTTCCAGAAGGGATGAACCAGTGGACATTCCCACCAACAGTGAAGGAGTATCCCTTTCTCGCCACATCCACGCCAGCATCGGTTGCTTTTGTTCTTTTGAATGTGGGCCAGTCTCTGAGGTGTGAGATGGTATCTCATTGTGGTTTTGATCTGCATCTCCCTGATGATTAATGATGTAGAGCATTTTCTCATGTGCTTTTTTGCCATTCGGATTTCTTCTTTGAGAAAGTTTCTGTTCATTTCATTGCCCCATTTTTGGATGGGGTTGGATGTTTTCTTCTTGTGGAGTTTAACCAGTATTTTGTATATCCTGGATATCAACCCCTTGTCAGATGTGTATTCGGTGAATATCCTTTCCCATTCTGTAGACTGTCTTTGTATTTTGGTCACTGTTTCTTTGGAGGTGCAGAAGCTTCTTAGTTTAAGATAATCCCATTTATCTATCTCTGTTTTTACTTGCTCGGCCAGTGGCGTGGCATCTTTGAAGATACCATTAGCTTCAATGTCATGGAGGGTTTTGCCAGCTTTATCTTCAATGTACCTTATGGTTTCTGGTCTGATGTTGAGGTCTTTAATCCATTTTGATCTTACTTTTGTACATGGTGTTAGGCAGAGTTCTGAGCCCATTTTTTTGCATGCAGCCGTCCAGTGATGCCAACACAATTTATTAAAGAGGCTTTCCTTACTCCACTTCACATTACTTGCACCTTTATCAAAGATTAGATGATCATATGATTGAGGGGAGATGTCAGTGTATTCAACCCTGTTCCATTGGTCTGCAGTTCTGCCTTTGTTCCAGTACCATGCTGTTTTAATTATCACTGCTTTGTAGTACAGTTTGAAGTTCGGGAGGTTGATTCCTCCCATTTTCTTTTTCCCAAGAATTGCTTTAGCTATTCGTGGGGGCTTATTGTTCCATATAAATTTCAAGAGTGTTTGCTCCATTTCTTTGAAGAATGTCATGGGTATCCTAATAGGCATTGCATTGAATTTATACAATGCTTTCGGTAGTGTTGCCATTTTGACAATGTTAAGTCTCCCGACCCATGAGCAGGGGATATCTTTCCATTTCCTCATGTCCTCTTTTATTTCCTGAAGTAGCGTTTTGTAGTTTTCTTTGTACAGGTCCTTTACTTCCTTAGTTAAGCTGATTCCTAGGTACTTGATTTTCTGGGGCACAATTGTGAACGGGATTGTTTTTTTCATGTTGCTTTCTTCTCTCTCACTGTTTGCGTATAGGAAAGCCATGGACTTTTGGGTATTGATTTTATAACCTGCAACTTTACTATACAAGTCTATTGTTTCTAGGAGTTTTTTGGTGGAAGTTATTGGGTTCTCTAAGTAGAGTATCATATCATCTGCGAATAGTGAGAGCTTGATTTCTTCCTTTCCTACCTGAATGCCCTTAATATCTTTTTCCTGCCTAATCGCTATTGCAAGTACTTCCAGTACTATATTGAACAGCAGAGGAGAGAGTGGGCATCCCTGTCTCGTCCCTGATCTTAGAAGGAAGGCTCTCAGTTTTTCCCCATTGAGGATGATGCTTGCTGTAGGCTTGTGGTAGATGGCTTTGATTATGTTGAGGAAGGTCCCCTCTATACCCATTTTGGCTAGGGTTTTCATCATAAAGGGGTGCTGGATCTTATCAAATGCTTTCTCTGCATCTATTGATATGATCATATGCTTTTTATCTTTTCTTTTGTTGATATGGTGGATTATGTTGATTGATTTCCGAATGTTAAACCATCCTTGCATCCCTGGGATGAATCCTACTTGGTCATGGTGTATGATCTTTTTAATGAGTAGTTGGATTCTATTTGCTAGTAGTTTGTTGAGGATCTTTGCATCTGTGTTCATCAGGGATATCGGCCTGTAATTCTCTTTCTTTGTGGTATCTCTGTCTGCTTTTGGTATCAGTGTGATATTTGCTTCGTAGAAACTGTTTGGAAGTGTTTTTGATATTTCAATTTCGTGTAAAAGCTTAAAGAGCATTGGGAGTAAGTCCTCTTTAAAGATTTGGAAGAATTCACTAGTGAATCCATCCGGGCCAGGACTTTTGTGCTTGGGGAGACTTTTTATTACCATTTCAATTTCCTTGATCATGATAGGTCTGTTCAGGTATTCCAGGTCTTCTTGGTTCAGCCTTGGGAGTCTGTAGGAGTCTAGGAATTTATCCATTTCCTCGAGGTTTTGATGTTCCGTGGCATAAAGCTTCTCAAAGTACTCCCTGAGGATCCTCTGAATTTCTGTGGTTTCTGTTGTAATGACCCCCTTTTCATTTCTGATTCGGTTTATTAGGGTTTTCTCTCTCCCTTTCTTTGTGAGTTTTGCTAGAGGCTTATCGATCTTGTTAATTTTCTCGAAGAACCAGCTCTTGGTTTCATTGATCTTTCGGATTGTTTTTTGGGTTTCCATCTCGTTAATCTCTGCTCTGAGTTTTATTATTTCCTTTCTCCTGTTCGGGTTGTGCTCCTTTTTTTGGTCCTTCTCCAAGCTCTTAAGCTGTGAGGTTAGGTTACTTATGTGTGCTCGCTCCTCCTTCCTGAGGAATGCTTGTAGAGCTATAAACTTTCCTCTTAACACAGCCTTTGCTGTGTCCCATAAGTTTTGGTAACTCGTGTTCTCATTTTCATTCGTTTCTAGGAATCTTTTGATTTCCTCTTTGATTTCCTGTCTAATCCACTCGTTGTTCAATAGTGCACTGTTTAATTTCCAGGTGTTTGATTTAGTTTTCTGTTTTTGTTCGACCAAAATTTTTATTAATGCCATTTCTGTCTCATCATTCCAGTTTTCCAGAGTGAAGATGATTTTGTTTATTCTAATCTGTCCACATTGTGTATGTAAGAAGGTCATCTGAAAGCATAGGATGACACGACCAACAATGCATGCATTTCTTAAGTATTGGTGCTCCACAAATATTTCTTATTCCAGAAACAGACATGACAGGTAGAGGAAAAGAGAGAATTCTGTACATTACTGGGACCTCAAGACAGATAACGCAGGAAAGAGGCTGAGGGGCTGCCTGGAAAGGAGTTCCTGCATCCTGCCCCACACTCTCCGCAACTCATGTTGCCCAAGGACTCAGCTCCCTGATAGGGCCCAGGCTCTCCCAATAATAGGCCTGGGCTACCCCAGAATTTTCACCGGTTCACATCTGTGTGTCAACTCAAAAGTATGAGCCAAGACTCTTCCACCAAAAGGGTAAACACAACCATGGAGACTATCCACTCATGCCCCCAATATTGTCCCTACCTCTGAGCCAAAACAGGAGCTTAGGGCTGGCCAGCCTGGTGAAGGACAGAGCCAACCCAAGCAGAGACAGACAGGAGAGGAGTGATGAGATCCTGAGTCTTCACCTCACTCAGCCGCCCTCCCCCCAGACTCACAATAGGGAGCTGGTTGCGGAGCAGGGGGATGAGTCACCACACAATTCCCAGGGCACTCTGTGGGTGCACAGATGTCAAGGGGTTTTAATGCTGAGCACATTCCCTGCACCTCACACCCCTCGTCCTGTCTGAAATGCCAGTGCCCATTCTGCTAGGCCCATCCATCTGGGAAAAGGGCAATTGAGTGAGAGCAAAAAAAAAAAGAAAGTGGAGCAGGGAGACATCTGCAGGGGCCACAGACATGATCTCCTTGTTCTGAGAACAAGGGGCCTGACCCGGGACGGCGACTGGTCACAAGAGGTGTTGGCCCAGGCCCTGCTCTGGTGCCTTCTCATAAGCTAGAGCAAAGCAGAACTCCCCTTGCAGGTAGAGGGGCGCAGAGAAAACATAGAAAACATATATCCCAAGGGGCGGTGGAAAGGAGGAAAGCACAGGGGGAGACGGCGCCTCAGATGAGCCCCAGTGCCCAGCACCCAAACATCGGTCGCTCAGAGAAGCTCCATGGGTCAAGGGAGAGCAGGGAGAGAAGGACACTAAGGATGGGGCGGGGAGAGGGGAGGAGACAGAGAGAGGGAGACAGAGGAAGAGGGAAAGGGAAAGAGAGAAGGAGAGGGAGAGAGGGAGACGGGGAAGGGAGATGAAGAAAGGGAGAGGGAGAAAGATTTCTGCATCTGTGCACCCATTTTTCCCATCTCTACACCCCTTTACCCTGCAACTCTATGCTCGTGGGACTTAGCGCCCCCTGAAGCCCTGTACACAGCCTGCAGGGAGAACCTCTGGGCTCTCAGTTGCGTCAACCTCTTGGGATCTCTAACACAGGATTGAATCCTGGGACTTCACTTCAGAAGCCTTGCTCAGGAGTCATATTTTTTGACCTTTTTGTTTGGGTTTGGAGCCACACATTGCAGTTCTGAGGGCTTACTCCTGGCTCTGTGCTCAGTAATCCCTGAGGTGGATGCATCCTAGGAAAATAGTGGCAAATAAAATAGTTATATATATATATATATATGTAATATATATTATGTATATAACTTAAAACATCATGCGAAGACTGGAATGGGAAGGAATGGAAGTGAAGATAGATGGTCGGCAACTACACCAACTCTGCTTTGCTGATGACATTGTTTTAATAACACCAAACATCAGCCAAGCGGCAAAAATGCTGGCCGACTTTGACCATGAGTATGAAAAGGTCAGACTACAGCTGAATCTTATGAAGACAATGTTTATGAGAAACAGCCTCGTTCCTGAAGCCCCATTCACTCCCAACAGAACGACCATCTCCGAATGCAACAGCTATATGTACCTAGGTCGAGAAGTCAACATGACAAATGACCTGGTACCCGAGCTGCGCAGGAGGAGGAGAGCAGCTTGGAACGCCTTCAATAGCATAGAAGAAATAGCTAAGAGGACGAAGATCCTCCGGCTCTGGGCACATCTCTTTGATGCCACTGTTCTTCCTGCATTAACATATGCCTCAGAGACCTGGGCCCTACACAAACAGGATGAGAACTCTATTCGGGTCTCCCAAAGAAGAATTGAAAGAGCTATGCTTGGAATATCACGTTTGACTCAAATGAGAGAGAATCCAGAGTTCCGACCTCCATCGACAATCAAGAATCAGGGACTCTGTCTCATTTGCCAAGGTGTCAAAAATCAGATGGACTGGTCACACAATGAGATTTAAAGATGACCACTGGACTAGAGCTGTTACCAAATGGATTACACAGAATGTCAAAAAACCGCGTGGCCGCCCACCTACCAGATGGTCAGACTTCTTCATCAAGATCATGAACGATCGATTGGAAGCTCTTCGTGTTCCGAGAGCAAACAGACGCCATTGCGCTACACTAGCATGCGACAGGGACAAATGGAGACTTTACCGGCACCCGCTCGAGCAAATCGATGAATAACGGGAAGTCAAGTGATCAAGTGATAACTTAAAACATGACACTGAGTGTTCTTTGCTGAGATTATATCACTTAATCACTTAACTTCCTGTTAGTCCTTGATTTGCTCGAGCGGGCGCAAGTAACGTCTCCATTGGTCCCTGTCGAGTGCTAGTGTAGCCCAATGTCATCTGTTCGCTCTGGGAATATGAAAAGCCTCAAACCATTCGTTCATAATCTTGATGAAGAAGTCTGACCATCTAATAGGTGGGTGGTCAAGCGGTCTTTTGACATCCCGTGGAATCCAATCGGTTACAGCTCTAGTCCAGCGGTCATCTTTAAATCTCATTATGTGACCAGTCCATCTGATTTTTGACACCTTGTCAAATGAGACACCGTCCCTGATTCTTGATCGTCGACGGATGTCAGAACCCTGGATTCTTTCTCTCATTTGAGTGAAACGTGATATTCCAAGCATAGCTCTTTTAATTCCTCTGTGGGAGACCTGAATAGCGTTCTCGTCCTGTTTTCATAGGGCCCAGATCTCTGAGGCATATGTTAATGCAGGAAGAACACTGGAATCAAAGAGATGTGCCCAGAGCCCAGAGGTTCTTCATCCTCTTAGCTATTTCTTTGACGTTCTTGAAGGTGTTCCAAGCCGCTCCCTTCCTCCGGCGCAGCTCGGGTGCCAGGTCATTTGTCATATTGTCTTCTCGACCTAGGTACACATAGCATTTGCATTCGGAGATGGTCGTTCTATTGAGAGCGAATGGGGCATCAAGAACAAGGCTGTTTCTCATAAACATTGTCTTCGTAAGATTCAGCTGTAGTCCTACCTTTCCACACTCACGGTCAAAGTCGGCCAGCATTTGTGCTGCTTGGCTGATGTTTGGTGTTATTAAAACAATGTCATCAGCAAAGCGGTGGTGATGTAATTGCCGACCATCTATCTTCACTCCCATTCCTTCCCATTCCAGTCGTCGCATGATGTTCTAGAGGGTGGCACTGAAGAGTTTCGGTGAAATGGTATCACCCTGCCGAACCCCTCTCTTGACATAAATGATTGCCTCTTTGTAGAATGGTGAGATCCTGATAGTGAATCCACAATACAGCTCACGGAGGATCTTGATGTATTGGGCTTGAAAGCCCTGATTGGCTAGGGCTTCAATGACCGCTTCCGACTCAACAGAATCAAAGGCCTTCTTTAAATCAATGAACGTTAAACAGAGCGGCATCTTGAACTCCCGAGAAACCTCAATGAGCTTTGTAATCGTGTGGATATGGTCAATGGTGCTGAATCTTTTGCGGAACCCAGCTTGCTCGCATGGTTGTCCTTCATCTAGTGTTCTGCCAATCCTATTTAGGAAGACTCGAGTGAACAACTTGTAGATGACAGACAATAGGCAGATCGGGCGATAGTTGCCAATGTCATGGATGTCTCCCTTTTTGAACAGTAGTACAGTCCTGCTGGTTTTCCATTGAGACGGAACCTTGCATTCAGACAGGTACCGTGTGAAGAGCCGAGGCAGTGTATTGATGAGTACTAATGGCAGGTTCTTCAGGTGTTCAGGTATGACCTTGTTTTGGCCGGGTGCTTTCCTTTCTTTACCGACGAAATGGCGTGTCGTATTTCGGAAGGGAGAACGTTGGGAACGACATATACATCCTGTGGAATTTGGTATGACGGCAAGTGGACATGGCTATTGAAGAGATTTGAGTAGAAGACATGGATAATCTTCTCCACTGCCGTTCTGGAGGATGTGGTGGATCCATCAGGACGTCGGAGGGCAGTCATCTTGGTCTTGTAGTTGGCAAAGCACAGGCGGGCGTTATGAATACTTTTCCCAGCTTCTGCCGCATCTACCAGCACTTCTGCTCTTCTCCCTTTGAGGTCTTCCTTGATCGCATCTCTGCACTGCTTTGCGAGCTCGGACGTTAGCTTGCGGTTGCCTGAGGCATGCGCCAAACCACGCTGGGGAATAAACCCAAGAGTTTTCGAAGACAGGCATTTTTTTGTGGCTATCTCTCTCTTGCCGTTCCTCGCACATTCTTGGAGGTGCTGTACCAGTCGATCATATTCCTCATCAATGTTGTCAACAGTGGCATCTTCCCATGTTGCAGCAATAGTGCCAAACAGCTCCCAGTTATTTGTCGTTCTGGGAGTTCTCTTTTTAAACTTTGCAGCCCTTTCTCCCCGCTCTGTGAAGTAGAATTTTGCACGAAGGAGACGGTGGTCCGATCCCGTTCGGAATTTTGGGACAACAACAACATCAGTCAGGCAAAACCGTCGATTGAATATGATGTGGTCTATTTCGTTGTGGAATCGTCCACCCGGAGACTCCCATGTCCAACGTTTAGATTCTGCCTTCTGGAATGTGAGGTACCATGGATGGTCTTGGTCGACATGATGAACTCAGTCAGTCTCTCACCCTGTTCGTTCTATTCTAGGCATGGGTCCTGATGTGAAGTTCTTCAGCTGATCTTCTCGGTCCTATCTTGGCATTAAAATCACCCACAAAGATCTTGTAGGAGGTGTGGTCTTCTCTATAGAACTTCTCCAGCTCCATGTAGAACTTCTCAATTTCTCTGTCATCATAATGAGATGTTGGTGCATAGACAACGAAGATAGAAACTGCCGGCAGTGAGCCACATCTATTCAAATGTAAATGTCCAATTCGGGTTGTTAGGCATTCGAATGAATCAATGCTCATGGCCAAGTTTGTGTTGACAAGGACACCGACGACTACGACACCTCTTTTATCGCATGGTCCAAGGAACAATTCTTCTCCAGTGTCGAAAAATGCATGGTGATATTCGTGCATTCTTGTCTCGATCAGACCAATGATGTCGTACTTGATCATTCGCACTTGTACCATCAGGTCCTCGATGGATGCATCTGATCCTATCCTATGTGCATTGAAAGTACAGATGATCATTTTTGTCTTCCTTCGTTGTGGCAGCCTAGTTCGGCCTTGAGATTTTATCGGCCTCTCCTTTCTCATCCTTCTCAGTGCTTCCATGTCGGTGAAGCCTTCAGGGTCAGGTGAATGAGATCAGTTGTAGTTACTGGTTTTGGCATATCGAATACACAAGGGATAGCTTGCCAGGCTCTTTCGTGCGGGCGGAATACTCTCGGTAGCTTGCCAGTCCTTCTCAGAGGGATAGAGGCTTTTCGGGCGACCTCTAATCGCCCTCATAGGTGTTACCATATTTGAAATCTATCAAATATGCTACGACAGTTCCGGAAGATGGGTATTTAGTGTCTTATGATGTGTCCGGAAAGCTTCCTGGAGTGTTGTGGCGGCTGGGTAGTGGAAGTAGTCTAGGTACTGTCTTCTAGTGGGGTATTTATCTGGTCCCAGTAAGGGGTAGGGTGGGTCTTCTGTGCGGAATCCGATCCCTGGGTGGTTGGTGGAAGCAGACAGGGCAGGGTAAGGTGGGGCTCCTCATTAGAATCCCTTTGTCACCTGTGGTTGTTGGGAGCCAGCAGAATATCTCTGTCCCTGGGTCCTCCGAGCCTGGAGTCCAAGGTCTCAGAGAATTCTGCTTATCTTGTTCCATGGGTCTTCAGTCATTAGTGAGTCTCGGCCAAAACTGCCACGTGGGTCTGGATAGCGTCCTGGAGTGTGCTGGTGGCTGGGTTATATGAAAGTGATAAAATAAATCACTGTATCACTTTCATCCCATTGGTTGTCGAATTACGAGAGGGAGCCAGTAATATCTCTATTCCTCCCAGCACTGAGATTTTTGCAGCCTCTTCTTGCTTGACTTTTCCCAATGATTGGAGACTCTTTTAGTGAGACCTATTTTCGTTACAGTATTTGGCATATATACACCACGGGGAGCTTGCCAGGCTCTGCCCGTGAGGGAGGGATAATCTTGATAGCTTGCTGGGCTCTCTGAGAGGCATAAATGGGTAGGAAGTGTCTTATAATGTGTTGCGTGGCCACTTCGAAAAGCGGCCTGGAGTGTGGCAGAGGTGGTTGGGCATTGGAAGTCGGCTGCCAGGGCTGGGTCCTTTGGGGTGGGGAGGGCTCTCACCCACTCCCAGTCTGATGCAAAGTCCAGTTGCATGATTCTGGGAGCCTTCTTTTATACTCCTGTTTGGGAGGAGCATCTGTGAGTTCTGGAGGGTGGCCAATGAGGAGATTATCTGGTGCCGGCAGGGTGTGGCTTATGGGTGTGATCCCTGAGTCACCTGACCTCCACTGCCCAACCACCATCATGCTCTAGGCTGCTTTCCGGACACTCAAGCTGAGCCGCATGCAGGAATGAAATCCCAGGAAACCCAGATAATGCGGAACTTTTTGACCTTGGACTCTGGACTCAACAGTACCCGGAATAGAGATCCTCTGCCTGCTTTCCCAATCAATGGTAACTCAGGGATACAATAAATTATTTACTGAAATAAAAATAGAAAAAACAGTTCAAACTAAAAGAGGATTGAAAGCTTTAAATAAAGACTTTAATGGTAAAGGTAAATAGGTAAAGGCCCTCCCATTGATCGTGGATTTGCTTGAGCGGGCCCAGTAACGTCTCCATTGGAGACTTTGTTGTTACTGTGTTTGGCATATCGAATACTCTCGGTAGCTTGCCAGGCTCTCCGAGAGGGGCAGAGGAATCGAACTCGGGTTGGCCATGTTGGCCACTTGTAAGGCAAACGCCCTACCGCTGTGCTTTAATATAAACAAAAATTATGCTAAATTTGCTAACTTAATGAAAAAAATTTTAAAACAAGGCATGAGTCTAACACAGCTGCCAATGACTTTATTACATAGTAGTAATTGTGGAAAAAGTATAAGTAAAAAAAGATGAATAGGATAAAATTAATAAAAGTTTATTCACATATGACTTGAACTCTGTATTATCAGTGATACAGAATAGCATTATTTAAAGAAATTTACTTAGAGAAATGTAAGGGGAGAGAAAGAGAGAGCCATGTTCATGAGAGAACATGGACTTCTCCAAATAGAAAAATCCTTGATTTCCGATTTCTGGTCAGACATGCTAGAAGTCTGGAAACTTCTTTCCACCCAGAACACGTGAAAACCTGAACAAGTGAAACTCAGAGATTCACTTTCTGTCTCTCTGTGAAATAGTATGAAAAGGGAGATGGAGAGATAAGTAAAGTAGTATTATCTAAATAAACTTACATAAATTCAAGGAGAGTGAGAGAGAGGGGGAAGAGAGAGAAAAGGAGAGAGAGAGAGAGAGAGAGAGAGAGAGAGAGGGCACAGAATTGTGACAGGAAGAACAGTCCAAATACAGAATCTGGTCATCATCATGTAAGCTATCATTCTCTTTTATTGATTTCTAAGGACCACTCTCCACACACTTGGATGAGCCTCACGCATAATAGAACTGGCAGAGGTACCCAGGTGTGTGGGACCCGGGGCTGAGATCTCCAAGCCTGCATGGTTTGGGACTGGACCTGCCAGTAACTAGACAGTTACACCCACCAACTGCCATGTAACTCCAACAACGGCCAGGATCCAGAGATTATCACACTCAGCTCCCGGAAGCGCGCAGCCGCATTCACGGCCGCGAGACATCTTATCATCTCATTCCTACTTTGGGCAAACTGGCAGGCTACCAAATGGCATAGTCTGGCAAACTCCCCACATGGCAGAGTCTGGCAAACTCCCCGTGGTATACCCAATATGCCAAATACCAGTAACAATGATGGGTCTCATTCTCCTAACCCTGAAAAAACCTTGAATATGGCACTTTAAAAAAAAATCTCAGGGCTAGGACGAAGAAGACATTACTGGCACCTGCTCGAGGCAATCGACGAACAACAGGGTGGTCGTGGTCATGAAGGATCCTATATGGGTTCTTTCTCTCTCTCTCATTGTCTCTCTCGCTCATTCTCTCTGGTCTATGTATTTCAATATAGACACTGATGGGTTCTCATGTATGTGCCTTTTCCTACTTTCAACACTCAGATCTTATCTAAAGTGATCATATCTAACTATTCCTGTCATAATGGTCCTTCTATGTCCTTCACCCCACACACACTTGAAGCACTTGGCACTGAATATTAATCTCTTAGAAAAGTATAAATCCTATGGAAGAGTGCAATTATTCTATGTCATCCCTTTCTTTCTGATTGATTTCACTCAGCCTGAAATCTCCATGTCTATTCATTTATAAGTGAGTTTCATGATTTCATTTTTCCTGGTGGCTTCATAGTATTCCATTTATAGATGTACTGTAATTTCATCCAATTGTCTGTTCTCAGACACTCTGGTTGTTTCATATTTGGCTATTGTGAATGCAATATTGTGATGTAGTAAATATAGGTTTGCAAATATATTTCCAAATTAGTGTTTTGGATCCTTAGGGGTTGACACAAACCGTGGAATTTCTGGGTCATATAGAAGGTCAGGAACTAGACAGTTTTTCATGAACATCGTCTTTGTGAGATTCAGCTGCAAACCGACCTTTCCACACTCACAGTCCAAGTCGGCCAGCATTTGTGCTGGTTGGCTAATGGTTGGTGTTAAAAAACGAACTAGTTCCTGACCTTCCATTTGCTCTCAACGGATCAAATATCTCCAAATGCAGCAGTCATGTGTACCTAGGTCGAGAACTCAACTTGAGGAACGACCTGGCACATGAGATGCGCAGGAGGTAGAGATCAGTGTGGAACACCTTCAAGAGCCTCAAAAAATATCTAAGAGGATGAAGTATCTATGGCTCCAGGCACATCTCTTCGATTCCACAGTTCTTTATGCATTAACATACTCCTCTAGACCTGGGCCCTACCAAAACAGAATGAGAACACTATTCGGGTCTCCCAAAGAATTGAAAGAGCTATGCTTGGAATATCACACTTCCGTCAAGTGAGAGAAGGAATCCAGAGTTCCTACCTCCATCGATGATTGAGAATCAGGGATGCAGTCTCGTTTTCCAAGACATCAAAAATCAGATGGGCTGAATACGTAATTTGATTTGACATGTGCTTAGGAAGATGTCAGAGTTTGGCCTTAGGCCTCCCTTAAACATAGTGAATATAGAATGCAGAGGGCATCTTAGGTATCTTCTCTCTCTTTTTTTGTTTGGAGATCCAAGAGGTACTTTGGCTTTGTACCCCCTCTTGTCACTTCTTCAAGGTTCTGTTTTCTGGATATCTGGGGAGAAGCCTAATAGGAAAAAGCAACCATAAACTGGCTGATGAAAATAAATTGCTAAAGTAGGTATGATACAGGAATTACTATTAAACTCATATGGATGCAAAGACATATTTAGGAATTTACCATCGGCCACCCAATTCATTCATAATCGCAAATCCAGCAGCTGCAGAGTGAATGCTCGCTTACACCTCATCATAGAAAATCAAAGAATTCTAACCCAGGTATTTCTGACCCTCTGTATCCAGGCTGCTTAACTTTTTAGGACATTCCTTACATTCTTACTTTGGACAACCTGGCAGGCTACCGAATGTAACCTGCCCACACGGGAGAGTCTGGCAAACTCCCCGTGGTATACCCAATATGCCAAATACCAGTAACAATGATGGGTCTCATTCTCCTAACCCTGAAAGAGCTTTGAATATGGCACTCTTTAAAATATCAGAGCTAGGATGAAGGAGATGTTACTGGTGCCTGCTCGAGACAATTGAAGAATAACAGGATGATCGTGATCGTGATTAAGGGGACAGTGTCCCACTGGATGCCTGGAGGTGTTGCAGTTCTCCCTGCACAGCCCCTTCTAGGCCACTAGAAGACATTGGGTCTGTAGAGAGTTCCCCAGGACCCAAATTGTGACATTTCTAACAATTATATTTATTAATTGGCCTTGATTTGTTGGTGCCCAATGACTCAAGAGTTGGGAAAGAGACATTTTTGGTGTCAGCAATAATTCAACCTTGCCTCTGCCTCAGGGAATCAAGGCCAGTGCTCCAGCAGCTTCTTCCAGTCATAACGATCCCCTGCTTCTCTCTGCCTCCTTAGTGCACACAGACATCCTCCCTCAGCCTCTATGGACCATTGCTCTCCCAATAAACTCTGTCATATGACTAAGGGTCATGTGGACTGCTATGTCTCAGCCATGCTGCACTAATAAATCTTTGAGCATCTACTGCCCAAGACAGATGGGCCATCTCCTTGTTCCCAGAGACCCTGTAGTTACGAGATAACTACATGCAGGGAGATATCGGGTCCAAGCATTTGATCAATGACCTCTGCAAGGGAGATGATTCCCCAGTCCACGGAGATGCTCCTCACTTCATGCTGAAACCTCATCAGGGAAGACAGAGCATGGATCAAACTATCTGGGATTTTTGAACTCAACACTTTTGAGAGGAGAGAATTTTCCTGAGAAAATGGAAAGTGCAGAAAACATGCCCTCAGTGTCAGCCAAAACATTTCCTTTCTTCTTGTCATTTAGAATGTGACCTGAGGGTCCCCTGAGGAGATGTTGAACACAGGAGCCTGTGTACCTTGGGCCTCCACAGAACAGGAAACAGAAAGTCTCCTTAATTCACTGTGTGAGGAGAACTGAGTTTCCTGTCTCTCCCAGGACACAGGTGGATGGTTAGACCTGGATCAGGGCTAGGAAATCCCACCATACTTCTGCTCACAAGGGACTAATTCCTGTCCCAGTTCCCTGTCTATGTGTAGCTGGGACAACCATTCTGTGGCCCTGGCACTTGGTGCAGGTGTGGATGTGCCTGCTGTGTGATGATGTCAGGACACAGACACGTCTGTATTAACTCAGTGTCCCTCGTGTCATTTGTATATTCATGAGGAGTTAGAATTTATAGCTGAAGGCATGGTCCAACCTGAGAAGGGGCTTGTGGAAGCCAACTGGTCCATCCTCAAGGGGAGGGAAGAGGTCCACGTTCTGGTCCTTGTTTGAGGAGACGAGACCCTGCCTTGTCCCAGGACTCTGTGCAAACAGAACTCCCCCTCCGAAGGGGCCAAGCCCTTTCAGGACCTTCCCCTCAGGGCTTCCCATATCTGTGTGGTCTGAACACATCTGGACACACCTGAGCTTTGAGGTTATTTCTGGGATCCTGTAACTGCCCAAGGAGTACTACATTGAGACTACAAAGCCAACTTAATGCTCCTGTGGTTTCCATTGGAGGTATTAAGAAGTCCAGAGACATCACCTGCATACAGGTTTTACTGCCTTCTCAACAGGTTAAGTGTTCTGTCCTCAAGATAAATATGCACAATTTCACCTTCTGTGTCCTATACTTATTTTAATTTCTATTTTCCTGAGAAAACAAAATTTAGTTTTATTGAAGAAGGAAATCCCGTTTCTAAGAGATTTCTGCGTATCTGCACAGATTTCTTCCCTTTCTACACCCTTTTAAGCCTGCAACTTGGGGTTCAGTCTAGGGACTTGGCGCCCCCTACAGCCCAATCGCCCCATGCAAGGAGAGACTCTGGGCTCACAGGTGTGTTAACTTGCCATGTCTCTAACACAGGACTGAATCCTGGCTGTTCACTTCAGAAGCCTTGTTCTTGAATCATATTCTTTTATGGAACTTTTGGTTTGTTATTGAGCCACATCGGGCGTTCCGAGGACTGACTTCTGGCTTGCACTCAGGTATCGCTGAGGTCAATGTATCCTCGAATATATATATATATATTTGATTTGCCAATAATTCATATATATGTATAACTGTATCACTGTCATCACGTTGTTCATCTATTTGCTCGAGTGTGCGCCATACCCATTCGTCCCTGTCACATGCTAGTGTATGGTCCTCATTGCCCTGACCCTGAAACACTCCAATATGCCATCCGGCTACACAAGGTTGTGACAGGAAGGACAGTCCAAACACAGAATCTGGTCGTCATCATGTGAGCCATCATTCTCCTTTATTGATCTCTAGGATCCTGCATGAGATCTCTCTCTGTTTCTTTCTACTTATCTCTTTCTTTCTCGCTCACTCTCTCTGGTCTATGGATTGCAATAGACACACTGAAAAGTTATTATGTATAGCCCTTTTCCTATTTCCAATACTCAGTTCTTGTCCAGAATGATCATATCTACCTATTCCTCTCATAATGCTCCTCCTCCTTCCTTCACTTCCCCCCCCCCCCACACACACACGAAATTTCCAACCCTTGACTAGTCATTAAGGCCCCTATGTTTCCTGGCACTGAATATTGATCTCTTAGAAAGTATAAATCCCATGGTAAAGGTAAAGGTAAAGGCCCTCCCGTTGATCATCGATTTGCTCGAGCGGGCCCAGTAACGTCTCCATTGGAGACTTTGTTGTTACTGTGTCTGGCATATCGAATACTCTCGGTAGCTTGCCGGGCTCTCCGAGAGGGGCGGAGGAATCGAACTCGGGTCGGCCATGTTGGCCGCTTGTAAGGCGAACACCCTACCGCTGTGCTAAGGAAGGGTGCAATTATTCAGTGTCTATCCCTTTATTTCTGACACATTTCACTCAGCCTGAAATCTCCATGTCCATCCATTTATAAGCAAATTTCATGATTTCATTTTCCCTGGTGGCCATATAGTATTCCATTATGTAGATGTACTGCATTTCATCCAGTTGTCTCTTCTCAGACACTCTGGTTTTTTCATAGTTGGCTATTATGAATGCAATATTGTGATGCAGTAAACATAGGCGTGCAAATATATTTCCAAATTAGTGTTTTGGATCCTTTGGGGCTGATACTAACAATGGAATTTCTGGGTCATATGGAAGGTCAATTCTACATATATTGGGAAGTATCCAAGATTTTTCCAAAGAAGTCTATCCTGTTGATAAATTTCAACCAGAATAAGTATTGCATTTCCTCCACATCTAGGCCAACACAGAATGTTTTGGTTCTTTGTGATGTATGCCCTTCTCCCTGGTATGAGGTTATATCTCATTATTCTTTAATTTGCATTTCTCTGATAAGAGCTTTGGAGAATTTGTTCATTCAATTATCTGCCTCAAAGTCTACTTAAGTATGTTATCTGTTTAAAACCCCCATTTTAGATGGGGTTGATTTTTTCTTGATAAGCTCTATAAGTGCTTTATATATGTTTTAATAATCTTATATCAGATGAGGCGAGGGCAGATATTTTCCCCCAGATTTGTGTTGTTTTTTTGATTCTGGTCTTCATTTCATTTACATTGATTGGGCCATTTAAAAAAGAGAGACTAAGGCAGAGTGGGATGGGGGATAGGGGCTGGAAGGGATACTGCGATGAATGGTGGTGGAGAATGGGCACTGGTGGAAGGATGGGTACTCGATCATTGTATAACTGAAACCCAAGCACAGAAATTTGTAATCTACAACTGTACCTCATGGTGTTTCACTAATAAATATAAATAAATAAATAACTAGAGACTGAGAACACAAAAAGCATGAAATGGGTGAAAACTTTGGCTCCACATTGATTCCAAAATTATTAGGTTACGTGAGAAAAATTGAAACAAGAACACAGAGACCATGTGTCTGTTGGCAACACAAAATGCTTGTAATGGGCTGATAACAATCACAAACACAAAGTTCCTTCAATGTTGGGTGCACAAACAGCTGAGAGAGTGGGTGAATCCTCAGGTGGAATTATGATCAATGTGGGTGAATCACTGCAGGTCCAGAGTCGGGACACACCTCATGTGTCTTCACAGCACAGCACCTCACTCAGACTCTGTGCACATAGTGAAGTGCTAGTATGTGGTTCCTCCTTCCACAAGCACAAGGCAAAACAAAATCAGCTCTGGACTTACTCCCCACTGCCTTCTGAGAGAGTCACCAGGGCTCACCACTTCCCTTTCAGACAAAAATGAGCCTCGGGTGCTTTATGTGTCTCCTGGAAAACCAAAAGCAGTAACTGGTGGAGATGATTATACTCGTGTTCATGGCATCACCAAGTACAGTAACCAAGATGCACACACAACACACAATGCAGCGCTCAATTCTGTCTGTGTTTCCTCCTTCAGCCGTGGAGTCAGTTCTTTCCTTCAGTTCTGTTTCAGGGGTAGTGATCATTGTTTCCTTCCTTCTGTCCCTGAGATTACTGAGTCTCCCTGTCAGTGTTTTCCTCAGGTCAGAGAGCACTGAGAGGATTGTTGCTGTCCGCACACCAACAAGGCATTGGATGTTCTGATGTTCTTACCTGGATTCAGTCCATATTCATTAAACAATAGAATTATGTTTTCATTGTTCCTAGTGCTCTTTGGGAGGTGAGCGTGTAAGTGCTCGGTGTTCTGGACATGGATCAATCTATTCATCTAGAGCTGTGACTCTAGAAACTTCTGGCAATCACAAATCCTATGGTGTTTTCTCTATGGGACTGTGAAGGCCAAAGGTCGGTTGGCAGGAATAACTTTGGGTTCTGGTGATGACAAGCCTCACTGAGACCTGTCACACCCCCTGGGAAACATGCTTTCAATAATACAATGAAGCTATAGAATTTATCCAGTGAGTTTCAGGAATATAAACTCAGTCCAACTGTACAGAATTGAGAACCCAGAATAAATTCTTAGATCTTTAAGGTGAATATTTGGGAAAGGATTCCATCCTATGGAGTGAAGGAAGGAAAATCTCTTCCACAAGTGGTGTTGGGAAAACAACACCACATACAAAAACAACAATAGAAGATAGAATTCAATCCTTATGCAGCTTTGATGTAAATTTATGTAATGTAAATCACATTAAAATTAAAATTCCTTACTGAATCAGAGAAAACGTGTACCCACCAAACATTAAATCCAACCTAATATCTAAGATATTCATAGCACTCACCAAGATAAACATCAGAACTAATCACCCATCATAAAATGGTGTGGAAAATAAACAGATTCTTTCCTAAATCAACATTCTTAAGGGCTGTAGGCATATGAAAACGTGTTTATCAACACTTACTATTGAAGGTAGTGCGTGTGGGGGGGGAGGGGAGAAAGGGGAAACGGCACTCTGAGCAATAGTACAGTGGTAAAGGTGTTTGCCTTGAATCGGCTGACCCAGGTTCAATTCCGGGTATCTCATAGGGTCCCCCAAGCACCACCAGAATTAATTCCTGAGTGCAGAGTCAGGAGTAACCCCTGAGCATCCCTGGGTGTGACCTCAAAAGCAAAAATAATAATAACAATAATCACTGTCACTGTCATCCCGCTGTTCATCGATTTACTCGAGCAGTCCCAGTAACATTGTGAGACTTGTTACTGTGTTTGGCATATTGAATATGTCACAGGTAGCTTTCCAGGCTTTGCTGTGTGGGTGAGATACTCTCGGTAGTTTGCCAGGGTCTCTGAGAAGGGCGGAGGAATCAAACTCGGTTCAGACAAGTCGGCTGCATGAAAGGCAAAAGACCTACCCGCTGTGCTATTGCTCCATCTCCAATAATAATAATAATAATAATAATAATAATAAATAATCACTTTATCACTTGATACCCCGTTACTCATCGATTTACTCAAGCGGGTGCCAGTAACGTCTCCATTCATCCCTGTTGTGTGCTAGCGTAGCCCAATGGCATCTGCTTATTCTAGGAAAATGCAGAGTCTCAAACTGATCATTCAGGGTCTTGACGAAGAAGTTTGATCAGCTTGTAGGTGGGCGTCCACGCGATCTTTTGACGTCCCATGGATTCCAGTAAGTAATGGCTCTAGTCCAGCGGTCATCTTTAAGTCTCATTACGTGTCCAGCCCATCTGATTTTTGATGCCTTGGCAAATGAGACAGCGTCCCTGATTCTTGAGCGTTGACGGAGATCAGAACTCCAGATTCTATCTCATTTGAGTGAAGCGTGATACTCCAAGCATATCTCTTTCGATTCCTCTTTGAGAGACCTGAATAGGATTCTTTCTCATCCTGTTTTCGTAGGGTCCAGGTCTCTGAGGCATATGTTAATGCAGGAAGAACAGTGGAATCAAAGAGATGTGCTCGGAACTGGAGGTTCTTTGTCCTCTTAGTTATTTCTTCAACGCTCTTGAAGGCATTCCAAGCCGCTATCTTCCTCCTGCGTAACTCAGGTGCCAGGTCATTCATCATGTTGATTTCTCGACCTAGGTATATATAACTGTTGCATTCGGAGATGGTGGCTCCGTTGAGAGTGAATGGAGCATCAGGAACAAGACTGTTTCTCATGAGCATTGTCTTTGTGAGATTCAGTTGTAATCCGACCTTTCCACACTCACGGTCAAAGTCGGTCAGCATTTGTGCCGCTTGGCTGATGTTTGGTGTTATTAGAATGATGTCATCAGCAAAGCGGAGATGGTGTAGTTTCCGACCATCTATCTTCACTCCCATTCCTTCCCATTCCAGTCGTCGCATGATGTTCTTGAGGGTGGCACTGAAGAGTTTTGGTGAAATAATATCACCCTGCCAAACCCCTCTCTTGACATGGATGATTACTTCCTTGTAGAATGGTGAGATTCTGGTAGAGAATCCATAATAGAGCTCACAGAGAATCCTAATGTATTGAGTTTGTACGCCTTGATTGGCTAGTGCTTCTATGACTGCTTTCGTCTCAACAGAATCAAAGGCCTTCTTTTTAAATCAATGAACATTAGACAGAGCGGCATCTTGAACTCCTGAGAAACCTCAATGAGCTTAGGTATCATGTGGATATGGTCGATGGTGCTGAATCCTTTGTGCAAACAGGCTTACTCGCATGGTTGTCCTTCATCTAGTGTTCTGCCAATCCTATTCAGGATGACTCTAGTAAACAGTTTGTAGATGACAGACAATAGGCAGATTGGGCGATAGTTGCCAATGTCGTGGATGTCTCCCTTCTTGTATAGTGGTACAGTCTTGCTGGATTTCCACTGGGATGGAACCTTGCATTCAGACAGGTATTGTGTGAAGAGCCTAGCCAGTGTATTGATGAATACTGACGGTAAATTCTTCAGGTGTTCAGGTCTGACCTTGTCTGGGCCAGGTGCTCTTTGTTTCTTTACGGACAAGATGGCGTGTTGGATTTCAGAACGGAGAACATTGGGAACGACATAACCATCCTGTGGAGTTTGGTATGTGGGCAAGTAGGCGTGGCTATTAAAGAGATCTGAGTAGAAGTCATGAAAAATCTTCTCTATTGCCCTTCTGGAAGATGTGATAGATCCATCAGTATGTTGGAGGGCAGTCATCTTGGTCTTTTAGTTGGTGAAGGACAGGCGGGCATTACGAATGCTTTTCCTGGCTTCTGCTGCATCTACTAGCACTGCTGCTCTCCTGTCTTTTATCCTTGATCGCTTCTCTGCACTGTTTTGCCAGTTCGGATGTTCGCTTGCAGTTGCCTGAGGCATGCGCCAAGCCACGTTGGCGAATAAGTTCAAGAGTGTTCGAATAAAGGAGTTTTTTTTTGTGGTTATCTCTCTCTTGGCATTCCTCGCACAATCACAGAGGTGCTGAATAATTCGATAGTATTTCTCATTAATGCTGTCAATGACAACATCTTCCCGTGTTGCCACAAAAGAGCCAAAGAGCTCCCAGTTGGTGGTCGTTCTGGTAATTCTCTTCTTAAATTTTGCATTCTTTTCTCCCCAATCTGTGAGGTAGAATTTTGCAGGAGATGGTGGCCCGATCCCGTTTGGAATTTTGGAACAACAGCAATATCGGTTAGGCAAAACCGCCGATTGAATATGATGTGGTCTATTTCATTGTGGAACTGTCCACTGGGAGACTCCCATGTCCAACGTTTAGATTCAGCCTTTTGGAACTGTGATGGAACTGTGAGTTACCGTGGATGGTCTTGGTTGACATGATGAACTCAGATAATCTGTCACCCTGTTCGTTCTATTTGATGTGGAGTTCATTGGCTGATCTTCTTGGTCCTATCTTGGCACTAAAATCACCAACAATGATCTTGTAGAAGGTGTGGTCTTCTTTATAGAACTTCTCCAGCTCCATGTAGAACTTCTCAATTTCTCTTTAACCATAATTGGATGTTGGTACATACACAACAAAGATAGAAACTGCTGGCAGTGAGCCACATCTGTTCAAGTGTAATCGTCCGATCTGGGTTGTTAGCCATTCGAATGAATCAATGCTCATGGCTAAGTTCGTGATGACAAGGATACAGACACCACTGACGCTTCTTTTGTCACATGTTTCAAGGAACAGTTCTTCTCCAGTGTCGAAAACGGCGTGATGTGATTGATGTCTTCTCGTTATGGTCAGACCAATGATGTCGTATTTGATCTTTCACGCTTGTACCATCAGGTTCTCGATGGATACATCAGATGCCAGCGCACGTGCATTGAAAGTACAGACAATCATTTTTGTCTTTCTTCGTTTTGGCAGCCTAGTTCAGCCTTGGAATTTTATCAGCCACTCCTTCCACATCTTTCTCCACTCTGCCGTATTCAGGGTTCGGGGAATATGATTTTTTCAACTACATTTGTCATATTGAATATACCACGGATAGCTTGCCAGGCTCTGCCTTGTGGGGAGGATATTAAAGGTAGTCTGAAAAATTAATGCACCTGGGAGCTTGGTGTGATAATCTCTGGATCCTGGCCATTGATTGGGTTACAAGACAGTTGGTGGGTATAAATAATAATAATAATAATAATAATAATAATAATAATAATAATAATAATTCAATGGGCTGGAATGTATCCTTTGCAGGCTGGAGGACCAGGTTCAATTCCTGGTACCACATAGTGCCCTGAGCCCTGCAAGAGCTAGGAACGGATCACTGAGATGCTCACAAGCATCTCTGGGTAAGGCCCAACCCCACCGCCCCACAACACAAAGAGTTCTTAAAGCCCATCTACAAACACTTCAATTTTTAAAATGGATTAAAGATTTGAACTCACACCTGTAAAGATAAGCAGATAGCATTAGGCTCATGAAAATGATGCTCAATGTTGGGAAACTGCAATTAAAACAACAAGCTACTTGGGGGCCAGAGAGGTAGTATAGTGGGCAAGGCACTTGAGTCACACAAAGCAGTCATGGGTTCAATCCCAATACCATATAGAGTCCCACTGAACTCTTTCAGGAGTGAAGCAAGTGCACTGCTAGGTGTGACTCCTCCCTCAACAACAACAACAACAACAAAGAAAGCTTCAACCTTGGGGCTGGAGTGATAGTACAGCAGGTAGGGTGTTTGCCTTGCACACGGCCGACCCAGGTTCGATTCCCAGCATCCCATCGGGTCCCGCGAGCACCATCAGGAGTAATTTCTGAGTGCAGAGCCAGCAGTAATATCTGAGCTCTGCGGGGTGTGACCCAAAAAGAAAAACAAAGAGAGCTGCAACCTTTCAGAAGGGTTAAAATTCAGAATAGCAGCACCACCAATGCTGGTAAAGATACATAGTAACAGAAGTTCTCATTAATTGCTGGTGGGAACACAAAATTGTGCAGTCGTTGCCTTTATTCCCACCAGAAGCAGGAGAGTCCCCATGGAGAGGAAGTAATAACTAAAATGTATATACTTGTTTTGTTTTTTTTTAGAATCTCTCATATTTGGCATGTCTTTATTTCAAATTGCTTTTCCATTTATCCCAAAGGACAACCCATTTAGCATTTTTCTTTCCGGACCATACATGCATATCTCAAAATATTACATGTACTAGAAAAGTATTCGTCTGAAATTTAAAAAATACATTAAAAAGTTTTCATGATTTCTTTGATGTAAATATTAAACCAAACTGACACATTCATATTGGTAAAAAGCTCCTGGGTCAAAAGCTCTACTGCAATAAAAATTGTTTATCAACATAGGGCATGATGAATTTCACACAGTGAGCGAAAAAAAAAACTAGAGTTAAATGAAAAAAATAATACAAAGAAAGGCAAGTGTGTGAGCATGTGCAGATAAAATCCAAGATATGCGTTCACAAGAAAAAACTATGTCTTGGTTCAACATAAACCATTCAATCTCAGAAAAATCATTTAACATTGTCTCAGTTATGAAATGGGAATAATAACAATGTGAGTCAGTTTATCTCCCTCAAGCGGTGATGAGACTTAAACTAGATGATGAATATATAAAGGTGTTTTTTTAAATTTTCAATTTCATAAAATTATGTAAGTTAAGTTATAACTACTTAAAAGTCTCTATTTGTTTTCATAGTGCAAGAAAGAGATTAGGTTGGATATAAAAGTAGAGTTTACTTTTTTATGTTTACACACAGTGAAATATGTATCTGAGAGATCTAAAACAATGTATTTATTCTTGCTTCATGAAAGAGCAGAAGTTAGATCTCCTTTCTCTGAGTATTGTGATCTAATCGTACTTTGCTGTATTTCATTTCCTCTATAGTGGCCACTCTATCTGACTATCAAACGTTGAGGTCATGATGTTGAAACTATATTCTCTTTTATCTCCTCCCTCTCTAACAATCTGCTTGATGCAATTGGTATCAGGGCTGCCTTATCTGCCTTCTAAAATATTTTTGGTAATCAACAAGTAATTCAATTTAGATACTAATTACTTCTTAAAATTAATTGGATGTATATAGTTTCCCTTTGGAGGTGTAATAATACCCAAGTGATAACATTAGTATTTTAGGTATTATGTCCTCTGTGAACTTTGAGAAATTATAAGCAGTTTTAAGACATTACATTTTACATATGTTAGTATTAATGATCTCAACCAAGGCCTAGTTTTAAACTAAAAACCAACTTTCAAAATACCAAAATGAAAGATGAAAGATATATATACATATATATACGTATATATATATATATATCAGATTGCAAACCAGACATTTTAAAGACTATTTCTGGAACAAGAATTGGGGTGTTTGGAAAGGGAAATAGTGTTTTTTTTTCATTTTAGGCAAGTCAAAAATTTTTGATGCTCATCTCTGGCATCTTTCACATGTATTTATCTGTAATAAAAATTCAGGGACCCTGGATCCAGGGGTGAACCGTGACTTTCTGGAAGAATGTTAGTATTTATGTTCTCAAATAGAGCAACAGGGTGGATTGGATAGTCAAGTTTCACAGATTCCACTTAACAAAGCTCAGATCAAGGAACAAAACATTTTAAGAGACCCTGCAGATTTTTAGCACACAAGTGGGGACTGCTACAGTAGTGGACAGTATCTGTTTGTGGCAGCACCCATGAGATATAATCCAGCACACACAGTCAACTCATCAGTGTGTGAATGACTGATGAATCAGACTGCACTTTACTCTGAAAAGAAAGTGCCTGAATGTAAAAGTCATGAAGCATGAGTTGTTTTGCTCACTTGGGAAAAGGGTGAGTTAGGAGAACAAAAAGAGTTATTGTTCGCTTTCCTTGCGATTTGACTCAACCATGTTTATTTATTTTTTATTTAATCATTTTTTATTAGTGAAACACCATGAAATACATTTATAGACTTATAAATTTTTGTGCTTGGGTTTCAGTTATACAATGATCAAATACCCATCCCTCCACCAGTGCCCATCCTCCCCCACCACGGGTCCTAGCATCCCTCCCACCCCCCATCCCCGCCCCGTCCCACCCTGCCACTGTGGCAGGGCATTCCCCCTTGTTCTCTCTCTCTTCTTTTGGGTACTGTGTTTTGCCAGAGAGGCACTGAGTGGCAATCATGTTTGGTCTATAGATTACTTTTAGCATGTCTCTCCCACCCTGGGAGGGTCTTCACAACACCCTTTATTTGGTGCTCTCTACTCTATCTGAGCTTCCTTTTCACCTAGCACATGTGGCTGGCCTTCAAGTCATGGAGCAAAATTCCTGGTACTAATCTGAGCCATTCCTGGGTGTTAGTCTCCCGTTTTGTTGCTTTATGTTCCCCAGATGAATGCAATCTTTCTGTGTCTATCCCGCTCTTTCTGACTCATTTCGCTTAACATGATACTTTCCATGTAGTACCACTTGTATGGGCTAGAGCGATAGCACAGCGGTAGGGCGTTCGCCTTACAAGCGGCCAACATGGCCGACCCGAGTTCGATTCCTCCGCCCCTCTCGGAGAGCCCAGCAAGCTACCGAGAGTATTTGATATGCCAAACACAGTAACAACAAAGTCTCCAATGGAGACGTTACTGGGCCCGCTCGAGCAAATCGAAGATCAACGGGAGGGCCTTTACCTTTACCTTACCACTTGTATGTAAATTTCATAACTTCATCTTTTCTAACAGCTACATAGTACTCCATTGTGTAAATGTACCAAAGTTTCTTTAACCAGTCATCTGTTCTCGGGCACTCAGGTTTTTTCCAGATTCTGGCTATTGTAAAGAGTGCTGCAATGAACAAACAATTGCAGATGTCACTTCGACTATACCTTTTTGCCTCTCTGGGATATATTCCCAGGAGAGCTATAGCTGGGTCAAATGGGAGATCAAATTCTAATTTTTTGAGAGTCGTCTATACTGTTTTCCAAAAGGGTTGGACCAGCCTGCATTCCCACCAGCAGTGAAGGAGGGTCCTTTTCTCGCCACATCCGCGCCAGCACCTGTTGCTTTTGTTCTTGTGGATGTGGGCCAGTCTCTGTGGTGTGAAATGATAGCTCATTGTTGTTTTGATCTGCATCTCTCTGATGATTAGTGATGTAGAGCATTTTCTCATGTGCCTTTTTGCCATTCGGATTTCTTCTTTGTGAAAGTTTCTGTTCATTTCCTCGCCCCATTTTTTGATGGGGTTGGGTGATTTCTTCTTGTGTAGTTTAACCAGTACCTTGTATATCCTTGATATCAACCCCTTGTCGGATGTTTATTTGGTGAATATTCTTTCCCATTCTGTAGGCTGTCTTTGTATTTTGGTCACTGTTTCTTTTTAGGTGCAGAAGTTTCTTAGATTAAGATAGTCCCATTTGTCTATCTCTGTTTTCACTTGCTCGGCCAGTGGCGTGACATCTTTGAAGATATCACTAACTTCAATATCGTGGAGAGTTTTGCCAACTTTGTCTTCAATAAACATTATGGATTCCGGTCTGATGTTGAGGTCATAAATCCATTTCGATCTTACTTTTGTGCATGGCGTTAGGCAGAGATCTGAGCCCACTTTTTTGCATGTAGCCGTCCAGTTGTGCCAGCACAATTTATTAAAGAGGCTTTCCCTGCTCCATTTCACTTTTCTTGCCCACTTATCGAAGATTAGATGATTATATGTTTGGGAGGAGATGTCAGTATATTCAACTCTGTTCCATTGGTCTGCAACTCTGCCTTTGTTCCAATACCATGCTGTTTTGATTATTATTGCTTTGTAGTAGAGCTTGAAGTTAGGTAGGTTGATTCCTCCCATTTTCTTTTTCCCAAGAATTGCTTTAGCTATTCGTGGGGGCTTATTGTTCCATATAAATTTCAGGAGTGTTTGCTCCATTTCTTTGAAGAATGTCGTGGGTATCCTTATAGGGATTGCATTGAATTTGTACAGTGCCTTGGGAAGTATTGCCATTTTGACAATGTTGTTTCTCCCCATCCATGAACAGGGGATATTTTTCCATTTCCTTGTATCCTCTTTTATTTCCCGAAGTAGCGTTTTGTAGTTTTCTTTGTACAGATCCTTTACTTCCTTAGTTAAGGCGATTCCTAGGTACTTGATTTTCTGGGGCACAATTGTGAATGGAATTGTTTTCTTCATGTCACTTTCTTCTGTTTCACTATTTGCATATAGGAAAGCCATAGATTTTTGGGTATTGATTTTATAGCCTGCCACTTTACTATACAAGCCTATTGTTTCTAGGAGTTTCTTGGTAGAGGTTTTAGGGTTCTCTAAGTATAGTATCATGTCATCTGCGAATAGTGAGAGCTTATTTTCTTCTTTCCCTATCTGGATGCCCTTAATATCTTTCTCTTGCCTAATCGCTGTTGCAAGTACTTCCAGTACTATATTGAACAGCAGTGGAGAGTGGGCATCCTTGTCTCGTCCCTGACCTTAGGGGGAAGGCTCTCAGTTTTTCCCCATTGAGGATGATGTTTGCTGTAGGTTTGTGGTAGATGGCTTTAACTATATTAAGGAAAGTCTCCTCTATCCCCATTTTGGCAAGGGTTTTCATAATGAATGGGTGCTGGATCTTGTCAAATGCTTTCTCTGCATCTATTGATATGATCATATGCTTTTTATCTTTTCTTTTGTTGATATGATGGATTATGTTGATTGATTTCCGAATGTTGAACCATCCTTGTATCCCTGGGATGAATCCTACTTGGTCATGATGTATGATCTTTTTGATGAGTTGTTGAATTCTATTGGCTAGTATTTTGTTGAGAATCTTCGCATCCGTGTTCATCAGGGATATCGGCCTGTAGTTTTCTTTTCTTGTGGTGTCTTTGTTTCCTTTTGGTATTAGAGAGATATGGGCTTCATAGAAACTGTTTGGGAGAGTTTTTGTTTTTTCAATTTCCTGGAAAAGCTTGAGAAGGACTGGCAATAGGTCCTCTTTAAATGTTTGGAAAAATTCGCTAGTAAATCCATCTGGACCTGAGCTTTTGTTTTTGGGAAGAATTTTGATTACAGTTTCAATTTCCTTGATGTGAATAGGTCTATTCATGTACTCTATATCTTCTTGCTTCAGCTTTGGGAGATGATAGGAATCCAGGAATTTATCCATTTCTTCTAGGTTCTCTTGTTTCGTGGCATACAGACTTTCAAAGTAGTCTCTGATGATCTCTTGAATTTCTTTAGTTTCTGTTGTGATATCCCCATTCTTATTTCTGATTCGATTTATTAAGGCTCTCTCTCTCTCTGTTTCTTTGTGAGTGTTGCTAGTGGTTTATCTATCTTATTTATTTTCTCGAAGAACCAGCTCTTGGTTTTATTGATCTTTCGGATTGTTTCTTTGTTTTCCATGTTGTTGATTTCTGCTCTAAGTTTTATGATCTCTTTCCTTCTGCCTGATTTAGGCTCTTTCTGTTGATCCTTTTCTAAGGTCTTGAGCTGTGAGGTCAAGTTGTTTATGTGCATCGTTTCTACAGTCCTAAAATATGCTTGCAGAGCTATAAATTTTCCCCTTAATACAGCTTTCGCTGCATCCCATAAGTTCTGGTAGTTTGTGTCTTCATTCTCATTTGTTTCCAGGTATCTTTTGATTTCATCCTTGACTTCGTTCTTGACCCACTCATTGTTCAGCATCGAGTTGTTTAATTTCCAGGTGTTTGATTTTGTTCTCCGTGTCAGTGTGTGATTCACTTCTATCCTCAGTGCATCATGATCTGAAAAGATGGTTGATACTATTTCTATCTTCCTGATTCTGTTGAGGTATGTTTTGTGTCCTAGGACATGGTCTATTTTGGAAAATGTTCCGTGCACACTGGAGAAGAATGTGTATTCTTTCTTTTGGGGATGTAAAGCCCTGTATAGGTCTATAAGCCCTTTCTCTTCTATTTCTTCTTTCAAAGCCAATAATTCCTTGCTGGGTTTTGTTCTTGTTGATCTATCCAGAGGTGATAAGGCGATGTTGAAGTCTCCAAGTACTATTGTGTTGGTAGCGATGTCCTCCTTAAAATCTGTTAGCAGTTGTTTTAGATATTTAGCTGTTCCCTCATTAGGTGCGTATACATTTAAGAGTGTGATTTCTTCCTGCTGTATGTATCCCTTGATGAAGAGAAAATAGCCTTCACTGTCCCTTCTAATCTTTTTCAATGTGAAATTAATGTTGTCGGATACTAGTATGGCCACCCCAGCTTTTTTTAAAGGAGCTGTTTGCTTGCAGGATTGTTTTCCATCCTTTGACTTTGAGTCTGTGTTTGTTCTGGCTGTTGAGATGAGTTTCTTGTAGGCAGCAGAATGTTGGGTTCTGTCTCTGTATCCATTTTGCCACTCTGTGTCTCTTAAATGGTGAATTTAGACCATTGACATTGAGAGAGAGTATGGTTATGGGGTTTTGTGTCATTTTCTGTAGGGTGTGTTGTGGTTGTAGGGTTTGTCTTGTCTTATAATAGCCCCTTTAGGCCTTGCTTTAGGTTTGATTTTGAGTCTATGAAGTTCCTGAGCTGCTGTTTATCTAGAAAATAGTGTACTGTTCCTTCGATTTTGAGGGAGAGTTTAGCCGGATAGAGTATTCTTGGTGAAGCATTCATTTCAGTGAGTGTTTTGACTATATCTTGCCACTGCCTTCGGGCTTGCAGGGTTTCCTCTGATAGGTTTGCTGTGAATCTAAGGTGTGCTCCTTTGTATGTGATTTCCTTCTGTGCCCTTGCTGCTTGCAGTATTGTGTCTCTATCGGCAGCATCAATCATTCTAACTATGATATGCCTTGAAGTGTTTCTGTTGGGGTCACTTTTAGCTGGCACCCTTTGGGCTTCTTGAACCTGAATGGCTGCATTGTGGAGCTCTGGGAATTTTTCAGCAATGATTTGTTTGACGGTGTTTTTTTTGTTGGGATTGTTTCCCTGAGCTTCAGGTAGTCCCATGATTCTAATGTTGTTCCTCTTGGAATCATCTGCTAGGACTCTGATTCTCTGAAAAACTATTTTGAGGTCCCTTGCCACTGTTTGTTGTTCCGTGTTGGCTTGGCGCAGCTGATCTTCCAGCTCACTGATTCTCTCTTCAGCTGCGGTCATTCTATTTTTAAGATAAGAAACTGAGTTTCTCATTTCAACTATGGAGTCTTTTAATCGTGACATTTCTGCTCTCATTTCTTCGCGTAATTTGTCGATTTTTTCTGTGGTGTTACTGGCTGTCTGTCTGACCGTTTCATTGAGTTGATTGAACATCTTGATGACTTCGTATCTGAATTCTGTGTCAGAGAGGTCCCTTAGGTGAGCTGTATCGACAGAATGTTCTGGATTGTTTTTGTTGTCCTCCACTTGTGGTGGGGATTTCCTTTGTTTCTTCATATTGCTGAGTAGGTTGGGGATTAAGTTCCTTGGGAACTAGGTTCCTTAGAATGGGTAAACAATCTGCAGCCGGAAAAGAGGCCACGCCCACTGTTAAGCCACGCCCACTTCTGAAGAGGCCACATCTCTATGGAAAACTGGGTTTATGATGAGATGAGCGCCGCGTGAGGAGTGAAGAGGGGATGGCAGACGCTCACGGCTGTGTTTCTCCAGGCATCTGCCGGGACGCCTGAGGTCCTGAAGGGAGAGATGGAAGTCCCGGGGCCACACACCAGGGGCTGAGCTGACCTGGGTTTGAGATGAGATGAGCGCCGTGTGAGGAGTGAAGAGGGAACGGCCGACGCTCACGGCTGCGTTTCTCCAGGCGTCTCTACTTGTTTTTTTTTTAAGTTGGTATAAATATTATTAATACAAAGGAAAATGATCCCCCCCACCCATAAGAAGAAAAATATGTAAAAACAAATGAAAAAGAAAAAAAGAAAGTGACTTACTGACCCTTCTCCCCCTGCCCCTGGCACAACTTGGGATCACTTGGATCACAGCGCCCCCTGGTGGCTAAAGTCACCCCTGCAGCTGCACTGTGTCCCTCAGCAGGTTTGTGTCTGGGCTCACAGGGACTTGCCCTCACTGTGCCTCTTGCACAATAATACACGGCTGTGTCCTCAGTTACCGAGTTGCTCAGTTTTAGGTAAACTTGGTTCTTGGAGGTGTCCCTGGAGATGCTGAGTCGGGACTGAAGACTTGGGTTATAGCGTGTGTTTCCACTAGCCCATATAACACCAATCCAATCCAGCCCCTTTCCAGGGGCCTGGCGGACCCAGTGGACATCATAGCTGGTTAGAGAGAATCCAGAGGCCTAGCAGGTGAGGGACAGCGTCTGCGAGGGCGTCACCAGGCTTGGGCCTGACTCCTGCAGCTGTACCTGCGACAGGACACCTGGGGAAAGAGACCCAGAGTGAGTCAGGGTCTCAGAGGCCCCATGCCCACCTTGGAGCCTCTGTCCAGGGAATACTCACATCGGGGAGTTGCCACCAGAAACAGGAGGAACCAGCGCTGATGCACGTTCCTGGCCACAAGCTCCATGATCTCAGACAACTTGTCAGGGGGAGAAGGAGCCCGAGATGGGGTGAGTGTGAATGTGGTTTTAACCCTGAGTTCCGAGTGCAGATTTGCATGGGGGAGCCTCTGTAGAGAAAGCGGGGCTTTGGGGGAAGCTGATGTGTGGCCTCCCTGGGAGGAGGTACTGACTGTGGCTCAGAGCACTCACGCCTGTCCCTGGGGCCCTGAGAGCCAGGCCTCTTCCTCCAGCACAGGAAAAGTGCTGAGGAGCTCTCAGGAAACAGGAATTGCTGAGGGAGAAATGGCAGCTGGAGAGGAAAGTCCCCAAGTCTCAGGTCTCTGATGACAAAACCCAGTCCCCCAGGTCCTCTACCCTGTAGACAGGGCCCTGCCCCTTCGTGTCCCTCGGTGATGCCTCATGTTCTCCCACTGCATATGGAAAACTGGGACCAAACAGGCAATATAAGTGGAAATGAGAATCCTACATTCAGAAGTTTCAGAATTGAGTAATGTGGTTTGTGATATACGAAATGTACACAGGACTCTGAATATCAGGATAACAATCACCTTGGAAAAGATCAAGTAGCTCGAAGGTGAGATTCAGGAAACCTAGAAAACAACAGAAAAATGGGGGAAAGTTTTAAAGGAAACAAAGAGCACATCAGAGAACCTGGGGTTTAGTCAAAAGGAACAAATAAGAAGCATTAAAGTCCCTGACGAACAGGGAGGTAAATTCTATGAAGAACCACCAGTTAAAAAACAAGTCCTAGCTAAGAATTTTCTAGAGCTGAGGAGTGCAGATACTGAGATCCAAGGGATCAGAATGGTCCCAGACAACATATGCCCAAATAGAAATACTCCAGACATGTCATAATCCAAATAACGTAAGCAAAACTAGAAGAAGAATATTTGTTGGAGTACGAGGAGCTTAGGTTTATCGGGTCGCACCCATCACCGTGCTCTAGAGTCACTCCCATTACTTTGTCTGTCTTTAACCACATCTATGCTCTCTTCTCCAACCAATTTGTAAGGTCTCATCCTTCTTAGACACTGAAGCTGTACTGTAAGTTACTATTGCCTTTCTCCTCTCCTTATGTCTTTTGAGCAGTTTATTTTAATGCAATGACCTTTTGTATAGATACAGGAAGACAATTAATATGCTTTGTAACTTAGGAATTGATTGACTTTGAATATTATTCACTCCTGGGCATCTGCCTTCTCAACTTAAGCCTCAGTTGCCCTCACTTCCTAGCACCCCAAGGGCTGGGTCCCGACGTGGGACTTGATGGAACCAGGGCAAGCCGGTAAGTTATGTGCTACCCTGGCATCTAGATGGGCCAGGCCAAGGTGCTACGATTCTTAACTATAAGTTAAGAGTTTGATCATAGGCAAATGCTGTCATGATCCAAAAAAAGTAACGACGAGACTAGGACCCTGCTGCTAGGAATAGGAAAGATATCTGGCCTGAGCACTGCAGTCTGAGATTAAGATGGCCCTGGGAGAGCAATTTTAAAAGCTCAAAGTATTTCTTACTGTGTCCATACAAAATGATTAATATTATGTATGCTTATATGTTGGTCGGACAAGGAGAGGAGAAACACATCCAGGGAAATCTGTTCTAGGGTGGGTTGATCTGCTAAATGAGAATCTGTCCTAGAAGCAGTTTTCCTGTGTGTCCCTGACTAGCTTGGATGAAACTGAACTTTCTCCCCTTCAAACTGCCTTCAGTAAATGATTTCAGTATATTGAGGCAGTTTCCCTTTTCTCAAAGAAACCTAGCTGGTCTTAGATATGCAGATCTCAGGTGCTAGCCAGGCCTGATCTTTGGGATGTAAATCCAAGTGCTTGTAGCTTGTGAAAGGTGAGGCCAATATTCCTGGCCTGCTGATGTAAAGAAACAATGTGGATGTAAAGAAACAATGTATGGTTTGCTGCCTCAATGTTCTTTCTGTAACTCTTTTTGATGACATCACTATATTGCGCCCTTTAGAGGTACTATGATCTATATAAGGGAGATTTCAGGGCTCTCTGGGGGACACATGCATCAGAGAACCTGGGAAAATGGGGCTGAGGACAGAAGCTGAGAGAACAAAGGAGCAAGTGCTTAAGAGATCCTGGGGCCTCCATGACATACATCTCTTCCATGTAATAAACTGCTGCTAAGACCAACCAGCCTGGCCCCCGTTTCCTTCCTTCGCCTGACCATCGCCATCAACCTCCCTGGAGTGGGGAAACGGCCTGACCGCTGGCCTTTTTATTTTTTGTGTGTTTACACAAATATTGATTAAAGTAAGATTTTAAAAAGCAACTTATATAGAAAGAAAAGCCCATTAGATGCTCAGCATATCTTTCGAATGGGACTTGATCAGCAAGAAGAAAATAGAGGGATATAGGAAAAAGCGAAGAGACAAAAGCCCCTCAATGAAATCAAAGCCTCACCAAGAATGCTATTCCAGGTAGATTGTCACTGAGAATTCACAGCCATGAAACCAGGTTTGCAGAAGCCTTGAGAGAGCTTCTTTAAAAGAGGAGACAGGCTTCACGTCCTATCAAGGTCACGAGTTGCCCCCCTCCCACGAACATCTTTTCGACACAGCCATGGCTCCAGAAGCACAAGGACTTAATGCAGAGCCCGGCAACTTGTGGCAGAAAAGTGAATGGACTATGCGTTAATCCACGCCACCATGCCTAAACGGAAGGGAAAGGGTGTTGCTCCCTTCCACCTTTATTCCTCTGGACAGCAAGATGGTGGCCGCCTCAGAGCTTTTTAGAAAGACAGGTATGAGCCGTCGTGACAGGGCAACTGAAACCTCATGAGAAGTGGGACATTCCCGGCTTGTCCTTCATGCCTACCGAGGTCACGGGTTGCCCCCGTCCCCCAAGAAGCTCTCCGGCTCAGACATGGCTCCAGAAGCACAAGGACTTAATGCAGAGCCCAGCAGCTTGCGACTGAAAAGTGAATGGACTATATGTTAATCCACGCCACCATGCCTGCCCAGAAGGGAAAGGTTGTTGCTCCCTTCTTCTTTTGTCCCTCTGGACAGCAAGATGGCGGCTGCCTCAGAGCTTCTTGGAAAGCCAGATATGAGCCGGTCTTGACGGGGCAACCGAAACCTCATGGGAAGGGGGCATTCCCAGGTCATCCTTCATGCCCTACCAAGGTCATGAGTTGCCCCCCACGAACGGCTCTCCGGCCCAGCCATGGCTCCAGAGCCACAGAAACCAATCTTATAATTATCTGACTCTTGGTAGAAATACTTTCATGCTTAATGAGTAGAATACCAGAAGTCCAAAATCGTGCGGCTGTGATAGCTATGCTGTGACAAGTGGGAAGACCACTGCATTGAGCCTTGAAGCTGCCACAGGTGCAGATCTTGGTGGTAGTAGCAAATATTCAAACAAGAACTTTGAAGGCCAAAGTGGAGAAGTGTTTCATGTGAACAGTAGTTGAACATGGGTCAGTCGGTCCTAAGAGATGGGTGAGCGCCATTACGAAGGGATGAGCAATGGCCTCCATAGCCCTTTGTGGATCAAAATATTATGCACTGTAGCACTGTCCTCCTGTTGTTCATCGATTTGCTCCAGCAGGCTCAGTAATGTCTCTGTTGTGAAACTTGTTGTTACTCTGTTAACATATCAAAAACGTCATGGGTAGCTTGCCAGGCTTTGCCATGTGGGTGTGGTACTCTTGGTAACCCGAGAGGGGTGGAGGAATCGAACTCAGGTAGGCTAAGTTGGCTGCATGCATGGCAAACGCCCTACCGCTGTGCTATCCCTCCAGCCCCAAAATATTATAAGACAACAAAAAGAAATTCTACTGATAACAGGTTTAAAAATACAAAATAAAATGTGTCTCTACATAACCAAAAAACCTACTTAGCTGAAAAAACAGTTAAGTCAAATCATTTAAAATTGCAGCAAATACATCACAGAAATTAGAAACACATAAACCAGAGATGTAAAAGATACATACACTGAAAACTAATGCATGATGAAGAAAATGGAAAGGCACTCTAAATGTTCACTGCAGTATCATAGAAGTCTATGCAATCCTCATGAAAATTAGAATCTTTTATTTCATGAAAACATATCAAAGGTAGGTAAAGAGATGTACATGTAACCTTTCAGTACGTGTATTGCAAACCATAATGCCTAAAAGGAGAGAGAGAAAGAGGGGTCAGGGGAGAGGGAGAGAGAGAGAGAGAGTACCATAGGGGCATCCTGGGAGGGCACCAGGTGGGTAGGGTGGCCAGAGAGAAACTCTGTATATTGGTCGTGGGAAATGTACCCTGTGGAGGGATAAGTGTTGGAGAATTGTATGACAGAAAACGGGACAGCTTTGTAATGTCGATTCAATACAAAGGATTCGATTTTAAAATATGATGTGGTGAAACAAACGGATATTTCTCTAAAAATTGACATTCCCATCGACTGTTGGCATGTAAAGAGGTGTTTATCAACACTTTCTGTCAGAGAAATGTAAACATAAAGGACATGAAGATCATCTCTCACCACTGACAATAGACGATATCAGAAGACTGGAGACAACCCGTGTTGAGACTTTGTCTAAATGGAGCACTGTTTCAGTGTTGGTGGGAGTGTGGTCTTATTCAGCATCTATGAAAAGCACTAAGCATCTCTCCAAAACTGGAACTAGAGGCTGGAGCCGGAGTAACGGGATGTCCGTGTCTGTGAAATGACAGGGGTCCCTCCGACGGGAGCCGGCGGCAGCGGGGGCAGCGGAATCGCCGCCCTAAACTCAGCGTGCCCCCACCCCCGTTTTCTGTCCGCCTCTTCCACCGCCACCGCAGTGCTCCGTGGACTAGCCCGTCGGCCTTCAGAGGTGCCGGGGCTTGGCCCCAGCCTCCAGCTTCGTCGCTCAAGATGGCGAGCAGCAGCGGCTCCAAAGCCAAATTCATCGTCAGGGGGAAATGCAAACTGGTAGGGAAGATCAGGTCCGGCTCCTTCGGGGACGTTTACCTAGCCATCAACATCACCAACGACGAGGAAGTGGCCTTGAGCTGAAGTCGCAGAAGGCCCAGGACCCACAGCTGCCAGACGAGAGCGCTGTAAGATCCTCCAAGGTGGGGTCGGCATCCCGCACGTAAGGTGGTATAGTCAGGAAAAAGACTACAATGTGATAGTCATGGATCTTCTTGGACCCAGCTTCGAAGACCTCTTCAGCTTCTGTTCAAGAAGATTCACAATGAAAAATGAAAACTACTTATGTTAGCTGACCAGATGATCAGTAGAATTGAAAATGTGCATACAACGAATTTTATACACAGAGAAATTAAACCAGACAACTTCCAAATGGGTATTGGGCCTCACTGTAATAAGCTATTCCTTATTGATTTTGGTTTGGCCAAAAAGTACAGAGACAACAGGACACGACAACACCTACCGTACAGGAAAGATAAAAATCTCACTGGCACTGCCCAGTGTGCTAGCATCAATGCACATCTTGGGATTGAACTAAGTCCCCAAGATGATATGGAATCTTTAGGATATGTTTTGACGTACTTTAATAGAACCAGTTTGCCGTGGCAAGGACTCAAGGCTGCAACAAAGAAACAAAAATATGAAGACTAGTGAAAAGAAGATGTCCGCTCCTGTTGAAGTTTTATGTAAGGGATTTCCCACGGAATTTGCCATGTACTTACACTACTGTCATGGGCTGCGCTTTGAAGAGGCCCTGGATTGTATGTATCCGAGGCAGCTATTTCGCATTCTTTTCAGGACCCTGAACCACCAATATGACTACACTTTTGATTGGACAACGTTAAAGCAGAAAGTAGCACAGCAGGCAGCCTCTTCAAGTGGGCAGGGTCAGCAGACCCAAACCCCCAAAACCAAAAGTAACATGAAAGGTTTCTGAGCATGAATTGAGGAACAGAAGAAGCTGAGTGGATGTCTGGAGCAGCATTTGTTTCTCCCAAAATCTAGACGTTTTGGTTCTAGCCAGTGGTTGTGGACAACCATTTACTTGGTGTAAAGAACTTAATTTCAGTATAAACTGGCTCTGAGCAGCATTAGTGATGCTGTATCCTGAGTCGTAACCACTGTAATTGTGAATATTAACTGAGATAGTGAAACATGGTGTCCAGTTTTCTATTGCATTTTTTCAAGTGGAAAAGTTAACTAAATGGTTGACACACAAATTGGAGAAATTGTGCATATGCCATTTTTTTGGTTTGTTTCGTTAAACATTTTTATTTTGAAATATAATGCTTTGAGATCTCATTTTAGAAGAATGGCATGAACAGTCTTCAGCCACAGAAGTAATGGTTGTAAATGCTCACAATTGTGCATTCTTAGGGTGTATCTATCCCTGGGTTTGGCAAGTTGTTCACTTCAAACATTCTTAAAGTGGTTGGCTTCTTGTTTGCAAGCCAGCTGATAAGGTAGCAACCAAAGATTCCAGTGTTTGAGCATATGAAAGACCCTGCCTGATTACCTGTGCTAGAAAATAGCAGCGTCTAAAATGAAGACTTAAGAAAAAACGTAGTGACTACTAGATTATCCTTAGGACTCTGCATTAACTCTATAATGTTCTTGGCAGTGGCATTAAAAAAAAAGTATATTTGTCACAGATTTAGTTTAATATCTTACAACTGGTCATGTATGTATGTTGCTTAGGTAAATATAATAACTGTAAACATCTATATGACCTGGGATTTTTATTTTGAAATGGGAGCTTTTTTTATTTACAAGTTCATTAAAAACTAAACACTGAAAAAAATTGGATATAGCGTTTCCACATTTCCCGGGATTCTATTTTTCCCTAATATGAAATATTAATTTGAGAAAATATATAAAAACATATGTTCACTGCAGCATTTAGTATAAAGATCAGGACATATAAGAAATTCCTATATTTCATAAAAGTTTCAGGGATAAGAAGTTGTGGTCTATACCTACAATGTAATAATATGCAGGTATAAGAAAAGGTAAAATAGTGCAGATTACTGCAACATCATGGTACTATAGAATATCAGATTAAATGAGTAAAGTCTGATGAGAAAGTATAAATTCAGATAATCTCATTAATCTGTGGTACACAGAGAACAGAGATTCAGGATGGACAGGACCCAATGATAATGGCCCCTGCATCATAACCATACTCTGCTGTTCCTGAGAAAAGTTGGGTGGGGTTTTAGATCACTTGTAAGAAAAGGCTGAGCACAGGGACCACAGCAGAGTGTGGGGGTCTGTGGGGATTTGGTGCTGGGAGAAGCACAGGGAGTTTGGAACCCACAAGCATCAACACTCAGACTATTGTCATCATGTTTCCACAATGACGATATGAAGGTAAGGGAAAACCCTCTTTTGTGAAAAGGAATGGTATTTTCTTAAATCAACCACACAAAATATAAAGGGATATAACAGTCTTTATTGGACTCTGAGACAGGAAGAGGAATACAAATTTGTACTAGAAGAGGAGAGGATTTAATTAAAAATTTTATACTTGATTTGTTAAATTTGACTTACATTTTGTAATAAAAAGAAAGTGATCCCCTAAAAAGACGAAAAAAGAGTTGTAAACAAGATTTAGAAGAAAGAAAAGAAAGTGCCCCCTTGAAGGCCCCTGTCCTCTGCCCCTGGGCACAGTTCTGGAGACCCAGGAGCAGAGCGTCCCCTGGTGGTCACACGCACCCCTGCAGCACCACTGTCTCCCTCAGCAGGTTTGTGTCTGGGCTCACAGGGACTTGCCCTCACTGTGTCTCTTGCACAATAATACACGGCGGTGTCCTCAGTTACCGAGTTGCTCAGTTTTAGGTAAACTTGGTTCTTGGAGGTGTCCCTGGAGATGCTGAGTCGAGACTGAAGACTTGGGTTATAGCGTGTGTTTCCACTAGCCCATATAACACCAATCCAATCCAGCCCCTTTCCAGGGGCCTGGCGGACCCAGTGGACATCATAGCTGGTTAGAGAGAATCCAGAGACCGAGCAGGTGAGGGACAGCATCTGCGAGGGCGTCACTAGGCTTGGTCCCGACACCTGCAGCTGTATCTGGGACAGGACGCCTGGGAACAGAGACCCACAAATTGAATCCCGTACTCAGAGGTCCCATACTCTCCTAGGAGCCCTGTTCAGGGAATACTCACATCTGGGAGCTGCCACCAGAAAGAGGAAGAACCAGCGCTGATGCACCTTCCTGCCCACGAGGTCCATGTTCTCTGACACTGTGTCAGGGGAAGAGGGAACCTGAGTTGAGGTGAGTGTGAACGTGGTTTTAATCCTGGGTCCCGAGTGCAGATTTGCATGGGGGAGCCTCTGTAAAGATAGGAGGTGACCCGAGAGAGGTTTGTGTGTGGGACCCCTGGGAGGAGGTACTGACTGTGCCTCAGAACACTTTGGTCTGTCCCTGGGGCACTGTCTGAACTGGGCCTCTTCCTCCAGCACAGGAAACATGCTGAGGAGCTCTCAGGAAACAGGAATTGCTAAGGGGGAAACATCAGCTGTGGAGGAGATTCCCCATGTCTCAGGTCCCTGAGGACAAAACCCAACACCCGTTGGACCTCTACCCTGTAGACAGGCCCCTGCCCCTCCATGTTTCTGTGTTGTTTCTTCTGTTCTCCAATTATCTATGTGAATATTGGGTTTGAACAGTCAGGTTTATTGCTACATTTAATTCTGACAGAGCTGAGTCAAACCCAGTCAATAAAATTTGACAGGAGTGTCTTCTCACATTTATCTTGGATAAAAATTCCTTATTCTGAAGCATATTTACCTTAACTTTTCAAAGTAGTTTTGAGAATGGTCACTGTCACTGATTATGGGCTTAATTGGAACAAGGAAGAGCCTCTGCCTGGAGACCTGCCTGGTATGGTTGGCCTGGTAACAGCACCTGATCCTGCTCTGTCCTGTCTATAACTCAGTGTCCATAGACCAGCATAAACCTCAGAACCCTGTACTGGGGTCATCACTGAGAAATCCTGACCCTGTCAGGAGCATAGAAAGAGTTCATGGAGGACCTTCAGCACACAATCAATTTGGCAGGGAGCCTGGTCTTAGTGTTCAAATTCACATATTTGACAAGGGTACAAGCACACAAGCCCTGAGCACTTTCAGGTGTGGCCCAACCACAGCCCCCAAATGAATAGAGCTTAGACACAGGGTGTGTCACTTATTGTTCCTCCTATTTCCAGGAAGCACCAGAGGGTTGGGATAAATCCAAGGGACCAGAAAATATTTTCTAAAATTTAATTTTAAAAAATTCAGCATTGGGGCTGGAGCGGTAATACATTGGGTAGGGTTTTTGCTTTGCATGCGGCCAACCGGGGTTCAATTCTCAGCATCCCATATGATCTGCCGAGAACCTCTAGCAGTCAATTCTGAGTGAAGATCCAGGAGTAACCCTTGTGCATCTCCGATGTGACCCCACCCCCAAAAAAGAAAAAAAAATTCAGCAAAATAATAAAAAATTTCAGGTCAAAAATAATCAATGTACCCAAATTATTCAAAAATATAACTAAAATAAATACAGATGCCCCACAAAGTCAGGCAGTATGAGTATTTGAGCAGGGTGAGTCTCCCCTTCACAGCCACGGTAGCTCTAATGTGGCACCTGAGTTATCCTGAGCTCAGTGAATGCTCTTGGAGGCAAATAGGAGATGGACAAGAAGCGTTACTTGTCTTTCCATCACTGCACTTTCGGTCGGGTCTCTAACCTCCACCGAAGACCCCAACACTCCTGTCATATTCATACCTGAAAACTACATTCCAGTGTAGATGATCTCTTGTCTGTCCTGAAACAAAAATTCCCTCACATCCTGACAAGATGTGAGAGAACAAGGTGTGTTTTAGTCATATGAGCAAATGGGAGGAACCAATTTCCTTTACTCGGCTCAGGGTCAGTGCACGCTTTACTGTACCCTGTAGGGAACCAGTCAAGGTGGTGCTGAAGAAGTGCAGGGGAGAGTTTTGACGATTCTCAAAAAATTAGAAATCAAGCTCTCATTTGACCCAGCAATACCACTCCTGGGAATATATCCCAGAGAGGCAAGAAAGTATAGTTTAAATGACATCTGCACTTGTATGTTCATTGCTGCACTCTCCACAATAGCCAAAATCTGGAAAAAGCCTGAGTGCTTGAGAACAGATGGCTGGTTAAAGAATATTTGGTATATCTACATAACAGAATACTATGCAGCTGTTGAAATGATGAAGTCATGAAATTTGCAAACAAGTGGTTCTACATGGACAGTATAATGCTAAGTGAAATGAGTCAGAAAGAAGGGACAGACATAGAAAGTGTGCACTCATCTGGGGAATACAAAGTAACAGAAAGGGAGATGAACACCCAAGAATAGTTGAGATAAGTATCAGGAAGTCTGCTCCATGGCCTGGAAGCTGGCAGCACAGGCTGGAGGAAAAGGCAGCTCAAATATAGAAGGGAACACTAAGTGAAGGGTGTTTGGAGGACTCACTTGGGCTGTGAGATGCGTGCTGAAAGTATACTATAGACCAAACATGATGGCCACTCAATACCTCTAATGCAAACCACAACATAATAAAGGAAAGAGAGACAAAAAAGAAAATGCCCCGCAAAAGATGTAGGCGGGGTTGGGGGGGATAGGGGGTGGGATAGCTACTAGGATCATTGGAGGTGGATAAAGGACACTGGTAGAGAGATGGGTACTTGATGATTGTATAACTGAAACCCAAGAATGAAACTTTGTAAGTCTACGACTGTATCTCATAGTGTTTCAGTCACTTGATCACTTGACATCCAATTACTCATGATTTGCTCGAGCGGGTGACATTAACATCTCCGTTCATCCCTGTCGCATGCTAAGAGACAAGAGAGAAAAGCAGCAGTACTGGCAGATGCGGCAGAAGCCGGAAAAAGCATCAACAACACCCTCCTATCCTTCGCCAACTAAAAAAAACAAGATGAGTGCCCTCCAACATCTTGATGGATCTCTCACATCTTCCAGAAGGGCAATAGAGAAGATTATCCATGACTTCTCGGATTTCTTCAATAGCCATGTCCATCTGTCCACAGACGAAATTCCACAAGATGGATATGTTGTTCCCAACATTTTCCCTTCTGAAATCCGACAAGCCATTTCGTCGATAAAGAAGCGAACAGCACGCAGCCCAGACAGGTAAGACCTGATCACCTGAAGAACCTGCCATCAGTACTCATCAATAAACTGGCTTGGCTCTTCACACGCTACCTGTCTGAATGCAAGGTTCCATCCCAATAGGACTGTACTACTGTACAAGAAGGGAGACATCCAAGACATTGGCAACTATCGCCTGATCTGCCTGTTGTCTGTTGTCTACAAACTGTTCACTCAAGTCATCCTGAATAGGATTGGCAAAACACTAGATGAAGGACAATCATGTGAGCAAGCCGGTTTCTGCAAAGGATTCAGCACAATTGACCACATCCGCATGATAACCAAGTTCACTGAGGTTTCTTGAGAGTTCAAGATGACGCTCTGTCTAACGTTCATTGATTTAAAGAAGGCCTTTGATTCTATTGAGACTAAAGCAGTCATCAAAGCTCTAGCTGAACAGGGTATTCAAACTCAATACATCAGGATCCTCCATGAAATTTACTGCATATTCACTACCAGGATCTCACCTTCTACAGGGAGGTAGTCATTGACATCAAGAGAGATATTTGGCAGGGTGATACCATTTCGCTGAAACGCTTCAGTGCCACCCTCGAGAATGTCATGCAAAGACTGGAATGGGAAGGAATGGGAGTGAAGATAGATGGTCGGCAATTACACCACCTTCGCTTCCCTGATGACATCGTTCTAATAACACCAAATATCAGCAAAGCGGCACAAATGCTGGCCAACGTTGACCATGAGTGTGGAAAAATCCGACTCGAGCTGAATCTCATGAAGACAATGTTTGTGAGAAATGGTCTCATTCCTGACATTCCACTAGCTCTCAATGGGAAGAATATCTCCAAATTCAACAGTTATGTGTACCTAGTTCGAGAACTCAACATGATGAATGACCTGGGAACTGAGTTGCACAGGAGGAAGAGAGTGGCTTGGAACACATTCAAGAGTGTTGAAGAGATAGCGAAGAGGACGAAGAACCTCCAGCTCTGAGCACATTTTTTTGATTCTACTGTTCTTCCTGCATTAACATATGCCTCAGTGTCCTGGGCCCTACCAAAACAGGATGAGAATGCTATTCACGTCTCCCAAAGAGGAATAGAAAGAGCTATGCTTGGAGTATCACACTTCACTCAAGTGAGAGAAAGAATTCGGAGTCCCGACCTCCATCGACAGTCAAGAATCAGGGACGCTGTCTCGTTTGGCAAGCTGAGACCACCACGCTCCACACACATGAAGGTACCATCAGAGGAACAAAGGCATGCGGGTCCCGGGACTGAGATCTCCAAGCCTGCTCGGATCAGGGTTGAGCATCCTCCACCCAGATCCTCCAAATTCTAGTAGGCAGGGATCACACCAACCAACTGTCCCCCTGGCGCTGCGTAATCTCATCAACGACCAAGACCCAGAGACTATAAAACCCAGCTCCCGGAAGAGAACAGCACAGTCTCCTGCACCCGCTCCTGGCTGTCCCCGCCGGGGCTCCTTGGAGGGGAATGGGTTGAGCTTCCCTTCCATCCCCAACCAGGCCTCTGGCACCTCCAGAACTAGCCACCAACATGCTGAGACCACTTTCCACACGCATGAAGGTACCGGCAGAGGAACAAAGGCATGCGGGTCCTGGGGCTGAGATTTCCAAGCCTGCTCGGATTGGGGCTGAACATCCTCCACCCAGATCCTCCATATTCCAGTAGGCAGGGGTCACACCCACCAACTGGCTCCCTGGCGCTGTGTAATCCCATCAATGACCAAGACCCAGAGACTATAAAACCCAACTCCCGGAAGCGACATCTTATTATCTCACTCTTACTTTGGACAAGCTGGCAGGCTACTGAATGTAACCTGCACACACAGCAGAGTCTGGCAAACTCCCCGTGGCGTACCCAATATGCCAAATACCAGTAACATTGATGGGTCTCATTCTCCTAACCCTGAATGAGCTTTGATCTCAGGGATAGGATGAAGGAGATGTTACTGGGGCCTGCTCGAGGCAATCAACGAGCAACAGGATGGTCGTGACTTTAAAGCAATGTCCTTTTTGTATATATATAGAAGACTGTTAATATTATGCTTTGTAACTTAAGATTTATTTGGCTCTGAATATTATTCACTCCTGGGCATCTGCTTTCTCAACTTAAGCCTCAGTTGCCCTTGGTTCCTCCCCAACGAGGGACTGAATGGACCCAGGGCAAGCGGTGTGCTACCCTGGCATCGAAATGGGCCAGGCCAAAGTGCCACGATTCTTAACTATAGGTTAAGAGTTTTATCATAGACAAATGCTGTCATGATCCAAAAGTAACGACGAGACTAGGACTCTGCTAGGAATAGGAAAGACTGTCTGGCCTGAGCACTATAGTCTGAGATTGAGATGGCCCTAGGAGAGCAATTCTATGTTTAAGGTATTTCTTACTGTATCCATACAAAATGATTTGTATTATGTATGCCTATGTGTTTGTTGGACAAGGAGAGGAGAAAAACACCCAGGGGATTGCGCTCTAGGGTGGTTTGATCTGATAATGAGAATCTGTCCTCATTAGTGGCTTTCCCTGAGGGAAAGAATTCTACCCCTATTGATTGTGACCACACCTATGTGTAATTGTTACCCCAACCCCTCATGTTGGGGAATATAATGAGACTGGAAGAATAGGCAAGGGGAGGCAGAGGAGAAAGACAGGAATGAATGGAAAGAGGATTGGAATAAACTGCAACTAAGACCAACAAGCCTGGCCCTCGTTCCTTACTTCGCCTGCCTTTCGTAATCGATCTCCCTAGGGTGGAGAACCAGCGAGAGACAACTGAATGCGGGCAGCGAAAGATACAGGTGGGAGATATAGACCACTGCTGCATTCTTGAGTTTACACAGTCTTTGAGTTATTTTGAGGTCTTTTACCAAGTTTTGTTGTTGCCTGGAGGTTTTCTGCATCTCATCCTTAGGGTCACTGAGACTGTTTTCCGCTATTGTTACTTTATTGTGGAGGGCACCAATTGAGTTTTAACTTCATCTACCAACTTTTTATTAATTCCATTTCTGTTTGTTGTGTCAGCCTGGTTTTCCAGAAGGTAGATGAATTTGTTTATTCTACTCTGTCCACCTTGTGGAAGTAAGTAGGTCATCTGAAAGCATAGAGTGATGTGACCACACAATGCATGTGTTTCTTAAGTATTGGTGTTCCACAAATATTTCTTATTACATAAGCAGACATCACAGGTAGAGGAAGAGGGAGAGTTCTGGACATTGCTGGAACCTCATGACAGAAAACACAGGATGGAAACTGAGGGGCCAGCTGGAAGGGGTTCTTGCACCCTGACCCGACCCTACCTGCCTCATGTTACCCAAGGACTCTGTTCCCTGCTAGGGCCCAAACTCTCCTGATAATTGACCAGACTTGGAATACCCCTTGTTCAAACTCATATGTCAACTCATAAGCAGCAGTCAAACCTCCTGTCCTATGGCAGATTGGACACAGCCGTGGAGATGATCCACACAAGCTGTCAATATGGGCCCTACCTCTATGACAGAATGGGACCTCGGTGCCAGCCAGCCTGGTGGAAGACAGAGCCTGTGCTCATTGGGACAGACAGAAGAGGTGTGAGGGGATCCTCTGCCTGCACCTCACTCTGCCGACATCCCCCTCTCAAATAGAGAGCTGGTTAGGGAGCAACGGAAAGAGCCTCCACACAATGCCCAGGGCACTCTGTGTCCACACAGAAGATGAGGAGTTTGAATGCTGTGACAAGTCCAATGCAGCTCACACCACTCTTCCTGTCTGAACTGGGAGTGCCCATTACTCAATGGCATCCAGTTGGGGAGAGGGCAGTGCAATGACGGTGACAGAAAGTGGGGAAGGGATACGTTTCCAGAGACGAAACGTTCTCTTGTTCTGAGAACAAGGGGCCTGGCCCTGGCAGGTGGCCAGTGACAAGAGGTTCTGGCCCAGGACTTTCTCTGGTGCGTTTTGCAAACCCTAGCAAAGAACTCCAGGTGGAGGCAGTGGGGCTAAGATAAAACATAGAAAACATATATCCTGTGGGGCGGGGGAAAGGAGGAAAGCACAAGGGGAGATGGTGCCTCAGCTGAGCCCCAGTGCCCAGCACCCACACCTCGGTCCCTCAGAGAAGCTCCAGGGACCAAGGGAGAGGAGGGAGGGAAGGACACAAGGACAAGGGGGTGAAAGAGAGAGAGGGAGGGAGAGAGGGAGAGAGAGAGAGAAAGAGTGAGAGAAAAAGAAAGAGAGAGAGGGAGAGAGAGGGAAAGAGAGAGAGATGTAGAGGGTAGGGTATAAGGGGGTAGCAGCTGGTACCTGGTGCAGGAGCCTTGAAGGTTCTGGAACCACTGCTCCCCGCTGCTGGCCCTCAGAAGTTGTTTCCGGGTCAGGGGGCAAAGGTCGGTCAGCCCCGCCCCGCCCTTCCAGCTCCTTCCAACCCACCGTCTCTGGGCCCGGCAACCCAGGACAGCCCAAGTCGGGCGCAGTTGCTGGACAGGTCAGCCGAGCCGTTGTCCGCTCGGGCCTGTCCCGGGCTCCCTGTGTCCACACGGGGCCATGGGGTCACATGGTCAGCGCTGCCCGTGGCCTCCCCCCTCCCTGCCAAGCAGTTCCCAGACCCACGTTTGGATCAGGCTCATCCCCAAGGTACTCCCTGGGGCCCCGACGCTCCAGGTCCTCCCTAACGGTCACCAGGAGCCTGCGCCCCTCTCACCCGACAGGACTGTCCTCGGGGGCGTCCGGCGGTCACTGTCCCACTGCCCCCAGGTGTCTGGCATGTAGACGTCTCCCTAGACCATCCGGAGACCCCAGATGCTCAGTGCCGTATAGGCTGCACTGAGACGTGTCCAGTCAGGGGGACGCTGCCCGGCTACTGCTGTGCTGACTGGGTCCTCGTCATCAGTGGCTCTGTCCCCTCCCCGAACCGGATCTGGGCTGAGTCCACATGTGCACAGAGATGCTGGTGGAGGGACCAGGATGCCTCAGAGACCTTCTCAGATGCCCAGAGTCCCCCTCAGCCCACAGGGCACCTGCTGTGCTTGGGGGAGCTCCTCTATGAGGGGAAACGGGATGTGGGTTCTCCCTGAAGTTCCCGGTCCCCTCAGGCCAGGACAGGAAATCTTCACTGAGGGACGTTCTCATGGGAGACAATCATATAGGCCCATCTCAGGTACGAGTTCGTGTAGGAGGTTTGTGGGGAGGGTCTTTGGGGTAGGTAAAAGGGTCGTACTGTTGTAACTTGTTCTCAGGGAACCCATTTGTCTGTATTAACTCAGTGTGGGATAGCACAGCAGTAGGGCGTTTGCCTTGCGCACAGCCAGCCCAGCCAAGCCGAGTTCAATTTCTTCGCCCTTCTCAGAGAGCCCAGCAAGCTACCGAGAGTATCTCACCCACACGGCAAAGCCTGGCAAGCTACCCATGACATATATATTCAAAATGCCAAGCACAGTAACAAGTCTCAAAATGGTGATGTTACTGGGCCGACTCGAGCAAATTGATGAACAACGGGAGGACGGTGTGATGGTGTTAACTCAGTGTACCTTGGTTGATGTTGATATTCATGAGGAGGAATCAGAGCTGAAGGCCTGTCCCAATCTGAAGGAGATCAGGTGGGTGACACAGGGTCCAGTGCTCACCGAGTGAGGAGTATCCAAGTCCATGACAGCCCTTATTTGTGAGCCTGACCTCGGCCCTGTCCCTAAACTCTGAGCAGACAGAGCTCATCCCCTGAGAGACAGTCCCGCCAAGCCACTCCCTCAGGTGACCCACCTCTGTGCAGGCACAGAAACCACTAGTCCTGACCTTGGTTTTTATATCAGAGTTTGGATACCTCCATGCCCTGTGTTTGAGAGTTAGATTTCCCCGCAATAGGAATCATTGTAATCAATAGATTAATCTCATCACCAAGCTCTGTAAGCTTGTAGAGCCTCAAGCAGTATTTGAAATTGTCTTTGAATTATTGTCATCTTGTTTGTTGTTGTGGTTGTTCAATTCTCCTAATAATATCAATTGTTTATGAATAGTTCAGCCTGTCACGCACAAAGTCCTTCCCTGGGGTTAATTTCATTTGTTTTAATTGAATCAGTGAAACCCAGGACCTGAGATAACTCTCACTCACCCCCCTGTGCCTCCTGCTGGGCTGGGACTTGAGAGCCTTTGTGGGGACTTGAGAGCCCCCTGCTGCTCAGTCTCCTTCCGTTGTTTCAGTGACCAATTGCCTTGGAATATCTGGATTTTGGGGGGCTCCTTGGAGGGCTGCCACCAGGTCACTGTCTCCACCTCATTTCTCTTGTGGGCCCTGCAGCGCACCTCTGCTCTGATTACCCAGAAATCATATCCCTCGCTCTTCTGGGGCTGAACCTGTATGTAGTCCTGAGTTGGGGCGACCCCTCCTGGGGACTCTCTGGGACAAGTAGGGCTGCATGCACTCCTGACACTGCCACCATCTTCCTCCATTCCTCCTTAACAGGGGAACAGGTTCCCAATGTCCATGCACTGTCTGTCGGAGACCACAGCTGGTCCAAGCCCTGAAACACAGTCACTATGACCAGGAAGAATAATCGGGATGCAAATATGATGCACTGTCAGGACCGAGTCCAGGTCAGGCCCAGGCACCGTCTTTCTAAGGTTTGTGGAAGTCAGGCTCCGAGGGAAACCCTTTCTGCGCAGTACTCACTCATGGTCCAGATAAGGGCTTTCCCAGGGGAAACTGCACCTAACACAGAATTTACACACCCACAAGAAGGACATCAGAAATCTTTGAGTAATTAGTGGGTTCCAAATGGTTTAATATGAAAGTAAAAACCAAATAATTCATCCATGAAAGTATTTCATCTGTTTTTAATTATTTCTACTGGCATGGTAAAATTTTCCCAGTCATCTCCCATATGATTTTGAACCTGTAAAAATCCTGCATGTAGGGATCCAGCAGATACATTAGCTGATTATACACAAAACTATCATAATCTCTGACAAGGAAGTTTCTTTGATATATTATGCAGAGGAGAATTAACTTTAATCCATGACTTTGTTTATCAGTATCAAAATTGTCATTGGATTCATTAAGGTAGAATTGTCCATTGTTAGCAATGTGAAACCTGTATACCAGGACAATAATATCCTGCATCATTGTCATCCTGCAGTTCATCAATTACCTCGAGCAGGCCCCAGTAACGTCTCCATCGTCCTAGCCCTGAGATTTTAAAAAAGTGCCATTTTCGAGGATCTTTCAAGGTCCGGAGAATGAGACCTATCATTGTTACTGGGTTTTGGCATATTGAATATGCCATGGGGAGTTTGCCAGTCTCTACCATGTGGGCAGGATACTTTTAGTAGTCTGCCGGTTCTCCAGAGTAAGAACTAGATAATAAGATGTTTCTGGGAGCAGGGTTTTATAGTCTCTGGGTCTTGGCCGTTGATGGGATTACACGGCGCCAGGGGCAGTTGGTGGGTGTAATGTCTACCTACTGGAAGATGGGGGATCTGGGTGGAGGAGGCCCCAGTCCCAATCCAAGCAGGCTTGTAGATCTACGCCCCAGGTTCCGCACACCTGGGTTATTCTACTGGTTCCTTCATGCGTGAGGCTCGTCCAAAAGTGTGGAGAGTGGTCTTAAGCATGGCTGTGGCTGGAACCGGAGGTCTTCAGCTGCCGGGGCTCTGCTCGGGGTGAGGAGGGAAATTCAACCCACCCTCCTCCAAGGGGCCCTGGTGAGGACAGCCAGGCACGGAGGCAGGAGAATCTGCACTGTTCTCTACCAGGACAATAACAATTCTGCAATATTTTCTCAACTTTGCAGAGATGTCTGCTAGCTGACGTCCCTGTCATAAATATGAGAGAGATTTCCTTCACGGTAGTCATCACTCGGCATTCCTCTCGGCCAATGACTGGAGGTGGGTTTGCACTGTGTGTAATTATGGAAATTTCCACCTAGTCGTTTAGTTGCTCCAAACCAGCAATGTGTTATTGACTAAATGCCTCGCAGGGAAACGTGTTCCATGTTTAGGAATAAGTAAGAACTTTAGGATAACAAAACCAGTAGTTGTTGCCTTGATAACTTGGGAATTCTCAGGTGACATCTGAGAGTGGCACCATGTAGAGAGGAATGAGGGTAGAACCGAGGCATTGCAGTATGGTAAGCAGCAGTGGAATTTTATGGCAGGTGAATTAAGGTGCCACACCCCTTCAGCTGGAATTGCTAAGTTCTGGCATTGCCAACAGGATCCTCTGAAATTTGCTCAGGAACCTCTGCTCTGTCACTTGTGTATCAGGCTCTCCACACACATCCCCCTGTGTCTCTGCACTCTCTGAGTGAAGCATTTCCTCAGCATGGGCATAACGCCTCCAAGGACAGGAGTCAAAGAGACAGAGGGAGAGGCACGCGGGGTTTACGATGCTGCATCATGGTCACAGAGAAAAAGTCACAGCGAGGTTGGGACAGGACACGGACAAGCTCTCATTACCCAACACCACGTGATCCTGGACTTCTGACCTTGGCCACTATCCTAGTGTCACCTTCTCCACGCCCCGTGTCTAGTGGCAGGATTCCAGCTCAGAGACTCAAAGATGCAAATATGCACACGGGGCAGGGCCTACAGCCTCTCAGAAGGGGTCTCCCAACACCTGGATTTCATCTCAGAGAAAAGGATTTTCTACTGGCCCACAGCAGGTGAATATGTGAATATTTAGATGCTGAGGTGTTTTCTACTTTTACACAAGAGTCCCAGGAATATCCATGTCTTCAGGGACAAATCACGGAAAGGAAATCAGGAAATGAGTGGTAGACAGACATAGACATTGATGCACACGGGTCACTCCTCCACCACAGTTAGTGTCCTGTGTCCCCATGTCCTGCCGAGTGTTTTGAGTGTGATGCTGAGAAGTGGAAATGATGCCCCCAAATTTTAGAATAATCAAGGATTTTTTCTGGGGCTGAGCTATGGTCCCAAACCTGCAATGGTCCCAGCACACAACGACATGTGTTAGCTCCTGTGGTAACTGAAACACAAGAAGCTCAGCCATACAGGAAACAGAATGAATGTTCTAGAGGAAACAGTGCACAGGCCTCCAAATCCCACAGCAAATACTTACAATTGTTCCTTCCACTAGCTCTGGGAAGCACCAGTGTACAATCCAACAGGCATATATGAATGACTGCAAGTGTTCTAAAGAGAAGCCATTTTCCTCTTGGCTGTTACTGAAGGACAGAGAGAGATCCTGAACCTTTCGCTCAACTGACGCCTGACCTTGTGAGTCCCCCCTCTGTGTCTCAGACCCTGATTCTCTGACGAGGAAGTCAGGAGATCTCGTCCCTATCATCTCCTCACCTGGCACAGCTGCCTCCCCATCAGTTTTCTGACACACTCAAGATGTGGTTGTCACACTGTGTCTCTCTCACAGTAATACATGGTCGTGTCCTCAGTGCTCAGCCTGCTCAGTTCCATGTAGACTGTGTCCTTGAACTGTCTGCAGTAAGTGTGAGTCTGCCTTGGAACTTCGGTGCATAGTTTGTACTATCAGTGATAAGGTTATTTCTCCCATCCACTCAAGCCCTTGTCCTGGGGCCTGCCGCACTCAGCTCAACCATCTGCTGGTGAAGATGTAACCTAACACCTTGCAGGAGATCTTCACTGATGTCCCAGGTTTTCCCACCTCAGTCCCTGACTGCAACAGTTGTACCTGGGAGTTCACACCTGTGGACAGCAGACAGGAGTGCATGGACTCCACTTGACCAGTCTTCCTGTTCCCTCAGCCCAAGGCATGGGGACCCTTAACTGCAGCCACTGCCACCAGGGAGAGAATTCTCCAGGTCCAGTTCATGGTGGGGACCATGCACTCAAGGGCTTCTGAAGGTGTGGGTGTGCCTGCTGTATGAGGTTGTCAGGACACAGACACATCTGCATTTAACTCAGTGTCCCTCTAGTAATTTTCATATTCATGAGGAGGTAGAAGTCATATCTGAAGGCCTAATTCAACCTGAGAAGGGGCTGGTGGAAGCCACCATGTCCACCATCAAGGGGAGTGAAGAGGTCCATTTTCTCATTCTTGTTTGAGGAGATGAGACCCTGCCCTGTCCCAGGACTCTGTGCACAAAAAGCTCCCCCTCCGGAGGGCCAAGCCCTTTTCAGGACCTTCCCCTCAGGACTTCGCACATCTGTATAACCTGGAGACATCTGGACACATCTGGGCTTCAGGTTATTTCTGGGATCCTGGAACTCCCCAAGGGACACTACAGTGAGACTACAAAACCATCCTAATGCTCTAGTGGTTTTTACTGGAGATAGTAGGAAGTCAAAAAACACCACCTGCAAATAGGTTCTATTGCTTATCAATTAATTCATGTTCCTCCCTAAATGATAAGTGTGCACAATTTAACCTCTGTCTCCTAGACTTATTTTAAGTTTGGTTTTCTTGAGAAAGCAAAATTTAGTTTTATTGAAGGAGTCTCCTGCCCCCGCGCTTGGCTGTCCTCGCTGGGGCCCCTTGGAGGGGGGCGGGTTGAGTCTCCCTCCCTGCCCCGAACAGAGCTCAGGCATCCAAAGACCTCCAGAACCAGCCACCACCAGGCTGAGACCACTCTTCTCACGCATGAAGGTACCAGCAGAGGAACAAAGGCATGAGGGTCCCGGGGCTGAGATCTCCAAGCCTGCTCAGATCGGGGCTGAGCATCCTCCACCAAGATCTTCCATCTTCCAGTAGGCAGGGGTCACACCCTCTATCTGACCCCCAGCGCCGTGTAATCCCATCAATGGCCAAGACCCAGAGACTATAAAACCCAGCTCCTGAAAACATCTTATCATTCTTATCTCATTCTTTCTTGGACAACCTGGCAGGTTTCCAAATGTTACCTTCCCACACGGCAGAGTCTGGCAAACTTTCCGTGGGGTACCCAATGTGCCAAATGCCAGTAACAATAATGGGTCTCATTCTCCTAATCCTGAAAGAGCTTGAATATGGTATTTTTTAAAATCTCAGGGCTAGGACCAATAGTCGTTACTGGGGCCTCCTTGAGGCAATCGATGAAGAACAGGATGATCGTGATCGTGATTGTGAAATAGGAAATCCATTCTGGAGGAGATTTCTGCCTCTCTGCCCCCATTTCTCCCATCTCTGCACCCCTTCTAGCCTGCAACTCTGTTCTTGGGATTTAGTGTCCCCTGGAGCCCGTTCCCCCTCCCCCAACTCCCCCGCAGGGAGAGCATCTGAGCTCTTATGGGCTTTAACCTCTTGGTGTCTGACACAGGATTGAATCCTGGGACTTAAAATCAGAAGACTTGTTCAAAAGTCATATTTTTTTCTGGGCCTTTTGTTTGGTTTTGAGCCGCACCTGGCAATTCTGAGGGCTTACTTCTGACTCTTTGTTCAGGAATAGCTCAAGTAGATGCATCCTAGGATAATATAGGCAAATCGAGTTGCTATATATATGAAAATAAAAAGGTGATACTGAGTTTCTTTGCTCAGATTGTGTAAAAGTAATACAATAGATGCTTAATTCACAATATAAAAATAGTAAAAACCATCTAAATAAAAGAGAATTTAATCTTTAAGTGAAGACTTTAATATAAACAAAAATATATTAAATTTGTTAAACTTTAAAGACTTTTTTCAAAAACCAGCATGAGTCTAACACAGCTGCCAAAAAGTTTATTATATAACTGAATTAATGGAACAAATTAAGTGAATTAGAAATGAATAGGATATGATTAATAAGGTTTTATGGCACATATGACTTGAATTCTGACTTTTCAGTGATACAGAATTTAAATTTATTCATTATTATCTTTTTTATAATTTAAATTTATTTAAAGAAATTTACTTAGAGATATGCACGAGGAGAGAAAGAGAGTCATGAGAGCACATGGGCTTCTCCAAATAGAAAACATCCTTGAGTTCTGATTTTTGGTCAGACATGTTAGAAATGGCAAGCTAGAAAGGTCTGGAGCAATAGCACAGCAGTAGGGCATTTGCCTTGCACGAGGCCGGCTCGATAGACCCAGGTTCAATTCCTCCGCCTCTCTCGGAGAGCCCTGCAAGCTCCTGAAAGTATCTCGCCCGCACAGCAAAGCCTGGCAAGCTACCGGGATATATTCGATATGCCAAACACAGAAACAACAAGTCACACAATGGAAATGTTACTGGGTCCACTCGAGCAAATCGATGAACAATGGGAGTACAGTGACAGATGATAGAAGTCTGAAAACATCTTTCCACCCAGCACAAGTGAAAACCTGAACAAGTGAAATGCAGATTCACTTTCTGTATCTCTGTGAATAATAGGAAAGGGGGAGGGAAGTAAAATGGTATTATGTAAAGAAATTTACTTAGGGAAATTCAAGGAGGGCAGAAAGAGAGAGAGAGAGAGAGAGAGAGAGAGAGAGAGAGAGAGAGAGAGAGAGAGAGAGAGCTGGCACAGGATTGACAGGTAAAGGAAACCCCCACACAGAATATTATCATCATGTGAGCCGTTCTCCTCTTTTATGATCCCTAGGATCCTATACCTACCAAATGGTCAGACTTCTTCGTCAAGATCATGAACGATTGGTTTGAGGCCCTTCATGTTCCCGGAGCGAACAGATGCCATTGGGCTACACTAGCACGCGACAGGGACAAATGGAGACGTTACTGGCGCCCGCTCGAGCAAATCGACGACTAACGGGAAGTTAAGTGATTAAGTGATTAAGTTAAGGATCCTATACAGATTCTCTCTCTCTCTCTCTCTCTCTCTCTCTCCCCCCCCCCCTCTCTCTCATCCCCCCTCCTTTGCTCTCTGGGATCTATGTATTTCAGTAAGACAGTGAAAGGTTATCATGCATATCCCATTTTCTACTTTCAACCCTCAGTTATTGTGCAGAGTGACTGTATCTAAGTATTCCTGTCATACTGGTCCTTCTCTGACCTTCGCTCCACACACACTTGGAGTAAGGTTCCAACCACTGACCAGTCCAGCTCCCGTGTTTCCTGGCAGAGAATATTAATCTCATACAAAAGTTTAAGTCCCACATAAGAGTGGAATTATTCTTTATTTGTCCCGTTCTATCTGACTAATTTCACTCAGCCTGATACTCTGCATATCCCTCTATTTACAAGTGAATTTTATTATTTCATTTTTTGTGGAGGCCGCATAGTATCCCATTGTGTAGATGTACTATATTCTATTGAATCATCTGTTCTCAGACACTCGACTTCTTTCAAAACTGGTTATAATGAATACAATATTGTGATGCACTAAACATGGGCATGCAAATATATTTAAAAATGAGTGTTTTGGATCCTTTGGGATCAATGCGGAGAATGGAATTTCTGGGTCATATGTAAGCTCAGTTCCTAGTTTATTGGTCAGTATTCAAGTTTTTTTCAGGAGTCAGTCGCATTGCTATTACCACCAGCAGAGAATGAGGACTACATTTGCCCCAAATCTATGAAAACACATAATGTTTTGATTCTTTGAGATTTGTGCTCCTCTCCCTGGTATGAGGGGATATCTCATAATTATTTTAACTTGAATTTCTCTGATAAGTGACAGGGAGAATTTTTTTATACAGTTCTCTGCATCAAAATCTACTTTAAGCATTTATCTTTTTAAAATACTCATTTTAGGTGGGGTATATTTTTTTCTTGCTATGTTCCTCAAGTGCGTCATATGTTTTATGAATCCTACATCAGATGAGGTGGCCAGATATTTTCCTCAGTTATTTGGTTTTGTCTTTATTCTGGCCATCATTTAATTTACATTGATAGAGCCATTTAAAACAGAAAGACTGACAACAAAAAGCATGAAATGGGTAAAAGCTTTGGCTCCACATTGATCCCCAAATAATTAGGTTACGTGAGGGAAACTGAAACAAGAAGACAGAGACCCTGTGTTTGAACTCAGCAGAGACTAACTGCTTGTTGGCAACACAAGACGCTTGTCATGGGCTGACCACAATCACAAACACAAAGTCACCTTTAATGTTGGGTGCACAAACTGTCTAGAGAGTCAGTGAGTCCTCAGGTAGAATTGTGATCAATGTGGGTGGATCATTGCAGGTTCAGAGTCGGGACACACCTCACATGTCTTAGAGGACAGAGCCTCATTCAACCTCTGTGCACACAGGAAGGTCCTAGGATGTGGTTCCTAGTTCCACAAGCACAAAGCGAAACAAAATCGACTCTGGACTCATTCCGCACTGCTTTCTCAGAGAGGCACCAGGACTCAGAACTTCCTCCTTAGACTAAGATGAGCCTTGGGTACTTTATGTGTGTCCTGGAAACCCAAAAGCATCAACTAGTGGAGGTGATCATAGTCATGTTCACAGCACCACCAACTACAGTAGCCAAGATGCACACACAACACACAACTGCAGCATTCAATTTTGTCTGTGTTTCCTCATTCAGACATGGAGGCCGTTCTTTCTCTCCTTCAGTTCTGTTTGAAGGACAGTGATCATTGTTTCCTTTCTTCTCTCAATGAGACACCTGAGTATACTTGTCTGTATTTTTTCAGGTCAGAGAGCACTGAGAGGGTTGTTGCTCTCCGCACACCCACAGAGCATTGGATGTTCTGATGTTCTTACCTGGATTCAGTCCACATCCATTAAACAATAGAATAATATTTTCATTTTCCTGGTGCTCTGTGGGACCTAAGGGTATAAGTGCCCGGTGGTCTGGGCATGGATTGGGTGAAGTTCATCACTCTATTCAGCTAAGGCTGTGACTCTAGTAAATTCTGGCAGCCAAAACTCCTGTGGTGTTTTCTCTATGGGACTGGGAGGAACAGATGTCAGGTGGCCAGAATAACTGTGAGTTCTAGTGCAAATGGTTCCTCACTGAGACCTGTGACATCCCCTGGGAAACAGGCTTTCAATAATATTATGAAGCAAGAGAAATTAACCCGTGAGTTTTAGGAATAAAAACCTTCAGTCCAATAGTATCGAATTGAGAGCCCAGAATATATCCTTAGATCTTTTATGGTGAAATCTTTGGGAAAGAATTCCTTCCTATGAAGTGAATCAAGAAAATCTCTTTTAAAAATGCTATTAGGAAAAGAGCACCACATACAAAAACAAGAGAACATATACTTGAATTTATGTCTCACACCAGATACAGAATTTAATGAAATGTGGGGTTATTGTATAGCTTTGACAGCAGAATCCTTACAACACATGGCGGAAAAGCTCGTCCGGTCTCTCCATGACCCTAATCTTAGATGGCTCATCTATAGTTTCTCTCCATTGGCAAAGAGATCACTTGATCACTTGGCATTCCGTTACTTATCGATTTGCTCCAGAGTGGGGCCAGAGTGATAGGACAGTGAGCGGGGTGCTTGCCTTGCCCACGGCTGACCCTGGTTCCATCCCCAGAATCCCATAAACTCCACGAGGAGCGATTCCTGAGCTCGGAGCCAGGGGTAAGCCCGGAGCATCTCCAGGTGTGACCCACCCCGCCCTCAAAAAAAAAAAAGATCCCTTAGTGTTAATGGGTATTACAACTATATCCAATGTGTAATTTATCTTTAGACTTACTTTGTGATTTTTTAAATTTGTTTTAACCATATGTAAGTTTTAAATTTTCGCGTAGTTAAACCTAGTAGTTTTTTTTTTCCTTGCTGCTGGATTGTCTAATCAATCCAGCAATTAGACAAAGTGGCAGGCTACCGAATGTAATCTGCCCACACAGCAGAGTCTGGCAAACTCCCCGTGGCGTACCCAATATGCCAAATACCAGTAACAATGAAGGGTCTCATTCTCCTAACTCTGAAAGAGCCTTGAATATAGCACTTTAAAAAAAAAATCTCAGGGCTTGGATGAAGGGATGTTACTGGGGCCTGCTGGAGGCAATCGACGAATAACAGGATGGTTGTGATTGTGATTGTGATCAATTTGCTTCAGCGGACACCAGGAAAGTCTCCATCGTCCCTGTAGCATATTGTAGTGTAGTTTGTAGTGTAGCCCAATGGCGTCTGCTCGTTTTAGGAACACGAAGAGCCTCAAACTGATCATTCAGGGTCTTGACGAAGAAGTCTGACCATCTCGTAGGTGGGCAGCCACGTGATCTTTTGACATCCCATGAAATCCAGTCGGTAATGGCAAAGAGATGGCAAACTAAAATAAATAAATTAAGCTAAATCAATTAAAGGATTTTACTGTCAACGTAAATGACATTAAAATTAAGTTACCCTTCTGAATGAGAGAAAACATGTACTCACCACACATCATATCCAAACTAGTATCTAAGATATTCATAGCACTCACAAACCTCAACATGAGAACCAATCACTAATCATTAAATGTTGTGGGAAATAAACAGATTCCTTCCTAAAGAAGCATTCCTATGGGCTTTAGGCATATGAAAAGTTGTTTATCAACATTAACAGTATGATATTTGTTGATATAAAGTACACTGAAGACAGTATCTCCCCAGTGATTATAGCTTATATAAAAATACTGTAAATAACAAGTATTGGAAGGTTGCCAAAGGGAACAATGTTTCTATGTTTGTGAGAACATATCTACAGAAAATACTATGGGGAAAAAAGCAGAGCTGTAGACCAATGGAACATGGTTGAATATACTGACATCTCTCCCCAAGCATATGATCATCTAATCTTCGATAAGGGGGCAAGAAAAGTGAAGTGGAGCAGAGAAATCTCGTTAACAAATTGTGCTGGCAAAACTGGTTGGGTACATGCAAAAAAGTGGGCTCATATCTCTGCCTAACGCCATGTACAAAAGTAAGATCATAATGGATTAAAGACCTCAACATCAGACCAGAAACCATAAGGTTCACTGAAGACAAAGGTGGCAAAACCCTCCATGATATTGAAGCTAATGGTATCTTCAAAGATGTCAAGGCACTGGCCAAGCAAGCGAAAACAGAGATAGACAAATGGGACTATCTTAAACCAAGAAGCTTCTGCACCGCCAAAGAAACAGTGACCAAAGTACAAAGACAGTCTACAGAATGGGAAAGTATATTCGCTGAATACACATCCGACAAGGTGTTGATATCAAGGATATACGAGGTACTGGTTGAACTCCACCAGAAGAAAACATCCAACCCCATCAAAAAAATGGGGCGACGAAACGAACAGAAACTTTCTCAAAGAAGAAATCCAAATGGCAAAAAGGTACATGACAAAATGTTCATATTACTAATCATCAGGGAGATGCAGATCAAAACAACAATGAGATATTATTTCACACCACAGACACTGGCGCACATCCACAAGAACAAAAGCAACCCATGCTGGCGCGGATGTGGCGAGAAACATGCTCCTTCACTGCTGGTGGGAATGCCGACTGGTTCAGCCCTTTTGGAAAACAGTATAGATGATTCTCAAAAAATGAGAAATTGATGCGCAGCTAGCTCGATCTCATAGCACAGCCGTTTTTTCCCCTGATCTGCGCAGGATGGGAACTGAACCCCACGTCTCGGCAATAAAGCTGAAGGGGACCCTCTCCTCCTTCCTATCAGGTACAGCTCGCCTCCAGGGCAAGGGACTCTCTCTGGGCATGCACAGCTAGCTCGACCTCATAGCACAGCCGGTTTTTCCCCCTGATCTGCACGAGACCAGCGCTGGGACACTTTCCAGATACGCGGCCACTAATGTGGCTGCGAAATATTCTCCCACTACATATGCCCTAGGAACTATAAGCTACCTTCTTAGATGGAATCTTCTCTATTTTAGCTCAGCCATTAGAAACACAGTAGCCAATAACTCATAAGCCTATCTCAACTCACACTAAAATATCAAGCAAAATAGTAACAGTAAACGTGAAGGACTAAACCACACTTGTCACAATGGTAAAGCAACGCAAAAGCTCACCAAACTTTCTTATTGAAGAGGCTAACTCAGAAGACATCAACAGTACTGTAGTGTTAGACAACCTGTCTGACAAGGAATTCAGAAGGGAGCTACTTAGGATGCTTAGGGAACTAAAAGAAACAATGGAAAGCAATGCCAATAAAAGACAAGAGGATTTGAAGGCAGAAATAAGGAAAATGCAATCGTAAATGTCAGACTTTAAAAACCTGGTAGGCGAATTGAAAAACTCAGTGGAAGGCCTCAGCAGCAGAGTAACAGCTGCTGAGAACAGAATCAGTGAGCTCGAAGATAAAGTTCAGAGACTCTCCAAGGAAAGAGCAGAAAATGGAAAAGAACTAACAGTTTGGGAACAGATGGCAAGAGAAGATTGTGACGAAGCCAAGGGGGGTAACAAAAGAATTATTGGAGTCCCAAAGGGACAGGAAGAAAACCTTGATGAAGAAGAAACTGTCAAAGACATCATTGCCACAACGTTTGCAGAGCTGAAGAAAACTTGTGATCACATTCAGGAGGCCCAAAGGGTACCAGCTAGAAGAAATCCGAATAAAAATACCCCAAGACACATTCTGATCAAAATGACCAAAACCTTATATGAGACAAAGTTCTGAAAGCAGCAAAATTGAAGAAAGAAATCTCTTACAAAGGAGCATCCTTAAAATTCACAGCTGATTTTTCTGATGAAACCCACATGGCCCGAAAACAGTGGTGGGACATAGTGAAAAAACTCAGTGAAATAAATGCTTCTCCAAAAATACTTTACCCAGTGAGACTCTCATTCATAATAGAAGGAACAACACACAGTTTCACAGACAAACAACAGCTCAGGGACTTCATAGACTCAAAACCATGGTTACAAGAACAACTAAATGGGCTACTTTAAGGAAAGACAGGCCCCTCAAATACACCAAATTTCAACAGAACAATGGGACAAAATCCCATAACAATAATCTCTCTCAATGTCAATGTGCTAAATGCACCAATTAAAAGACATAGAGTGGCAGGATGGATTAGAAAATTGAACCCAACATTCTGCTGCCTGCAAGAAACACAACTCAATAGTCAAAGCAAACACAGACTCAGAGTCAAAGGCTGGAAAACAATCCTACAGGCAAACAGCTCCCACAAAAAAGCTGGGGTAGCCATCCAAATATCAGACCACATCGATTTCAGAGTGAAGAAGGTCATAAGAGACAGTGAAGGCCATTTCTTATTGATCAAAGGATCTGTACAACAGGAAGAACTTACAATAATAAATGTATATGCACCTAATGAGAGACCAGCAAAGTACTTAAAACAACTCCTCATAGATTTGGAAAAAGACATCAATAGCAACACAATACTAGTGGGAGACTTCAACACCGCTTTGTCACCTCTTGATAGATCAACCAGACTCAAGTTTAGCAAGGACATACTTCATGTGAGGGAAACAATGGAAGAAAGGGACTTAGTACATATATACAGGACACTTCATCCTTGAAAAGCTGAATACACATTCTTCTCAAGCGTACATGGAACATTCTCCAAGATAGACCACATGCTGAGCCAGGTCATGCCTCCATAAAATGAAGAAGATAGAGATTGTATCAAAATCATCTCAGACCATAATGTGCTGAAATTAGAAGTAAATCACACACAAAAACAGAAAACTAAATCAAACACCTGGAAATTAAACAGTTCACTAATGGAAAAAGAGTGGCTTAGAAAGGAAAGCAAGAAGTAATCAAAATATTCCTAGAAACAAATGAAAATGAGAACACGAGTTACCAAAACTTATGGGACACAGCAAAAGCTATGTTAAGAGGAAAGTTTATAGCTCTACAAGCATTCCTCAGGAAGGAGGAGAGAGCACACATAAGTAACCTAACCTCACAGCTTAAGAGCTTGGAGAAGGACCAAAAAAGGAGCACAACCTGAACAGGAGAAAGGAAATAATAAAACTCAGAGCAGAGATTAACGAGATGGAAACCCAAAAAACAATCCGAAAGATCAATGAAACCAAGAGCTGGTTCTTCGAGAAGATTAACAAGATTGATGAGCCTCTAGCAAAACTCACAAAGAAAGGGAGAGAGAAAACTCTAATAAACCGAATCAGAAATGAAAAGGGGGTCATTACAACAGAAACTACAGAAATTCAAAGGATCCTCAGGGAGTACTTTGAGAAGCTTTATGCCACGGAACATCAAAACCTCGAGGAAATGGATAAATTCCTAGACTCCTACAGACTGCCAAGGCTGAACCAAGAAGACCTGGAATACCTGAACAGACCTATCATGATCAAGGAAATTGAAATGGTAATAAAAAGTCTCCCCAAGCACAAAAGTCCTGGCCCGGATGGATTCACTAGTGAATTCTTCCAAATCTTTAAAGAGGACTTACTCCCAATCCTTTTAAAACTTTTCCACGAAATTGAAATATCAAAAACACTTCCAAACAGTTTCTACGAAGCAAATATCACACTGATAACAAAAGCAGACAGAGATACCACAAAGAAAGAGAATTACAGACCGATATCCCTGATGAACACAGATGCAAAGATCCTCAACAAACTACTAGCAAATAGAATCCAACTACTCATCAAAAAGATCATACACCATGACCAAGTAGGATTCATCCCAGGGATGCAAGGATGGTTTAACATTCGAAAATCAATCAACATAATCCATCATATCAACAAAAGAAAAGATCAAAAGCATATGATCATATCAATAGATGCAGAGAGAGCATTTGACAAGATGCAGCACCCCTTTATGATGAAAACCCTAGTCAGAATGAGTATAGAGGGGACTTTCCTCAACATAGTTAAAGCCATCTACCACAATCCTACAGTAAACATCATCCTCAATGGGGAAAAGACTGAGAGCCTTCCCTCTAAGATAAGGAACGAGACAAGGATGCCCACTATCTCCACTGCTGTTCAATATAGTACTGGAAGTACTTGCAATAGCAAGTAGTACTTGCAATAGTACTTGCAAGAAAAAGATATTAAGGGCATTCAGGTAGGAAAGGAAGAAATCAAGCTCTCACTATTCGCAGATGATATGATACTATACTTAGAGAACCCAATAACCTCCACCAAAAAACTCCTAGAAACAATAGTCTTGTATAGTAAAGTTGCAGGCTATAAAATCAATGCCAAAAGTCCATGGCTTTCCTATACGCAAACAGTGAGAGAGAAGAAAGCAACATGAAAAAAACAATCCCATTCACAATTGTTACCCAGAAAATCAAGTACCTAGGAATCAGCTTAACTAAGGAATTAAAGGACCTGTACAAAGAAAACTATAAAACGCTACTTCAGGAAATAAAAGAGGACATGAGGAAATGGAAAAATATCCCCTGCTCATGGGTAGGGAGACTTAACATTGTCAAAATGGCAACATTACCAAAAGCATTGTATAAATTCAATGCAATCCCTATAAGGATACCTATGACATTCTTCAAAGAAATGGAGCAAACACTCCTGAAATTTATATGGAACAATAAGCCCCCACGAATAGATCAAGCATTTCTTGGGAGACAGAAAATGGGAGGAATCAACCTCCCTAACTTCAAACTGTACTACAAAGCAGGTATAATTAAAACAGCATGGTACTGGAACAAAGGTAGAACTGCAGACCAATGGAACAGCGTTGAATACAATGACATCTCCGCTCAATCATATGATCATCTAATCTTTGATAAAGGTGCAAGAAATGTGAAGTGGAGTAAGGAAAGTCTCTTTAACAAATTGTGCTGGCATCCCTGGACGGCTACATGCAAAAAAGTGGGCTCAGAACTCTGCCTAACATCATGTACAAAAGTAAGATCAAAATGGATTAAAGACCTCAACATCAGACCAGAAACCATAAGGTACATTGAAGACAAAGTTGGCAAAACCCTCCATGACATTGAAGCTAATGGTATCTTCAAAGATGCCACGCAACTGGCCGAGCAAGTGAAAACAGAGATAGATAAATGGGACTATCTTAAACTAAGAAGCTTCTGCACCTCCAAAGAAACAGTGACCAAAATACAAAGACAGTCTACAGAATGGGAAAGGATATTCACCGAATACACATCTGACAAGGGGTTGATATCAAGGATATACAAAATACTGGTTGAACTCCACAAGAAGAAAACATCCAACCCCATCAAAAAATGGGGCAATAAAATGAACAGAAAATTTCTCAAAGAAGAAATCCAAATGGCAAAAAAGCACATGAGAAAATGTTCTACATCATTAATTATCAGGGAGATGCAAATCAAAACCACAATGAGATACCATCTCACACCTCAGAGACTGGCCCACATCCAAAAGAATAAAAGCAACCGCTGCTGGCGTGGATGTGGTGAGAAAGGGACACTTCTTCACTGTTGGTGGGAATGTCGACTGGTTAAGCCCTTCTGGAAAACAGTATGGACAATTCTCAAAAAATTAGAAATTGAGCTCCCATTTGACCCAGCAATACGACTCCTGGGAATATATCCCAGAGAGGCAAAAATGTATAGTCTAAGTGATATCTGCACTTGTTTGTTCATTGCAGCACTCTTTACAATAGCAAGAAACTGGAAGAAACCTGAATGCCCAAGAACAGATGACTGGTTAAAGAAACTTTGGTACATCTACACAATGGAGTACTATTTAGCTGTTAGAAAAGATGAAGTCATGAAATTTATATACAAGTGGTACAACATGGAAAGTATCATGCTAAGCGAAATGAGTCAGAAAGAGAGGGATAGACATAGAAAGATTGCATTCATCTGGGGAATATAAAGAAACAAAATAGGAAATTAATACCCAAGAATAGCTGAGATCAACACCAGGAGGATTACTCCACAGCTTAGAGGCCAGCCGGGCATTCTAGGGGAAAGGGAAGCTCAGATAGAGAAGGGATCACCAAATAAAGGGTGTTTGGAGGATCCTCCCAGGAGGGGAGATGCATGTTGAAAGTAGACTATGGACTGAATATGTTTGCCACTCAAAGCCTCTTTTGCAGACCACAACACCCAAAAGGATAGAGAGAACACAAGGGATTGCCCTGCCACAGAGGCAGGGTGAGATGGGAGGGATGGGGGTGGGAGGGATATTATCCATGGTGGTAGAAAATGGGCACTGGTGGAGGGATGGGTATTTGATCATTGTATAATCAAAATCCAAGCACAAAAAATTGTAAATCTACAACTGTACCTCATGGTGTTTCACTAAAAATGAAAATGAATTTAAAAAAATGAGAAATTGAGCTCCCATTTGACCCAGCAATACCACTCCTGGTAATATATCCCAGAGAAGCAAAGTAGTATAGTCGAAGTGACATCTGCACTTGTTTATTCATTGCAGCACTCTTTAAAATAGCCAGAATCTGGAAAAAACCAGAGTGCCCCAGAACAGATGACTGGTTAAAGAATCTTTGGTACATCTACACAATGGAGTACTATGTAGATGTTAGAAAAGCTGAAGTCATGAAATTTACATACAAGTGGCACTACATGGAAAGTATCATGTTAAGTGAAACTAATCAGAAAATGAGGGATAGACGTAGAAAGATCGCATTCATCTGGGGAACATAAAGTAACAAAATAGGAGACTAACACCCAAGAGTGGCCAAGATTAGTGCCAGGAATTTTGTTCCATGGCTTGGAGGCCAGACACACATGCTAGGGTAAAAGGCAGCTCATATATAGAAGGGAACACAAAATAAATGGTGTTGGGAGGATCCTCCCAGGATGGGAGAAGCATGCTTAAAGTAGGCTATAGACCAAACATGATTGCCACTCAATGCCTCTTTTTCTTTTTTTTTATTTATTTTTATTTTTTTTATTTTTTTTCCCTTTATTGTATTTTATTTTTTTTAAAGTTGTAGATTTACAATTTTTTGTGTTTTGGTTTCAATTATACAATGATCAGATACCCATCCCTCCACCAGTGCCCATTTTCCACCACCATGGATAATATCCCTCCCACCCCCATCCCCCCATCCCCCCTGTCTCTGTGGCAGGGCAATCCCCTGTGTTCTCTCTCTCCTTTTGGGTGTTGTGGTCAATGCCTCTTTTTCAAACCACAACACCCAAAAGGAGAGAGAGAACAAAAGGAAATGCCCTCCACAGATGCAGGGTGGGATAGGGGGGAATGGGTTGTGGGAGGAATACTGGAACCCATGGTGCTGAAAATTGGCATGGTGGAGGGATGAGTACTTGATAATTGCATAAATGAAACCCAAGGACAAAAATTTCTAAGTATACAATTGTACCTCATGGTGTTTCACTAATAATTTTTTTTAAAAAAGAGTGAAAACAGAATTTGCAAGTTGCAAGTGATTCTATAGTTGGTAACTTCACCCCCCAAGCATGAAAACACTCATTAGAGAAAATACATTTAAACATATGTCAGTTGTAGAATTTAAAATAGTTGTCAAGGCTTGGAAAATATCTGAATGTTTAATGAGTTTCAAGAATAAGAATTTGTGAAGTATACACACAATAGGATACTGTGCAGCTATAAGAAATGACAAAATACCAGTGTTCTCTGAACCATGAATAGAACTAAACAAAATCATATCAAGTGAAGTTTGTCAGAGGGAGAAGGACAAATTCAGACAATCTCATTTATCAGTGGTTCAGAGAACAGAGCGTCAGCATGGACAGGATCCAATGATAACGGCCCCTGCATCTAACCACACTCTGGGATTCCCCAGAGGAGTCGGTTGGGGAAGAAGAGGCCGAGAATGGGGCCACAGCAGAATGTGGGGGTCTGTGGGGATTTGGTGCTGGGAGAAGTGCAGGAAGTTTTTCACCCACAAGCATCAACTCTCAGACTATTGTCAACCTAATTCCTCAATGACAATAAAAACGGCAATTGTGAAAATCCTCCTTCTGTGTAGCAAATAATCTTTATAGGAAGGAAAATTAACCACACCTTACCTAATGGGAAATAAGTCTCTAGTGAAGCATGTGGTATGAAGAGGAATAAACAAATTTGGACTAGAATAAAATGTACTAATAAAATGTGTGCACTTGGTTTATGAAATTTGTCTTTTATATTTCACTAAAGGAGAAAATAAAGGGACCCGCTGACAGCCACTCACCCCCCGCTCCTGGAGCAAAGCCCTGGAGTCCTGGGAGCAGATCACCCCTTGGTGGTCACACGCACCCTTGCAACTCTCTGGTCTCCCTCAGCAGGTTTGTGTCTGGGCTCACAGGGACTTGCCCTCACTGTGTGTATTTTGCACAATAATACACAGCTGTGTTCTCAGTTACTGAGTTGCTCAGTTTTAGGTAAACTTGGTTCTTGGAGGTGCCCCTGGAGATGCTGACTTGGGACTGAAGATTTGGGTTATAATTTCTTCCCACACCAGTATACACAACACCAATCCAATCCAGCCCCTTTCCAGGAACCTGGGAGACCCAGTGCACATGATCACCGGTTAATGAGAATGCAGAAACCCTAACCCTAACCAGGTGAGGGACAGCATCTGTGAGGGTGTCACCAAGCTTATTCCTGACTCCTGAAGCTGTACCTTGGAAAAGACACCTGGGAATAGAGACCCACAGTGAGTTACAGACTCAGAGGCCCCATGCCCAACTTGGAGCCTCTGTCCAGGAGATATTCACATCTGGGAGCTACCACCAGAAAGAGGAGGAATCAGCGGTGATGCATGTTCCTGCCCACGAGGTCCATGATCTCAGACACCATGTCAGGGGAAGAGGGAGCCCGAGTTGGGGTGAGTGTGAACGTGGTTTTAATCCTGGGTCTCGAGTGAAGATTTGCATGGGGGAGCCTCTGTAGAGAAAGGATGGGATTCGGGCCAGGCTGGTGTAGACGCTCCCCTCTGAGGAGGTGCTGACTGTGGCTCAGAGATCTCAGGCCTGTCCTGGGGTTCTGTCAAAGTCGGACCTCTTTCTCCAGCATAGGAAATGTGCTGAGGAGCTCTCAGGAAACAGGAATTGCTGAGGGGGAAAGTCCCCATGTCTTAGGTTCCTGATGACCAAACCCAGTCACCCTAGGGCCTCTACCCTGTAGACAGGTCCTGTTCTCGTGTCCCTGTGTGGTGGCTCATGTTCTCCCACTGCCGATGGAAAACATGGGACCGAACAGGCAGTGCAACTGTCACAGGAATTTCTGACTTGGCTCCGTCCAAACCATGGTTAAACAATATTCATTCTATTTACTGTCTCATGTTCCATGAACATTCCTTCCCCTGAATCAGCGTCACTCCCTAATTTTAAGGTAGTTATTAGGGTGTATTTTTAAAAATTTTTCACTGTTAATGGTTTTGTATTGGGACAAGGAAGACGTTTATGCCTAGGGGACCTTCCTGGTGTGGTTGTCCTAGCCAACAGCACCTAAACCTAGCCTGCCCTTTGTACAACTCAGTGTCCAAAAGATGATGATGAACCTCAGACCCTATTCTTGGGGTTCATCACTGAAGTATCCTAACCCATGTTTGATGTTTAGAAAGACCCAGTAAAGGGTCCTCAGCACACAATCTATTGAACCAGAGTTTTGGTCTTTGTGTAAAGACTCACACATGCTACAAATATAGTGTGCAAGCTCTAAACAGTGACATATGGGGCCCTACCCTGTCCTCAAGTGAATGGAACCTAGACACAGTTTGTGTCACATAAGTGTACCCCTAATTCCATGGAGCACCAGAGGGTTGAATTAAATCTAACGAACCAGAAAATGTTCTCTATAATTGGATGTTTTAAAAAGTCAGCATTTGGGAGTGGAGCGATAGCACAGCAGATAGGCCATTGACCTTGCACTCTGATGAACTAGTTTCGATTCCTAACATCCCATATGTTCTCCCAAGCAGCGGGAGAAGTAAATCCTGAGTGCATGATCCAGGAGTAACCCCAGTGCATCGCCAGGTGTGACCCAAAAAGGAAAAAAATGTCAGCGTTAAACATCAAAATTATCAAACACCCAGCAGGTTCAACAAGATTCTACCAAAAATAAACACAGAGATAGACAAACAGAAACTCGGGCAACGTTATTACTGAGACGGATGAGTATTCAACCTCATGTACATGATGGCTCTAACAGGATTAATAAACATTCTCTATATAAAGCCCATGACTTGCCATGGCTCTGTTCCAGAGATCCTGCAAGCTCAGGACGGTGAATTCTCACAGATCTGACCCCACCTACACGGTCTTTGTGAGCTCCACCACTGGCAGCAGTTTGCAGGGGAGCTGGACACCCAGACCTCAGATATAGCCTGGAGAGGTTGAGGAGATGCACAATGATGGGACTGTTTCCTAAAGATACAACACTAGACAACGGGGAACATTCTTGAATCTATAAAACTTGTTTCCAACCACCAACTTTGACGGTAGATTTTTTTTTTGTTTTAATCATTTATTATTACTTGTTCTTTTTTTCATTTTTTACATATGTACAATGAGAAGCTTCCTTGTGTTTGTTTTCTTATATTTTAGGAGGCTTCTGCTACTACATTTTTTTAAATTTTTTTCTTTTTTTATTAGTGAAAAACCATGAGGCACAGTTATAGGCCCACAAATTTTGTGCTTGGGTTTCAGTTATACAATGATCAAGTGCCCATCCCTCCACCAGTGCCCGTCATCCATCCCCACGGGTCCCAGCACCCCCCCTCATTCCCCCCCCCCGTCCCATCCTGCCTCTGTGGCAGGGTATTCCCCCTTGTTCTCTCTCTCTTCTTTTGGGTACTGTGTTTTGCAAGAGAGGCATTGAGTGGCAATCATGTTTGGTCTATAGACTACTTTCAGCGTGATTCTCCCACCCTGGGAGGGTCCTCACAACACCCTTTATTTGGTGCTCTCTTCTCTATCTGAGCTTCCTTTTATAAAATATTAAAAAAAATTATTTTCAGCATGCATTTCTGGACTGGTGCATAATTTGAAGATGCATTTCTATTTTCAATGCTTCTTGACACATTTTGTAGGTATTTCACCCTTACAGATTTATAGTAAAATATCCTTGTTTATCATTTGGAATTTATTAGAAAGGTGGTAAGAAATTAATTAGAAAAGAATGAAAGCCCAGATCATGATTTTGTGTTTTTTTATTATTAGATAATAATAATAATGTGTATTTTTATTATTAGATAATAATAATTTTATCTAATTTTTTATTATTAGATAATAATAATAATAGGGCTGGAGCGATAGCACAGCGGGTAGGGCGTTCGCCTTACAAGCGGCCAACATGGCCGACCCGAGTTCGATTCCTCCGCCCCTCTCGGAGAGCCCGGCAAGCTACCGAGAGTATTCGATATGCCAGACACAGTAACAACAAAGTCTCCAATGGAGACGTTACTGGGCCCGCTCGAGCAAATCGATGATCAACGGGAGGGCCTTTACCTTTACCTTTACCTTATTATTAGATAGTCCTGGATGAAAGAGGTAGCCTCTAATTTTGTTCATAATAGCAATTCAGATGGATTCAATGAAATGCTCTCCACATAAGTGTCCCAAGATCATTTTCCAGGACCACTAATTGATACCTGAGCACAACAGGTGGAACCAGGACACAGACAGGAAGTAAATACATAGCACTTCAGGTGTGTTCTCCAAGTCAAAGATAATTATAGATTGTCCATATTTGGATGATATAATTTTTACATCACTTGATCACTTGACTTCTCGTTAATCATCGATTTGCTCGAGTGGGCATCAGTAATGTCTTGATTTGTCCCTGTCGTGTGCTAGTGTAGCCCAGTGGCGTCTGTTCGTTCTAAGAACACGAGCCTCAAACCAATCGTTCAGGGTCTTGACTAAGAGGTCTGATCATCTAGTAGGTGGGAGGCCACAAGGTCTTTTAACGTCCTGTGGAATCCAATCAGTAACGGCTCTAGTCCAGAAGTCGTCTCCAAATCTCATTACGTGTCCAGCCCATCTGATTTTTGACGTTTTGACAAATGAGACAGCGTCTCTGATTCTTGACCATTGACGGAGGTCAGAACTCCGGATTCTTTCTCTCATTTGAGTGAAGCGTGATACTCCAAGCATATGTCTTTTGATTCCTTTTTGAGAGACCTGAATAGAGTTCTCATCCTGTTTTCGTAGGGCCCAGGTCTCTGAGGCATATGTTAATGCAGGAAGAACAGTGGAATCAAAGAGATGTGTCAGGAGCCAATGGTTCTTTGTCCTCTTAGCTATTTCTTCGACGTTCGTGAAGGCATTCCAAGCCGCTCTCTTCCTCCTCCACAACCCAGGTTCCGGGTCATTTGTCATGTTGACTTCTCGACCTAGGTATATATAACTGTTGCATTCAGAGATATTTGTCCCGTTGACAGTGAATGGAATGTCAGGAACAAGACTGTTTCTCATAAACGTTGTCTTCGTGAAATTCAGCTGCAATTCGACCTTTCCACACTCACGGTCAAGTCAGCCAACATTTGTGCCATTTGGCTAATGTTTGGTGTTGTTAGAACAATGTCATCAACAAAGCAAAGGTGGTATAGTTGCCGACCATTTATTTACTTTCACTCCCGTTCCTTCCCATTCCAGTTGTCACATGATGTTCTTGAGTGTGGCACTGAAGATTTTCAGTGAAATGGCATCACCCTGCCGAACTCTTCTCTTGACATGGATGATCACTTCTTTGTAGAATGGTAAGATCCTGGTAGTGAATCTGTAATACAGCTCATGGAGGATCCTGAAGTATTGAGTTTGAATGTCCTGATTGGCTGGGACTTCAATGACTGCTTCTGTCTCAACAGAATCAAAAGCCTTCTTTAAATCAATGAATGTTAGGCAGAGTGGCATCTTGAACTCCTGAGAAACCTCAATGAGCTTGGTTATCGTGTGGATATGGTCGATGGTGCTGAATCCTTTGCGGAACCTGGCTTGCTCACATGGTTGTCCTTCATCTAGTGTTCTGCCAATCCTATTCAGAATGACTCGAGTGAACAACTTGTAGATGACAGACAATGGGCAGATCAGGCAATAGTTGCCAAGGTCATGAATGTCTCCCTTCTTGTACAGTAGTACAGTCCTGATGTTTTTCCATTGGGACAGAACCTTGAATTCAGATAGCGTGTGAAGAGCCGAGCCAGTGTATTGATGAGTACTGATGGCAGGTTCTTCAGGTGTTCATGTCTGACCTTGTCTGGGACAGGTGCTGTTCGTTTCTTTACCGACAAAATGGCATGTCGGATTTCCGAAAGGAGAAAATTGGGAACTTCATATCCATCCTGAAAAAATTTTGTAACATTTTTCAAAATGCAGGTATGATTCTTGGAGCTGCATAAAAAGAAATGGCCATACTTCAACAATGGAAGCACCTATATTTTCAGTAATACTGTGGTTCTGAATGACGGATAGCCCATCACGTAGTCATGCTGTCTGAAGCTTCTCTAGTGTTTTTTTTGCATGAATATAGTTCATGTATATATGTCCTTGATGTCAGTTGAGAAAAAGTGATAAATTGCGATTATTCCCAGATTTCAACGCATGCACAAAATTAATGTCTCATTCAATATCATATATTTCCCAGGAATATTGGTCAATTGGTGAGGTCAGACCCAGGTAAACTTAGCTGGGATTCATGAACCTGGGGTGGAGGGATCAGCCCCTGAGGCCTTGATCCAGATCCAGATCCAGATCCTGTCTGCTGGTCCTTGCTACTGCCAGCCCTCCTGGGCACACCCCAGACAGTGTGTCTGTGCTTGGGTCACCACCTTTCCCTGAGGTGGGTTTAGGTGTCCCAACATCAGAACTTCACAGACCCTGGCCATTTCTTTACCACCACATAAAGTAGAAATCTGACTATGATCCCTTTAATATAGGGTCATCTCCTCCACTGTCCCTTATCCAAGGCTGGATATGACTCAGAAAAATGGAGATACAAACATGCACAGAGGGGCAGGGCTTCACAGAAACTCCATATGAGGATCTTGCCAATCCTCAAATTTTATTTTAAAAGTAAAAAGGTAAAGGCCCTCCCGTTGATCGTCGATTTGCTCGAGTGGGCCCAGTAACATCTCCATTGGAGACTTTGTTGTTACTGTGTCTGGCATATCGAATACTCTCGGTAGCTTGCTGGGCTCTCCGAGAGGGGCGGAGGAATCGAACTCGGGTCGGCCATGTTGGCTGTGTGCAAGGCAGACGCCCTACCGCTGTGCTATCGCTCCAGCCCATGTATCTGAGTATTTTTTTTTTTTGCTTAGATACAGATTTTTTTTTCCTTTTTAGGTCACACCCGGGGTTGCACAGGGGTTACTCCTGGTTCATGCACTCTGGAATCACTCCTAGCTGTGCTTTGAGGACCATATGGAATGCTGGGAATCAAACCAGGTTTGGCCGCGTGCAAGGCAAATGCCCTAGCCCCTGTCCTATCGCTCCAGCCCCTAAGACACAGAATTTAAGATAAAATGTATGACAATAGTAGTCTGCCATGATTAGATCTGCAGTCCATGAATGTGACACCAGTCTAAACTTTTATGTGGTTCTTCTTGTGCCATCGGGGGCTATCCACTGAAAAATTCTAGAAGAAAATACAAATGACACCAGGTGTTCTACAGAGAAGCCATCTTCCTCTGGGCTGTTGCTGAAGGACAGAGAGAGATCCTGAGCCTTTCCCTCAGATGAAGCCTGGCCCTGTGAGCTCCATTCTGTGTCTCAGACCCTGACTTTCTGAGGAGGAAAGAAGGGGGATCAGCGTCCCCATTATCTCCTCACCCAGAACAGCTGCCTCCCCCTCAGTTTTCTGACACACTGAAGATGTGGTTGTCACACTGTGTGTCTCGCACAGTAATACACGGCCACGTTCTTAGTGCTCAGCCTGCTCAGTTCCATGTAGGCTGTGTTTGTGGACATGTCTGCAGTGAGTGTGAGTCTGCCCTGGAACTTCGGTGCATAGTTTGTATCACTATTACCAGGATATATGTTTCCCTTCCACTCGAGCCCTTGTCCTGGGGCCTGCTGCACCCAGTTCATCCAGTAGTTGGTGAAGGTGTATCCAGACGCCTTGCAGGATATCTTCACTGATGTTCCAGGTTTTGTCACCTCAGCCCCCAACTGCACCAGCTGCACCTTCGAGTTCACACCTGTGGACAGCAGATAGGAGTGGGTGGGCTCCACTTGACTGGCCCCGTTGCCTCAGCCCAAGGCATGGGGATGCTTACCTGCAGCCACTGCCACAAGGAAGAGAATTCTCTAGGTCCAGTCCATGGTGAGGACCGTGCACTCAAGGGCTTCTGAAGGTGTGGGTGTGCCTGCTGTGTGAGATTGTCAGGACACAGACACATCTGTGTTTAACTCAGTGTCCCTCGTGCAATTTGCATATTCATGAGGATGGAGAAATGATAGCTGAAGGCCTGGTCCAACCTGAGAAGGGGCTGGTGGAAGTCACTGGGTCCATCCTCAAGGGGAGTGAAGAGGTCCACGTTTTGACCCTTGTTTGAGGAGATGAGACCCTGCCCTGTTCCAGGACTCTGCACACAGAGCTCCCCCTCTGGAGGGCCAAGCCCTTTCACTGAGGGCTCCCCACATCTGTATAGTGTGGACACATATAGGCACAACTGAGTTTTGAGGTTATTTCTGGGATCCTGTAACTCCCCAAGCGATACTAAAATGAGAGTACAAAACCATCTTCATGCCCCAGTGGTTTCCATTGGCAACATTAAGAAGTGCAGAAACACCACCTCTATACAGATTTTACTGCCTTATCAACATGATAAATGTTCCTCTCAAAACATAATTATGCACAATTTCTTCGGGTATCCTATACTTAATTTTGGTTTTCCCAAGAAAGCAAAATTTAATTTTGGAGTTTTTAAGCACAGTCCTCCCATTGTTCATCGATTTGCTCGAGCGGACCCAGTAACGTCTCCATCGTGAGACTTGTTGTTACTGTGTTTGGCATATCGAATACATCACGGGTAGCTTGCCAGGCTTTGCCGTGCGGGCGATATACTCTTGGTAGCTTGCCGGGCTCTCTGAGAGGGGTGGAGGAATCGAACTCGGGTTGGCCATGTTAGCTGCGTGCAAGGCAAACGCCCTACCGCTGTGCTATCGCTCTGGCCCCAATTTTTTTTAATTAAATCACCATGAGATACACCATTAAAAAGCTGTTCATGATTAGACTTCAGTCATACTGTATTCGTGTTTCTGAGGAGAAGCTCCTCTCATCTCTGCACCCCTTCAAGCCTACAATTGTGTGCTGTTGGGACTTGGCGCCCCTTGCTACCGGTCCCCATCCTGCAGTTAGAGCCTCTGGGCTTTCAGGGGCATTAACTTCTTGTTATCTCTACCAGAGGATTGAATACTGGAACTTCACTTCAGAAGCTTGTTCACAAATGATATTCTTTTATGCAACTTATGTTTGGGTTTTGAGCCATACCCAGAATTTCTGAGGTCTACTTCTTCCTCTTTGCTCAGGAATCCCTCAAGTAGATGCATCCTAGTAAAATATTGGCAAATCAAATAGTTATATACATATAAAAATTGAGAGTGACATTGAGTGTTCTTTGATGAGATTATGAATAATTCAGTAAAATAAAAATAATATAGACCATCAAACTAAAAGATTATTTGAGTATTACATAAAGATTTTTAAACAAAAATTTATATGAAATTTGCTGTTAATGAAGACCTCAAAATTGACGCAAGAGTGTAACACAACTGCCAACAAGTTTATTCTATAGATGTATTAGTGGAACAAATATAAATAAAAAAGAAATGACTAGGATGAGATTAATAAAGCCTAGCGGCACATATGTTTTGAACTCTGACTTTTTCAGTGATAAAGAAAAGTATTACTTAAAGAAAATTACTTAGAGAAATGCAAGGGGAGAGAGAAAGAGAGAGCTGTGCTCATTAGAGCACATGGGCTTCTCCAAATGGGAAAAATCATTGAGTTCTGATTTCTGGTCAGACATGTTAGAAGTCTGGAAAGCATCTTTCCACCCAGCACACATGAAAATCTGAACAAGTGAAACTCAGAGATTCGCTTTCTGATTTTCAGTGAATACCAGGAAAATAGAGATGGAGAAAGAAGTAAAATGATATTATCTAAAGAAATTTTCTTAAAGAAATTCAATGTTTGTGTGCATGTGTGAGAGAAAGAGAGAGACAGAGACAGTGAGACAGACAGAGAGAAATGGCACAGAATTGACAAGAAAGTGAGATAGCCCACCCACACACAGAATCTGGTCATCTTCATGTGAGCCATCTGTCTCCTTTATTGATCCCTAGTATCGTATATGGGTTCTCTCTCTCTCTCTCTCTCTCTCTCTCTCTCTCTCTCTCTCTCTCTGTCTAGTCTATGAATTGAATGCAGACACTGAAAGGTTATCATGTATATGTATATCCCTTTAGCTACTTTCAACACTCAGTTCTTGTCCAAAGTGATCATATCTAACTCTTTCTATCATACTGTTCCTTCTCTGTCCTTTGCCCCCCACCCCACGCACAGTTGTAGCAAGATTCCAACCATTGACCAGTTCTTCTGACCCCTGTGTTTTCTAGCCTCTTATTAATTTTATAAAAATGTTTAAATCCCACATAAGAGTGCCATTATTCTATATCCGTTTCTATCCATCTTACTCATTTCACTCCGCCTGATACTTTCCATGTCCTTCCATTTATAAGCGAATTTCAAAACTTAATTTTTCCTGGTGGCTACATAATATTCCATTGCGCAAATGTACTGTATTTTATCCATTTTTCTGTTCTAAGACTTTCAGGTTGTTTTAGATTTGATTCACCTGATCACTTGACTTCCCATTACTCATAAATTTACTCGAATGGGCGCCAGTAACATCTCCATTCATCCCTGTCGCAAGCTATTGTAGCCCAATGGCGTCTGTTTATTTGAGAAACATGAAGAGCCTTAAACCAATCATCCAGGGTCTTGACAAAGAAGTCTGACCATCTCTTAGGTGGGCGGCTACACGGTCTTTTGACGTCCTGTGGAATCCACTTAGTAATGGCTCTAGTCCAGTGGTTGTCTCCAAATCTCATTATGTGTCCAGCCCATCTGATTTTCGACGCCTTGGCAAATGAGACAGCGTCCCTGATTCTTGACTGTCGACAGAGGTTCGGACTCAGAATTCTTTTTCTCATTTGGGTGAACCGTGATACTCCAAGCATAGCTCTTTTGATTCCTCTTTGGGAGACCGGAACAATGTTCTCATTCTGTTTTTGTAGGGTCCAGGTTTCTGAGGCATATGTTAATTCAGGAAGAACAGTAAATAAAACGGGTCTCATTTAGATTTGGTTATTGTGAATAAAATATTGTGATGCAGTAATTATAGGTATGCAAATGTATTTTCAAACTAAAGTTTTGGGTACTTTGGGATTAAAGACTAGAGTGGAATTTCTGGGTCATATAGAAACTCAAATATTAGTATACTGGGCAATATCCTAGTTTTTTCCAAAGAGGTCAATCCTGTTGATATTCTCACCAGCAGAGAACGAGGATTGCCTTTCCACCACATCTATGCTAACACAGAATGTTTTGGTTCTTTGTGATGTATACCCTTCTCCCTGCTATGAGGTAATATCTCATTATTGTTTTGATTTGCATGTGTCTGATAAGTGATGGGGAGAATTTGTTCATAGATTTTTCTGCCTCAAAGTCTACTTTAAGTTGTATCTATTTAAAATCCCCACTTTATATGTTTTTTTATTGTTTTTTACAAGAGCTTTATATATGTTTTATTAATCTTACATCATATGAGAGGTGGGCAGATACATATATCCAGTTTTTTGGTTTTTTTTTATTCTGGTCAGAATTTCATTGATATTTATTGGGCCATTAAAAACAGATTAAGAACTTCACATTAAGAATTTCACATCGGTACCCATGGCCTAGAATGGAACGAACAGGGTGAGAGACTGTCTGAGTTCATCATGTCGACCAAGACCATCCATGGTAACTCACAGTTCCAGAAGGCAGAATCTAAACGTTGGACATGGGAGTCTCCTGGTGGACGATTCCACAACGAAATAGACCACATCATATTCAATGGACACTTTTGCCTGACCGATGTCTCTGTTGTCCCAAAATTTCGAATGTGATCGGACCACCGTCTCCTTCATGCAAAATTCTACTTCACAGAGCGGGGAGAAAGGGCTGCAAAGTTCAAAAAGAGAACTCCCAGAAAGACCACCAACTGGGAGCTCTTTGGCACTATTGTGGCAACGTGGGAAGATGCCATTGTTGACAACATTGACGAGGCATACGATCGACTGGTTCAGCACCTCCATGATTGTGCGAGGAACGCCAAGAAGGAGATAGCCACAAAAAAAGCCTGTCTTCGAAAACTCTTGAGCTAATTCACCAGCGTGGTTTGGCGCATGCCTCAGGCAACCGCAAGCTAATGTCCGTGCTCGCAAAGCAGTGCAGAGATGCGATCAAGGAAGACCTCAAAGGGAGAAGAGCAGAAGTGCTGGGAAAAGTATTCATAACGCCCTCCTGTGCTTTGCCAACTACAAGACCAAGATGACTGCCCTCCGACGTCCTGATGGATCCATCACATCCTCCAGAACGGCAGTGGAGAAGATTATCCATGACTTCTACTCAAATCTCTTTGATAGCCATGTCCACTTGCCATCATACCAAATTCCACAGGATGGATATGTCGTTCCCAACATTCTCCCTTCCAAAATCCGACACGCCATTTCGTTGGTAAAGAAACAAACAGCACCTGGCCCAGACAAGGTCAGACCTGAACACCTGAAGAACCTGCCATCAGTACTCATCAATACACTGGCTCGGCTCTTCACTCGCTACCTGTCTGAATGCAAGGTTCCGTCCCAATGGAAAACCAGCAGGACCGTACTACTGTTCAAGAAGGGAGACTTCCATGACATTGGCAACCATCGCCCGATCTGCCTATTGTCTGTCATCTACAAGTTGTTCACTTGAGTCTTCCTAAATAGGATTGGCAGAACACTAGAAGAAGGACAACTATGCGAGCAAGCCGGGTTCCGCAAAGGATTCAGCACCATCGACCATAAGCACACAATAACCAAACTCATTGAGGTTTCTCGGGAGTTCAAGGTGCCGCTCTGTTTAACGTTCATTGATTTAAAGAAGGCCTTTGATTCTGTTGAGACAGAAGCGGTCTTTGAAGCCCTAGCCAATCAGGGCATTCAAGCCCAATACATCAAGATCCTCCGTGAGCTGTATTGCGGATTCACTACCAGGATCTCACCATTCTACAAAGAAGTGATCGTTGATGTCAAAGTGCTTATGGGGAGGATTTGTGCATTCTCTCTGGTGGAGTCTGTGTTGGGACATGGAAGAGCTTCTTCCTAGATGACCTTCGTCGGGTGTGCTTGGCCTGCCCATGAGCACCTGAACCTGCTCTGCCTTGTGTATAAATCCCCACCCAGAATCTCAGAACCCTGTTCTTGGAGGTAATCACAGAGAAATCGTATCAGTTCTTGAAAGGATTCTTGGTGTGTGTGTGTGTGTGTGTGTGTGTGTGTGTGTGTGTGTCTTAGGGGGGTGTGGGTGGAGGCTCAGGACACAAAGTGTTGAAACAAAATACTACTTCTGGTTCTGAGATACACACATTTGATAAAGGTTCAAGTGTTATGAGCAGACAGGGTGTGTCTCTACCCACTCCACACCAAAGAATGGAGTACATTAAGTGTGCTGTGTCCAATAAGTTCACCCCTAATTCCACAGAGCGCCAGAAGACTGAGATAATTATTCACTTAATCACTTAAATCACTTAACTTCCCGTTAAAGGTCGATTTGTTCGAGCGGGTGCCAATAACGTCTCCTTTTGTCCCTGTCGCATGCTAGTGTAGCCCAATGGCGTCTGTTCGCTCTAGGAACATGAAGAGCCTCAAACCGATCATGCATGATCTTGATGAAGAAGTCTGACCATCTGGTAGGTGGGAGGCCACGTGGTCTTTTGACATCCCTTTTTTAGACCTGTCTTTCCTCCCACTAACCATGACTTTCAGGTCTGAAAGGTGCGACTTCAAGTCTTTTTGCACTATTTACTGCTGTCTTCCATTAAAAAATGAAAATCCTATTGAAGATGAAACCCACAGGATGTTAAGTTTGGGGGTATGTATACAAAAACATCCTTCGTAAAGCTATGTATCCACCCGTAATTCATGACAGCGCTTACTGCAATAACCAGGATACGTGGCCAGTGACAAATGGACGGATCAAGAAGTTGTGGTATGTTTACAGGTATCACACATGCACTGTGAAACGCCATGCAACTGTAAGAAAAAAATAGATCTTCTAATTCCTGGCAATTTGGAGGGAGCTGGAAGGTATCGTGTTGAATAAAATAAAAGGGAGAAGAGCAAATGCCAAATGATCTCACTCATCTGTGTTATATAAAGAAAATGGGAGTAGAGAGTATCAAATGATAAGACACCCTTGACCCTGGATTACAGAACTGAGATCGCCAAGCAAGGCCCCCTGTGGAATGGGTAGGAATGGAATGAAGAAGTGGACTTGACGTAGCATAGGGACAATGATGGAGGGTCATTTGTGCTTTGGGGGGCATGAGGTGTGATAATTATATCAAAATCATAATTGTTAATGCTGCTATAAACATGTAATCTAAACTATACATTTTTTAATTTCAATCTTTGAAAATATCACACCAGGAAAAAATTGGGCTTGTATAGTGTAAATGCCTCTGTTGATTGGCTAATCTTGATCCTTTCTCATGAGGGATTACTTAAATAAAAATGCTTTAGAATTGCAAAAAAAAAGAATTAAAAATGAACAAAACCCTAAATAATTTATTTTGTATTTCTCAGTATTAGATACTCCTAGCTAGACAGAAACCCTTTTACAATTTTGTTCTTAAGAGCAGTTTGGGCAGGCGCAATGGAACGGCCTCATGCTGTGCATGTGAGTGCCCCAAGTTCATTTTCCAGTGCCACTATCCTGATACCCTGAGTACTACAGGGAGGACCAGCACACACAGAGAAAGTAAACACGAAGTACTCTCAGGCATGGCCCCCAAAGCAGAGAAAACATCTATTGTCTGTATTTAGATAATAGCAGGTTTTTGTGATGATTAGGAAGTTATCATTTTTATCCCAATTTAGTCATGTGTTATTTTGGATGAGTGTGTGATTTCTAGTAAAACATACTTTCAATCTTGCCTTTATTATTGACATTGAACATATAAAACTGTTCCAGTTCTCTAAGTGAAGAGGACTGAATTTGTGATGTTAAACAGGTGTCTTTGGAAGGTCACCGATACAAGAATGCTGCTCAGTGGGGTCACCACGTGACAGGAGGGATGAATGTAGATTCTAATCTCTACGCCTTCTCTGTCTTGGGAGGAAAGACATGAAATTGAGGTTTATCCAAAATGAGAAGTTCATTACAAGTCATATCTGCTATGGTCTCCATATGGAGAATCAGTGTAAGGAGGTTACCTGGGCTCTGGACTGTGGGATATATCGGGGCGCCAGGAGAGTGGGGCCTCAGGGAGAGCATCGATGCTCTGGGTCCTGCCTCTTGTTCACTGTGAAGGTGTCAGCGCTGCCCATGTCACAGTACCTGGTCTCTCCTCTAAAAGGGCTGAGGAGTGGAGAGGGAATGATGAAAACTGAATGTCCATTTGTGAGTGGATGAGGCATGGGAGGTCAGCCCTTCCCAGAGAGCAGGACTCCAAGGTTTAGGAAGACCAGGTAGAGGCTACATGGTGCAGGTCAGAGGGTAGAGGTCAGTGGCCACAGAGTGTGTGTGTGTGTGACAGCAGAAGGAAGGAACCAGAACACAGCTGAGTGGACACCAGGATTTCTCTTTCCGACAAGCGACCCTTCCCTTGAGACCATAATACCTACAGTGTCATTTTAATTTCTACAAGAGAATAATGTGCTCCTCAAGCCCCAGGAAAGTCATGGTCCTATTAGTAAAAATATCATCATGAGGCAGAGAGTGAGACAAACTTCTTCCAGCCCTCAGTGGCGATGGAGGACTCAGGGCCACAACCCACAGGATAAGGAACCCATACAGTCATCTGAGAGCTGAGAGACAGGTCAGTCCTGATCTCCATAGAAACATGATTCATCTGGTCATGAACAACGTTTCCTCAGGGGAGAGCCCTCAGAGTCTCCTGAGGGCCTGCACCCCTGAAGCTCAGCCTGCTTCCTTCTGCAGGTGGTTTGTGTCTGGGCCCAAAGGGCCTTTCCATCACTGTGTCTTGCACAGTAGTACAGGGCCGTGTCCTCCTCCTTCAAGTTGTTCATTTGCAGAGAAAGCGTGTTCTTGCTGTTGTCTCTGGAGATGGTGAATCGGCCCTTCACAGAGTCGGCATAGTATATATAACTACTTTTACTACTTATGCTTGAGACCCACTCTAGGCCCTTCCCTGGAGCCTGACGGACCCAGCTCATCCCATAGTTGCCAAAGGTGAATCCAGAGACTGCACAGGAGAGTGTCAGGGACCCCCCAGGCTGCACCAAGTCTCCCCCAGACTCCAGCAGCTGCACTTCACACTGGACCCCTGCAAACACAAAGACATCCTGGTCAGGAAAGTCTTCTCTCACAGAGGATCTGCCTCTCCTATCTCTCCCACGCTCCGTGTCTCTGTCGCCCATGAATTACCTCCTAACACAGCCACTAGGAGAAGCCAGCTCAGCCCACATGCCATGTTGGTTCTGTCTGAGTTCAGGATGGAGCCCCTGGGAACTCCTGAACTGATGCCTCTCCTGGAGCTGAGGCTGGGCTGGGCTGTTTTCATCACTGTGGAGAGTCTTATTTGCATGTCCTCCTTCTCTATAAAAAGTTCTCTTTGAACTTTTAGAGAGAAGGAAGGACTCCAGAGCAGGTGAGGGGTTCTGGGGGTGCCTGTGACCAGGAAAAGATTCAGAAACTCTACTATTTCAGTAGGCGATTAATACATGACAACCAATTTAATTGATATACTTTAATGTTTATTTTTAATACAAATCTTATGATGTGTACAGTATTACTTTTATTTAATGATATAATATGACACATAAAAGTTTAGATGGCTTTTACAATGTACTTAGAATATTCGACTCCCTGGTATGTGTTTTACTGGGGCTGGAACGATAGCACAATGTGTAGGGCATTTGCCTTACATGTGGCCAACTTGGGTTTGATTCCTCCATCCCACTAAGAGAGTCTGCCTGCACAGCAGAGCCTGACAAGCTCCTCTTGGCGTATTTGATGTGTCAAAAACAGTAACAATAAGTCTCACAATGAAGATGTTACTGGTGCCTGCTCGAGCAAAATCGATAAACAATGAGAGGACGGTGCTACTACTATTCAAATTATATTTTAAGAGTTGTTCCCTCTGTTTAGACAAAAGTAATCCACTGAGTCACTCACAGTTGTCAATGTTTTGGGAACCAAGTGTTAAGATAGAATCAGGAGTAAGGCTGAATGACTGGATAACAGGATGCTTTGAATTCCACTGTAGGAAGCCCATGTGTTGGCTGTTTTTGTACTTTATCTCAGAGGAAATAGTTCTGGGCTTAAATGTATTTGTCCCAATTACCTAAGACCCTCAGATGTGTAAGAGCTAAGCCCAGACAGACTAAGCTAGAAAATTCACCTAAGGATGTCGTCTCCTGACGATTACTGGTTCTAAGCAGTAACTCTCAATGTGATGGGCATTTGGAGCTATCAGTCCACTAGGGAGTTAGTCCCCTGAGCGCCACCCTTTCTCTCTTTAGTCTGTCTGTCTGTTCATACTCACAGCATCCCACGGTTGGTCTCTGTTCACAAGTATCGTCTCTGTAACTAGAGATGCAGAGGCAGTAGAGGAGGAAGGTTCGACCCCTGCATGTGGTTCATCAGGTTCATTCCCTGCACTTCATGTGGTTTCCGATGCACCTAACAGGACCACTGCATATAGAGCCAGGAATATGCCCAAAGTGGCACAAATGACAAAACTAAACCAACAGGGACATAGACATAGTATGGTGGTAGGGCACTTTCTTTGCACACGGCGAACCCAGGTTCAATCCCCTATGTTCCATGTAGTCAAGAACATTCAAGAGTAGTTCGTGAGTACAGGTCCAGGAAGAAACATGAGCATCACTGGGTCTAGACCTAAAACCAAAACTAAATGAAGAGAAAAACAAAACCAACAATATAAACAAAATATAGACTATACAACTGTCAAGAACTTTTTCCGTGTATTGAGAAAAAGTTGTCTTTATTCTAATTTTGTGTTCACCTGAAGTATGCTGGAACCAGGGTGCACGGAGGTGCATGAAGTGTGATTCTTAACATCAGTTTTGGCTCCATCTATCCTTACCCTGTAAGCATTATTTTGAGTCTGCGCCCTACACAGAATAATGAGTTATAGGACATTTATGTTTCAGAGCACTGACGTATATAGGCAAACCTGTGCAGTGATAATCACACTCAAAACAGTGGATGAACCCCTCACTCCAGTGTTTCCCCTTAACCCATTTTATTCCTCCCCCAACACTTCACCCCTCCCTCAAGCTCTCTGCAGTGCCTCCTGTTTGTGTAAGTGTATGCAGGGTGTGATGACAGAGATTTACTCTCAGTAGCCTTCCACTCTAGGGATATATTATGGGTTTTACTCATGACTAAAGGCGTCATGTATTACTCTCAGTCCTGGGCTTTTAAAATGGGTCACATGAGCTTTCTAAAAGGAGGGAGAAAAATGAGGGAAAGCTATTCCAATCTTACGTGACTATCAAAGAGAAAGCTATAAAAATAATAACAAACAATGAAAGTACCGATTAATACTCACCCTGCCAGTCGAGTATGGGTTAGGAGATTTCTCTAAAGAGTGAAAATAGAGTTTCCATATAAGAAACTGATTCAAGCTAGATACCTTCACCAAAAGGTGAAAATATCAAATTAAGAAGTTATAAGAAAGCATACACTGAAGCATTTGATATACTGACTAGGACATGGAAATGACCCTAATGCTTAAAGTCAGTTTCATGGGTAAGAAGTTGTGGTGTATATACAAAAAGGGATACTGTGCAGTTGTTAAAAATAGAAAAAGAAAAGACAAAATATCAGCGTTCTCTGCAACATGGATGGAACTAGAGACTATCAGATTAAGTAAATTTTGTCAGAGGGAGAAGGACAAATACAGACAATCTTATTCAACTGTGGTACACGGAGAAGAGCGTTAGGGTGGACAGTATCCAATGATAATCGCCCCTGACCACACTCTGGGGTTCCCGAGAGCAGTCAGGTGGGGGTTTAGACCACTGGAAAGAAGATCAAGCACAGGGGCCACAGCAGAGTGTGAGGGTCTGTGGGTATTTGGTACTGGAAGAAGCTCAGGTAGTTTGTGACTCACAAGCATCAATTTTCAGACTATTGTCATCGTGTTCCCTCAGTGAAAGTAAGAAGGGAAGGAGAGAAATCTCTCCTTTCTGTGAAAAGGAATGATCTTGATCAAAGAAAAATCAACACCTGACCTAGCAGGAGAGAACAGTCTCTAGTGGACTCTGAGAAAGGAAGAGAAATAAGCAAATTTGTAATAGGAGAGAAAGCAATTACTAGACCGTATTAAGGGGCTGGAGTGATAGAACAGCGGGTAGGGTGTTTGCCTTGCAGTCGACACGGGTTCGATTCCCAGCTTCCCATATGGTCCCCCCGTAGCACCACCAGAATTCCTGAGTGCATGAGCCAGGAGTAACCCCTGTGAATCATCAGGTGTGACCACCCCCCCAAAAAAAGCAAAAAAAAAAGTATTAAAATGTATTTAGGTAATATATTAAATTTTATTCATATATTTGAACTAAAGAATAAAGAATCCGCCCCCCCTTTACAGCCTCTCTCCCCCCTCTCCCCTTGCCTCCAAGCACATCCCTGGAATCCCTGGATCACAGCACCCCCTGGTGGTCACACGCACCCCTGCAGCTCCCCTGTCTCCTCAGCAGGCTTGTGTCTGGGCTCACAGGGACTTGCCCTCACTGTGTGTATTTTGCACAATAATACAAAGCTGTGTCCTCAGTTACTGAGTTACTCAGTTTTAGGTAAGCTTGGTTCTTGGAGTTGTCCCTGGAAATGCTGACTCGGAACTGAAGAGTCGGTTTATAGTATGTACTTCCATCACTCCATATACCACGAATCCAATCCAGCCCATTTCTGGGGGCCTGGAAGACCCAGCATACACCGTAGTTGGTTACAGAGAATCCGGAGACGAGCAGGTGAGGGTCAGCGTCTCTGAGGGCATCACCAGCCTTGGGCCCGACTCCTGCAGCTGTACCTGGGACAGGACACCAGGGGACAGAGACCCACAGTGAGTCACGGGCTCAGAGACCCCATGCCCACCTTTGAGCCTCTGTCCAGGGCATACTCACATCCGGGAGCTGCCACCAGAAAGAGGAGGAACCATCACTAATGCATGCTCCTGCCCATAAGGTCTATGACCTCAGACACAATGTCAGGGGGAGAGGGAGCCCGAGTGGGGGTGAGTGTGAACGTGTTTTTTTTTTTGTTTTTTGGGTCACATCCAGTGATGCTCAGGGGTTACTCCTGGCTCATGCACTCAGGAATTGCTCCTGGAGGTACTCAGGGGACCATATGGGATGCTGGGAATCGAACCTGTGTCGGCCATTTTGGCTGCATGCAAGACAAATGCCCTACCCGCTGTGCTCCAGCCCCGTGAACGTGATTTTAATCCTGGGTCCTGATTGCAGATTTGCATGGGGGAGCCTCTGTAGAGAATGGAGGAGAATTTGGGGAGGCTGGTGTGTGGACTCCCTGGGAGGAGGTGCTGACTGTGGCTCAGAGCACTCAGGCATGTCCCTGGGGCCCTGTGAGAGTCGGACCTCTTCCTCCAGCCCAGGAAACATGCTGAGGAGCTCTCAGGAAACAGGAATTGCTCGGGGGGGAACGGGCAGCTGGAGAGGAGAGTCCCCATATCTCAGGTCCCTGTTGACCAATCCTAGGCACCCAGAGCCTATAGCCTGTAGCCAGGCTTCTGCCCCTCCGTGTCCCTGTGTGATGGCTCCTGTTCTCCCACTGTACGCCCAAAACCTGGGTCCAAACACACACTGTAATTGACTCAGTCAATTCTGACTTATTTTAGTGCAATCACAGGTCAATCAAATTTCAGAGTTTATTCAGACACTTTCCAAGGATGACCATTCCTTCAACTGTAGCAGCATTATTTGTAAGTATACAGGTAGTTGTTAGATGTACATTCTTTCTGATGAAGCGTTTGTGTGAGGACAAGGAAGACGATTATGCCTACGTGACCTTCCTGGTGTGGTTGGCCTGATCAGTAATACCAAAACCTGCTCTGTCCTGTGAACAACTCAGTGTCCAAAAGATGACCACGAACCTCAGGATGCTATTCTTGGTGGTAATCACTGAGGAATCCCGATCCTGTATGATGCTTAGGAAGACCCATTAATGGGTTCTCAGTACATAATTTATTGGGCCCGAGTTCTGGTCCTAATGCAAAGACTCACACATGCTGCAGATGTACAGTGTGCAAGCCCTGAGAAGTGACACCTGAAGTCCCACCCTGACCCCCAAATTCATGGAACCTAGACAAAGCGCGTGTCACATAACTGTACCGCTAATTCCATGATGCATTAGGGGTTTTGATGGGATTACACGGCGCCAGGGGGCCAGGTGGTGGGTGTGACCCCCGCCTACTGGAATGTGGAGGATCTGGGTGGAGGATGCTCAACTCCAATTCGAGTAGGCTTGGAGATCTCGGCCCCGGAACCCGCGTGGCTTTGTCCCTCTGCCAGTACCTTCATGTGTGCGAAGAGTGGTCTCGGCATGGTGGTGGCTGGTCCTGAAGGTCTTCCGCTGCCAGAGCCCTGGTCGGGGCGGGGAGGAAAGCTCAACAAAGACTCAGAGACTATAAAATCCAGCTCCCGGATGAGACCAGTGCAGTCTCCTGCCCCTTCGTCTGGCTGTTCCTCGCCGGGGTCCCTTGGAGGGGAGTGGGTTGAGCTTTCCTCCCCGCCCCGACCAGGGCTCCGGCAGCGGAACACCTCCAGGACCAGCCACCACCATGCCAAGACCACTCTCCACACACATGAAGGTACTGGCAGAGGGACAAAGACACGCGGGTTGCAGGGCCGAGATCTCCAAGCCTACTTGGATTGGAGTTGAGCATCCTCGACCCAGATCCTCCAAATTCCAGTAGGCGGGGGTCACACCCACCACCTGGCCCCCTGGCGCCGTGTAATCCCATCAGCGGCCAAGACTCAAAGACTATAAAATACAGCTCCTGGAATTGTGTGGCCGCATGTGCGGCCGCATTTGCGGCCGCGCGACATCTTATCAGGACATCTTTTTATGACATCTTATTATCTCATTCCTACTTTGGACAAACTTGCAGGCTATCGAATGTAGCCTTCCCACAGGGCAGAGTCTGGCAAACTCCCCGTGGCGTACCAAATATGCCAAATACCAGAACAATGATGGGTCTCATTCTCCTAAAGAGCCTTGAATATAATCTCAGGACTAGGATGAAAGAGACGTTACGGGGGCCTGCTCGAGGCAATCGACGAATAACAGGATGATGAATGATGAATGAAATTAGGGGTTTTAGTTCATTCTAAGGGACAAGAAAGTATGCTCTTAAAATTTCATGTGCAAATGTCAGCATTAGGGGTCAAAGTAATTGAAACACCTATCAAGTTAAACACAATTCTATTAAAATAACACAGAAAGAAATACAAAATCTCAAACAACATGACGATTGAATGGTTCAGTATTACATCTCACATACAGATTGCTCTAATAGGATTAATCACTATCACTATCACCCCGTTGTTCTTCAATTCGCTTGAGCAGGCCCAGTAACGTCCCATTCATCCCTGTCACTTGCAAGTGTAGCTAGATGACATATTGGGGGCTCTTTCAGGGTCAGGGGAATGAGGACAATTCATTGTTACTGTTTTTGACATATTGACGACGCCACGGGTAACTTGGCAGGCTCTGCCGTGCGAGCGGGATACTCTCGGTAGCTTGCTGGGCTCTCCCGGACAGATGGAGGCTTGTGGGGTAGCCTCTAATCACCTTTACAGGTGTTCCTAGTCAGGCATATAGGTGGGTATGATACTCTCAGTAGCCTGCCGGGTTCTCTGAGAGTGAGAACTAGAGAATAAGAGGTCTTCGGGAGCTTGGTTTTATAGTCTCTGGATGGCCGTTGATGGGGTTACACATCATTTGGTGGGTGTAACTGTCTAGCTACTAAGGCCCAGTCCTGAACCGAGCAGGCTTGGAGATCTCAGCCCAAGGTCCCGCACACCTGGGTTCCTCTGCCAGTTCCTCGTCCAAGTGTGTGGAGAGTGGTCTCAGCATGACTTTGCCTGGGTCCCAGAGGTCTTCAGCTGTCAGGGCTCTGCTTGGGGCAGAGAGGGAAATTCAACCCTCCCTCCTCCAAGGGGCCCCGGTGAGAACAGCCGGGCGGGGGGCAGGAGACTCTGCCTTGTTCTTTTCCGGGAGCTTGGTTTTATAGTTGATTAATAGGATTAATAAACATTCTATTATGCAAAGCATGTGAGTCTCTATGGCTCTCTGTCCCCAGGTGTCCTGTCCCTGAGCTGCAAGCCCAGGACGGTGAATCCTCTGAGTTCTGATCTACCTGCACTATCTCTGTGAGCTCCACCACTGGCAGCAGATTCCAGGGTAACTTGATCCCCAGGCCTCAAATATAATCTGGATGGATGGGGAGATGCACAATGATGGGACCATTTCCTAAAGCTACTTCACCAGACCAACAAGGCAGTTTCTTAAATCTGTTAAAACTTGTTTCCAACCACCAACATTAAGTGATGATTTTATAAACATTTTTTTCTTTTTGGGTCACACCCAATGATGTACAGCAGTTACTCCTGGCTCATGCACTCAGGAATTACTCCTGAGGTGCTCGGGGGACCATATGGGATGCTGAGAATCGAACCCAGGTCGACCACATGCAAGGCAAATTTGCCCTACCTGCTGTGCTATCACTCAGGCCAATTATATAAACTTTTGAACATTTTATTTTAAGGATATTAAATAAGATGGATTTTTTTTTGCTTAATGGTACTTGACTCATTTTCTGAGTGTTTCACTCATAGGTGTAGACTAATAAAATATACTGGTTTATCACTAGTAATTTATTACAAACAATGAAAGAAATCAATTAGATATGAATTGAAAGCCTAGATCATTCATTTTGTGTTTTCTCGTTGTGACACACTCCTGGCACCAACTCCCTGTTCTTTGGGGAGCCTAGCAGTCACGCCCAGGTACTGCCCCTGTGCCAGCCATGTAAACTCATTAATGGCCATGATCCGGAGATTACAAATAAATCTTGAAGATCAGCAGCAAACTGCAAAGATGTATCTGGACCTCAAAGTCACCATCATTTAAAAGTTTAACTCCAGCTCTAGCACCCTATTACAAATTTTAGAATTCCTGGATATCTCATACTCTACCCCACTGATGTACAAAGAGTAGTACACCAAATTTTATGCGGTGTAAAATGGAAAGAAACCGATCTCAATCAAAAAGATAATAATAGCACTGAAGGCTTAACTTTTACCAACATGCTATTAATCTCATACAGAGACTCAATAGCTCCAGGGCAAGACACAACAATCTCACACATTTTCCTCTAAGGGTACATTTTGTGATCTTTTTTCACGGATTTTTCATACCAAGCAATACAAAGTAAATTATTTAGGACCTGCTTTGGGGGCAGGTTTGGGTGGTGGTGGTGGAAAAATTCGAAATAATTGTGTGGGAAGGTGTAATGATGGTGAGGTAGGTGTTGGAACAGTTAATGTAATACAGTATTGTGAAACACTTAATAAAAATAAATTAAGAGAATTAGAATCCCTTTGTTAACTGTGGTTGGTGGGTTGTGTATTCGATATGCCAAAACAAGTAACTACAACTGGTCTCATTCACCTGACCCTAAAGGCTTCACTGACATGGCAGCACTGAGAAGGATGAGAAAGGAGAGGCCAACAAAATCTCAAGGCCGAACTAGGCTGCCACAACGGAGGAAGACAAAAATGATCGTCTGTACTTTCAATGCACGCATGCTAGCATCAGATATATCCATCGAGGACCTTATGGTACAAGCGCGAATGATCAAGTACGACATCATTGGTGTGACGGAGACAAGAAGGCATGAATCTCACCATGCCGTTTTCGACACTGGAGAAGAATTTTTCCTCAGAACATGCAATAAAAGAGGTGTCGGAGGCGTCGCTTTCCTTGTCAACACAAACTTGGCCAAGAGCATTGATTCATTCGAATGCCTAACAACCTGAATCGGACATTTACATTTGAATAGATGTGGCTCACTGCCTGTAGTTTCTATCTTCGTTGTCTATGCACCAACATCTCATTATGATGAAAGAGAAATGAAGACGTTCTACATGGAGCTGGAGAAGTTCTATAAAGAGGACCACACCTTCTACAAGATCATCGTGGGTGATTTTAATGCGAAGATATGACCGAGAAGATCAGCTGAAGAACTTCACATCGGGACCCATGGCCTAGAATGGAATGAACAGGGTGAGAGACTGTCTGAGTTCATCATGACAACCAAGACCATCCATGGAAACTCACAGTTCCAGAAGGCAGAATTTAAACGTTGGACATGGGAGTCTCCCGGTGGACGATTCCACAACGAAATAGACCACATCATATTCAATCGATGGTTTTGCCTGAACGATGTCGTTGTTGTCCCAAAATTTCAAACGGGATCGGACCACTGTCTCCTTCGTGCAAAATTCTACTTCACAGAGAGGGGAGAAAGGGCTGCAAAGTTCAAAAAGAGAACTCCCAGAACGACCACCAACTGGGAGCTCTTTGGCACTATCGCGGCAACATGGGAAGATACCATTGTTGACAACATTGACATGGAATATGATCGACTGGTTCAGCACCTCAATGAATGTGTGAGGAACGCCAAGAGAGAGATAGCCACAAAAAAACGCATGTCTTCGAAAACTCTTGAACTAATTCGCCAGCGTGGTTTGGCGCAGGCCTCAGGCAACCGCAAGCTAACGTCCGTGCTCGCAAAGCGGTGCAGAGATGCGATCAAGGAAGACCTCAAAGAGAGAAGAGCAGAAGTACTGGAGATGCGGCAGAAGCTGGGAAAAGTATTCGTTACGCCCGCCTGTCCTTTCCCAACTACAAGACCAAGATGACTGACCTCCGACGTCCTGATCGATCAATCACATCCTCCAGAACGGCAATGGAGAAGATTATCCATGACTTCAACTCAAATCACTTCGATAGCCATGTCCACTTGCCGACATACCAAATTCCACAGGATGGATATGTCGTTCCCAACGTTCTCCCTTCCGAAATACGACACGCTATTTCGTCGGTAAAGAAACAAACAGCACCCGGTCCAGACAAGGTCATACCTGAACACCTGAAGAACCTGCCATCAGTACTCATCAATACACTGGCTCGGCTCTTTACTCGATACCTGTCTGAATGCAAGGTTCCATCCCAATGGAAACCCAGCAGGACCGTACTACTGTTCAAGAAGGGAGACATCCATGACATTGGCAACTATCGCCCGATCTGCTATTGTCTGTCATTTGCAAGTTGTTCACTCGAGTCATCCTAAATAGGATTGGCAGAACACTAGATGAAGGACAATCATCTGAGCAAGCCGGGTTCCGCAAAGGATTCAGCACCTTCGGCCATATCCACACAATAACCAAACTCATTGAGGTTTCACTGGAGTTCAAGATGCCGCTCTGTTTAACGTTCATTTATTTAAAGAAGGCCTTTGATTCTATTGAGATGGAAGCAGGCATTGAAGCCCTAACCAATCAGGGCATTGAAGCCCAATACATCAAGATTCTCCGTGAGCTGTATTGCGGATTCACTACCAGGATCTCACCATTCTACAAAGAAGTGATCTTTGATGTCAAGAGAGGGTTTCGTCAGGGTGATACCATTTCACCGAAACTCTTCAGTGCCACCCTCAAGACCATCATGCGACGACTGGAATGGGAAGGAATGGGAGTGAAGATAGATGGTTGGCAACTACACCACCTCCGCTTTGCTGATGACATTGTTTTAATAACACCAAACATCAGCCAAGCAGCACAAATGCTGGCCGACTTTGACCGTGAGTGTGGAAAGGTAGGACTACAGCTGAATCTTACGAAGACAATGTTTATGAGAAACAGCCTCGTTCCTGATGCCCCATTCACTCTCAACGGAACGACCATCTCCGAATGCATCAGCTATGTGTACCTAGGTCGAGAACTCAACATGACAAATGACCTGGCACCCGAGCGGTGCAGGAGGAAGAGAGCGGCTTGGAACGCCTTCAAGAACATCGAAAAAATAGCTAAGAGGACGAAGAACCTCCGGCTCCGGGCACATCTCTTTGATTCCACTGTTCTTCCTGCATTAAAATATGCCTCAGAGACCTGGGCCCTACGCAAACAGGATGAGAACACTATTTGGATCTCCCAAAGAAGAATAGAAAGAGCTATGCTTGGAATATCACGTTTCACTCAAAGGAGAGAAAAAATTCGGAGTTCCGACATCCGTCGACGATCAAGAATCAGGGACACTGTCTCATTTGCCAAGGTGTCAAAAATCAGATGGGCTGGTCACGTAATGAGATTTAAAGATGACCGCTGGACTAGAGCTGTTACTGACTGGATTCCACGGGATGTCAAAAGACCGCTTGACTGCCCACCTACCAGATGGTCAGACTTCTTCATGAAGATCATGAACGATCGGTTTGAGGCACTTCATGTTCCCAGAACGAACAGATGCCATTGGGCTACACTAGCATGCGACAGGGACAAATGGAGGCGTTACTGGCGCCCGCTCGAGCAAATCGACGACTAACGGGAAGTTAAGTGATTAAGTGAAGAGAATTTGAAATACTATTTAATTTGTCTTTTATAGCAATTTGTTAAGGCTCAATGAAATGCTTTGTATGTGATTGTCCCAAGTTTATTTTACAGTAGGAGCAATTGATACCTGAGCACTACAAGTGAAACCAGGAAAGAGACAGGAAGTAAACACAAGTACCCAGCTGTGTTCCCCAAATCAAAGAACATCACATATTGCCCATATTTGGAGAAAGTTATTTTAACATAATGATTAGATATCCATCAATTAAAATTATTTTTATTTTATAAATGGTTCAGAATATTTGATTACATTTAAAATTCAAACACCAATCCCAATATCATTACATCTTCCCATCACCATATTTCGGATGTTTCCATCCAGAACCCAAATACCTGCCCCAAAGCAGAACCAAGATAATATATTTTGTTTTGTCTGTTATGAGAAACCACTGAAAATTCTACAAGTATCCTTAGTGATATTCATTAATTTTATCCTAATTTATTCATTTGCTCCCTTGGTTGATAGCGTGATTTCTATTACAAAACACATTTCAGTCTTTGTTTTTTGTTGATACTGAACTTTTAAAAGTCTTTCAGTTTCCTAAGTCAAATCCTCATGATGTATTTGCCATGTTTAACACGTGGCTTGGGAAGGTTGCCCAGAGGAGTGCTGCTTTAGTGGGGTCACCAATGCTGAGAGGGAGGAATTCAGACTCTAATCCCTGAATTTCAGTGTCTCAGGAGGGGAGACTGGAGAATGAGGGTGATCCACAGACAATTTCAGTAAGAGTCTTACCCGCGAGAGGCTCTGAGAATTCAGAATATGAGGTTCGGTGGGCTCTAGATTGTGATTTTCAGGAAATATGGGACGAATTAAGGCTAATATCTGGTCCCTCTGAAGCAGAAATGTAGGTATGTCTCTGTGTGTTTGTTAGAGAGAGTGTGTGTGCGTGTGTGCATGTTTGTGTGTGGTTGTTGTGAGGAACAGGTCTAGATAGCTTTTTCAGATCAGCTTTACAGGAGCCCGTATTGCAAATTAACTGGTTGTTTTTGCCCCTGAGCAAGGAATTCAGATACAGGTACTCAAGTTGCAAGTCATGAGAAGGGTGGGGATCAGATCAGATAATTGGATGTCTTTCACAAGACTCATGTTGCAAGACCCAGGACTTCCCTGAAAACCAGGACGTTCCTAAGCACTGACACAGATGCTGATCTTTAAACTATAGACTAAGAAGTGATGCACCCTTAATTGGATTGGTTAGGAAAGTATTTGTTATTACAAATTTATTGGCTCTGAAATGCGCGGGCTCTGTTGTAACGGTCGGTAAAGGCCTATATAAGATCTCTTTTGGAGAAGATCGGGATCTTTACCCAACCTGGCAGACCTGCGCATCTGTGTAGGCGGTTGGATCCTGGCTAGCCAGTCTTACAATAAACCCTGCTTGCTATCTGCAGTCTCCGGAGTCTCTTTTTTGTTAGAGGGAGATTTCGATCTGCACCCTAACATTTGGAAGCCCCGCTGAGATCTCCCGAAGGCAAATGGGCCCAGAAAGCGGGTTTTGAAATGGCCTTAAAATTCTGGGGAATATTCCATCTGTTTTCTTGGGGGATGGTGTCCCCTTCTGAACCACGGTAGGGAAGTGGCCAACCTTGACTGGGAGGACTTGAGGAACATAGGGTTTCCTCGGGTCCTCATCTGTTATCCTAGGATAAGGAGGACGTATTTTCTGGGTCTTCATCTGTTCTGGAGGCCTCATCTGTTCTGGAAAACCCGGCACCAGGAGAAGACTTGGAAGAACTAAACCCTCCACTTAATCACACTTAATCACTTAACTTCCCGTTAGTCGTCGATTTGCTCGAGCGGGCGCCAGTAACGTCTCCATTTGTCCCTGTCGCGTGCTAGTGTAGCCCAATGGCATCTCTTCGCTCCGGGAACATGGAGGGCCTCAAACCGATCGTTCATGATCTTGACAAAGAAGTCTGACCATCTGGTAGGTGGGCGGCCACGCGGTCTCTTGACATCCCGTGGAATCCAATCAGTAACAGCTCTAGTCCAACGGTCGTCTTTAAATCTCATTACGTGACCAGCCCATATGATTTTCGACACCTTGGCAAATGAGACAGCGTCCCTGATCCTTGATCGTCGACGGATGTCAGAACTCCGGATTCGTTCTCTCATTTGAGTGAAACGTGATATTCCAAGCATAGCTCTTTCTATTCTTCTTTGGGAGACCTGAATGGCGTTCTCATCTTGTTTGCGTAGGGCCCAGGTCTCTGAGGCATATGTTAATGCAGGAAGAACAGTGGAATCAAAGAGATGTGCCCGGAGCCGGAGGTTCTTCGTCCTCTTAGCTATTTCTTCGACGTTCTTGAAGGCGTTCCAAGCCGCTCTCTTCCTCCTGCGCAGCTCGGGTGCCAGGTCATTTGTCATGTTGACCTCTCGACCTAGGTACACATAGCTGTTGCATTCGGAGATGGTGGTTCCATTGAGAGCGAATGGGGCGTCAGGAACAAGGCTGTTTCTCATAAACATTGTCTTCGTAAGATTCAGCTGTAGTCCTACCTTTCCACACTCACGGTCAAAGTCGGCCAGCATTTGTGCCGCTTGGCTGATGTTTGGTGTTATTAAAACAATGTCATCAGCAAAGCGGAGGTGGTGTAGTTGCCGACCATCTATCTTCACTCCCATTCCTTCCCATTCCAGTCGTCGCATGATGTTCTCGAGGGTGGCACTGAAGAGTTTTGGTGAAATGGTATCACCCTGCCGCGCCCCTCTCTTGACATCAACGATCACTTCTTTGTAGAATGGTGAGATCCTGGTAGTGAATCCGCAATACAGCTCACGGAGGATCCTGATGTATTGGGCTTGAATGCCCTGATTGGCTAGGGCTTCAATGACCGCTTCCGTCTCAACAGAATCAAAGGCCTTCTTTAAATCAATGAACGTTAAGCAGAGCGGCATCTTGAACTCCCGAGAAACCTCAATGAGTTTGGTTATCGTGTGGATATGGTCGATGGTGCTGAATCCTTTGCGGAACCCTGCTTGCTCACATGGTTGTCCTTCATCTAGTGTTCTGCCAATCCTATTCAGGATGACTCGAGTGAACAACTTGTAGATGACAGACAATAGGCAGATCGGGCGATAGTTGCCAATGTCATGGATGTCTCCCTTCTTGAACAGTAGTACGGTCCTGCTGGTTTTCCATTGAGATGGAACCTTGCATTCAGACAGGTAGCGAGTGAAGAGCCGAGCCAGTGTATTGATGAGTACTGACGGCAGGTTCTTCAGGTGTTCAGGTCTGACCTTGTCTGGGCCGGGTGCTGTTTGCTTCTTTACTGACGAAATGGCGTGTTGGATTTCGGAAGGGAGAATGTTGGGAACGACATACCCATCCTGTGGAATTTGTTATGTCGGCAAGTGGACATGGCTATCGAAGAGATTTGAGTAGAAGTCATGGATAATCTTCTCCATTGCCGTTCTGGAGGATGTGATGGATCCATCAGGACGTCGGAGGGCAGTCATCTTGGTCTTATAGTTGGCGAAGGACAGGCGGGCGTTACGAATACTTTTCCCGGCTTCTGCCGCATCTACCAGTACTTCTGCTCTTCTCTCTTTGAGGTCTTCCTTGATCGCATCTCTGCACTGCTTTGCGAGCTCGGACGTTAGCCTGCGGTTGCCTGAGGCATGCGCCAAACCATGCTGGCGAATTAGCTCAAGAGTTTTCGAAGATAGGCGACTTTTTGTGGCTATCTCTCTCTTGGCATTCCTCGCACATTCATGGAGGTGCTGAACCAGTCGATCGTATTCCTCGTCAATGTTGTCAACAATGGCATCTTCCCATGTTGCCGACAAAATCTCAAGGCCGACCTAGGCTGCCACAACGAAGGAAGACAAAAATGATCGTCTGTACTTTCAATGCACGTACGCTAGCATCAGATGCATCCATCGAGGACCTGATGGTACAAGCGCGAATGATCAAGTACGACATCATTGGTCTGACCGAGACAAGAAGGCACGAATCTCACTATGCTGTTTTCGACACTGGAGAAGAATTGTTCCTCGGAACATGCGATAAAAGAGGTGTTGGAGGCGTTGGTGTCCTTGTCAACACAAACTTGGCCAAGAGCATTGATTCATTCGAATGCCTAACAACCCGAATCGGACGTTTACATTTGAATAGATGTGGCTCACTGCCTGCAGTTTCTATCTTCGTTGTCTACGCACCAACATCTCATTATGATGAAAGAGAAATCGAGAAGTTCTACATGGAGCTAGAGAAGTTCTATAAAGAAGACCACACCTTCTACAAGATCATTGTGGGTGATTTTAATGCCAAGATAGGACCGAGAAGATCAGCTGAAGAACTTCACATCGGAACCCATGGCCTAGAATGGAACGAGCAGGGTGAGAGACTGTCTGAGTTCATCATGTCGACCAAGACCATTCATGGTAACTCACAGTTCCAGAAGGCAGAATCTAAACGATGGACATGGGAGTCTCCCGGTGGACGATTCCACAACGAAATAGACCACATCATATTCAATCGACGGTTTTGCCTGACTGATGTCGCTGTTGTCCCAAAATTTCGAACGGGATCGGACCACCGTCTCCTTCGTGCAAAATTCTACTTCACAGAGCGGGGAGAAAGGGCTGCAAAGTTCAAAAAGAGAACTCCCAGAACGACCACCAACTGGGAACTCTTTGGTACTATTGCGGCAACATGGGAAGATGCCATTGTTGACAACATTGACGAGGAATACGATCGACTGGTTCAGCACCTCCATGAATGTGCGAGGAACGCCAAACCCTCCAGAGGTGAAAAATCACGTGCACGCCCTTTGGGCAAATTCGGGAATCCCAGTGTGATCGTGTTGAGTGGGGTGCACACCCGTGTGACAGAAGGACCGGTCGGAGAGAGTGCAGGAGTGTAATCTGTGCGTGTGTCCTTAGAGTGTGTATTTGTCATATTATCTTCCTCTTAGTTCTGTTTATTAAGATTGTTTAATATGGGTCAGAATCAATTGACCCCCAAAGCCTTAATTCTTAGCCACTTCTCAGAGGTTCAAAGGAAAGCCCAGAATATGGGCCTCATGATAAAGAAAGGTAAGTTCGATATTTATTGTTCATCAGAGTGGCCTGCTTTCGGGGTGGACTGGACCCCGCAAGGTTCCTTTTCACAGAACCTTGTGACAAGGGTAAAAAAGTCATTACCCGCCCAGGAGCCCATGGCCATCCCGATCAACTCCCTTATGTCCTTATGTGGGAATTTCTCCTAGAAGAACCTCCCAATGGCTCCGTCCCTTCTTAGCCTTCTCGCCTCTCCCTCCCCCTCTCGTTGCTCCTCCAGCGCCTGTTTCCCCCTTCTGTTGCTCCTCCGGCGCCTGTTCTTCCAGCCTTTTGGGATTCCGCCGCCTGTCCTATCTTGGCCCTTCAGAAGGAGGCTGAGAAAGAGGTTCATGCTAAGGCAGCAACGGCCCTAAGGGGCGCTGCAGCCTGCCTCCTGAAGCCACTGGAAAAGGAGATCCGAGATAAGGCTGCTGAGGTCATTGAAGCAATCATAACCCCTTCCTGGGAACCCAATCCTTCACCCCCGGTCCTCTTTGACTCGCTTTATCCTCCCCTCATAGACCTGGACACTGAGGTAAGACCTCCTCCTTATGTCCCAATTCCTGACACGGCAGCAGCCCCCTGGTCCAGCTGCACAATCCACTTAGGATGTCAGCCCCAGTCGATGGCTTCGTCCACGTGGAAACCTCTGGCCTAAGGAAGGAGATCCTGTCTCTAGTTCCGGAACAGGCCCTGATCCTGTTTTTTTGTTCCCTGTGCAAGCAATTGGCCACCCAGGTGGCCACCAATATCAGTATTGGCCATTTTCATCTAGCGATCTATATAATTGGAAAATCCAGAACCCTCCTTTTTTTCCTGTGGATTTAGAATCTCAGATGTCTCGTGGAGTCATCATGAATACCCACTGTCCCACATGGGACAACTGCCAGCAACTCATCTGAACTCTCTTCACGACTGAGGAGAGGGAGCGCATCCTCGTTGAAGCTTGAAAGAACGTGGCGGGAAATGATGGGCGGCCCACCATCCTATCTGACCTCATTGATGTGGTGTTCCCCATAAGTCAACCTAACTGGGATTTTGGGACGGCAGAAGGTAGGGAGCATCTCCGAGTATACCGCCAGATTCTCATGGCCGGTCTTTGAGCGGCCGCTAGACAGCCCACGAATTTCACCAAGGAAAAAGCTGTTGTCCAAGGGGAAACAAAACACCCAGCTGCATTTCTTGAGAGATTGTACTATGCCTACCGGCAGTATACACCCATTGATCCGGAGGCTGACCTACACCGCTCAGCAGTGTTGCTCTCCTTCATTAGCCAGGCAGCCCCTGACATAAGAAGGAAATTAAATTCCCGGGAAAACCTGGGTATCATGACCCCACAGGAAATGCTGCATGTTGCCGAGAAGATATACAACTCTAGGGAGAGTAAGGAAGAAAAAGAGGTTCAGTTAAGGTAGGAGGACAGAGACAGGCAGGAGAGACAGAGAAAGGAGGATCAGGAATTCCGGGCTAGGGAAAATCGGAAGAATCAGAAAGAATTTACTAGGATCCTTTTGGCAAGCTCCAGGAGCACCAGGGCAGGAGTCCGGACATAGAGGGAGGGGTGGCGGGTGGCTCGGCGTGGCCCGGACACTACCTCCACTACCCAGCAGCCTCCACACTCCAGAATACTTTTCGGACCTGCGCAACACATCATAAGACACTAAAAACCCATCTTCCGAAATGGCCATATCATATTTGATAGGGTTCAAATATGGTAAAACCTACGAGGGCAATTAGAGGTCGCCCCAAAAGCCTCTATCCCTCTCGGAAAGACTGGCAAGCTACCGAGAGTATTCTGCCCGCATGGAAGAGCCTGGCAAGCTATCTGTTGTGTATTCAATATGCCAAAACCAGTAATTACAACAGGTCTCATCCACCTGACCCTGAAGGCTTCACCGACATCGCAACACTGAGAAGGATGAGAAAGGAAAGGCCGATTAAATCTCAAGGTCGAACTAGGCTGCCACAACGAAGGAAGACAAAAATTATCGTCTGTACTTTCAATGCACGTATGCTAGCATCAGATGCATACATCGAGGACCTCATGGTACAAGCACAAAAGATCAAGTACAACATCATTGGTCTGACCGAGACAAGAAGGCACGAATCTCACCATGCCGTTTTCGACACTGGAGAAGAATTGTTCCTCAGAACATGCAATAAAAGAGGTGTCGGAGGCGTCGGCGTCCTTGTCAACACAAACTTGGCCATGAGCACTGATTCATTCGAATGCCTAACAACCGGAATCAGACGTTTACATTTGAATAGATGTGGCTCACTGCCTGTAGTTTCTATCTTCGTTGTCTACGCACCAACATCTCATTATGATGAAAGAGAAATAGAGAAGTTCTGCATGGAGCTGGAGAAGTTCTATAAAGAAGACCACACCTTCCACAAGATCATTGTGGGTGACTTTATTGCCAAGATAGGACCGAAAAGATCAGCTGAAGAACTTCACATCGGGACCCATGGCCTAGAATGGAACGAACAGGGTGAGAGACTGTCTGAGTTCATCATGACAACCAAGACCATCCATGGTAACTCACAGTTCCAGAAGGCAGAAACTAAACGTTGGACATGGGAGTCTCCCGGTGGACGATTCCACAACGAAATAGACCACATCATATTCAATCGACGGTTTTGCGTGACCGATGTCGCTGTTGTCCCAAAATTTCGAATGCGATCCGACCACTGTCTCCTTTGTGCAAAATTCTACTTCACAGAGCGGGGAGAAAGGGCTGCAAAGTTTAAAAAGAGAACCCCCAGAATGACCACCAACTGGGAGCTCTTTGGCACTATTGCGGCAACAAGGGAAGATGCCATTGTTGACAGCATTGACGAGGAATACGATCAACTGATTCAGCACCTCCATAATTGTGCGAGGAATGCCAAGAAAGAGATAACCACAAAAAAAGTCTGTCTTTGAAAACTCTTGAGCTTATTCGCCAATGTGGTTTGGCACATGCTTCTGGAAACCGCAAGCTAACATCCGACCTCGCAAAGCAGTGCACAGTGGCAATCAAGGAAGACCTCAAAGAGAGAAGAACAGAAGTGCTGGTAGATGCAGCAGAAGCCGGAAAAAGTATTCGTAATGCCCGCCTGTCCTTCTCCAACTAGAAGACCAAGATGACTGCCCTGCGACGTCCTGGTGGATCCATCACATCCTCCAGAATGGCAATGGAGAAGATTATCCACGCTATTACTCAAATCTCTTCGATAGCCATGCCCACTTGCCGACATACCAAATTCCACAGGATGGATATGTTGTTCCCAACGTTCTCCCGTCTGAAATCCGACATGCCATTTCATCAGTAAAGAAACGAACAGCACCCTGCACAGACACGGTCAGACCTGAACACCTGAAGAACCTGCCGTCAGTACTCATCAATACACTGGCTCGGCTCTTCACACACTACCTGTCTGAATGCAAGGTTCTGTCCCAATGGAAAACCATCAGGACCGTACTACTGTTCAAGTAGGGAGACATCCATGACATTGGCAACTATCGCCCTACCTGCCTCTTGTCTGTCATCTACAAGTTGTTCACTTGAGTCATCCTAAATAGTATTGTCAGAACACTAGATGAAGGACAACCGTGCGAGCAAGCCGGGTTCCGCAAAGGATTCAGCACCATCGACCATATCCACACGATGACCAAGCTCATTGAGGTTTCCCGGGAGTTCAAGATGCCGCTCTGTCTAATGTTTATTAAAGAAGGCCTTTGATTCTGCTGAGATGGAAGCGGTCATTGAAGCCCTACCCAATCAGGGAATTCAAGCCCAATACATCAAGATCCTCCGTGAGCTGTATTGCGGAATCACTACCAGGATCTCACGATTCTTCACTTCACTTCACTTAACTTCCCGTTATTCGTCGATTTGCTTGAGCGGGCGCCAGTAACGTCTCCATTTGTCCCTGTCGCGTGCTAGTGTAGCCCAATGGCATCTCTTCGCTCCGGGAACATGGAGGGCCTCAAACCGATCGTTCATGATCTTGACAAAGAAGTCTGACCATCTGGTAGGTGGGCGGCCACGCGGTCTCTTGACATCCCGTGGAATCCAATCAGTAACAGCTCTAGTCCAACGGTCGTCTTTAAATCTCATTACGTGACCAGCCCATATGATTTTCGACACCTTGGCAAATGAGACAGCGTCCCTGATCCTTGATCGTCGACGGATGTCAGAACTCCGGATTCGTTCTCTCATTTGAGTGAAACGTGATATTCCAAGCATAGCTCTTTCTATTCTTCTTTGGGAGACCTGAATGGCGTTCTCATCTTGTTTGCGTAGGGCCCAGGTCTCTGAGGCATATGTTAATGCAGGAAGAACAGTGGAATCAAAGAGATGTGCCCGGAGCCGGAGGTTCTTCGTCCTCTTAGCTATTTCTTCGACGTTCTTGAAGGCGTTCCAAGCCGCTCTCTTCCTCCTGCGCAGCTCGGGTGCCAGGTTATTTGTCATGTTGACCTCTCGACCTAGGTACACATAGCTGTTGCATTCGGAGATGGTGGTTCCATTGAGAGCGAATGGGGCGTCAGGAACAAGGCTGTTTCTCATAAACATTGTCTTCGTAAGATTCAGCTGTAGTCCTACCTTTCCACACTCACGGTCAAAGTCGGCCAGCATTTGTGCCGCTTGGCTGATGTTTGGTGTTATTAAAACAATGTCATCAGCAAAGCGGAGGTGGTGTAGTTGCCGACCATCTATCTTCACTCCCATTCCTTCCCATTCCAGTCGTCGCATGATGTTCTCGAGGGTGGCACTGAAGAGTTTTGGTGAAATGGTATCACCCTGCCACACCCCTCTCTTGACATCAACGATCACTTCTTTGTAGAATGGTGAGATCCTGGTAGTGAATCCGCAATACAGCTCACGGAGGATCCTGATGTATTGGGCTTGAATGACCTGATTGGCTAGGGCTTCAATGACTGCTTCCGTCTCAACAGAATCAAAGGCCTTCTTTAAATCAATGAACGTTAAGCAGAGCGGCATCTTGAACTCCCGAGAAACCTCAATGAGCTTGGTTATCGTGTGGATATGGTCGATGGTGCTGAATCCTTTGCAGAACCCTGCTTGCTCACATGGTTGTCCTTCATCTAGTGTTCTGCCAATCCTATTCAGGATGACTCGAGTGAACAACTTGTAGATGACAGACAATTGGCAGATCGGGCGAAAGTTGCCAATGTCATGGATGTCTCCCTTCTTGAACAGTAGTACGGTCCTGCTGGTTTTCCATTGAGATGGAACCTTGCATTCAGACAGGTAGCGAGTGAAGAGCCGAGCCAGTGTATTGATGAGTACTGACGGCAGGTTCTTCAGGTGTTCAGGTCTGACCTTGTCTGGGCCGGGTGCTGTTTGCTTCTTTACTGACGAAATGGCGTGTCGGATTTCGGAAGGGAGAACGTTGGGAACGACATACCCATCCTGTGGAATTTGGTATGTCGGCAAGTGGACATGGCTATTGAAGAGATTTGAGTAGAAATCATGGATAATCTTCTCCATTGCCGTTCTGGAGGATGTGATGGATCCATCAGGACGTCGGAGGGCAGTCATCTTGGTCTTATAGTTGGCGAAGGACAGGCGGGCGTTACGAATACTTTTCCCGGCTTCTGCCGCATCTACCAGTACTTCTGCTCTTCTCTCTTTGAGGTCTTCCTTGATCGCATCTCTGCACTGCTTTGCGAGCTCGGACGTTAGCTTGCGGTTGCCTGAGGCATGCGCCAAACCACGCTGGCGAATTAGCTCAAGAGTTTTCGAAGATAGGCGACTTTTTGTGGCTATCTCTCTCTTGGCGTTCCTCGCACATTCATGGAGGTGCTGAACCAGTCGATCGTATTCCTCGTCAATGTTGTCAACAATGGCATCTTCCCATGTTGCCGCAATAGTACCAAAGAGTTCCCAGTTGGTGGTCGTTCTGGGAGTTCTCTTTTTGAACTTTGCAGCCCTTTCTCCCCGCTCTGTGAAGTAGAATTTTGCACGAAGGAGACGGTGGTCCGATCCCGTTCAAAATTTTGGGACAACAGCGACATCAGTCAGGCAAAACCGTCGATTGAATATGATGTGGTCTATTTCGTTGTGGAATCGTCCACCGGGAGACTCCCATGTCCATCGTTTAGATTCTGCCTTCTGGAACTGTGAGTTACCATGAATGGTCTTTGTCGACATGATGAACTCAGACAGTCTCTCACCCTGTTCGTTCCATTCTAGGCCATGGGTTCCGATGTGAACTACAACTGGTCTCATTCACCTCACCATTCTACAAAGAAGTAATCATTGATGTTAAGAGAGGGTTACGGCAGGGTGATACCATTTCACCAAATCTCTTCAGTACCACCGTTGAGAACATTATGCGACAATTGGAATGGGAAGGAATGGGAGTGAAGGTAGATATTTGGCAACTACACCACCTCCGCTTTGTTGATGACATTGTTTTAATAACACCAAACATCAGCCAAGCGGCACAAATGCTGGTCGACTTTGACCGTGAGTGTGGAAAGGTAGGACTACAGCTGAATCTTACGAAGACAATGTTTATGAGAGACAGCCTCGTTCCTTACGCTCCATTAGCTCTCAAGGAAACGACCATCTCCGAATGCAACAGCTACGTGTACCGAAGTAGAGACGTCAACATGACAAATGACCTGGCACCCGAGCTGTGCAGGAGGAAGAGAGTGGCTTGGAACGTTATCCATAACGTCAAAGAAATAGCTAAGAGGACGAAGAACCTTCGGCTCCAGGCACATCTCTTTGATTCCACTGTTCTTCCTGCATTAGCATATGCCTCAGAGACCTGGGCTCTAAGTAAACAGGATAAGAATGCTATTCGGGTCTTCCAAAGAGGAATTAAAAGAGCTATGCTTGGAATATCACATTTCACTCAAATGAGAGAAAGAATCCGGAATTCTGACATCCGTCGACGATCAAGAATCAGGGACGCTGTCTCGTTTGCCAAGGTGTCGAAAATCAGATGGGCTGGTCACATAATGAGATTTAAAGACGACCACTGGACTAGAGCTATTACCGACTGGATCCCACGGATGTCAAAAGATCGCGTAGCCGCCCACCTCCCAGATGGTCAGACTTCTTCATCAAATTCATGAACGATCGATTTGAGGCTCTTCATGTTCCCAAAGCGAACAGATGCCACTGGGCTACACTAACACGCGACAGGGACAAATGGAGACGTTACTGGCACCCGCTCACGCAAATCGACGACTAACGGGAAGTTAAGTGATTAAGTGATTAAGTATTATCACAATATTCTCAAAGTGGTGTGGAACACTGAGGTGATTGATAGACTCTCTAGTGTACAAAGCACAAGACTCTCTGTCACTCTGTCCTGAGGGTCCTGTCCCAGCTCAGCTGCAGCCCAGGACCCAGAATCCTCACAGCCCTGCCCTCACCTGTGCTGTCTCCCCATGCTCCACCCAAACCAGCAGTTTCCAGGGAGGCTGGACCCCAGAGCTCAGGAAGGAATGGAGTGAATTATGATGGGAACATTTCCTAAACCAATTCGGTAAAACCCACTGGTAACATTATTTCCCCCCTCCCCTTTATTATTGATTCACCGTGAGTCACAGTAACAAAGTTTTCAGGTTTGAGCTTCAATCACACAATCATCAGCACCCATCCCTTCCTCAGTGCACGCTTTCCACCACCCAAATCCCCAGTATTATCCCCCCCATCACCACCACCATTCCACACCTCCCCCTGACTGTTTGGATGACAATTTGCACAGTAATCTCTTTCTCTACTGTGATTATCTTTAATATTTCAGAGCAGTCCCACCATCACTCATACATGCTGAAAAGGCCATGCTAGACAATGTTTTGTATTGCTTCATTTGCCCTACGAATTTTAAAATTTTAATAATCAGGGTCTGTATAGATCACTGCAGCAAATTACTGGGGTCTGAGATTCATTTGTGTGTCTCTGGGTCATGGTTGTGTGGGAGCGTAAGTACACAGTGGCCATATGTGGGCATCATCTCAGAATCCCATCGGGGTGGGGGGAAGGAGAAGGGCCGACTCCTCCCATGTCCTGTGAGGCCTGGCATTTCCAGCCACTGTCACCCTGTACCTGGAGCTTTTTGCTGAGTTCTAGAAGATGGCACCTGTCCAGATTCCTAGGTGGCAGGCAGAGGGACGACACCTGCCCCCGTCTGGAGTGGCCCAGTGAAAGTGGCCTACTGCAAAATCAAGAAACATCTCTGCAGCAAGTTGCTCGTGTCCAAGATTCATGTATATGTGTCTGGATCATGGCCGTGAGGGACTTTAAGTAGATGGTAGCCATATGTGGGTGTCACCTCAGAGTCCCATTGGGGTGGGGGAAAGAGATGAAAACGTTCTTAAACTGATGAAAACTCACTTTAGGTAAAGATTTTATTAACATGTTTTACTCTTCATTCAGTACATTAATGAAGATATATCTCTTTAACCAGTCCTCCTATACTCACTTTATGTGTTTTTTATTCATTACATATGTAAAGTAAGTCATCCTGAATCATAATTAGTAATTTACTAAAAAATGAAGAAATGAATAAAACCATAAATCATTCATTTTGCATTTTTTATTATTAGACACTCCTGGCATGACAAAAATAATTTCATGATTTTGTTCTTGACAGCAATTTGGGCAGGTACAATGGAATTTGAACATGATAGCTCATGGGTGTCTCAAGACATTATCCATTACCACTAGCTGATACCCTGATCACTACAGGGGGGAACCAGGACACAGACAGGAAGTAAACATGGAGAATGCCAGGTGTGGCCACAAAACCAAAGAAAACGCATATTGTCTGCATTTGGATAATAACAGGTTTTCATAATGATTAGATACCCGTCCATTTCATCCCAATTTAGTCATATTGTATCTGGGCTGATAATGCCATTCTAATAAGAAATATACCTTCACAGTTTAACTTTATTATTGACATTGAATCTATAAACCTGTTTCTATTTTCAAAGTGAAGAGGATTTAATTGCACATTTGTGATGTTGAACAGGTGACTTTGGAAGGTCACTAAAACAGGAGAGCTGCCTCAGTGGTGTCACCATGTGATGGGAGGGAGGAATGTAGATCCTAATCCCCAAGTTCCAGTGTCTCAGGAGGGTGAACGGAGGTTGAGGTTGATGCACAATGAGAAATTCATTAAGAGTCACATCTACAGTGGTCTCCATATGGAGCCTCAGTGTAAGGAGGTACCTGGGCTCTGGGGTGTGGTGCATCTGGGGGTGTCGGGAGAGTAGGGGCTCAGGGAGAGCATCGATGCTCTGGGTCCTGCCTCTTGTCTCACTGTGAAGGAGTCAGCGCTACCTGTGTCACAGAACCTGGTCTCTCCTCTGCGAGGGCTGAGGAGTAGACAGGGAATGAAGAAATCTGAACGTCCATTTAGTGAGTGGGTGGGGGATCAGAGGTGAGCCCTTCCCAGAGAGCAGGGCTGCTGTGTAAGATGATGAGGTGGACAATACCTAATTGCAGGTCAGAGGGTAGAAGTCAGTGAGCAGAGTGTGTGTATATGATAGTAGAAGGAATGAGCCAGCGCACAGCTGAGTGGACACCAAGATTTCTCTTTCTGATGAAGTGACCCTTACCAGGAGACCATGATAATCTCTGCAGGGTCAGAGGTTAATTTCTACAAGAGAATAAGGTGCCCCTCAAGCCCCAGAGAAGTCATGGTTCCACTAGTGAAATCTTACATGAGAAACAGTGAGGCAAACTTCTTCCTGCCCGCAGAGGGGATGGAGGACTCAGAGCCACAGCCCACAGGACAAGGTGTCCATGAGGGTCATGTGAGACTGAGGGACAGGTCAGGCCTGATCTCAACAGAAACATGATTCATCTGCTCATAAGCAACTTTTCCTCAGGGGAGAGTCCTCAGAGCCTCCTGGGGGGTCTGTGCCCCTGAATCTCACCCTGCTTCTTCCTGCAGGTGGTTTATGTCTGGGCCCACATGGCCTTACTCTCACTGTGTCTCTTGCACAGTAGTACAGGGCCATGTCCTTCTCCCTCAGGAGGCTCATTTGCAGAGAGACAGTGTTCTTGCTATTGTCTCTGGAGATGGTGAATCGTCCCTTCACAGAGTCCGCATAGTATATATGGCCATCATTAGTAATGCGTGAGACCCACTCTAGGCCCTTCCCTGGAGCCTGTCGGACCCAGCTCATATAGTAGCTGCCAAAATTGAATCCAGAGGCTGCACAGGAGAGTGTCAGCGATCCCCCGGCTGCACCAAGTCTCCCCCAGACTCCACCAGCTGCACCTCACATTGGAATCCTGAAAGCACAAAGATTTCCTGGTCAGAAAAGTATCCACACACAGAGGATCTGCCACTCCCATCTCTCTCATGCTCCGTGTCTTTGTTGCCCAGACTTACCTCCTAACACAGCCACCAGCAGAAGCCAGCTCAGCCAACAAGCCATGTTGGTTCTGTCTGAGTTAGGATGGAACCCCTGAGAACCCCTGAACTGACTTCTCTCCTGGAACTGAGGCTGGGTTGGCTTGTTTTCATCATAGCAGGGAGAGGCTAATTTGCATATCTTTCTCCTACATAAAACATTCTGTTTGAACCTAAAGAGTTCAAACTGAAGTGAAGGACTCCAGAGAAAGTGTCAGCTTCTGTGGGTGACTTGTGACCTGAAAAAAAAATTCTGTCATGCAATTATTAATATGACAACCATTTAATTTGTGATATTTTGTCTTTATTTTTGATGACTCTCATGTAATATCTACAGTCATACTTCTGTTTCATGCATCATTTGTCACAGAAAAGCTTAAATTCTTCACACAACATTCTCATAACACATTCTAAGAGTTAGCCCCATTATTGAGACAAAAGTAATCCGCTGAATGGCACCAAGTTATGAATGAGTTGGAAACCAAGAGTTAAAACAGAATCAGGAGTAAGGCAGAATGGCCAGACATCATAGCCCTCATATCTGGGATACCTGAGGTAGGTTCCTGTGTCTGCTCTGTCTCTGCTGTTTCTCCCAGAGGAAACATCTCTGAGAATAAAGATGTTTGTCCTGATATCAAAGGCCCTCAGATGTGTAAAAGTTTAGCTCATATAGACTTAAGTCAGGCAGCTAACCTAAGACTGTCATTCTTCTGATGATTCCTGGTTCTAAGTGAAAACTCTCACTGTGTTGGGCATTAGGAGCTCTCGGTCCACGAGCATGTTAGTCCCCTGACGCCCCAACCCTTCTTTCTTAAGTCTGTCTTTAAAATACTCACAGCACCCATGGTTTGTCCCTGTTCACCAGAATTGGTCCTCAGTAACAAGAGATGTAGAGACAGCAGAGGGATAAGCTTCTTCCCTTGCATGTGGCCAATCAAGGTTCATTCCCTGCACTTCATATGGTTTCCCATGCCCCCACCAAGAGTGACCCCTGAGTACAGAGCCAGCAGTATACCAAGAGTGGCACAATAACAAATCCAAAACAACTGGGGCTGAAGGATTGCACGGTGGTGGGGTGCTTGCTTTGCACATGGCTAACGCAGGCTTGAACTCTAGTATCCCATATACTTCCCCCAGCAATTTCAAGAGTAACTTCTGCTGAGTCCAGAGTCAGGAGTAATCCCTGAGCATCGTCAGGAATAGCCCCCAAACCAGACAAAAACTCACAAATAATGCCAAACAAAATATGGGTTAGTTGCTGACAAGAACTTCTTTCCTGTAATGAGAAAAATGTATTTATTCTGAATTTTGCCTTTACCTGGAGGATGTTGGAGAATAGTGTGCATGGAGGTGCATGGGGTGTGACTCTTGACGACAGCCCGACCCCACATCTCCTTCTTACCATGTCAATATTTGATTAGCAGTAAAAACCACACGAGGCCATGTCCTAAACTGAATACTGACTTATAGGTCATTAATGTTTCATGAGCACTGGCATATATGAACACCTATGCAGTGATCTTCACACCCAAAACAGTGGATGAACCCCTCACCAAGTGTTTCCCCTTGGCTCATGATATTCCTATCCCCACTCCTCACCCCTCCCTCATGCTCTCTTCAGTGCTTTCTGTTTGTGTAAGTGTATGTAGGGTGTGATGGTGGAAATTCACTCTTAATAGCCTTCCACTCTTGGGATATATTATGGGTTTTTACTCATTACTAAAGGCCTCTTGGATTGTTCTCGGTACTGGAACTTTAAAGTAGGTCACAGGAGAGAGAAAAATGAAGAAAAGCTGTTCTACGTCTTACATGAATATCAATGAAAAAGCTATAGAAATAATAACAAACAGGAAAGTAGCGATTAATACTCACCCTGCCAGGCATTGGAGTCCCGGGGGCCTGGTGGGGGTGTGGAGGACAGGCAGGGCCGATCACAGGGAGGGTGTTGGGAGTGTGAGGGTGTCACTGAGAGTGGATCTGCTCTGGAAGCGAAGGGGAAGGGTCCTAGGAAAAACGCTGGAACTGGGCATGGATGGGAGTGGGTGGGGGTGATGGGGGCTGAGTGTCTCTGTGTTGAGACAGCCCGTGTGGATTTCTATCACATGGTGACCCTCTTTGCTCCCTGGTGAGGCTGAGGCCTTTCTGAGGTGGCTCCCGAGTGCCCTCTGGTGGTGCGCAGCGCCCCTGCAGCTGCTCCCTTGTCCCATGCAAGAGTTGGTGTCTGGGCTCCCCTGAATGACCCACAGTCCCGTGCACAGTCACACCCCCGTGGTCACCTGCTCTCAGGCTGCTCCCGTGCAGGCAGGTAACAGGGTTCCTGGGTCTCTGGAGACGGTGAATCAGCCCCTTCAGAGAGTCAGGGTTTGATTGCCCTGCCACAGTCCTGCCCTTTCCCAGGGCCTGGTGACCAGATCATCCAGGGGCTGCTGACCAGAGTCTGCACTGGAAAGACTCTACCTCTGTATATATTTCTGTCTCTCTCTCCCTCTCACTCTCCTTTCTCTATGTCTGTCTCTGTGTCTGTCTCTGAGTCTCAGTCTCTCTCTCTCTCTCTCTCTCTCTCTCTCTCTCTCTCTCTCTCGTAAGCCTTCAGTGATTATATCTAGTTAATTGAGATCGGAGCCTTCCACATTACATCCCACCCAATGTCCAATTTGTTGTGCTACTCCTGTTTGTTTGAGTTATAGTGCTTTTGATATGTCACTCCAGGAAATCCAGAGTTTTTAATGTGGTAATATAGCTGAAGTTAAATCTTTACCTGATGGCGGCTTTGAGGCATGTGCGTGACTGCCTGACTTCCAGAAGTACAGAAAGAAGGCGGGAATGTATTCGTCGATTGCCTCGAGCAGGCCCCAGTAACGTCTCCTTCATCCTGGCCCTAAGGTTATATTCAAGGCTCTTTAGGAGAATGAGACCCATCATTGTTACTGGTATTTGGCATATTGGGTACGCCACGGGGAGTTTGCCAGACTCTGCCGTGTGGGCAGGCTACATTCGGTAGCCTGCCAGTTTGTCAAAGTAGGAATGAGATGTCATAATAAGATGTCCGGGTTCCGGGAGCTGGTTTTTATAGTCTCAGAGTCTTGGCCGCTGATGGGATTACACAGCGCCAGGGGGCCAGTTGGTGGGTGTGACCCCCGCCTACTGGAATTTGGAGGATCTGGGTGGAGGATGCTCGACTCCGATCCGAGTAGGCTTGGATATCTCGACCCTGAAACCCACGTGGCTTTGTCCCTCTGTCGGTACCTTCAGCATGGTGGTGGCTGTTCCTGGAGGTCTTCGGCTGCCAGGGCCCTGGCCAGGGCGGGGAGGAAAGCTCAACCTGCTCCCTTCCAAGGGGCCCCGGCGAGGAATAGCCAGGCGTGGGGGCAGGAGACTGCGCTCTTCTCTTCCGGGAGCTGGTTTTTATAGTCTCAGAGTCTTGGCCGCTGATGGGATTACACGGCGCCAGGGGGCCAGTTGGTGGGTGTGACCCCCAGAGGAGAATCCATTCCACATCATAGTTGGTTAGAGAGAATCCAGAAACCGAGCAGGTGAGGTACAACGTCTTCGAGGGCATCACCAGGCTTGGTCCCAATTCCTGCAACTGTACCTGAGACAGGATACCTGGGGACAGAGACCCACAGTGAGTCACGGGCTCAGAGGCCCAATGCTCACCTTGGAACCTCTGTCCAGGGGATACTCAAATCCTGGAGTTGCCACCAGAAAGAGGAGGAACCAGCGCTGATGCATGTTCCTGCCCATGATCTCAGACACTGTGTCAGGGGGAGAGATAGCCCGAGTTGGGGTGAATGTGAATGTGGTTTTAATCCTGGGTCCTGAGTACAGATTTGCATGGGGGAGCCACTGTAGAGAAAGGAGGGGACCCGGGGAGGCTAGTGTGTGGGTTCCCTGGGAAGAGGTGCTGACTGTGGCTCAGAGCACTCAGGCCTGTCCCTGGGGTCCTGTCAGAGCCAGGCCTCTTCCTCCAACACAGGAAACGTGCTGAGGAGCTGTCAGGAAACAGGAATTGCTGAGGGGGAAATGGCAGTTGGGGAGGAGAGTCACCATGTCTCAGGTCCCTGATGACCAAACCCAGCTCCCCCCCAGCGCCTCTACCCTGTAGTCAGGGTCCTGTCCCTCTGTGTCTCTCGGTGGTGGCCAATGTTCTCCCACTGCAGATGGAAAACCTGGGACCAAACAGGCAGTGTAACTGTCACAGGAAATTCTGACTTGGCTTCGTCCAATTCATGGTTAATCAATTTTCACTCTACTTACTCTCTCATCTTCCACGAACATTCCTTCCCATGAAGTAGTGTCACTCCCTAATGTCAAGGTTGTAATTAGGGTGGATTTTTTTCACTGTTAATGGTTTTGTGTTGGGACAGGAAGCTGTTTCTGCCTAGGTGAACTTCCTGTTGTGCTTTGCTTGGACAACAGTACCTAACCTGGCCAGCCCTGTGTACAACTAGTGTCTAAAAGATAATCATAAACCTCAGGACCCTATTCTTGGAGTTCAACAACTGAAGAATCCAAACCCATGTTTGATGCTTAGAAAGACCCAGTAAAGGGTCCTCTGCACACAATCTGTTGGGCAAGATGTTTGGTCTTTGTGTAAAGACTCACACATGCTACAAATGTACAGTGTGCAAGCCCTGAGCAGTGACATGTGAGGCCCTACCCTTCCCCCAAATGCATGGAACCTAGACACAGTCAGTGTCACATAAGTGTACCCCTAATTCCATGGAGCACCAGAAGGTTGAATTAAATCTAAGGAACCAGAAACTGTGCTTTATAATTTGATGTTTTAAAAATAAGCATTTCTGTTTGGAGCAATAGCACAGAAGTTAGGGCATTTGTCTTCCATTCAGCTGACCTAGGTTCAATTCCCAGCAGTGCCAGCAGTAATCCTGGTGCCTCAGGAATTGCTGAGGGGGTAACAGCAGCTGGGGAGGAGAGTTTCGGTGTTTCAGGACCCTGAGGACCAAAAGCAGCCCCTCCAGGTCCTCTACCCTGAAAACAAGCCCTTACTCCATATTACACTGTGGTGGCTTCTATTCTTGAGCTGTCTGTGGAAATTTTGGGTTTAAACAGCCACGGCTATTGTTACAGTGAATTCTGACAGAGCTGGATCGAACCCAAAGTCAATAAAATTTTACAGTAGTGTCTTCTCACTTTTATCTTGGTTAAAAATTCCTTCTTCTGAAGCAGATTTACCCTTAACTATTCAAATCAGTTTTAAGAATGGTCATTGGGTCCCTACGGTCCGGCCGCCCATCTGAGCTGCTTCCTTGTCCCCATCCCCCAGGTTGGTCTTTGCGCCTCCACTCTGACCTGGGATTGGAACCCCACCGCGCAAGTGTCTGCAGGCGCCCCCCCCCCCACGCTGGGAGGAAAAGGGGATCTGCATCTCTCTCTGCCTGTACCTTCGGTCCGGCTGCCCATCAGAGCTGCTTCCTTGTCCCCCATCCCCCAGGTTGGTCTTTGCGCTTCCCTTCTGACCTGGGACTGGAACCCCACCGTGCAAGTGTCTGCAGGCGCCCCCCCGCCGACGCTGGGAGGAAAAGGGGATCTGGGTCTCTCTCTGCCTATCCCTTCGGTCCGGCCGCCCATCAGAGCTGCTTCCTTGTCCCCCACCCAGTCTTTACTTCCTGGACAAAAACCAGGTATTCGCGGAGGTGTGGCCACTGGAGAGGTGGGCGTGGCTTTAAAAGTGGGCGTGGCCCAATTTTTCGGCGGGACAACGCTCACGCGGCCTCAGGTTGTTCACTCAAACCAACAAATATTACCCCTCCACATACACAACAACATGAGGAAACATGAGGAAACGCAAATCCCCACGACAGGGAGACCATGAGGAAATCTGTCTAGAAGCCTCAGTAGGAGCTAGCCACCTTAGGGACCTCTCTGACAAAGAATTCAGATATGAAGTCATCACGATGTTCAATCAACTCGATGAAACAGTCACACACATATCCGCTAAACTGAAAGAGGACATGAAAGAAACAATCGATCGCAAAATTGACAAAATACAGCAAGAAATGAGAGCTGAAATTGGAAAGCTCCGCACAGAAATGGCACGCATCACAGATTCCACAGATGAAGTCAAAACCTCACTCGCTGCCCTAAAAAATAAAACGACAACAGCTGAGGAAAGAATCAGTGACTTGGAAGATCAGCTGCACCAAGCCAACAGACAACAGCAAACAATGGCAAGGGACCTCAAAATAGATCAAGAGCGAATCAGAGTCCTACGAGATGATTCCAGAAGAAACAACATTAGAATCATTGGACTACCAGAAGCTCAAGGAAACAATCCCAATGAAAAAACCATGCTGAAACAAATTATTGCCGAAAAATTCCCAGAGCTCCATAATACAGCCATCCAGATTCAAGAAGCCCGAAGGGTGCCAGCTAAAAGAGACCCCAACAGAAACACCCCAAGACATATTATAGTTAGAATGATTGATGCTGCTGATAGAGACACGATACTGCAAGCACCAAGGGCAAAAAAGGAAATATCACATACAAAGGAGCACCCCTGAGATTCACAGCAGACCTCTCAGAGGAAACCCTACAAGCCCGAAGACAGTGGCGAGATATAGTCAAAAAACTCACTGAAATTAATGCTTCACCAAGAATACTCTATCCGGCTAAACTCTCACTCCAAATAGATGGAAAGCTACACTATTTTCTAGATAAACAGCAGCTCAGGAACTTCATAGACTCAAAACCAAACCTAAAACAAGGACTAAAAGAGGTACTATAAGACAAGACAAACCCTACAACCACAACACACCCGCACAGAAACATGACACAAAACCCCATAACCATACTCTCTCTCAATGTCAACGGTCTCAATTCACCATTGAAGAGACAGAGAGTGGCAAAATGGATACAGAGACAGAACCCAACATTCTGCTGACTACAAGAAACTCATCAACACTCAGAGCAAACACAGACTCAAAGTCAAAGGATGGAAAACAATCCTGCAAGCAAACAGCTCCTGTAAAAAAGCTGGGGTGGCCATACTAGTATCTGACAACATTAATTTCACCCTGAAAAAGGCTAGAAGGGACAGTGAAGGTCATTTTCTATTCATCAAGGGATACGTATAACAGGAAGAGATCACACTCTTAAATGTATACGCACCTAATGAGGGAACAGCCAAATATTTAAAACAACTGCTAACAGACTTTAAGGAGGACATTGCAAGTAGCACAATAGTACTTGGAGACTTCAACATTGCCCTATCACCTCTGGACAGATCAACAAGAACAAAACCCAGCAAGGAATCATTGGCTTTGAAAGACGAAATAGAAGAGAGAGGGCTTATAGACTTATACAGGGCTTTACACCCCAAAAAGAAAGAAAACACATTCTTCTCCAGTACACACGGAACATTTTCCAAAATAGACCATGTGCTAGGACACAAAACATACCTCAACAAAATAAGGAAGATAGAAATAGTATCAGCCATCTTTTCAGACCATGATGCACTGAGGATAGAAGTGAATCACACACAGACTCGGAGAACCAAATCAAATACCTGGAAATTAAACAACTCGATGCTGAACAATGAATGGGTCAGGAACGAAGTCAAGGATGAAATCAAAAGATACCTGGAAACAAATGAGAATGAAGACACGAGCTACCAGAACCTATGGGATGCAGCGAAAGCTGTATTAAGGGGAAAATGTATAGCTCTGCAAGCATATCTTAGGTCTGTAGAAATGGTGCACATAAACAACTTGACCTCACAGCTCAAGTCCTTAGAAAAGGCTCAACAGAAAGAACATAAATCAGGCAGAAGGAAAGAGATCATAAAAGTTAGAGCAGAAATCAATGACATGGAAACCAAAGAAACAATCCGAAAGATCAATGAAACCAAGAGCTGGTTCTTAGAGAGAATAAACAAGATAGATAAACCACTCGTAACACTCACAAAGAAACAGAGAGAGAGAACCCTAATAAACCGTATCAGAAATGAGAAGGGGGATATCACAACAGAAACCAAAGAAATCCAAAAGATCATCAGAGACTACTTTGAAAGTCTGTATGCCACGAAACAAGAGAACCTAGAAGAAATGGACAAATTCCTGGACTCCTATGATCTCCCAAAGCTGAATCAAGAAGACCTGGAGTATCTGAATAGACCTATTAACATCAACGAAATAGAAACTGCAATCAAAAGCCTTCCCAAAAACAAAAGCCCGGGCCCAGATGGATTCACTAGCGAATTTTTCCAAACATTTAAAGAGGACTTGCTGCCAGTCCTTCTCAAGCTCTTTCAGGAAATTGAAAAAACGGAAACTCTCCCAAACAGTTTCTATGAAGTCCATATCTCTCTAATACCAAAAGGAAACAAAGATATCACGAGAAAGGAAAACTACAGGCCGATATCCCTGATGAACACGGATGCGAAGATTCTCAACAAAATACTAGCAAATGAATTCAACAACTCATCAGAAAGATCATACACCATGACCAAGTAGGATTCATCCCGGGGATGCAAGGCTGGTTTAACACTAGGAAATCAATCAACATAATCCATCACATCCACAAAAGAAAAGATAAAAATCATATGATCATATCAATAGATGCAGAGGAAGCATTTGACAAGATCCAGCACCCATTTATGATGAAAACACTAGCCAAAGTGGGGATAGAGGGGACTTTCCTCAATATAGTTAAAGCCATCTACCACAAGCCAACAGCAAGCTTCGTCCTCAATGGTGAAAAACTGAGAGCCTTCCCTCTAAGATCAGGGACGAGACAAGGATGCCCACTCTCTCCACTGCTGTTCAATATAGTATTGGAAGTACTTGCAATAGCGATTAGGCAAGAAAAGGATATTAGGGGCATCCAGGTATGAAAGGAAGAAATCAAGCTCTCACTATTCGCAGATGACATGATACTATACTTAGAAAACCCTAAAACCTCTATCAAGAAACTTCTAGAAACAATAGGCTTGTATAGTAAAGTGGCAGGTTATAAAATCAATGCCCAAAAGTCCATGGCTTTCCTATATGCAAATAGTGAAAGAGAAGAAAAAGACATGAAGAAAACAATCCCATTCACAATTGTGCCCCAGAAAATCAAGTACCTAGGAATCACCTTAACTAAGGAAGTAAAGGACCTGTACAAAGAAAACTACAAAACTCTACTTCAGGAAATAAAAGAGGATACGAGGAAATGGAAAAATATCCCCTGTTCATGGATTGGGAGAATTAACATTGTCAAAATGGCAATACTTCCCAAAGCACTGTATAAATTCAACGCAATCCCTATTAGGATACCCATGATATTCTTCAAAGAATTGGAGCAAACACTCCTGAAATTCATATGGAACAATAAGCCCCCATGAATAGCTAAAGCAATTCTTGGGAAAAAGAAAATGAGAGGAATCAACCTCCCTAACTTCAAACTCTACTACAAGGCAGTAATAATTAAAACAGCATGGTACTGGAACAAAGGCAGAGCTGTAGACCAATGGAACAGGGTTGAATATACTGACGTCCCCCCCCCCCCAAGTATAAGAGCATCTAATCTTCGATAAGGGGGCAAGGAAAGTGAAGTGGAGCAGGGAAAGCCTCTTTAACAAATTATGCTGGCAAAACTGGACGGCTATATGCAAAAAAATGGGCTCAGATCTCTGCCTAACTCCATGTACAAAAGTAAGATATAAGTGGATTAAAGACCTCAACATCAGACCGGAATCTATAAGATACATTGAGGAAAATGTTGGCAAAACCCTTCATGACATAGAAGCTAATAGTGTCTTCAAAGATGTCACACCGCTGGCCAAGCAAGTGAAAACAGAGATAGATAAATGGGACTATCTTAAACTAAGAAGCTTCTTCACCTCAAAAGAAACAGTGACCAAAATACAAAGACAGTCACCTGAATGGGAAAGGATATTCGCCAACTACACATCTGATAAGGGGTTAATTTCAAGGATATACAAAATACTGGTTCAACTCCACAAAAAGAAAACATTCAACCCCATCAAAAAATGGGGAGATGAAATGAATAGAAACTTTGACAAAGAAGAAATCCGAATGGCTAAAAGACACATGAGAAAATGTTTCACATCATTAATCATCAGGGAGATGCAGATCAAAACCACAATGAGGTATCACCTAACACCACAGAGACTGGCCCATATCCACAAGAACAAAAGCAACCGGTGCTGGCGCGGATGTGGTGAGAAAGGGACACTCCTTCACTGTTGGTGGGAATGCCGACTGGTTCAGCCCTTCTGGAAAACAGTATGGATGATTCTCAAAAAACTAGAAATTGAGCTCCCATTTGACCCAGCAATACCACTCCTGGGAATATATCCCAGAGAGACAAAAAAGTATAGCCGAAGTGACATCTGCAATTGTCTGTTTATTGCAGCACTCTTTACAATAGCCAGAATCTTGAAAAAACCTGAGTGCCCGAGAACAGATGACTGGTTGAAGAAATTCTGGCACATTTACACAATGGAGCACTATGTAGCTCTTAGAAAAGACGAAGTCATGAAGTTTACATACAAGTGGTACTACATGGAAAGTATCATGTTAAGCGAAATGACTCAGAAAGAAAGGGATAGACATAGAAAGATTGCATTCATCTGGGGAACATAAAGTAACAAAATAGGAAACTAACACCCAAGTATGGCAGAGATTAGTACCAGGAATTTTACTCAATGACCTGGAGGACATCCAGACATGTTAGGGGAAGGGGGAGCTCAGAAAGAGAAGGGAACACCAAATAAAGGGTGTTGGGAGGATCCGCCCATAATGGGAGAGCATGCTGAGGGTAGACTGTCGACCAAGCATGATTGCCAGTCAATGCCTCTTTTGCCGACCATGGCACTCAAAAGGAGAGAGAGGGAAATGCCCTGCCACAGAGGCAGGGTGGGATAGGGGCTGGGGGGGGTAGGGGATGCTGGGATCCGAGGTGATGGGAAATGCGCACTGGTGGAGGGATGGGTGTTTGATCATTGTATAATCGAAACCCAAGCACAAAAATGTGTAAGTCTACAACTGTACCTCATGGTGCCTCACTATTAAAAATAAATAAATAAACAGGAAACAATAAAAAAAGAATGGTCATTGTCCGGGCTGGAGAGATAGCACAGCGGGTAGGGCATTTGCCTTGCACGCGGCCGACCTGGGTTCGATTCCCAGCATCCCATATGGTCCCCTGAGCACCGCCAGGAGTAACTCCTGAGTGCAGAGCCAGGAGTAGCCCCTGTGCATTGCCAGGCGTGACCCAAAAAGAAAAAAAAAATGGTCATTGTCACTGATGATGGGCTTAACTGGAACAAGGAAGAGGCTTTGCTCCGTCACCTGCCTGGTGTGGTTACCCTGGTAACAGTACTTGATCCTACTCTATCCTGTCTATAACTCAGTGTTCATAGACCAGCATGAACCTCAGGACCCTCAGTGAGTCATCACTGAGTAATCTTGACCCTGTCTGGAGCATAGAAAGAGCTAATAGAAGGCATTCAACACACAATCTATTTGGCAGGGAGCCTGGTCTTAGTGTTCAGACTCACACATTTGAGAAGGGTACAAGCACACAAGCCCTGAGCACTGCCAGGTGTGGCCCAACCACAGCCCCCAAATGAATAGAGCCTAGACACAGGGTGTGTCACTTATTGTACCTCCTATTTCCGGGAAGCACCAGAGGGTTGGGATAAATCCAAGGGAACAGAAAATATGTTCTAAAATTTAATTTAAAAAAAAATTCAGCATCAGAGCTGGAGCTATAGTCCAATGGGTAGGGTATTTGCCTTGCACACGACCGATCCGGGTTTGATTCTCAGCATCTCATATGGTTTCCTGAGAACCTCCAGCAGTAAATTCTGAGTGCAGAGCCAGGTGTAACCCCTGTGCATCGCTGGGTGTGACCCCAAAAAGAAAAAAATATTCAGCATTAAGGGTCAAAAATCATCAATGTACCCAAACTATTCAAAAAATACAACTAAGCTTTTTTTTTCCCCTCTGGAAAGCAAGATGGCGGCCGCCTTGGAGCTTTTTGGAAAGCCAGGTATGAGCCAATCGTGACAGGGCAACTGAAACCTCATGGGAAGGGGGGCGATCCTGGCTCATCCTTCATGCCCTACTGAGGTCACAAGTTGTCCCCCCACGAGTGGCTCTCCGGCACGGCCATGGCCCCAGAGCCACAGAAATCAATCTCATAATTATCTGACTCTCAGCAGAAATACTTCCAGGCTTAATAAGTAAAATATCAAAAATCCAAAATCACACGGCTGCTATCGCAGCCATGCAACTTCATTTGATTCTTGTAACCAGCTGTAGAAAACAAACTATTTCACAATACCTTTTCAACAGGTCTGATTTTGAAGTGTAAACTCTAAATAACAATGGTGCACCGTGTGTCGAAACAATGAATCTAATCAAAGTAGTTAGAGTGTTAACTATAATTCATCTGCCTCACAGGCATTGGGAGGGTTGGGAGGGGGTGTATATTGGGGTTCTTGGTGGTGAAAAATAAGTACTGGTGAAGAGAAAGGTGTTTTATGATTGCGTGACTGAGACTTAAACCTGAAAGCTTTGTAACTTTTCCCACAGTGATTCAATTAAAAAAACAAGTGAATAAAAAGATAAAAAAAGAGAAATAATATAACTAAAATAAATATAGATACCCCCAAAAGTCAGGCAGTGTGAGTATTTAAGGTGGGTGAGTCTCCCCTTCACTGCCACGGTAGCTCATGGTGGCACCTGAGTTATTTTGAGTTCAGTGAGAGCCCTTGGAGGCAAATAGGAGATTGACAAGAAGCGTTACTTGTCTTTCCATCACTGCACTTTGGGTCAGAGTCTCTAACCTTTACAAAAGACCCCAATACTCCTGTCAGATTCATAACTCAAAACTACATTCCAGTGTGTAACTTGGAGCAGACAAGATGAACTCTTCTCTGTACTGAAACAAACATTGCCTCACATCCTGACAAGACATGAGGGAACAAGGTGTGTTTTAGTCATATGAGCAAATGGGAGGAACCAATTTCCTTTACTCGGCTCAGGGTCAGGGCACACTTTACTGTACCCTGTAGGGAGCCAGTCAAGGTGGCGCTGAAGAAATGCAAGGGAGAGCTTTGACGATTCTCAAAAAATTAGAAACCGAGATCCCATTTGACCCAGCAATATCACTCCTGAGAATATATCTGGGAGAGGCAAAAAAGTATAGTTGAAATGACATCTGCACTTGTGTGTTCATTGCTGCACTGTTCACAATAGCCAAAATCTCAAAAAAAATCTGAGTGCCCGAGAACAGATGACTGGCTAAAGAATCTTTGGTACATCTACACAACGGAATACTATGCAACTGTTAGAAATGATGAAGTCATGAAATTTGCAAACAAGTGGTTCTACAAGGAAAGTATCGTGCAAAGTGAAATGAGTCAGAAAGAGAGGAACAGACATAGGAAGACTGCACTCATCTGGGGAATATGAATAAAGAGAATGGGAGACGAACACCCAAGAATTGTTGAGAGAATTACCAGGAGTTCTGCTCCATGGCTTGGAAGCTGGCAGCACATGCTGGGGAAAAGGCAGCTCAGATAGAGAAGAGAACTCTAAGTAAAGGGTGTTTGGAGGACTCGGTCGGGATGTGAGATGCATGCTGAAAGTAGACTACAGACCAAATACGATGGCCACTCAAAACCTCTATGCAAGTCACAACACCCTAAAGGAAAGAGAGAGAAAAAGGGAATTCCCTGCCACAGAGGTGGGGTGGGGTGGGGAGATGTGGGGTGGGAGGGTTACTGGGTTCATTGGTGGTGGACAATGGAGACTAGTGGAGGGATGGGTACTTGATTATTGTATAACTAAAAACCAAGCTTGAAATTTTGTAAGTCTACAACTGTACTCATCGTGTTTCACTAATAAAAAAGATTTTAAAAAAAGAATTTGATAGACTTCATTACCAATGTCTTTCTTTAAGTATATTATCAGTTCTTTTATGTATTTTCCTGATCAGTCATTGCGTACATATATGCATCAAGTGTGTTTTTTTCCTTATGCACACATCTCTTGATCATTAACATGAACTTCACTGTTTCTGGTAACCTTGTACAGCCTGAAATATATGACACTGGACACTAGTATGAACACCCAGGTCATATTAAAGATATTCTTTGCTAAAGAATTGTTTTCCAGCATTTGACTTTGAGTCTGTGTTTGCTCCAACTAGTTAAATTTGTTTCTTTTAGGCAGAAGAATGTTGCAGTCAATGTTTCAATTGATTTTGCCACCCTGTGTCTCTAAATTGCTACAGTTAGACCATTAATGTTGAGAATGATTAGTGTCATAGGATTTTGTGCCATCTTTCTTTAGAGGATTATTGTGTTTGTCTTGCCTTATAGTCATTCCTTGAGCTTTTCTTTCAATATTAATTTGAGTTCATAAAGTTTTTGAGCTATTGTTGGTCCATGAATTAGGATATCTTTCTTTTGAATGTGAATGAGAATCCACTGGGGAAAGTATTCTTGGTGAAGCTCCATTTTGCTATTTTTTAAAAACTATATCTATCCATAGTCTTAGGAACCAGAGGATTCATTTAATAGTTCTGCTTTAAATCTGAGGACACTCTTTCGTATGTACTTTCCTTCTTTGATCTTGCTGCTCTCAGTATTGATCTCGATTTATGGTGCCAGTCATTCTTATTAGGATATGTATCAGAGTCTTTTGATTAGCATCTCTTTTAGCTGGTACATGCTGAGCTTCTTGGGTCTGGGTGCCTGTGATGTCCAGCTTAGAGAAGTTTTCAGCAATAATGTCCTTAACTGTTACTAGTTCATTGCAGTCACCTCCTTATTTTTCTGTGATTCTGAGGTTTCTTATGTTGTTCCTCTTAAAAATAATCCTTTGTCTAGTTTGTCTTTGAGTTATTTTGAGGTCTTTTACCACGTTTTGTTGTTGCCTGGAGGTTTTCTGTATCTCACCCTTAAAGTCACTGAGACTGTTTTCCGCTGTTGTTACTCTACTGTTAAGAACATCAATTGAGTTTTTAACTTCATCTATAGAACTTTTTTATCAGTTCCATTTCTGTTTGTCGTGTAAGCCTGGTTTTCCAGAAGGCAGATGAATTTGTTTATTCTACTCTGTTCACCTTGTGGATATAAGTAGATCTTCTGAAAGCATTGAGTGACGTGATCACATGGTGCACGTGTTTCTTAAGTATTGGTGTTCCACAGATAATTCTTATTTCAGAATCGGACATCACAGCTAGAGGAAGAGGGAGAGTTCTGGACATTGCTGGGCCTTCATGACAGAAAAATCAAGATGGAAGCTGAGGGGCTGGTTTGAAAGGGGTTAGTGCACCCTGACCCAGACCCTACCTGCCTCATGTTGCCCAAGGGCTCAGCTCCCTGCTAGGCCCAGACTCTCCTGATAATTGACCAGACTTGGGATACCCCTTGTTCACACTCATAAGCAGTAGTCAAGTCTCCTGTCCCATGGCAGATTAGACACAGCTCTGGAGATGATCCACTCAAGCTGTCAATAAGGGCCCTACCTCTACGCCACAATGGGACCTCAGCACCAGCCAGTCTGGTGGAGGAGAGAGCCTCTGCTCATGGGGATAGACAGAAAATGCATGATGAGATTGTCTGTCTGCACCTCACTCTGCTGATATCCCCCTCCCAAGCAGGGAGCTGGCTGGGGAGCAGCAGGTTAAGTCTCCACACAATGCCCAGGACACTCTGTGTCCGCACAGAAGCTGAGGGGTTTGAATTCCATGACACGTTACTGTACATCTCACCCCTCTTCCTATCTGAAGTGGAAGTACCCATTACTAGGTGCATCCAGTTGGGGAGAGGGCAGTGCAATGAGGTTGACAGAAAGTAGGGCAGGGAGGCATTTGTAGGGACGGCATTTTCTCTTGTTCTAAGAACAAGAGGTCTGGCCTGGGCAGGTGGTCAGTGACAAGAGACCCTGTTCAGGTGTGTTCCAGAAAACCAGAGCAAAGCAGAACTCCTCCTAAAGGCTGAGGAGTGCAGAGAAAACATAGAGCAGCCGGGGTCTCCCTCAGGGCCTGGGAAAAGAGGAAAACACAGGTGGAGACGGCGCCTCAACTGAGCCCTAGTACCCAGCACCCACACCTTGGTCCCTCAGAGAAGCTCCAGGGGCTAAGGGAGAGGATGGAGGGGAGGACACAACGATGAGGGGATGAGAGAGAGAGAGGTAGAGGGAGAGAGAGAGGGAGAGTAGGGGAGGGGAGGAGAGAGAAGGAAATAGAGAGGGGACAGAGAGAGGGAGAGAGAGGGAGAGAAGGAGGGAGAGAGAGGGAAAGAGAGAGAGAGAAGACAGAGAGAGGCAGAAAAGAAGAGAGAGAGAGGGAGAGAGAGGGAGAGAGAGGGAGAGACGGGAGAGAGAGAGAAAGAGGGAGAGAGGGAGGGAGAGAGATACAGAGATAGAGGGAGAGACAGGGAAAGAGAGAGAGGGAGAGAGGAATGTAGGGGGGAGAGTAGAAGGGAGGAGCAGCCGGTACCTGGCTCAAGAGGCCCTGAAATTTTCTGGAACAACCGCTCCTGCTACCTTCCCTCTGGAGCTGTTTCTGGGTCAGGGGGCTAAGGTCGGGCAGCCTGCCCCACCCCTCCTACCCCTTCTGACCGACCTTTCTGGGCCCAGTGCCCCCGGAGAGCCCCAGTCTGGCGCGGCAGCTGGACAGGTCAGCAGGAGCCGGTGTCCGCTTGGGCCTGTCCCGGGGTTCCCTGTGTTCACGCGGGGCTGTGGGGCCACGTGGACAGTGCTGCCTGTGGCCTCTCCCTGTGGCCCAGCACCTCTTCCCATGTCCCTGCAGGGGGCAGTCAGCACTGAGGGCCTTGGGGACTCCTGATGGGACCAGGCCAACCCCGGGATGAGAGAAAGGACCCCTGTGGCCCTGTCCATTGGGGTCCCGCAGACGGACAAATGGTGAGTCCCACGCGGTCCCGGGTCCGGGGCTCTCAAGGGACTCGGACCCCGCCACACCAGGGAGAAGGTGTCCCCTGAAACACACAGCTTCCTGGGGACCGGATGGGGGAGGGAAGGTCTGCGCTGACATCAGCTTCTCCAATCAATAGTGCAATCGATACTCATCAATAGGGAAGTTCCGGTGTTCCCCGAAAATAACTCAGAGTCCAGGAAACTGCGTTTATGCCAAACCCACAGTCACGGGCTGTCGGGGCCTATGTCATGGCCTGGGTACAGGGCAGGGCTGGCGCAGAGGGTCAGCAGGAGCATGAAAGAGATTCCCATGAGGGGTATCTGTGGGAGAGGAGAGGAGGCAGCTGGTGTCTGACATCATCCAAACACCCACCTGGGGGGTTTTACGATGTTAGTCGCCGAATTTTCTGAACAATGCTGAGATGCAATAGATCCTCATTGCTGTCACCTTGATGACACACATTTTCAATTTGTTATAAAGTATGTTGAATAGAAAATTATGTTACGTGTGCTGGAGCAATAGCGCAACGGGTAGGGTATTTGCCTTGCACGCAGCCAATGCAGCTGACACAGCCGACCTCGAATTTAGTTCTTCCCCCCTCTCGGAGAACCCGGCAAGCTACCCAGATTATCTTGCCCGCACAGCAAAGCCTGCCAAGCTACTCGTTATGTATTCGATATGCCAAACACCGTGACAAGTCTCACAATGTTACTGGGCCCGCTCAAGCAAATCAATGAACAACAGGAGGACAGTGACAGTGACAGTCACCAATATTATGTGGAAATAGCAAAATTACTGGAGGATTTATCATGGTGCTTATCTTTAATTTAATTTAGTTTTATAAAGTTGTTCACAGTATTTCATTACGTTTAATATTTGAACACCAATCTCACCTCCGACTAAATCTCAAGACCGACGTAGTCTGCCACAACGAAGGAAGACAAAAATGATCGTCTGTACTTTCAATGCACGTACGCTAGCATCAGATGCATCCATTGAGGACCTGATGGTACAAGCGTGAATGATCAAGTACGACATCATTGGTCTGACCGAGACAAGAAGGCATGAATCTCACCATGCCGTTTTCGACACTGGAGAAAATTGTTCCTCGGAACATGCGATAAAAGAGGTGTTGGAGGCGTCCGTGTCCTTGTCAACACAAACTTGGCCAAGAGCATTGATTCATTCGAATGCCTAACAACCTGAATCGGACGTTTACATTTGAATAGATGTGACTCACTGCCTGCAGTTTCTATCTTCGTTGTCTACGCAACAACATCTCATTATGATGAAAGAGAAATGAAGAAGTTCTACATGGAGCTAGAGAAGTTCTATAAAGAAGACCACACCTTCTACAAGATCATTGTGGGTGATTTTAATGCCAAGATAGGACCGAGAAGATCAGCTGAAGAACATAACATCAGGACCCATGGCCTAGAATGGAACGAAGAGGGTGAGAGAGTGTCTGAGTTCATCATGTCGACAAAGACCATCTATGGTAACTCACAGTTCCAGAAGGCAGAATCTAAACGTTCGACATGGGAGTCTCCCGGTGGACGATTCCACAATGAAATAGACCACATCATATTCAATTGACGGTTATGCCTGACTGATGTCGCTGTTGTCCCAAAATTTCGAACGGGATCAGACCACCGTCTCCTTCGTGCAAAATTCTACTTCACAGAGTGGGGAGAAAGGGCTGCAAAGTTCAAAAAGAGAACTCCCAGAATGACCACCAACTGGGAACTCATTGGTACTATTGCGGCAACATGGGAAGATGCCATTGTTGACAACATTGACGAGGAGTACGATTGACTGGTTCAGCACCTCCATGAATGTGCGAGGAACAACAAGAGAGAGATAGCCACAAAAAGTCACCTACCTTCGACAACTCTTGAGCTAATTCACCAGCGTGGTTTGGCGCATGCCTCAGGCAACCGCAAGCTAATGTCCGAGCTCGCAAAGCAGTGCAGAGATGCGATCAAGGAAGACCTCAAAGATAGAAGAGCAGAAGTACTGGTAGATGCAGCAGAAGCCGGGAAAAGTATTCGTAATGTCCGCCTGTCCTTCGCCAACTACAAGACCAAGATGACTGCCCTCCGACGTCCTGATGGATCCATTACATCCTCCAGAACGGCTATGGAGAAGATTATCCATGACTTCTACTCAAATCTCTTTGATAGCCATGTCCACTTGCCGACATACAAAATTCCACAGGATGGATATGTCATTCCCAATGTTCTCCCTTCCGAAATCCGACACGCCATTTCGTCAGTAAAGAAACAAACAGAACCCGGCCCAGACAAGGTCAGACCTGAACACCTGAAGAACCTGCCGTCAGTACTCATCAATACACTGGCTCGGCTCTTCACACACTACCTGTCTGAATGCAAGGTTTCGTCCCAGTGGAAAACCAGCAGGACCGTACTACTGTTCAAGAAGGGAGACATCCATGACATTGGCAACTATCGCCCGATCTGCCTCTTGTCTGTCATCTACAAGTTGTTCACTCGAGTCATCCTAAATAGGATTGGCAGAATACTAGATGAAGGACAACCATGCGAGCAAGCCGGGTTCCGCAAAGGATTCAGCACCATCGACCATATCCACAGGATAACCAAGCTCTTTGGGGTTTCTCGGGAGTTCAAGATGCCGCTCTGTTTAACGTTCATTGATTTAAAGAAGGCCTTTGATTCTGTTGAGATGGAAGCGGTCATTGAAGCCGTAGCCAATCAGGGCATTCAAGCCCAATACATCAAGATCCTCCGTGAGCTGTATTGTAGATTCACTACCAGGATCTCATCATTCTACAAAGATGTAATCATTCATGTCAAGAGACGGGTTCAGCAGGGTGATACCATTTCACCAAAGCTCTTCAGTGCCACCCTCGAGAACATCATGCGACGACTGGAATGGGAAGGTATGGGAGTGAAGATAGATTGTCGGCAATTACACCACCTCCACTTTGCTGATGACATTGTTTTAATAACACCAAACATCAGCCAAGCGGCACAAATGCTGGCCGACTTTGACTGTGAGTGTGGAAAGGTAGGACTACAGCTGAATCTTACGAAGACAATGTTCATGAGAAACAGCCTCGTTCCTGATGCCCCATTCGCTCTCAATGGAACCACCATCTCCGAATGCAACAGCTATGTGTACCTAGGTCGAGAAGTCAACATGACAAATGACCTGGCACCCGAGCTGTGCAGGAGGAAGAGAGCGGCTTGGAACGCCTTCAAGAACGTCGAAGAAATAGCTAAGAGGACGAAGAACCTCCGGCTCCGGGCACATCTCTTTGATTCCACTATTCTTCCTGCATTAACATATGCCTCAGAGACCTGGGCCCTACGCAAATAGGATGAGAACGCTATTCAGGTCTCCCAAAGAAGAATAGAAAGAGCTATGCTTGGAATGTCACGTTTCACTCAAATGAGAGAAAAAATCCGGAGTTCCGACATCTGTAGACGATCAAGAATCAGGGATGCTGTCTCATTTGCCAAGGTGTCAAAAATCAGATGGGCTGGTCACGTAATGAGATTTAAAGACGACCGCTGTACTAGAGCTGTTACTGACTGGATTCCACGGGATGTCAAAACACCGCGTGACTGCCCACCTTCCAGATGGTCAGACTTCTTCGTGAGGATCATGAGCGATCGGTTTGAGGCTCTTCATGTTCCCAGAGCGAACAGATGCCATTGGGCTACACTAGCACGCGACAGGGACAAATGGAGATGCTACTGACGCTCGCTCGAGCAAATCGACGTCTAACGGGAAGTTAAGTGATTAAGAGAATAATACCAAACATTAGCCAAGCGGCACAAATGCTGGCTGACATTGACCATGAGTGTGCAAAGTCGTACTACAGCTGAATCTCATGAAGACATTATTTATGAGGAACAGTCTCATTCCTGACATTCCATTTGCTCTCAATGGAACGACCATCTCCGGTGGAACAGTTACGTGTACCTAGGTCGAGAAATCAACATGACGAATGACCTGGCACCAGAGTTGCGCAGGAGAAAGAGAGCAGCTTGGAACGCCTTCAAGAGCATCTAAGAAACAGCTAAGAGGACAAACCTCTGATTCTTTGATTCCAATGTTCTTACTACATTAACATATGCCTCACAGACCTGGGCCCTATGCAAACAGGATGAGAAAGAACACTATTCGGGTCTCCCAAAGAGGAAGCGAAAGAGCTATGCTTGGAGTATCACGTTTCACTTAAATAAGAGAAGGAATCTGGAGTCCTGACCTCTGTCGAGAATCAGGGATGCTGTCTCATTAGCGAAGGCATCGAAAATCAGATCGGCTGGACACGTAATGAGATTTGGAGACAACCGCTGGACTAGAGCCATTACAGACTGGATTCCATGGGACATCAAAAGAACGTGTGGCCGCCCACCTACCAAATTGTCAGACTTCTTCATCAAGACCTTGAACGACCTGTTTGAGGCTCTTCTTGTTCCCAGAATGAGTAGATGCCATTGGGCTACCCTAGCAGGCGACAGGGACAAATGGAGACGTTACTGGTGCCCGTTTGAGCAAATCGATGAGTCACGGGATGTCAAGGGATCAAGTGATCCTATGAAAAGAATCTGTTCAGGAATACAGAATACAACATACTTTGTAAAGTGAAAGTTAACGGTGTACTTGGTAGTTTTCCACAACAAGTGGGTTGAAAATTCAAACTAGAGGAGGAAGGAACATATTGATATGTACATACTTGAGGGTTTTTTTATATTTCCTTTATATATATTTTATCTTTCAAAATGCCCTTAAATCCCTTTGAAAAAAATTTCAAAACACTAAAAATAAAATGAATTAGATTTTACGTATTTATCAAACAACAGGGCTGGAGCGATAGCACAGCGGTAGGGCGTTTGCCTTGCACGCAGCCAACATGGCCGACCTGAGTTCGATTCTTCCACCCCTCTCGGAGAGCCCGGCAAGCTACTGAGAGTATCTCGCCCACACGGCAGAGCCTGGCAAGCTCCCCGTGACGTATTCGATATGCCAAACACAGTAACAACAAAGTCTCCAATGGAGACGTTACTGGGCCCGCTCGAGCAAATATATATTTTAATTTTAAAATAACAGAAAAAAAGCCCTTTACAACCTCCCCCATGACCAGAACTCAGCTCTGGAGTCCCTGGAGCAGAACGCCCCCTGGTTGTCACACACATCCCTGCAGCTCCCAACTTTCCCTAACCAGGTTTGTGTTTCGGTTCACAGGGACATGCCCTCACTGTGTCTCCTGCACAGTAATACACGGCTGTGTCCTCAGTTACTGAGTTGCTCAGTTTTAGGTAAACTTGGTTCTTGGAGGTGTCCCTGGAGATGCTGAATCGGGACTGAAGACTTGGCTTATAGGATGTGTTTCCACCTTGGCTTATAGGATGTGTTCAGCACCAATCCAATCCAGCCCCTTTCCAGGGGCCTGGCGGACCCAGTTTACACCATTGCTGGTTATAAAAAATCCAGAGACTGAGCAGGTGAGGGACAGTGTCTGCGAGGGCATCACCAGGCTTGGTCCCAACTCCTGCAGCTGTATCTGCGACAGGACACCTCGGGACAGAGACCCACAGTGAGTCACGGGCTCAGAGGACCCAGGTCTATATGGGAGCCTCTGTCAGGGGATAATCACATCCGGGAGCTGCCACCAGAAAGAGGAGGAGCAGCGCTGATGCACGTTCCTGGACACGAGGTCCATGATCTCAGACACCATGTCAGGGTGAGAGGGAGCCCGAGTTGGGGTGAGTTTGAACATGGTTTTAATCCTGGGTCCCATGTGCATATTTGCATGGGGGAGCCTCTGTAAAGAAAGGAGGGGACACGGAGAGGCTGGTGTGTGAGCTCCCTGGGAGGAGTTGCTGACTGTGGCTCAGAGCACTCAGGCCTGTCCCTGGGGCCCTGTCAGAACTAGGCCTCTTCCTCCAGCACAGGAAACGTGCTGAGGAGCTGTCAGGAAACAGGAATTGCTGAGGAGGAAACGGCAGTTGGGGAGTAGAGTCCCCGTGTCTCAGGTCCTTGATGACCAAACCCAGCCCCCAGGGTCTCTCCCCTGTAGACAAGCCCCTACCTCTCTGTGCCCCCGTGTGTTGGCTCCTTTTCTTTCTCCCACAGGATATGGAAAACCTGGGGCATCACAGACAGTGCAGTTGTCACAGTAAATTCTAACTTGGCTTGGACCAATCCATGGTTCATCAATTTTCAGTCTATTTTCTTCTTATCATGCATGAACATTCCTTCACCTGGCGCTTCACTCCTTATATCCAAGGTGGTTATTAGGGTGGATTTGTTAATTCTATTTGCTATTCAGACAAGGAAGTTGCTTCTACCTAGGTGACCTTCCTTTGTGGCTGATCTGACCACCAGCACATGAACCCAGTCTTCCCTGTGTACAACTCAGTGTCCAAAACATGATCATGAACCTCTGGACCCTTTTTTGGGGGGTCATCACTGAAGAATCCCAACCATGTTTGATGCTTAGAAAGACCCAGCAAAGGATCTCAACATGCAATCTATTGGGCCAGAATTTTGATCCTAGTGCAAAGACTCACACATGCTACAAATGTACTGTGTGCAAGCCCTGAGCAGTGACCCTACCCAAATGCATGGAACCTAGAAGCAGGCTGTATCTCATAAGTGTATCCATAATTCTGTGGAGCACCAGCGGTTTTAGTTAAATGTAGCACTACAGCACTGTCCTCCCATTATTGATCGATTTGCTCGAGCGCGCACCAGTAACGTCTCTATTGTGAGACTTGTTGTTACTGTTATTGGCATATATATGTAATACACCATGGAGAGCTTGCCAAGCTCTGCCGTGTGGTGGGATACACTCGGTAGCTTGCCGGGCTCTCCAAGAGGGACGGAGGAATCAAACCCCAGTCAGCTGTGTGCGAGGCAAATGCTCTACCCACTGTGCTATAGCTCCAGACCCAATTAAATGTAAGGGACCAGAAAATGTGCTTTATAATTTGATGTTTTAAAAAGTCAGCATTAAGTGCCAAAAGTAATCAAATAACCAGCAAGTTCAACAAAATTCTACTAAAAATAAACAAAGAGACAAACAGCAACTCGGGCTACATGATTATTGAAACAGATGAATATTACAACTCATGAACAAAGTGACTCTAACAGAATTAATAAACATTCTCTTATATAAAGCACAGGACTCACCGTGGCTCTATCCCAGAGCACCTGCAAGCCCAGGACGGTGGATGCTCACAGATCTGAGCCCACCTGTACTGTCTCTGTGAGCTCCACCACTGGCAGCAGTTTCCAGAGGAGCTGGACCCACAAACCTCAGATATAATCTGGATGGACGGAGAGATGCACAATGATAGAACCGTTTCGTAAAGATATTACTCCAGACAAACACAGAACTTTCTTAAATCTATGAAACTTGCTTTCAACCACCAACTGTAACTATAGATTTCATAAAATATTTTAAAATTTATTTTCTGCATATTAAATAAGATGGATTTATTTTTTCAGTGCTTCTTGATACATTTTCTGGGTGTTTCACTCTTAGTGAATATACTAAAATATCCTTGTTTATCATTAGTAATTTATTAGAAATAAAAGAACTAATCAATTAGAAATTAATTTATGGCTCGATCATTCATTTTGTGTTTTCTCATTGTTAGACACTCATGGCATGAAAGAAATAGCTTTTAATTCTGTTCATGATAGCAATATGGGTGAGCTCAATGAAATGCTTTCCACGTGTGTATCCCAAAATCATTTTCCATTATCAATTAGTGAATTGATACCTGAGCACTAAAAGGTGGGTATGTTCCCCAAGTCAAAGAAAAACATAGATTTTACATATTAGATAATATCATTTTTACATAATGATTAGATATCCATAATTTTTAAAAAAATTAAAAGTTTTAAAATTGTATCACAATGAAATACACAGCTACAAAGTTGTTCATGATTGAGTTTCAGTTATATAATGTTCCAAAACCCATCTCTACACCAGGGTACATTTACCACCAGCAATGTGCCCAGTTTCACTCTTTCCCTCCCCACCCTAGCTGCCTCTATGCCAGGCACTATTCCTCTCTCTCTCTCTCTTTCTCTCTCTCTTTCTCTCTCTCTGTATGTCTCATTTTGGAATTATGGTTTGTAATAGATACTGAAAGGTTATCAGTATCTTACCTACTTTCAATACTCAGTTCGTGTCCAAAGTGATGAATTCCAACTGTTATTGTCACACTGGTCCCTTCTCTATCCTAACTTCTCTTTTCTCCACACACACTTGTAGCTGGCTTCAAACAGAGCACTAGTCCTTCTGGCCCCTGGACTTGGATATTAGCTTATACCAGTTTTTTTTCCATATAGCACAAATGAATGCAGTCATTCTATATCTCCCTCCTTCTGACTCATTTCACACAGCATGATACCGTCATCCATTTATAAGAAAATTTCATGATACCAGTTTTCTTAGTGACTGCGTAGTATTCCATAATGTAGATGTATTGTAGTTTCCTTATCTAGTCGTCTGTTCTTGGGTAACTTGGGTTGTTTCCAGATTCTGGCTATTGTGAACTGTGCCACGATGAACATAGAAACACAGATGGCATATCTTTTTTCTTTTAATTATTTTTATTTTATAAGGTAATTAACAATATTTTATTACATTAAATATTCAAACACCAGTTCCACCAACATTACATCTTCCCACCACCAAATTTGGGATGTTTCCATCCCAAGCCCCAATCCCTGTCCCAAAGCACAATAGAAGTAATATATTTTGTATTGTCTGTTATGAAAAACCGTTGAAAATGCTACAAAAAAGTATTCATAGAGGAGACAGTGTGAAGATTGTTCTATTTTGGCAAGAGCCATTAAGAGATTCTTTAGGATATCACTAACATGTTGTTAAAGGTTGAGTTATGAGCTTTCATGTATATATGAAATTATGTATATATGCATATATATTTCTTTCTATGATTTGTTGTCTACTATTTGAATCGCATCAAGTATGGTGTGGTATTTATGGAGAATGGGTAGGGATGTTTTGTGCAGCCCTGAATGTGGCCGTTTGGCCCAGGAACACGTTCACTTGCTCAGCCTGAGTGTGTGGGGAGCAATCCTGAGCATGGCTTCGGTTGAGTTCCTGAGGTTTTCAGCTGCTAGAGCTGGGTCCCTTGGGGCAGGGAGGGCTCTCACCCACCTCCCTCTGCAGGCCCCGAGTGAAACAGTCTGGTTTGGAGTCAGGTGGCATGGCTATGGGAGTGTCATGTTGCTCTCTTCTGGGAGAAAAAGCCGTGTTATCTGGATGATGGCTGGTGAGGAGATGGGCAGATGGCATTTCTGCTGTGTGTTTTGGGCTCCCCAGAGTAAAAACCCAGAGTGGTTTTTCTGGGTGAAATGGGAGTTCAATTTCTAGCTTTTTAAGGAATATTCATATTGTTTCAGAAAAAGGCGGGGCCAATCAGCATTTCCACCAACAATGAAGGAGAGTCCATTTCTCCCCACATCTACACCAGCATTGGTTGCTTTTGTTCTTTTGAATGTGTGCCAGTCTCTGTGATGCGAGATTATATCTCATCGTTTCTTGATTTGTGTCTCCCTGATGATTAGTGATATAGAGCAGTTTTTCATGTGCCATTTGTCCATTTGAGTTTCTTCTTTGGGAAAGTTTCTGTTCATTTTTTTTCTACCAATTTTCGATGGGGGGGGGATGTCTTTTATTGTAAAGCCCTACAGTCCATTATAAAGGCCCTCCCGTTGATCGTCAATTTGCTCGAGCGGGCCCAGTAACATCTCCATTGGAGACTTTGTTGTTACTGTGTCTGGCATATCGAATACTCTCGGTAGCTTGCCGGGCTCTCCGAGAGGGGCGGAGGAATCGAACTCCAGTCGGCCATGTTGGCCGCTTGTAAGGCGAACGCCCTACCCGCTGTGCTATCGCTCCAGCCCATTATATACTTTGATATTAAGTATTTATTAGATGGATAGCACGGTACCACTGTCCGCCTGTTGTTCATTGATTTGGTCAAGCGGGCACCAGTAACGTCTCCATTGTGAGACTTCTTGTTACTGTTTTTGGCATATCGAATACGTCACGGGGAGCTTGCTAGGCTTTGCTGTGTGGGTGGGATTCTCTTGGTAGCTTGCCACGCTCTCCGAGAGGGGCAGAGGAATCAAACCCAGGTTGGCCCCGTGCAAGGCAAAATTTTCCATTCCCTGGGTTGTCTTTGTATCTTTGGCACCATTTCAATTGAGGTACACAAACGTCTTAGTTTAATACTGTCCCATTTGTTTATCTTTGCTTTCACTTACTTGGTCAATGGTGTTTTATGTTTGAAAGTGCCTTTAGCTTCAAGGTCATGAAGGGTTTTGCTACAGTTTCGTCCATGTGTCTAATGGATTCAAGTATGATGTTGAGGTCTTTAATCCATTTTAAACTGACTTTTGTGCCTGGTGTTAGATAAAGGTCTGAGTTCATTATTTTTTTTAACATGTAGATGTCCAGTTTACCCAGCTTGGAACGTCTTCAAGAACATCGAAGAAATAGCTAAGAGGACGAAGAACCTCCGGCTCCGGGCACATCTCTTTGATTCCACTGTTCTTCCTGCATTAACATATGCCTCAGAGACCTAGGCCCTACGCAAACAGATTAGAACGCTATTCAGGTCTCCCAAAGAAGAATAGAAAGAGCTATGCTTGGAATATCACGTTTCACTCAAATGAGAGAAAAAATCTGGAGTTCCGACATCCGTAGACGATCAAGAATCAGGGATGCTGTCTCATTTGCCAAGGTGTCAAAAATCAGATGGGCTGGTCACGTAATGAGATTTAAAGACGACCGCTGTACTAGAGCTGTTACTGACTGGATTCCACGGGATGTCAAAAGACCGCGTGGCTGCCCACCTTCCAGATGGTCAGACTTCTTCGTGAGGATCATGAGCGATCGGTTTGAGGCTCTTCATGTTCCCAGAGTGAACAGATGCCATTGGGCTACACTAGCACGCGACAGGGACAAATGGAGACGTTGCTGGCGCCCGCTTGAGGAAATTGACGACTAACGGGAACTTAAGTGATTAAGTGATTTAAGTGATCTTGCTGCATTCAGTATCTTATCTCTGTCTATGGTGTTCGTCATTCAGTTTAGGAGATGTCTTGGAGTCTTTTGTTAGGGTCCCTTTTAGCTGGTACACTTTGGGATTCTTGGATCTGGATGCCTGTGTTCACCAACTATGAGAACTGTTCAGAAACAATGTCTGTCACTGTTACTACTTCATTGGGGTTGTCTCCCTGTCTCTCTGGAACTCTGAGGATTCTTACGTTCTTTCTCCTAATTCATTCTACAGTTCTCTGTTCTTCCTTTGAGATATTTTGAGGATTTTCATTGTAATTGTTGTCTGTAGGTTTTCTGCATCTCACTCTCAAGCTTACTAATTTTGTATTTGCCTGTTGTTTCACTGATGTTGAGATGACCCACTGAGTTTTTCATTTCAACCACTGAATTTTTTATCAATGCCCTTTATGTTCTAGTGTCAACTAGGTTGCCCAGAGTGTAAACTAATTGTTTTATTTTTATTTTTCCTTATTGAATATATAAGCAGGTCATCTGAAAGCATCTGATGATGCGACCACACAAGTCATGTCTTTCTGAAGTATTGCTGTTGCACAAATGGTTCTAATTTCAGGAGCAGAGGTGACAGGAGGAGGAAGGTGAGGGTGAGTTCTCTACATTGCTGGGAGAGAGACAGCAGGAGGGAAGCCAAGGGGCCAGGCATAAAGGAACTTCAGCCACTGACTCTGATTCTACTGCTAACTTCACTGTTCACTATGGGAATGATTCTCTATTACTAAGTGAGCTACTCATTCGCATCAAATAATAGATATTTTAGCTTACTACCTAGTACTGATATTTTCTGTTTAATGTTGGTGGTTTCTTTTCAGGCCAGTTAAGTTAATAAAGGTATGCACTTAATGGTAACCCTTCCCTTACCTGCATGCACACAGGTTCACACACAAACATGTAGGAATTGAGATGCTGCGACTTACAGCAGGTGTCTGGGGCCCGTGAGCACCACAGTAGAAAGCTGAGACGCTCCATAAACATTGGCAAGGGCAATGCCTGTTCCGTACTCAGGAGCAGAGAGTCAAGGTCCTGCTCCCCAGGGGGTCTGGGGACCCTTTTATGATGTGAAGCCTCAGGCCCAGGACTGAGGAGAGAGCTGAGGAGCTCCAGGGGCCCCTTATCAAAGATAAACCGTGTTCATCTGAGATGACTCTTACCCGTAACCAGTTGTTGTGACCTAAATGGGCTTGATACTCTTCTTCAGGTCACTCAGGGAGAGACTGCTCCCTGTACAATGCTTGTCCCTGGGGGGTTGCTTGTGTGCAGAAGAGAATATCAATTGGAAAATTTGCCAGCATTAGAGATTGATCACTGGGCCCACACTCTATGAGAATGTATCTCTGAAACCCGAGGATGCACGGGATGCTGTTGTCATGTGTATCCCTTGACTGGGCAGCACACACCTGGTCTAAATGTGGGATGGAGCATGGGCTCATCGTCTGTTGTCATGGGAACTCTAATCAGAGAAGTGACCTCCTTTGCAATTTATGACAGAAAATAGGGCAGAAGAAAGGAGGCTGCAGAGAAACCCTACGGTGGATACATGGTGATAATGTGATGAAGAGACAGAGGTGGATGAAGATGAGTCAATGCTCTGACCATTATAAACCTCATTTTTTAGCATGAAGAACAGGTGCCCTCAGCAACCTGGGCACGTCATGTCTTAACTCATCTGATCTCCTTCAGATGCCAGGAGACTGACTTTTGATTCATTGGAGGGATAAAGGTGTAAGCACACATGAAGTAGAGAGGATAAGTCCAGTAAAACAAACAAGGGGGGTAATCAATGATTAAAAAGCATGTTTATCTTGTGATCTCTAAGTTACAGTCTTCTTTTGATATAGTCATGTCAAGTAAAAGTGCCTTATCAAATTCGGAGATATCAGTGTGTTGGGATTGGGAATTCCCTAGCCCTGGGAGGTGCGGAGAGACCAGACAGACACAATTGCTGCAGGAGTAAAAACGGGGTTTCTTGCTGGAGCTCCGCAGCATACCTCAGAGTGGGCAGTGGCTGAGAACCCCGAGCTTCTTCAAAGGGGGTCTTATATAGGCTTTCATCAATTGTTATAACAAAACCCGTGCATTCCAAAGATCATAGATTCAAAAGTCAGCAGTTACATACATTGATTTTCAGCAGCACAAGCAAGGTTATGGCCAGAATCATTAAGTCTTTAGTGAGACAATACATTCCAGGAACGGGCAATTTCCCCCAACCACCCGCATCCTGAGTTATCCTTTACCCCAGTCTGCGGGGTGCTTTACTGAGACAATACATTTCAGGAACAGTAAATACACCTGAATCCTGTCACAAAAGGAGCCAAGCAGTTTTACAGAAAACAATGTGCAAGTTAGCTGAAGCACGCAAAAATTTGATGCCCTAGCATGGATTCTTTCAAGTGGAAGGCTCAGAGTCAGGAACGTAGAAAATGTTCCCTGGAGGGACCTTTGATGAGAATCAGGAAACCAGTCACCCATCAGCTCCTGCTCCTCTGAGATGTATCCTCTAGGTAGAGGTCGTAGCGCCCCCTTCTGGCTGTGGTCTCCGGCAGTCCACACTCTCCCAGCAGGGAGGTTTTTGTCTGGGCTTACCCTGACTTCCCATCACTGTGCTTACTTCTTGCACAGTAATACACGGCTGTGTCCTCGGGGGTCACAGAGCTCAACTGCAGAGAGAACTGGTTCTTGGAGGTGTCAGCCGTGATGGAGATGCGGCCCTGGAATGCTGGGTTGTAGCTGGTACCACCGCTCCAGTACCCCATCCATTCAAACCCTTTCCCAGGGCTCTGGCGGATCCAATTCCAGTAGTAACTGCTGCTGACAGAGCCACCAGAGACAGAGCAGGTGAGGGAGATGGTCTGGGAGGGCTTCACCAGTCCTGGGCCCGACTCCTGTAGGGTCAGAGCAGACACAGTACCTGGGGACAAGGGGAATCAGTCACTGTCAGTCCCTGCAGTCACTCCATCCCCTAGACCCTGACACATCTGGGACACTCACCCAGGGGGCCTGTCCCCAGGCAGAGGAGAAGACCCCACAGAATCATCTTCTTTTCGGTCAAAGCTATGCCTTCCCCAGAGACTCAGCCCTGAGTGAGGAGACAGCTGTGAGCTCCAGAACCCAGAGAGCATTTGACCCCGGAGCCTGAAAGGGATTTGCATGAGGTGACCCAGTCTGTTATAAGGGGAAACTATCTTACCTTGGATCTCCTTGTCCCATTGGGGTGCTGATCTCACACACCCTATCTGGTGATGAGTACTTGCTGATGAAGCACATTGAAACAGGTCATAGGAGACTCCTCACTTATTTTAATAATCTGTCTTAGTCAAGTTAAAATGATCACAATTATTTCAATTTCAAGTTGCCAGTGAAAATACTTTGCATTGTTTATGTTTTAAAAACTTTTTAATATAACCACCATTTAGAATGTTTATAATTATAATCATACTTAAATTTGTTTCATATCTGTCTCTCTCTAAAATAATATCCAAATTAAAACTGCCCTTCTCAATACTCATTTCTTTCAGTAAATAAATTATGACATAGTTGTATCTGATAATTGTTTGCAAAGTACGTAGTCAATAGCACATAGTACAATTGAAAATTTCTGTTTGAGTTTTATTTTTGCTTTTTTTTTTTGTTTTGGGGCCATACTCAGTGATGCTTGGTGGTAACCCCTAGCATTGCACTCAAGAGTTACTTCTGGCAATGGCTGCTTCATTCTGGGCAACCAGGAGGGGGACCAGGTGAGGCTCCTTCAGCCCCAACTGAGGCAGCCCCAGCAGCCGAAAACCTCTAGAACTCAATCACTGCCATGCTCAAGGGTGCTCTCCACGTGCTTGAAAGGGACTCACTCAAGAGCCAATCTATTTCTGGACATGTTACACTTTCACTGTATCACTGTCATCCTGTTGTTCATTGATTGCCTCGAGCAGGCACCATTAACGTCTCCTTCGTCCTAGCCCTGAGATTTTAAAAAGTGACACATCTGAGGCACTTTTAGAGTCAGGGGAATGAGACCCATAATTGTTACTGGTTTTTGGCATATTGATCACGCCACGGGGAGTTTGCCAGACTCTGCCATGCAAGCAGGATACTCTTGGTAGCCTGCCATGTTCTTCAGAGTAAGAACTAGATAATAAGATGTCGGGTGGGGAGGGAAACTCAACCCACCCTCCACCAAGGGGCCCTTGTGAGGACAGCCAGGCACGGAGGCAGGAGACTCCGGCTGTTCTCTTCCAGAAGCAGGGTTTTATAGTCTCTGGGTCTTGGCTGTTGATGGGATTACATGGCGCCAGGGGGCAGTTGGTTGATGTAACGCCTACATAGTGGAAGATGGGGGATCTGGGTGGAGGAGACCCCAGTTCCAATCCGAGCAGGCTTGAAGATCTATATCAAGGGTCCCACACACCTGGGTTCCTCTGCCTGTTCCTTCATGCGTGAGGCTTGTCCGAACGTGTGGAGAGTGGTCATAAGCATGGTGTGGCTGGAACTGGAGGACTTCAGCTGCTGGGGCTCTGCTCGGGATGGGGAGGGAAACTCAACCCACCCTCCTCCAAGGGGTCTCGGTGAGGACAGCCAGGCGCGGGGGCAGGAGACTCTTTAAGCTACCAATATACCAAGAATAGCACACCTCATTTGATGGGGTTTAAAGTAGAAGGCTATATTGAAGGAACAATATAGCCTGCCCACAGGGCAGAGTCTGGCAAACTCCCCGTGGCACACCAAATATGCCAAATACCAGTAACAATGATGGGTCTCATTCTCCTAAAAGAGCCTTGAATATAATCTCAGGGCTAGGATGAAAGAGACGTTACTGGGGCCTGCTCGAGGCAATCGACGAATAACAGGATGAATGAATGAAAAGTAGAAGGCAACCAATCTTAGTGCTAAATATATTTATAAATACATACAAATATATATCACTTGATCACTTGATACCCCATTACTCATCGATTTGCTCGAGCAGGCTCCAGTAATGTCTCCATTCATCCCTGTTGCGTGCTAGCATAGCCCAATGGCATTTACTCGTTCTAGGAACATGAAGAACCTCAAACCAATCATTCAGGGTCTTGACGAAGAAGTCTGACCATCTCGTAGGTGGGCGTCCACGCGATCTTTTGACATAATGTGGAATCCAGTCAGTAATGGCTCTAGTCCAGCGGTCATCTCTACACCTCATTATGTGTCCAGCCCATCTGATTTTTGATGCCTTGGCAAATCAGACAGGGTCCCTGATTCTTGAGCGTTGACAGAGATCAGAATTCTGCATTCTATCTTTCATATGAGTGAAGTGTGTTACTCCAAGCATAACCCTTTCGATTCCTCTTTGAGAGACCCGAATAGCATTCTCATCCTGATTTTGTAGGGCCTATATATATATGTATGTATAAAGGTAAAGGCCCTCCCGTTGATCGTCGACTTGCTCGAGCGGGCCCAGTAACGTCTCCATTGGAGACTTTGTTGTTACTGTGTCAGGCATATCGAATACTCTCGGTAGCTTGCCGGGCTCTCCAAGAGGGGCGGAGGAATCGAACTCGGGTCGGCCATGTTGGCCGCTTGTAAGGCGAACGCCCTGCCCACTGTGATATATATATATATATATATATATATATATATATATATGCAGATAAGTGTCAACCTTTACAGCATGTTACTAATATCTTTTAGAAGGCTTAATGACCTTTGGGTGAAATACAAAAATCTTCACACATTTTCCTCTGAGGAAATTTTTGTCTCATTTTTAGTAGGTTTTTCATAACAATCAATACAAAATAAATTATTTTAGTTTTGCTTTGGGGGCAAGGTCTGGGGCTCAGAATGGAAATCTGATAGTGGGAAGATGTAATGGTGGTGGGATTGGTGTTCACATATTAAATGCAATTAAATATTGTGAACAACTTTATAAAAATAAAATTAATTTTTTAAAAAATATTACTCCGTGCAGTGCTCGGGGGACCATATGTGATGCTGGGGATGACCCCCCATTGGTGAGTAAAGAAAAGCAAACTATCAATTGTACTATCACTCTGGCTAGCTGATTTTTGCATTTTCGAGTTGGGTTCTATTCTACCATGCATTCTTATGGGGCAGACATTTGTTATAGGCTACATTTAAACTATTCTATATGTTCCTTTTAATTTTTTATGGAATCTGTAGTTTCTCTAACTTTCAAAAATAAACCTACAACTGCCACGTCTCAGTGTTTCCACTGAAGTCACTTTGCTTCTGTCCATATCTGTGCATCTTTTATTTCTATCAGAGCTTGGGTGTCACTGCTCAGGGGTCCTGCTGTTCCCACCCTTGTCACACTCCACCAGTGCCACAGTCGGTTCTGTTGCTCCATCAGGTGTCTTTGCCAGTGGGTAACATTCAATGACATTTAAGGGGAACAAGTGTCCTGGGAGGAGTGGATTTCTGGAGATGACTGAAGGGCGTCTGACAGACCCTTTCCCCAAATCCCCTTGTCACTGCAGACCCTGGCAAAAGCTCAGTCTGAACTGACATGTTCATACTGGGTCACTGATGGAAACTATGTTATCTCTCCCTCTCTCCCTCTCTCCCTCTCTCTCTCTCTCCCTCTCTCTCTCTCTCTCTCTCTCTCTCTCTCTTTCTCTCTCTCTCTCTCCCTCTCTCCCCTTTCTTACTTCACACACTGTGACTTAGAAATTTGTTCACAATACAGTTGTTTCAGGTATTCAGCATGCCAACAACTGTCCCACCACCCATGTGTTCTTCCTTCCACCAACAACCCCAGTTACCCACCGCCCAAGCCGGCTCCCTGATCAGACACTAATTAATTGATTTTAGACTGTTTGTTACAACATCTGTCTCCTAATGGTGTTGCTACAATCTCGGTCTGAGGATTTCCTGAGCTGTCAGGTGTGCTTGAGCCTTCTGCGGTAGTGTTTCACTCGTTCCTATCTAATTTCCACGTTTCTCCTGGGCTGGCAGCCCTGTGAGTTTGGGGCTGTTGCATAGTTTCATAGGTGGCGACAGGCCTCAGGATTTGAGCTGAGACCCTCAAGTGCAAGTGATTCTCTGACCTCTCTGAGATGAATCATGAAGACAAGCCATTTTCTGACTGTGGCCAGAGTCAGATACGGGTGGGGGAAGCAATGGGCCTTGGGCAAGGCAGGGACTCGGTCTGTCCCCCTCCAACCCAGGGTCAAGAGATCTTGAATCCGGGGAAGTTGGGCCTTCCAGAGCTCCTCCCCCAAGGGACAGTCCAGCCAGGCCATTCCCTTCAGGTGACAGACGCTGAGGAGCACAGAAACCATGAGGCCTGACCGAGGGTTTATATCAGAGTTTGGATACCTCCATGCCCCGTGTTTGAGAGTTAGATTTCCTCATAATAAATTAATTGATTTTAATCAATAAATTAATCTCATCACCAAGCTCTGTAAGTTTGTAGTATCAAGCAATACTGGAAACTGCCTTTGAATTATTGTCATTTCCTTGTTTTACTTGATTTATTCTTCCAATAATATCAGGTATAATAATATTTTATACCAGGCTGTCTTCACTGAGGGCACCTCAGAGGGGAGCAGGCGAGAGCCCTCCCAACCCCAACGGACCCAATCCTGGCAGCCGACCGACGTCCACTACCCAACCGCCACCACACTCCAGGCTGCTTTCCAAACTGTGGCCACGCGACACATTTTAAGATACTTCCTACCCAGTTCTCCGTGATGTATTCGATATGCCAAAACCGGTAACTATAACAGGTCTCATTCCCCTGACCTGAAAGAGTCTCCAATCATTGAGAAAGATGGGTAAGCAGAGGCTGCTAAAATCTCAGGGCTGGGACGGATAGAGACGTTACTGGTGCCCGCTCGAGTAAATTTGACAATGAGATGACAGTGATACAGAAATAATAGCATTTTGATTTCTAGACTTGACACCCTGTGAAAGTTGCTCTGCCTGTCATAGATTTGTGTTGTCACACATGTTCTCGAAGCTTGCCCTCAGTTAGGGCCTTCACTTTCTTGATCTTCCCTGGCCACTGATGGAGCACATTTGTTTCAAAATTCCATCAGGGTCGTCTAAGTGTCAGTGCGCTGTGTGTGGGCAATATTACCCTTGGGGAGGGAAACAAGGGTGTCATTGTGTGGGCTCTGAGCTCAGTCTCTGATTCATAAATTCTTTTTTATTATTGTTCTTAAATTTATTTATTGAATCACCGAGAGAAAAGTTACAAAGCTTTCAGGTTTAAGTCTAGATCACACAATGATCAAACACCCATCCCTTCACCAGTAATTATTTCTCACCACCAAGAACCCCAATATAACCCCCCTCCCACCCCTCCCGGTGCCTGTGAGGCAGCTGATTTCTACTTAACTCTCTCTCTACTTTGATTACATTCATTATTTCGACAAAAGATGCACCATTATTGTTTGGGATTTACCCCCAACAATTAGAACTGCTGAAAAGGCATTGTGAAATAATTTGCTTTCAATTGTTGATTATGAAAACCATATGATTTGTGTTGTCACACATGGCCACTATTGCGGCTGTGCCATTTTGGATTTCTGATATTTTACTAATTAAGTCTGGAGGGATTTCTGCCAAGAGCTGGATAATTATGAGGTCGGTTTGTGTGCCTCTGATGCCATGGCCATGACAGAGAGCTGCTTGTGGGGGACAACTCATGGCCTCAGTAGGGCGTGAAGGATGTGCCTGTTCTGTCCCCCATCCCATGAGGCTGCAGTTGCCCTGTCACCTCCGGCTCATACCTGGCTGTCCAATAAGCTCTAAGGCGGTGGCCACCGTGCTGACCTGGGAGGGGAGACGGAAAAGATAAACACCCTTTCCCTCCCAGAGGGGCATAGCACCTTAGTTTAATGTATAGTCCATTCACATTTCTGCTGCAAGCTGCTGGGCTCTGGATTATGTCCGTGTGCCCCTGGTGCCATGGCCGTACCCTCATAAATTCTTAATATATCACTATTGTTGTAATTTTGGGGTATTTTAAAGGGGAAAATGAGCTGTTGGAGCAGCGTAATAAGAAAAGTTCACACTGTGTCTTTTGTTGACCCCAGATGTGCAGAAAAACTGTGGGAAAACACGCATGTGGCAGACCATCCTGTGGCCCCTATCATGTCTGCATGGAGACTCCATGGACACTAATGGGAGATTTTTAATTTCTGGGTTTTGTCAAACTCTTTTCTCTAGGTTCTGAAAACTATGCTCATTGTTAATTTTAAGTGGCCATGTATTTCTCCTGGAGTGTCTGTTCTCTCTGCCTACAGATACCAAGTGGAGTTGTTTGGTTATTCCTTTTACATCTCAAAATACTTCCAAATCTGTCACAGTAAATAGCATTTATTTCCTAGGAATTTTACAGCAGGTGGATTAAGGTGCCACCTCCCCTCAGCTGTAAGAGCTGAGTTCTGGTATTGCCAACAGAGTGCCCTGAACCTTGCTCAAGAACTGCTGCTACTGTCGCTCTGAGAGCAGCCCCTCTGCACACATCCCTCTGGTGTCTCCGCATTCTCCGTGAAACATCTCCTCATCACAGGCATGACGCCTCCAAGGTCAGGGGTCACAGAGACAAAGGGAGGGGCCTGCAGGGTTCACTCTACTGCATCATGGTTTCTGAAGAAAGTCTCAACGAGGTTGGGACAGGACACGGACGCGACTCATTACCCAACACCACGTGGTCCTGGACTTCTGAACGTGGCCACTATCCTAGTGTCACCTTTTCTACTCCCCATGTCTAGTGGCGGGATTCCAGCTCAAGGATACAGAGATACAACTATGCAAAAGGGGTGGGATCCACCTTCTCTCAGAAGGGGTCTTCCAACACCTGGATTGCATCTCAGAGAAAATTATTTCCTGCTGGCACACAGCAGGTGAACATGTGCATATTTAGGCACTGGGATGTTTTCTAGTTGTACACATTAGTCCCAGGAATGATCATGTCTGTCCTTTCAGGGACAAATCACAGAAAGGAGGTAAGGAAATGAGGGGTAGACAGGCGCAGACGCTGATGCACCTGGGTCACTCCTCCATCACAGCTGGTGTCCTGTGTCCCATGTCCTGCTGAGTGCCAAGTGTGTGATGCTGAGAAGTGGAAATGAAGCTTAGCACCAATTTTCATATATTTACATTTAATAAAGAACATGGTCTAGTTGCCAAAAACATTGTAGAATAATCAAAGATTTTCCTGGGGCTGGAGCTATTGTCCCAAACCTGCAATGGTCTCAGCACATACTGATATGTGTTTGTTCCGGTGATAAGTGTGAAACACAAGGAGCTCAGTCATACAGAAAATACTAGTGAATCGTTATTTTGTTCTTGGAAAGAATCCAAGAACCTGCAAAGCCACCCAAATACTTACAAGTGGTTCTTCTGCTAGCTTCGAGGGAGTGCAAAATCCGCATTCCCCGCACACCAAGGAAGAAAACCGGCGGTTATCGGAGGGTCTAGTTAGACATGCAGCCCCGGGAAGGGGCCTTTATGCCGGGTGAGTAACTGGATGAGTGAGCAGGGGAGCCCGGAACGGCTCAGCTTTGGGTGTGCGTGGTGTGCCTCAATTCCAGTTTCCCGCAGACCAAGTGTGTAAACTCAAAAAAGGGCAGCACTGCAGCGGCGGCGGCTCTATCTCTCCCTCTCCCGATGCCCGCATTTGGTAGTCTCACGCTGCTTCCCCCACCATGGGGAGGTCGATGGCAATGGGTAGGCGAAGGAAGGAAATGAGGGCCAGGCTGGTTGGTCTTAGTTGCAGTTTATTCCAACCCTCTCTCCATCCACTTCTCTTTCTCTCCTCTGCCTCTCCTCATGCTTCTTCCTCCCCCATGCTACTTCATCCTCCTTCTCCATGCTCCTTCATCCTCCTTCTCTGGAGTCTGGATTCTGATTCTGATCTCCTTTCTGCTCCTTCTGATCCCCCAGCCCACTCTTACAGTACAGTTAAATTCAAAAGCATGAGGTCTTGGGGTAACCTTTACACATAGGTGTGATCACAATCAATAGGGGAAGAATTCTTTCCCTAGGGGAGGGGACATCCACATCCTCTACAAGTCAATAGGGGTAGAATTCTTTCCCTCTTTCCCTCAGGGATATTCACATCTAGGACAGATCCTCATTATCAGATCAATCCACCCTAGAGCAGATTCTCCTGGGTGTGTTTCTCCTCTCCTTGTCTAGAAAACATATAAGCACATATAATATAAATCATTTTGTATGGATACAGTAAGAAATACCTTAAACTTATAGAATTGCTCTCCTAGGGCCATCTCGATGTCAGACTACAGTGCTCAGGCCAGGTAGTCTTTCCTATCCCTAGCAGGATCCTAGTCTCATCATTACTTTTGGATCATGACAGCATTTGTCTATGATAAAACTCTTAACTTATAGTTAAGAATCGTGGCACTTTGGCTGGCCCAGTTCGAAGCCAGGGTAGCACACCACTTGCCCTGGGTCCATTCAGTCCCTCGTTGGGGAGGAACCAAGGGCAACTGAGGCTTAAGTCGAGAAAGCAGATGCCCAGGAGGGAATAATATTCAGAGCCAATTAGATCCTAAGTTACAAAGCATAATATTAACGGTCTTCCTGTATCTATACAAAAAGGAAATTGCTTTAAAGTAAACTTTTCATAAGGCATAAGGAGAGGATAAAGGTAATATTTCACTCATACATATAAAATCATAGATTTCTGAGGAATCTAACCTTATAAGTTAACAGAGTCTGATTGGGGGAAAGCCGATTACCTGGTTGGGGAGGAGAGCATAGGGAAGAATTTACAAATAAACACAATGGAATGGGAGTGCCTCAGGAGCACTGTGATGGGTGTAACCAGATAAACCCAAGCTCCTTGTGGAGAAAGGACAAAGCAATGTCATCCTACACCAAGGATGAAAACCGTCCATTCTTGGGGTTCTATTTAGATGCACAGCCCCAGAAAGGGACCCTTCCACTGGGCGGTTACCTGGATGAGTGAGCAGAGGGTGCAAGGAAAGGTTCAGCTTTGGGTGTGTGCCGTGTGCCTCAATTTTTCCTTCCCCCGCAGACCAAGTATGCTGTTCTCGGGGGGTCTAGTTAGATGCGCAGCCCCCAGAAAGGGGCCCTGCTGCCTGGCTGATACCTGAGTAAGTGAACAGAAGGTACCTAGAACGGTTCAGCTTTGGGTATGTGCGGTGTGCCTCAGTTCCTGTCCCTCACAGACCAAGGATGAAAACCAGTCGTTCTTGGGGGTCTAGTTAGATGTGCAGCCCCCGGAAAGGGGTACTGCTGCCGGCGGGTACCTGGATGAGTGAGCAGAGGGTGCCCAGAATGGTTCAGCTTTGTGTGCACCTCATGTGCCTCAATTGCTGTCCACCGCAGACCATGGATGAAAACCAGCTATTCTCAGGGGTCTATGTAGACGAGTAGCCCCGGGAAGGGTCCCTGCCACCAGGCGGGTACCTGGATGAGTGAGCAAAGGGTTCCTGGAATGGTTAACCTTTGGGTGCTTGTGGTGTGCCTCAATTCTCATCCCTCGCAGACCAATGATGTAAACCGGCCGTTCTCAAAGGTCTAGTTAGATGCACAACTCCGGGAAGGGGCTCTGCCACTGGGCAGGTATCTGGATGAGTGAGACTAAAATACTTCTTTTCCTTAACCTTCTTGACTTGGGGAGGAGTGATAGCACAGTGATAGGGCATTTGCTTGCATGTGGCCCACCTGGGTTCTATTTCTCCACCCGTCTCGGAGAGCCCGGCAAGCTACCGAGAGTATCTCGCCTTCTCTGCAGAACCTGGGAAGATACCCGTGACATATTTGATATGGCAAACACTAACAAGGCTCACAATTTGTTGTGAGACGTTACTGGTGCCCTCTCGAGCAAATCGATGAACAACGGGAGGACAGTGCTACAGTGCAGTGCTGACCTTCTTGACTCATGTTGTCATTGTTTCACTCCTTCATATGTAGCATAAATAAAATATTCTAGTGTATAATTAGTAATGTATTAGAAACAGTGAAAGAAACAAATTAGAAAGGAAAGAAATCAGGAACATTCATTTCGTATTTTATTTCGCATGATAGAAACTAAATTTTTGTTTTTCGCATTGCTTTAAGGTAAACTATGCAAAAGACATAACTTACAATGCAGTCCTTAAAAGGATCTGATGTTACAAGCTAACAGAATCTGATTACGGAGAAAAGGTGATTAGCCGACTGGGGAGGAGAGCACAGAAAAGAGTTTATAGATAAACGGAGGAATGGGAGTGACTCAGGAGCACTGTGGTGGGTGTAACCCGATAAACCTAAGCTTCCTGTGGCAAGGGAGAAAAGACAAACCAATGTTATCCTACAGTTCTTCAGTTGACCGGGCACCCCCTGACTGGAGACTCAGCTGAGCCCATCTCTGGACGTCCTTGAGTACAGGAGTGAGACTTTCCGGGAAGCAGACAGGAGGGGAGTGTGCGGGGTCACTGCGGGGAGGGTCAGAGACCTTTACTTCCATCTGGCTGGGAAGGAACGGGGGTGCAGGAAGTGTGAGATCCTGGAGGAAGTTGGTACAGAGATCCTTGAGGGAGATTAGACAATGGACCTGTACTAAGGGTGAGTGATGGCAGGACGGGGACCCCTGTGAAACCCCCACAGTCACTCTGAGTACTGGACAGTTCATTACTGTGCTGTTTAGGATTCGCTTTGTGGGCCCGACCCTGTTCCTTTTGCCCCTTTCAGTCCTGAGCGCCCTCTGGTGGCCCTGGAGAGCCCTGCAGCCCAGCCTGTCTCAGCAGATTTGTGTCTGGGCTCACCTTGCCTTCCCCTCACTGTGACTCTCTCTGGCACCATGAAACACAGCTGTGTCCTCGGGGGTCACTGAGCTCAGCTGCAGGGAGAACTGGTTCTTGTTCGTGTCTCTGGTGATGGAGACGCGGCTCTTGAGGGACGGGCTATAGTGAGTGTTTCCATCATGACATATGCGCCCTGACCAGAGCAGGCCCTTCCCTGGGGGCTGGCGGATCCAGTGCCAGCAGTAACTACTGGTTGTGATGGAGAATCCGGAGACAGAGCAAGTGTGGGAGAGGGTCTGGGAGGGGGCCATCAGTCCTGGGCCCGAATCCTGCAGATGCACCTGAGATAGGACACCTGGAGACAAGAAGAATCAGTCATGGTCAGTCCTTGCTGTCACTCCCTCCCCTACACCCTGTCACATCTGGGACACTCACACAGGGGGGCTGTCCCCAAGCAGAGGAGCAGACCCCACAGAATCATCTTCTTCTCAACCACAGCTCTGCCTTCCCCAGAGACTCAGCCCTGAGTGAGGAGACAGCTGTGAGCTCCACAGTCCAGAGAGCATTTGACCCCAAAGCCTCAGAGAATTTGGATGAGGTAACCTCCTCTGTTGCTAATAACAGAGACCTCTGAACTCGAGTCCCCTTTGTCTCATAGGGTGCTGAATTCACACACCCTATCTGGTGGATTGAGCACTGAAGTTGGCGCATTGAAACACGTTTTAGAAGGGTCCTGACTTACTCATCTTCATAATAAGAGAAGATGAAAGGTTCAAAATTCCCTCAATATGACAGCTCTTTCATATTACATAAAATAGTTCACATTTTTCCCTTTCTGTTTCTCAGAAACTCTAGAATTAACCCTTGTTTCCTTTATTTAAACCTAACACAGATGTAATGGATTTTTGACATTCCCACATCAATCCCACCTCCTAGTGACCTTCCTTCCTCATTGTCATCATTTCCCCAACCAGCCCTGCAAACCTGACCTTTTAAAAGGCACACAATGATTTGCTCTATGTTACTTGTTTCAATCAAATGGCTAAAGGAATTATAAAAATTACTTCAGTAAAATAACATCTGTGAAATTGCTCCATCTCACCTCAGGCTTATGGAGTCTTTGTCTAGGATTTATAGCTATTGGTTGCTGACTGAGCCTTTGGTATCTTTTTTTTGGTTTGTTGAGTTTAGTTGGCTTCTATGCTACTTTCTCATCTAGTTTGGTGAGCTCCTACTGGAACTTCAGTTCTGTGAAATGAGGAGGTGTCAGTTGGTCCAGAAAGTTTAGGATCTGTTGAATTGGGATGAGTCCGAGGAGATCTCAGTGCATTCCTGGAGTTAGGCCTTGGGCAGTAAGTGTGGCGGGTCAGTTGGGGGTGGGTATGGCTATTGGGCCTTCAGCAGGGCAGAGACAGAGATTTAAGTGGAATCTGAGGAGCAGGGCCTATTGGTGAGTAGGCATGAGACAGCTGTGGGGATGGGTGCGACTGCCTAATATCCATATCTAATATTTTATTGAAACTCTCATTATGTCTGAGATGCCAGGACAAACCCCAAGGACAGGCTTGTTCATCTTAGCCCCAACTGCTTTCAAAGACGACTTCTGATGGGTCACGAGACAAAGTTTATGGAGGGTTCAAACCCTGACTCTAGGATTGATGGATTAGAGTTGGGGCCTGTCTGGCTCTGTCCTGGAGCAGACAACCGTTATAAATTATATTTCAACTAATTCCAGCACATATTTTAAAATTGTTATTCAGTCTCTAGTTCTCTTTAATCTTCATAATAACACACAAAAATGTCAGATATCACAACTTTGACTGGAAATCGGTGTGTTTCTGTTGATGCTGTCTGTCCTAATACCCTGAATTCTCCATGACTGAGTGTCCTGCTGTGCTCACCCTTGTCACCTTCCATAATGCCACAGTCTATTGCTCTTCCTGCAACTGCCTCTGACAAAGTGTCAAAGTCTTTGTGGCATCTGAGGGGTATTGAAGAAGTATCAAGCAGGAATTCTCTGGCCTGTAGATGACCCCTTACCCTACCTCCTCCCACAGTCAGAGCAAACCCTCCCCTTACTGTGTCCATTTTCCTCAGGATAGTTTTGCATTCCTCTAAATAGCTGATTCTCAGGCAGGACACAGGAACCGTGAGCTAGGAAACAGGGAGTGAGCCTCAACGTGCCCCCCTCCTCCTGTGGGGACCCCAGTGGGAAGGGGGCAGTTTCCACAGCACTGAACTTTCCCCTGAGGGTAAGAGGGGTCAATCACTTTCAGGAAGCCCTAACCTTTGGCTTCTTGTAGGATAATGTTGGTTTGTCGTTTCTCCCTGGCCACAGGGAGCTTAGGTCTGTTGGGGTACACCATTCACAGTGTTCCCAAGGCACTCCCATTCCTGTGTGTTTATCTTTAACCTATTTTTTGTGCTTTCTTCCCCAACCAGTTGATCACTATTTTCCTCTAAGCAGTATCTGTGACTAGTGAAGGCAAATTCCTCAGAAATCTCTGATTTTGTATTTGTAAGTAAAATATTGCATTCTTCTTCTCTTATGTCATTTTGTATAGTTTGCGTCAGAGCAATGTCCTTTTTGTATGGACACAAGAAGTCAGTTAATGCTATGCTTTTGTAACTTGGGAGTTAATTGACTTCGAATGATATTCACTCCTGGGCATCTGTTTTCTCGACTTAAGCCTCAGTTCCCCTTACATCCTAGCACCCCAAAAGCAGGGCTCAACGAGGGACTGGATGGACCCAGGGCAAGCTGTGAGCTACCTTGGCATTGAAACGAGTCAGGCTAAGCACCATACTCAAATACTAATTAAGAGCACAGTCATGGACAAATTCTGTCACGATCCAAACAGTAACAACTGAATAAGCACCCTGCTTAGGGTTCGAAAAGACTAATCTGTCCTGAGCACTGGAGTCTGAGATCTATAGCTTAATGTATCTCTTACTGTGTCCATACAAAATGACTAATATTAAGAAGTAGAATTCAGATGAATGTTTCAATGGTTATTGGACTAAGGAAAAGGAGAAACACACCCTTAGGTGGTATTCTGCCCGCCCTTGAGCAGATCTCCTGGCTGCAGGAGATCAGGAAGGGCTTTCATATGTTGATTGTTGTTGGAATATAGCTCCAAATATTTTAGGCTTAACATTGGTTTGACCTTTCCCCCTTGCCACAAGGAACTCAGGCTTATTACGGTGCTCCTGAGGCACTACCATTCCCTTGTGTTTATCTGTAAACTCTTCTCTATACTCTCCTCCCCAACCAGTTAATCAACTTTTCCCCTTATCAGACTCTGTTAATTTGTAAGGTCAGATCCTTCTAGGACACTGAAATTGTATTGTAAGTTAATATTGCCTTTCTCCTCTCCTTATGTTTTTTGAATAGTTTACTTTAATGCAATGTCCTTTTTGTATAGATACAGGAAGACAGTTAATATTATGCTTTTGTAACTTAGGATTTAATTGGCTTTGAATATTTTTCACTCCTGGGCATCTGCTTTCTCGACTTAAGCCTCAGTTGCCCTTAGACCCAGAAGCAGGGTCCAGACGAGGGACTGAATGGACCCAGGGCAAGTGGTGAGCTACCCTGGCATCGAAATGGGCCCGGCCAAAGTGCCACGATTCTTAACTACAAGTTAAGAGTTTGATCATTGTTGCCTACTGACCAAGTAAAAGAATGCTTGATTTTTCATCCCCCCTTTGTCCTGACCAAAGCTGAGCAACTTCCCAGTACAGGAGGTTTCAGTTTGGGGAAAATGCACCCTCGTAAATGATTTGTAAATGATGTATGAGGAGCAACACAGTCTCTATGGATATGTCAAAACTGTGACAAAGCAGGCCGCTCCGACCTGTAGCATTAGGTCGAAAGGGTCACCAGGTGACTGACCAATGGTGCGTGGCTCTGCTCACTGTGGCTGACCAACGGTGCATGGCTCTATTCATTGTCCCATCCACTTTCCCACGTCCCATCCCCTTTCCTTTTTTTTGGGTGGGCTGTGGAAACATACTTAAGTCTGTACCTATGCTCTGAATAAACACACACACGCATTCATGCCATCTCCTGAATGACAGAACCCTGTGTGACTCGAGTGCTGATTTCACCCTGACGGCCCTCCCCTGGCTCGGCCCCGCAGCGCTGGATGTGGCAAGTGGAGGTCCCACCGAGATCAGGTACGAGGAAGAACCGGACAGGGCTCATCTGCGCATTGGCAGCGGGAGAGCCTGCGTATAGGCAGGGGGGGAAAACCACATATAAGCGGGGGATTAAACAGTTTATGGTGCACCATGGGAAATTCTGACTCAAAAACTCGGCTGGCCACCGAGTTGACTGAGTTACTGAAACAGCAGGGAACTGCTATTAAGTTTAGGACCGCACTCGAGTTCATTACAGTAATAGGGGAAATCAGCCCTTGTTCCTGACAGGGGGAGAATTCAGAGTCTGTGACTGGGAACAGGTTGATAGATCTACAGAGAGCCCTCAGAGATAGGGGGTTGGATAGGGTTCCCGTCACTACATTATCCCTCTGGAGATTGGTTAAAGATGCGCTGTCAACCACCCGTGTCCGGGTATAGGAACAGCTGTGTGACCTCCAAAAAACCTTCAGGAAAATCCAGGAGGAGGAAACAGGGAGCTCTCTGCAGGGGGATGCTGGCAATGATATAGCAGAACATGAATATGCCGAAGTCCCCGTGATTTCTGAATGTGGGAGCCAGACTCCTCTTGCCCCTGATCTAGACACAGAAGAAAAGCAGCTCTTCTCTGGTCCCAGACCTCCCCACCAATCTTTGGGGGCGAGATATATTCTCAGCCATGGGCGCAGTTCTAGTCACACCGCCTGGCCACCTCCAGACCCCTCGGTTTATTTCCGGACTATAGCCCATATTACTAGTGATTACCCAGCCCCGGGGCAAGGGGACACCATAACTCTGATGCCCGTGGAAGAACTGGAAGGGGCCGCAACCCCTGGGCCGGAACATAAGCCTTTTTAATCGGGGCCACTGTCGAGCGGCTTCCCCCCACCCCCATTATCTGGAAATCAGATGATCCAGTCTGGGTGGTGCAGTGGCCCCTACCTAAAGAGAAATTACAGGCCGCACATGCCCTAGTGTCCGAGCAATTAGAAAAGGGGCACATTACCCCATCCACATCTTCTTGGAATACCCCAGTCTTTGTTATAAGGAAAAGGACAGGCGGGTGGAGATTATTGCAAGATCTCAGAGCAGTCATTGCCACCATGCATCCGATGGGGGCCCTGCAGTCAGGGATCCCCCATCCCTCCGCTCTACCAAAGTCCTGTCAATTGTTAGTGATAGATCTTAAAGATTGTTTTTTCAATATTCCATTAGCTCCTAAAGATTGTCAAAGATTTGCCTTCTCTCTACCTTCCCCCAATTTTCAGGAGCCTTATCAGCGCTACCAATGGGTAGTCCTTCCCCAGGGCATGACTAATAGTCCCACTATGTGTCAGATATATGTTGCAGCGGTTTTAGCGCCAGTCCAGGCTCATTTCCCCAACACACTTTTGATTCATTATATGGATGACATCTTAGCCGCCTGCCCCACCAAAGACATGTTACTTCAACTCTATGATCATGTCCAGGTCACCCTGGAATCAGCAGCACTTGTAATCTTCCCGGACAAGGTACAACTCTCCCACCCATACAGATATTTAGGATACACCATAAACAAGGTGGGAATAGCGCCTCAAAAAATACAGTTTGCCACCTCTCATTTAAAGACTCTACACCAATGGCAACAGTTTTTGGGAGAACTCCAATGGCTCCGACCATCCTTCTCCCTGCCCATGGGAGAGCTCAAACCTCTTTTCAAACTATTGAAGGGGGATTCTGACCCCTCCTCACCTCATCATTTGACCCTTGAGGCTCCAAAACCCCCTCTCAAGCCCACCATCACTACCATGGCTGGCCCTAAGGTGACACCACCTCCTGTTACAGCCGACCCATCCATCCCAAACCCCAGTCTTGGCCTAATTGTTACGCCCTCAGGAGTCTTATCTTCATCTACGCCACATATCAGACTCTGAATGCTACTGCCCCAAACCCGACTGAAGCCTGCTGGCTGTGCTATAGCCCCACACCACCGTTTTATGAGGCTTTGGGTATTAACGCCTCATACAATATTAATTACAGAGTCCCTGGGGAGTGGAAGGCCCAGGGATTGACCATGACCCAAATTAGCAGCCAAGGGACATGTGTAGGTACAATCCCTCAAAACAAGAAGAAGTTGTGTGCACAAAATGTGGAGTCCCTGGGGTGGAGTATCTCCGCCTGGATCTCACCAATAATTGGAGCTTGGTGGGCCTGTTCACATTCAGGATTAACTCCCTACTTGGCAGGCTCAGTATTTCATGCCTCCCAAGAATTTTGTCTTATGGTTATTGTTATCCCAAAAATTATATACCACCCTGCTGAGGTACCCCTTGACTACTGGTCCAATTCCCCTGATGCCCTGCGTAGGAACCGCAGGGAACCCATATCCGCACTAACCATTGCCACTCTGTTTGGCATAGGCCTGGCAGGTGCCGGCACTGGCATCGCTGCTCTGGCAACCCAACATTCTGGCCTATCTTCTCTAAGAGCAGCTATTGATGAGGACCTGGATCGTATAGAAAAATCTATTAGCCATCTTGAAAAGTCCTTGACCTCCCTGTCGGAGGTAGTCTTGCAAAATAGGAGGGGGCTCTGGAAAGAAAGATGGCGGCCACATGGGAGCCTTGTGGACAGCAGGTATGAGCCGGGAGTGTGGGGGCGACTAAAACCTCATGGGAAGGGGGGCGTTTCGCTCCGCCCTTCACGCCCTACCGAGGCCACCGGTTGCCCCCCGCGAGCGGCTCTCCAGCACGGCCACGACTCCAGAACACAGAAACCAATTTCTTAACTATCTGACTTTCAGTAGAAATACTTCCAGGGTCAATAGGTAAAATAGCAGAAATCCAAAACCAACATTTAATTCTTGAACCCAGCTGTAGAAAGCAAATCACTTCACAATGCTTTTTCAGCATGTCTGATTTGGGGGGGAGGTAAACTCTAAATAATAGTGGTGAATCTTTTATTGAAACAATGAATCTAATCAAAGCAGATAGAGTGTTAACTAGAATTCATCTGCCTCACAGGGACGGGGAGGGGTGGGGGGTGGGGCTTTATTGGGGTTCTTCATGGTAAAAAATAAGTATTGGTAAAGGGAAATGTGTTTGATATTTGCATGACTGAGACATAAACCTGAAAGCTTTGTAACCTTTCCCACAGTGATTCAATAAATAAAAAAAAAATAGGAGGGGGCTCGACTTGCTCTTCCTTAAAAACGGAGGGCTGTGCGCAGCGCTGGGAGAAGAGTACTGCTTTTACGCTGACCACACGGGGGTAGTCCGAGATTCCATGGCTAAGCTGAGAGAAGGCCTGGAACGGCGTAAAAAGGAGAGAGAAGCTCAGGAAGGGTGGTTCGAGTCTTGGTTTAATCAATCCCCCTGGTTCACCACCCTGATATCTACTATAGCAGGCCCTCTGATCATACCTATTACTGATGCTTACATTCGGGCCCTGCATCCTGAGCTGACTTGTCTCATTTGTCAGAGACCAGATTGGCAGGGTTGATCGGCAAATCACTCAAATTCACTTTATGCAGCTGAGAGAAACTAGCAAAGAGCAGCCCTATTCAGAAAGGTATTTCTATTGGGCCTGGGAAGCCTCTTTCTTTATCTGTTGCAGTGACCTCATCTCGTGGCCGGTACCGGAAAACGCAGGAGGAGAAGGAGTGCGGACCGTACCTGTACAGAAATCCCGGATCACTGAACGAAGAGATCCCCATCACCCCTCCTCCCTACCCCTGCCCCTCTTTTCTGAGCCACGCTCCATTCTGGTCAAGCCACACTGGGTCCTGCTCGGTCTGGTAGAAATGTCATCAATCTTCCCCTGTGCCTCCTCATGGTTAAGGAAGTATGCCCTTGCCTAGGATTCCCAATGACGGGCAACTTCCGTCACCGTCGCGCACACCTAAGACAGGGGCTAAAGCATTCTCCCCAAGGACGGGTACCACGGTGGGGCGACAGACGACCTAAGACAGGGGTCCTGGCGTGCCATAATTGGAAAAAAGGGGTGAGATGTTGCCTACTGACCAAGTAAAAGAATGCTTGATTTTTCATCCCCCCTTTGTCCTGACCAAAGCTGAGCAACTTCCCAGTACAGGAGGTTTCAGTTTGGGGAAAATGCACCCTCGTAAATGATTTGTAAATGATGTGTGAGGAACAACACAGTCTCTATGGATATGTCAAAACTGTGACAAAGCAGGCCGCTCCGACCTGTAGCATTAGGTCGAAAGGGTCACCAGGTGGCTGACCAACGGTGCATGGCTCTGCTCACTGTGGCTGACCAACGGTGCATGGCTCTATTCATTGTCCCATCCACTTTCCCACGTTCCATCCCCTTTCCTTTTTTTTGGGTGGGCTGTGGAAACATACTTAAGTCTGTACCTATGCTCTGAATAAACGCACACACGCATTCATGCCATCTCCTGAATGACAGAACCCCGTTTGACTCGAGTGCTGATTTCACCCTGACAGCCCTCCCCTGGCTCGGCCCGCAGCGCTGGACGCGGCAGTCATAGACAAATGTTGTCATGATTCAAAAGTAATGACGAGACTATGACCCTACTAGGGGTAGGAAAGACTATCTGGCCTGAGCACTGTAGTATGAGATTGAGATGGCCCTAGGAGAGCAATTCTATAAGCTTAAGGTATTTCTTACTGTATCCATACAAAATGATTTATATTATGTATGCTTATATGTTTGTTGGACAAGGAGAGGAGAAACCCACCAGGGGATACCGTTCTAGGGTGGGTTGTTCTGCAGAGAGCATATCTGTCCTAGAAGCGCCTTTCCCTGAGGGAAAGAACTTTACTCCTATTGATTGTGACCACACCTATGTGTAAGCCCCAACCCTTCATGTTTTGGGATTTAACTAGATTGTAAGACTGAGCTAGGGGTTTAGAATCCAGACTCCAGAAAAGGAGAATGAAAGGGGAATGAAGGCGCATGAAGGAGGAAGAAGCAGGAGAATCAGAGGAGAATGGAGGTGGGAATGGAATAAACTGCAACTAACACCAATCAGCCTGGCCCTCATTTCCTTCCTTTGCCTGTCCATCGCCATCGTCCTCCCCGGGGTGGGAGAAACGGCGTGAGACTACTGAATGCAGGCGGCGGGAGAGATAGAGCTGCCGCCGCTGTCTTTTTTGAGTTTACACAGATTGTGCTACATGGACCTAGGTGTGGTTGCTACTCCCAATGCTCGGAGGTTGGATGCTAGATCTGGGCTGCAAGACAGGAATGAGGGGAAGCGTGAGACTGGAATGTTGAGTTTGGTGAGAGTGGAAAAGGAGCGTGGGGAAAAGGGAATAAACGGGAACTGATCACCAATGGCCATGGCCCTCTTTCCTCCTTTGTCTGCCCATTGCCATTGGCCATCCCAGAAGGGGTAAACAGGCGAGACCACCAAATGCAGGTGAGAGAGAGCCGCAAGCTTCGTTATATTTCTTTATTTATTTTTGATTACACAACTTCTGACCAGGTAGAGTCCCTAAAGATTCTGCCTTTGAAACCCAAACAGGAAGCACCCCCATATTCCAGGGGGCCAGGGAGCATGGTCAGAGAATCTTGGATCTGAATAGTCCCTGAGGAGCTCTAGATAAGGAGCCCCTTAACCTCCTTCTGCACCTGCTGCTCTGCTGACCCAGAATGCAGGGTGAGGTTCAGGCCTGGGACCCTGCAGACCAGCCCTCTGTCCCCCTGAGGAAGGCTTGTGTCTGGGATCTGACCCACTCCCCACCCTGGGTCCCATACACACAGCCCTGTGTCCTTGTGACCGTCCTCTATGCGGTAGAGGATGGTACCCTTGGCTGTGTCCATGGGATGGGTCACTGTGGGATTTGTGTGTAGTCTGAGCTTGAGCAGGACCAAAGGTACCGTCCACTCCAGTCGTTCCTTGGAGGTTGGTGATCTGGCTATGCCACAAGCAGAGGGTTTGCTGAAAACCCAGAGACAGGACAGTGAGGGCGAGAGTCTGCATGGGCTTCTCTCCTCCTGATCAATCTCTTCCACAGCCGGGGTCAGATTCTGAATATTCCCGTGCTCAGGGGGAACAGTGGACACCCCTGTCAGACTTCCCCCATGTGAACACTTCCCAAAGATGCTCACAACTGTAGCTGTCATCAAGAGAAGCTACATAGAAATTCAGCATCTGTGGGGCTGAGCTCTGACTCTCAGAGACTGTCTCTAAGGGGGTCCTGACCTGAGACCAGAGGGGCTGCGTTTCCCAGGAGCCCAGGGATGAACAGCAGTGGACAAACTGTGTTCAGGGAGGGGCAGAAGTCCAAAGATGGTCCCTCCCCTCTGGGTTCTGCTGCGAGGAGGCGTTGGGTAGGTCCTGGTGGACGTGGGATCTGGGTTTCCTCCCCACAGGTCTCTCTTCTACACCAAAAGAGGCGGCGACAGGGCGTCTGAGGACACGGGGCTGTGGCTATCAGCACAGCAGGACTCATGCTCTCCAGGGCGCTCTGTGAGCACTCTGCATACACGGGTGCAAGCTCACCCTGCAGCTGGGCAGCCTCTCCCTCTCTGCTCCTGGCCAGTGCCCCAGTCCCTCCTGGGCCCCTGCTCAGCTTCTCTCTCTCCCGTTAGCCCTGGACACTCTGGGCTGAGCCCGGATCTGCTGTTTCTCTTTGTTCTAGTATCAGAGTCCACCTCAGCAGGACTGACCAGAGGGCAGGGAGTCCAGTCCACCCGCAGGAGCTCTCCCACCCTCAGTCACGATTGTGCTCAGGATTGGAGCTCCATGCATGGAGAATTGCCTTCTGCTGTAGATGGTTTCACTGTTCATGAATCAGTTATAAAATTCCAACAGAAATTTTCGTGAATGTGTTCTTAGCCTTTCAGTACTTTCCAATGAACTTCCTCCTATCGTGTAATGGCATGAATGTGTGGATGAAGTTTCCCTTACAATTATGAAACCACCATTAATTTTTATGAACTACATTTAGTCTAGTCTCAAATACCATGCTGCTTGCAAGAACTCTAAGTTTCTGTATTTCTCTTATCCCACATTCAATAACCAAAAGGAAACTTCTATCCACAATATAAGGCACAGGTCGAATTAAAAATATTTAGTTTTACAAAAACTACACTTTATGTTTACCAGGAAGAAGACGAAACTGACTACAAATGACACAGCAGGTGTGGATGGTTCTTGGCAATGAGTTGCTCGTAGAAAGCACAGTAACTCTGTTTACCACAGAAGGTCAGTAAGACAAATGCATCTATATGTATACCAATTACAAAAGACTGAGAATGGAAAAACAAGACTTATTCCTCTGAAGGGCTGGAGCGATAGCACAGTGGGTAATGTGTTTGCTTTGCATGCGGTCGACATGGGTTTGATTCCTCTGCCCCTGTTGGAGAGCCCGGCTAGCTACTGAGAATATCTCGCCCACCCAGCAAAGCCTGGAAAACTCCCCATGACATATACGTTATGCCAAAAACAGTAACGACGAGTCTCACAATTTGTTGACACATTTCTGGTGCCCACTCGAGCAAATCGATGAACAACGGGAGAGCAGTGCTATTCCTCTGAAAAGAATATCTGTTCAGGAACACAGCGTACAACAGAGAGTATTTAGTAGTCTTCGAAAACATGGCATTAAAAATTTATACTCGAGGATAAAAGAACATATTGACGTATGCCTTCTTAAGCTGGCAAGCTCCCCGTGACGTATTCGATATGCCAGACACAGTAACAACGAAGTCTCCAATGGAGACGTTACTGGGCCCGCTCGAGCAAATCGATGATCAACGGGAGGGCCTTTACTTTTCACTTTTATATATTTAAACTTTAAAATAAAAATGGAGTTCTTTACAACCTACCCCCAGAGCCCAGCCTTTGTAGATCATGAGTACACTGCCTCCTGGTGGTCACACGCACCCCTGCAGCTCCTCTGTCTCCCTCAGCAGGTTTGTGCCTGAGCTCACAGGGACCTGCCCTCACTGTGTGTCTTTTGCACAATAATACACGGCTGTTTTCTCAGTTACTGAGTTGCTCAATTTTAGGTAAACTTGGTTCTTGGAGGTTTCCCAGGAGATGCTGACTCGGGACTTAAGACTTGGTTTATATTCTGTGCTTTCATTATGCCATATAACACCAACCCAATCCAGCCCCTTTCCAGGGGCCTGGTGGACCCAGGTTATACCATAGCTAGTTACAGAGAATCCAGTTACAGAGAATCCGGAGCAGGTGAGGGACAGCATCTGCGAGGTCGTCACCAGGCTTGGTCCTGACTCCTGCAGCTGTACCTGGGACAAGATAGTTGGGGACAGAGACCCACAGTGACTCACAGGCTCAGAAGCCCCATGCCCACCTTTGAGCCTCTGTCTAGGGATACTCACATACAGGAGCTGCCACCAGAAAGAGGAGAAACCAGCGCTGAAGAACGTTCTTGCCCACATGGTCCATGATCTCAGTCACCATATCAGGGGGAGAGGGAGCCCGAGTTGGGGTGAGTGTGAACGTGGTTTTAACCCTGGGTCCTGAATGCGGATTTGCATGGGGGGAGGGGCTCTGTAGAGAAAACAGGAGGGGACCAGGAGAGGCTGGTGTGTGGGCTCCCTGGGAGGAGGTGCTGACTGTGGCTCATAGCACTCAGACCTGTCTTTGGGCCCTGTCAGAGTCGGGCCTCTTCCTGCAGCACAGGAAACGTGCCGAGGAACTCTCAGGTAACAGTAATTGCTGAGGGGAAACATCAGGTAGGGAGCAGAGTCCCTGAGTCTCAGGTCCCTGATGACCAAACCCAGCTGTCCTGTAAACAGGCCCATTCCCCTTCGTGTCCGTCAGTGGTGGGTCTTGTTCTCTCTCTGTCTGTGAAATATTTGTGGTAGAAATATGGTTGTAGCCAGGTTTATTCTTACAGTGATTTCTGATAAAACTTGGTTCAATCCAACGTCAGTCAAATATTACAGTCATTTTTTCTCACACTTACCTTGGATGAAAATTCCTTTTCCTAGAGCAGATTTACCCAAAATTATTTATTCAGTATCATTGTTAGAATGCATATGCTCTCTGATGATGGGTGATTTGCCTGGTGTGGTTGGCCTGGTAATAGCACCTGATTCTGCTATGTCTGTCTATAACTCATAGACCAGCATGAACCTCAGGAGCCTGTACTGGGTCATCACAGAGGACCCTGTCAGGAGCATAGAAAGATCTTGTGGAGGACCCTAAGCACACAATCCATTGGGCCTGGAACCTGGTCTTAGTGCTGAGACTCACACATTCTACAAGGGCACAAGTGTGCTGGTCCTGAGCAGCGCCAGGCATGACCCTCCACCCTCTCCCAAATGCACAGGACTTAGACATAGGCTGTGTCACATACGTGGGCCCCCTAATTCCATGAAGGACCAGAAGGTTGAGTTCAATCTAAGGAGCCAGAAAATATGCTCTAAAATTTGATGTTTAAAAAAGTCAGCATTAAGGATCAGAAGCAATCTACACACTAATTAGGGTCTACAAAATTCTGCCTAAGATAGACACAAAGATACACAAACACCAACTCAGGAGACGTGAGGATTGAGTTGGATGACTTCAAACCTCACGTACCAGTGACTATAGGATTCATATCCACACTCTTGTATAAGCACGTGACTCATGGTGTCTGTCCCCAGGTGTCCTGTCCCAGATCTCCTTCAAGGGCAAGACAGCGAATCCTCACAGACCTGACTCACCTGCGCTATCTCTGTATCTCCACAGTCAGCAGTTTCCAGGGGTGCTGGGCCCCCAGACCTCAGCAATGACGCTGAGGATCCTGGGGAATGTTGGGATTATTTCCTAAAGCTGCTGTACCAAAACCAACAGGACATTTTCTTAAAGACTGCTTTAAAAATTGTTAGAAATGCCATAAAGTCTGCACATAGATCTTGTTTACAGTACTGGCTCTATGCAACCCTTGCCACAGAACAATGTACTGATCACTCACCCCAATGATTTCTGTTGTCCCAGTAATTCCTCTTTTCCACCCTACCCAGCCTCCCACATGCTGCCAGACCATGCATAAAGGTTAGACGTGTCAGATAGACACTGATTCATTGCTGAGGAGTGATCCACTGTATCAACATAGTGAGCTTGTTTCTCCACACATGGATGTGCACCTGGAATTTGATTAGTGCCTGGCTATTATAAAGACACTCAGTTTCACTCTGTAGATTTGGACAGGTGAAGACATGTTGATAGCATTATGGAAAAAACATAACAGAAGAAAGTTAGGGAGCAGCTAAGGAACAGGTAACTCTCACTTATCAGAGAACTGAAGTAATGTTGCCAAATTCAAAGTAGAAGTGGGACAACTCAGATGCTGTTTTAATTTACTACTATAAAGCCAAAGACTTTGGTGACTTTGTTCTCTGTCCCTCATGGCTAGTCTTAAAAGGTTAGACAGCATCTGTAGCATGTCCTGTTTGCAAGTTATCCTCAACAGCCTTGACCAAGGAAATAGCCTGGAAAGTTTTTTAATTGAGTTTTTCAAAAACTTGTAGGGGGAGGTCTTAAGCATGGCTGTGGCAGAGGAACCCAGGTGTGCAGGGTCACCAGGGCTTAGATCTCCAAGGCTGCTCGGATCGGGACTAGGCCTCCTCCACCCAGATTGCCCATCTTCCAGCATGTAGGCATTACACCCACCAACTGCCCCCAATGCCGTGTAATCTCATCTCCTGGAAACGGGAGCATGGCATCTTATTATCTAGTTCTTACTCTGGAGAACCTGGCAGGCTACTGAATGTATCCCGTTACTGGGCCCGCTGAAGCAAATCGATGAACAACAGGAAGACAGTGATACAGTGATACAGAAAGGCCAGAAAACATGCCCTCAGTATCAGCCAAAACATTTCCTTTCTTTCTGTTATTTAGAATGTGACCTGAATATCCCTGAAGGAGATGTTGAACACAGGAGCCTGTGTGCCTTGGGCCTCCCTAGAACAGGAAACTGAAAGTCTCCTCCAGGGACTGAGTGAGGGGAACTGAGCTTCCTGTCTGTCTCTGGACACAGAAAGATGGTTAGACCTGGGTCAGGCTGAGACTCCCCGACACCTCTGATCACCAGGAAGCACTTCCTGTGGCCCATCTGTGTGCAGCTGGGGCAATCATTCTGTGACCCTGGCACTGGTCGTGGGGCCTGGGAGATTGAAACAGGTTGAAGTCTTGGAGTTCAGGAAATAGGATGCTGTGAGGATTCAGAGATTGAAGTCAGGGTAAAAGCCCCTTCTCCCAAAACATTCAACCATCTGGATCAGTTCTTCTATTGCATGGCCCTTAGCCCTTGTTGCTACCTTGCTGTGGATCCTTTAAGCTCCATATTATGAAACAGCTTCCTCAGCACATGAAAGCCAACAGATTCAGCCCCAGGGTAGCATTTGGATGCAATTATGCTGACTAAAAGAAGCCAGATTTGGGGGGATCTGGGGGACTCCCAAGAATTGTCGAGGCACCCGCTGCCTGCCCTACTTGGCCAGCAAGGTGGGGTATTTCAGTGGCCAGCCCAGCCCCTAACCCAGGGCTCACACAAGCCAGCGTTCGCTCCAGGCCTCCAAAGCGGCCCAGGTTTTTTTGTTTGTTTTTTGCTTTTTGGGTTATGCCCGGCGATGCTCAGTGGTTACTCCTGACTCTTCTGAACTCTGGAATTAATCCTGGTAGTGCTCCAGAGACCATATGGGATGCTGGGAATTGAACCGGGTCAACTGCATGCAAGGCAGACACCCTAACAGCTGTGCTATCACTCCAATGGTAGGGCGTTTTTCCCTTGCATGCGACCAACCCAGGTACTATTCCTCAGTCTCTCTTGGAGAGCCCAGCAAGCTATCAAGAATATCCTGCCCGCACGGCAGAACCTGACAATCTACCTATGGTGTATTCAATATGCCATAAACAGTAACAACAAGTTTCATAATGGAGACATTACTGGTGCCTGTTCTAGCAAAGTGATGAACAATAGGATGACAGTGCCACAGTGCTATTATGAAACAGATCATTCTGTATCTCTCCCTTTCCTTCTGAGTCATTCTCTGAGCATGATATCCTCTAGTTTTTTCTATATTGCAGAAAGTTGAGTGATTTTCAGCTCAGTAAGCAGAGTAAGGCCCACAGAGAGTAGACAGCATTAGGACTCTTTCCAGGTGTTCCTCATGGATGTGAAATTTATGAATAAAATGTCTTCAGGGCAATGTCCTAGACTTTCTGGATTAAGCTGGAAGTGTGTAGCACTAGGAGAATGGTTGATGATTTGAGAACGTGGCATTCCCAGGGTCACTTGAAGTTGTCACTACACACAAAGGGCAGTGGGAGACGGAGAACAGTGTGACACTCCAGAACTGTAGGTAGCAGTTCAGTCACCAAGGAGCCCCATCTAGGTGCCTGCTCTGTGCAGAGGCAGGAAGGGTGCATTGAGAACAATCTAGAGGTCTGACTTATGGACTTCCCTGTCCAGGAATCTGTATGTGCCTTTCTGCTCTACCACACTGACAATCCAGACTGGCCTTCAGGTCGGGCCCTGTAAGGTCCCTTGGGACCCCAGGTAAATTCCAGCACTAAGCTAAACTCTGCTAATTAGTAACTCTTCCTTACCTGCCCCTTCCTGGTAAAGCCTTGAGATGTAAATTCTGTCTCCATTTGTTGACCCTTCCTTATTGGGATGTAAATTCTGAACCCATTTGTTGGCCCTTCCTTATCTGTTACTTCTGTTAGGAACTTTTTCCTTATTCAACTCCACCTCAATGCAGGGGCCAAGAGCTGAGAATCAAAGGGAGCCAGGTGATAACTAAATGTCTGAATTACCAGATACCCACTAGCCACAATGCCTATGTACATAAATGCTGATCTTTGAATCTACAGGCTAAGGAGTGATGTACTTTTAAATGGATTGATTAAGAAAGTATATGCTGTTACAAATCTATTGGCTATGAAATGCGTGGGCTTTGCTGTAACGGCCAGTGAAGGCCTATATAAGATCCCTTTTGAAGAAGCTTGGGGTCTTCCCTGACAGCTTGACCCTGGCTAGCCAGCTCAATAAACTACCTGCTTGCTGATTGCATTCCTGCGTGGTCCTTGCTTACGGTCGGAGATCCAGAGTTGTGCCCTAACAGGCCCCTGCTTCTGTACTCTGGATTGACCTCGGTTGGAACTTTAGCCCATATTGTGCTCATGGTGCCTTCAGGAATTGAAGTGTTATCCTGATTCATGTATGTTCAATGTATTCCTAGGGGAGTGAAGGAAAATACTCTCACTCAGATATGAGTATTTTCTCTGTCGTTGGGAAGGAAGGGTTTTGCTCATTTTTTGTAAATTGACCATGTTGATAAATTTGGTAATACTTTTCAAAGTGCAGGTATGAATCTTGGTTTCCACCTAAGAATCAAACCTCATAACCCAACTACAGAACCATGAATATTGCCAGTAATACTCTGGTCTACGTGACAGATAGCTCATCATATAGTCATGCTGTCTGAGACTTCCCAGTGGACACAAATTCATTCATTCATTCATCATCCTGTTATTCGTCGATTGCCTCAAGCAGGCCCCAGCAACGTCTCTTTCATTCTAGCCCTGAGATTATATTCAAGGATCTTTAGGAGAATGAGACCCATCATTGTTACTGGTATTTGGCATATTTGGTACGCCACGGGGAGTTTGCCAGACTCTACCCTGTGGGCAGGCTACATTCGATAGCCTGCAAGTTTGTTCAAAGTAGGAATGAGATAGTAAAATGTCATAAAAAGATGTCTTGATAAGATGTCGCACGGCCGCGAATGCAGCCGCACGGTTCCGGGAGCTGGATTTTATAGTCTCTGAGTCTTGGCCGCTGATGGGATTACACGGCGCCAGGGGGCCAGATGGTGGGTGTTACCCCCGCCTACTGGAATTTGGAGGATCTGGGTGGAGGATGCTTAACTCCAATCCAAGTAGACTTGGAGATCTCGGCCCCGGAACCCGCGTGTCTTTGTCCCTCTGCCAGTACCTTCATGTGTGCAGAGAGTGGTCTCGGCATGGTGGTGGCTGGTCCTGGAGGTCTTGTGCTGCCGGAGCCCTTGTCGGGGCGGGGAGGAAAGCTCAACCCACTCCCCTCCAAAGGGTCCCGGCGAGCGAGGACAGTCAGGCGTGGGGGCAGGAGACTGCACTCTTCTCTTCCGGGATCTGGTTTTTATAGTCTCTGAGTCTTGGCCGCTGATGGGATTACACTGCGCCAGGGGGCCAGGTGGTGGGTGTGACCCCCGCCTACTGGAATTTGGAGGAGCTGGGTGGAGGATGCTCAACTCCAATCTGAGTAGACTTGGAGATCTCGGCCCCGGAACCCGCGTAGCTTTGTCCCTCTGCCAGTACCTTCATGTGTGCAGAGAGTGGTCTCGGCATGGTGGTGGCTGGTCCTGGAGGTCTTCCGCTGCCGGAGCCCTTGTCGAGGCGGGGAGGAAAGCTCAACCCGCTCCCCTCCAAGGGACCCCGGCGAGGAACAGCCAGGCGCAGGGGTAGGAGACTGCCCTGTCTCGTCCGGGATCTGGATTTTATAGTCTCTGAGTTTTGGCCGCTGATGGGATTACACTGCGCCAGGGGGCCAGGTGGTGGGTGTGACCCCCGCCTACTGGAATTTGGAGAATCTGGGTGGAGGATGCTCAACTCCAATCCGAGTAAGCTTTGAGATCTTGAGGAGTAGTTTGAGCTTTCCTCCCCGCCCTGACCAGGGCTCCGGCAGCGGAAGACCTCCAGGACCAGCCACCACCATGCCGAGACCACTCTCCGCACACATGAAGGTACTGGCAGAGGGACAAATCCACTCGGGTTCCGGGGCCAAGTGGACACAAATTGGAGACATATATATGTATATGCACAAAATTAATGTTCACTCAATACCATATATTTTCCAGGAATATTGATCAATTAGTGACATCAGATATGAGGTAAACTCAGCTGCGATGCATGACCCTGGGGTGGAGGGAGCAGTCCCTGAGGCCTCTCTCTAGATACTGTCTGCCTGTCCATGCTACTTCCAGCCCTCCTGGGCACACCCTAGAACCTGTGTCTGTCATTTAGTTATGACCTTCCTCTGAGCTGGGTTGAAATGCCCCCAACAACAGGACTTCAGAGATCCTGACCCTGATCATTTCCTTTCCAGCATGTGATAGTAGAAATGTGACCTTGGTCCCTTTCATATAGGGTCATCTCCTCCACTGGCTCTTGTCCAATGGCAGGATTCCAGCTCAGGAATATAAAGATATGGCGAAGATGTACAAAGGGGCAGGGCTGCACAAAAACTCCAGAAGAGGCTCTGGCCAACACCAGGATTTCATCTCCAAGAAAAGGATTTCTTGCAGATACAGAAATTAAAACAAAATATGAAACATGTTGAGTCTGCCATGTGTAGACCTACAGTTCAGGAACCTGCAATAACCCCAGCTCAAACTTCCATGTGGTTCTTCCTGTACAGTCTGGGGCGCTCCACACAAAATCCTAGAAGAAAATATGAATGACACCAGTTGTTCTAGAGAGAAGCCATCTCTCTCTGGCTGTTGCTGAAGGACAGAGAGAGATCCTGAGCCTTTCCCTCAGATGAAGACTGGCCTTGTGAGCCCCATTCTATGTCTCAGACGCTGACTCTGAGGAGGAAGTCAGGAGGATCCGCGTTCCTTACATCTTACATGGCACAGTTGCCTCCCCTTCAGTTTTCTGACACTCTCAGGATGTGGTTGTCACACTGTGTCTCTCGCACAGTAATACACGGCCATGTCCTCAGTGCTCAGCCTGCTCAGTTCCCTGTAGGCTGTGTCCTTGGACTTGTCTGCAGTGAGTGTGAGTCTTCCCTGGAACTTTGGTGCGTAGTTTGTATAATCATTGTAAGGGTATATATATCCCATCCACTCTAGCCCTTGTCCTGGGGTCTGCCGCACCCATTGGATATTGCGGTCTGTGAAGGTGTATTCGGACGCCTTGCAGGAGATCTTCACTGATGTCCCAGGTTTTCCAACCTCAGCCCCTGACTGCACCAGCTGCACCTGGGAGTTCACACCTGTGGACAGCAGACAAGAGTAGGTGGACTCCACTTGATTGGCCCCATTTCCTCAGCCCAAGGCATGGAGATTCTTACCTGCAGCCACTGCCACCAGGAAAAGAATTCTCCAGGTCCAGTCCAAGTTGGGGACCGTGCACTCAGGGGCTCCTGAATGTGTGGTTGTGCCTGCTGTGTGAGGTTGTCAGGACACAGACAAATCTGTATTTAACTCAGTGTCCCCCGTGTAATTTTCATGTTCACGAGGAGGGAGAATTCATAGATGAAGGCCTGGTCCAACCTGAGAAGGGGCTGGTTGAAGCCACTCAGTTCATCCTCAAGGGAAGGGAAGAGGTCCATGTTCTGATCCTTGTTTGAGGAGATGAGACCCTGCCCTGTCCCAGGACTCTGTGCACAAAGAGCTCCCTCAGGGTCCCCCATTTCTATATGGCCTGGATACATCTGGACACACCTGGTCTTTGAGGTTATTTCTGGGATTCTGTAACTACACAATGGATACTACAATGAGACTACAAAACCATTCCAATTCCTGGGTGGTTTCCATTGGAGATATTAAGAAGTCCAGAAACACCCCCTGCATACAGGTTTTGCTGCCTTATCAATATGAAACGATGGGCATGGGAGTCTCCCGGTGGACGATTCCACAACGAAATAGACCACATCATATTCAATCGACGGTTTTGCCTGACTGATGTCGCTGTTGTCCCAAAATTTCGAACGGGATCGGACCACCGTCTCCTTCGTGCAAAATTCTACTTCACAGAGCGGGGAGAAAGGGCTGCAAAATTCAAAAAGAGAACTCCCAGAATGAACACCAACTGGGAACTCTTTGGTACTATTGCGGCAACATGGGAAGATGCCATTGTTGACAACATTGACGAGGAATACGATCGACTGGTTCAGCACCTCCATGAATGTGCGAGGAACAACAAGAGAGAGATAGCCACAAAAAATCACCTATCTTCGAAAACTCTTGAGCTAATACGCCAGCGTGGTTTGGCGCATGCCTCAGGCAACCGCAAGCTAATGTCTGAGCTCGCAAAGCAGTGCAGAGATGCGATCAAGGAAGACCTCAAAGAGAGAAGAGCAGAAGTACTGGTAGATGCGGCAGAAGCCGGGAAAAGTATTCGTAACGCCCGCCTGTCCTTCGCCAACTATAAGACCAAGATGACAGCCCTCCAACGTCCTGATGGATCCATCACATCCTCCAGAACTGCAATGGAGAAGATTATCCATGACTTCTACTCAAATCTCTTCGATAGCCATGTCCACTTGCCGACATACCAAATTCCACAGGATGGATATGTTGTTCCCAACGTTCTCCCTTCCAAAATCCGACATGCCATATCGTCGGTAAAGAAACAAACAGCACCCGGCCCAGACAAGGTCAGACCTGAACACCTGAATAACCTGCCATCAGTACTCATCAATACACTGGCTCGGCTCTTCACTCGCTACCTATCTGAATACAAGGTTCCGTCCCAATGGAAAACCATCAGGACCGTACTACTGTTCAAGAAGGGAGACATCCATAACATTGGCAACTATCGCCCGATCTGCCTCTTGTCTGTCATCTACAAGTTGTTCACCAGAGTCATCCTAAATAGGATTGGCAGAACACTAGATGAAGGACAATCATCTGAGCAAGCCGGGTTCCGCAAAGGATTCAGCACCTTCGACTATATCCACACAATAACCAAGCTCATTGAGGTTTCTCGGGAGTTCAAGGTGCCGCTCTGTTTAACGTTCATTGATTTAAAGAAGGCCTTTGATTCTGTTGACACGGAAGCAGTCATTGAAGCCCTAGCCAATCAGGGCATTCAAGCCCAATACATCAGGATCCTTTGTGAGCTGTATTGCGGATTCACTACCAGGATCTCACCATTCTACAAAGAAGTGATCGTTGATGTCAAGAGAGGGGTGCGGCAGGGTGATACCATTTCACCAAAACTCTTCAGTGCCACCCTCGAGAACATCATGCGATGACTGGAATGGGAAGGAATGGGTGTGAAGATAGATGGTCGGCAACTACACCACCTCTGCTTTGCTGATGACATTGTTTTAATAACAGCAAACATCAGCCAAGCGGCACAAATGCTGGCCGACTTTGACCGTGAGTGTGGAAAGGTAGGACTACAGCTGAATCTTACAAAGACAATGTTTATGCAAAACAGCCTTGTTCCTGACGCCCCATTCACTCTCAATGGTACGACCATCTCCGAATGCAACAGCTATGTGTACCTATTTTGAGAGGTCAACATGACAAATGACCTGGCACCTGAGCTGCGCAGGAGGAAGAGAGCGGCTTGGAACGCCTTCAAGAACGTCGAAGAAATAGCTAAGAGGACGAAGAACCTCCGGCTCTGGGCACATCTCTTTGATTCCACTGTTCTTCCCGCATTAACATATGCCTCAGAGACCTGGGCCCTACGCAAACAGGATGAGAATGCTATTCAGGTCTCCCAGAGAAGAATAGAAAGAGCTATACTTGGAATATCACGTTTCACTCAAATGAGAGAAAGAATCCGGAGTTCTGACATCTGTCGACGATCAAGAATCAGGGATGCTGTCTCATTTGCCAAGGTGTCGAAAATCAGATGGGCTGGTCACGTAATGAGATTTTTTTTTTTAGTGTTTTTTATTTATTTATTTATTTATTTTTTTTACAGTTGTAGATTTACAATTTTTTTTGTGCTTGGGTTTCAATTATACAATGATCAGATACCCATCCCTCCACCAGTGCCCGTTTTTCACCACCATGGATAATATCCCTCCCACCGCCATACCCCCATCCCCCCCGCCTCTGTGGCAGGACAATCCCCTGTGTTCTCTCTCTCCGTTTGGGTGTTGTGGTCTGCAAAAGAGGCATTGAGTGGCAAACATGTTCAGTCCATAGTCTACTTTCGACATGCATCTCCCCTCCTGGGAGGATCCTCCAAACATCCTTTATTTGGTGCTCCCTTCTCTATCTGAACTGCCCTTTCCTCTAGGATACCCGGCTGGCCTCTAAGTTATGGAGTAATCCTCCTGGTGCTGATCTCAGCTATTCTTGGGTATTAATCTCATACTTTGTTACTTTATATCCCCCAGATGAATGCAATCTTTCTATGTCTATCCCTCTCTTTCTGACTCATTTCGCTTAGCATGATACTTTCCATATTGTACCACTTGTATGTAAATTTCATGACTTCATCTTTTCTAACAGCTACATAGTACTCCATTGTGTAGATGTACCAAAGTTTCTTTAACCAGTCATCTGTTCTTGGGCATTCAGGTTTCTTACAGTTTCTGGCTATTGTAAAGAGTGCTGCAATGAACAAACAAGTGCAGATGTCACTTCGACTATACATTTTTGCTTCTCTGGGATATATTCCCAGGAGTGGTATTGCTGGGTCAAATGGGAGCTCAATTTCTAATTTTTTGAGAATCGTCCATACTGTTGTCCAGAAGGGCTGAACCAGTGGACATTCCCACCAACAGTGAAGGAGTGTCCCTTTCTCGCCACATCCACGCCAGCATTGGTTGCTTTTGTTCTTTTGAATGTGGGCCAGTCTCTGAGGTGTGAGATGGTATCTCATTGTGGTTTTGATCTGCATCTCTCTGATGATTAATGATGTAGAGCATTTTCTCATGTGCTTTTTTGCCATTCGGATTTCTTCTTTGAGAAAGTTTCTGTTCATTTCATTGCCCCATTTTTGGATGGGGTTGGATGTTTTCTTCTTGTGGAGTTTAACCAGTATTTTGTATATCCTGGATATCAACCCCTTGTCAGATGTGTATTCGGCGAATATCCTTTCCCATTCTGTAGACTGTCTTTGTATTTTGGTCACTGTTTCTTTGGAGGTTCAGAAGCTTCTTAGTTTAAGATAGTCCCATTTATCTATCTCTGTTTTCACTTGCTTGGCCAGTGGCGTGGCATCTTTGAAGATACCATTAGCTTAAATATCATGGAGGGTTTTGCCAACTTTATTTTCAATGTACCTTATGGTTTCTGGTCTGATGTTGAGGTCTTTAATCCATTTTGATCTTACTTTTGTACATGGTGTTAGGCAGAGTTCTGAGCCTATTTTTTTGCATGTAGCCGTCCAATGATGCCAACATAATTTATTAAAGAGGCTTTCCTTACTCCACTTCACATTACTTGCACCTTTATCAAAGATTAGATGATCATATGATTGAGGGGAGATGTCGGTGTATTCAACCCTTTTCCATTGGTCTGCAGTTCTGCCTTTGTTCCAGTACCACGATCACGATCACGATCACGACCACCCTGTTGTTCGTCGATTGCCTCGAGCAGGTGCCAGTAACGTCTTCTTCGTCCTAGCCCTGAGATTTTTTTTTTTAAAGTGCCATATTCAAGGATTTTTCAGGGTTAGGAGAATGAGACCCATCATTGTTACTGGTATTTGGCATATTGGGTATACCACGGGGAGTTTGCCAGACTCTGCCGTGTGGGCATGTTACATTTGGTAGCCTGCCAGTTTGACCGAATTAGGAATGAGATGACAAGATTCGCGCGGCCGCGTTCACGGCTGCGCGCTTCCGGGAGCTGAGTGTGATAATCTCTGGATCCTGGCCATTGTTGGAGTTACACGGCAGTTGGTGGGTGTAACTGTCTAGTTACTGGCAGGTCCAGTCCCAAACTGTACAGGCTTGGAGATCTCAGCCCCGGGTCCCACACACCTGGGTTCCTCTGTCAGTTCTTTTATGCGTGAGGCTCATCCAAGTGTGTGGAGAGTGCTCCCCGCATGGCCTTGGCTGGGCCTCGGTGGTCTTCAGCTGTTGGGCCCTGGTGGAGACAGTCAGGCATAGGGTAGGAGACTCTGTCTTGTTCTCTCCCAGGAGCTGAGTGTGATGATCTCTGGATCCTGGCCGTTGTTGGAGTTACACGGCAGTTGGTGGGTGTAACTGTCTAGTTACTGGCAGGTCCAGTCCCAAACTGTACAGGCTTGGAGATCTCAGCCCCGGGTCCCACACACTAGACAGTTACACCCACCAACTGCCGTGTAACTCCAACAAGGGCCAGGATCCAGAGATCATCACACTCAGCTCCTGGGAGAGAACAAGACAGAGTCTCCTACCCTATGCCTGACTGTCTCCACCAGGGCCCAACAGCTGAAGACCACCGAGGCCCACCCAAGGCCATGCTGGGAGCACTCTCAACACACTTGGATGAGCCTCACGCATAAAAGAACTGACAGAGGAACCCAGGTCTTCCAGTACAATGCTGTTTTAATTATTACTGCTTTGTAGTACAGTTTGACATTAGGGAGGTTGATTCCCTCCATTTTCTTTTTCCCAAGAATTGCTTTAGCTATTCGTGGGGGCTTATTGTTCCATATAGATTTCAGGAGTGTTTGCTCCATTTCTTTGAAGAATGTCATGGGTATCCTTATAGGGATTGCATTGAATTTATACAATGCTTTTGGTAGTATTGCCATTTTGACAATGTTAAGTCTCCCGACCCATGAGCAGGGGATATCTTTCCATTTCCTCATGTCCTCTTTTTTTTCCTGAAGTAGCGTTTTGTAGTTTTCTTTGTACAGGTCCTTTACTTCCTTAGTTAAGCTGATTCCTAGGTACTTGATTTTCTGGGGCACAATTGTGAACGGGATTGTTTTTTTCATGTTGCTTTCTTCTCTCTCACTGTTTGCGTATAGGAAAGCCATGGACTTTTGGGTATTGATTTTATAACCTGCAACTTTACTATACGAGTCTATTGTTTCTAGGAGTTTTTTGGTGGAGGTTATTGGGTTCTCTAAGTAGAATATCATATCATCTGCGAATAGTGAGAGCTTAATTTCTTCCTTTCCTACCTGAATGCCCTTAATATCTTTTTCTTGCCTAATCGCTATTGCAAGTACTTCCAGTACTATATTGAACAGCAGTGGAGAGAGTGGGCATCCCTGTCTCGTCCCTGATCTTAGAGGGAAGGCTCTCAGTTTTTCCCCATTGAGGATGATGCTTGCTGTAGTCTTGTGGTAGATGGCTTTAATTATGTTGAGGAAGGTCCCCTCTATACCCATTTTGGCTAGGGTTTTCATCATAAAGGGGTGCTGGATCTTGTCAAATGCTTTCTCTGCATCTATTGATATAATCATATGCTTTTTATCTTTTCTTTTGTTGATATGATGGATTATGTTGATTGATTTTCGAATGTTAAACCATCCTTGCATCCCTGGGATGAATCCTACTTGGTCATGGTGTATGATCTTTTTGATGAGTAGTTGGATTCTATTTGCTAGTAGTTTGTTGAGGATCTTTGCATCTGTGTTCATCAGGGATATCGGCCTGTAATTCTGCTTCTTTGTGGTATCTCTGTCTGCTTTTGGTATCAGTGTGATATTTGCTTCGTAGAAACTGTTCGGAAGTGTTTTTGATATTTCAATTTCGTGGAAAAGCTTAAAAAGCTTTGGGAGTAAGTCCTCTTTAAAGATTTGGAAGAATTCACTAGTGAATCCATCCGGGCCAGGACTTTTGTGCTTGGGTAGACTTTTTATTACCAGTTCAATTACCTTGATGGTGATAGGTCTGTTCAGGTATTCCAGGTCTTCTTGGTTCAGCCTTGGGAGTCTGTAGGAGTCTAGGAATTTATCCATTTCCTCGAGGTTTTGATGTTCCTTGGCATAAAGCTTCTCAAAGTACTCCCTGATGATCCTCTGAATTTCTGTGGTTTCTGTTGTAATGGCCCCCTTTTCATTTCTGATTCGGTTTATTAGGGTTTTCTCTCTCCCTTTCTTTGTGAGTTTTGCTAGCGGCTGATCGATCTTGTTAATTTTCTCAAAGAACCAGCTTTTGGTTTCATTGATCTTTTGTATTGTTTTTTGGGTTTCCATCTCATTAATCTCTGCTCTGAGTTTTATTATTTCCTTTCTCCTGTTCGGGTTCTGCTCCTTTTTTTGGTCCTTCTCCAAGCTCTTAAGCTGTGAGGTTAGGTTACTTATGTGTGCTCGCTCCTCCTTCCTGAGGAATGCTTGTAGAGCTATAAACTTTCCTCTTAACACAGCCTTTGCTGTGTCCCATAACTTTTGGTAACTCGTGTTATCATTTTCATTCGTTTCTAGGAATCTTTTGATTTCCTCTTTGATTTCCTGTCTAATCCACTCGTTGTTCAATAGTGCACTGTTTAATTTCCAGGTGTTTGATTTAGTTTTCTGTTTTTGTGTGTGATTTACTTCTAATTTCAGCGCATTATTGTCTGAGAAGATTGTTGATACAATCTCTATCTTCTTAATTTTATGGAGGCATGTTTTGTGGCTCAGCATGTGGTCTATCTTGGAGAATGTTCCATGGACGCTTGAGAAGAATGTGTATTCAGCTTTTTGTGGATGAAGTGTCCTATATATATCTACTAAGTCCCTTTCTTCCATTGTTTCCCTCAAATGAAGTATGTCCTTGCTAAGCTTGAGTCTGGTTGATCTATCAAGAGGTGACAAAGCAGTGTTGAAGTCTCCCACTAGTATTGTGTTGCTATTGATGTCTTTTTCCAAATCTATGAGTAGTTGTTTTAAGTACTTTGCTGGTCTCTCATTAGGTGCATATACATTTATTATTGTAAGTTCTTCCTGTTGTACAGATCCTTTGATCAATAAGAAATGGCCTTCACTGTCTCTTATGACCTTCCTCACTCTGAAATCGATGTGGTCTGATATAAGGATGGCTACCCAAGCTTTTTTATGGGAGCTGTTTGCCTGTAGGATTGTTTTCCAGCCTTTGACTCTGAGTCTGTGTTTGCTTTGACTATTGAGATGTGTTTCTTGCAGGCAGCAGAATGTTGGGTTCAATTTTCTAATCCATCCTGCCACTCTATGTCTTTTAATTGGTGCATTTAGCCTATTGACATTGAGAGAGATTATTGTTATGGGATGTTGTCCCATTGTTCTGTTAAAATTTGGTGTATTTGAGGGGCCTTTCTTGCCTTAAAGTAGCCCATTTAGTTGTTCTTGTAACCATCGTTTTGAGTCTATGAAGTTCCTGAGCTGTTGTTTGTCTGTGAAACTGTGTGTTGTTCCTTCTATTATGAATGAGAGTCTTGCTGGGAAAAGTATTTTTGGGGAGGCATTTATTTCATTGAGTTTTTTTACTATGTCCCACCACTGTTTTCGGGCCATGAGTGATTCATCAGAAAAATCAGCTGTGAATTTTAAGGATGCTCCTTTGTAAGAGATTTCTTTCTTCGATCTTTCTGCTTTCAGAATTTTGTCTCTGTCTAAGGTTTTGGTCATTTTGATCAGAATGTGTCTTGGAGTATTTTTATTCGGATTTCTTCTAGCTGGTACCCTTCGGGCCTCCTGAATGTGGTTACAAGTTTTCTTCAGCTCTGGAAATGTTGTAGCAATGATTTCTTTGACAGTTTCTTCTTCATCGAGGTTTTCTTCCTGTACCTCTGGGACTCCAATAATTCTTATGTTACCCCTCTTGGCTTCATCACGATCTTCTCTTGCCATCTGTTCCCGAATTGTGAGTCTCTTTTCCATTTTCTGCTCTTTTCTGGAGAGTCTCTGAACTTCATCTTCGAGTTCACTGATTCTGTTCTCAGCAGCTGTTACTCTGCTGCTGAGGCCTTCCACTGAGCTTTTCAATTCGCCTACGAGATTTTTCAGGTCTGATATTTCCGATTGCATTTTCCTCATTTCTGCCTTCAGATCCTCTTGTCTTCTATTGGCATTGCTTTCCATTGTTTCTTTTAATTCCCTAAGCATCCTAAGTAGCTCCCTCCTGAATTCCTTGTCAGAGAGGTTGTCTAACACTACAGTACTGTTGGTGTCATCTGGGCTAGACTCTTCAATATGAAAGTTTGGTGGGCTTTTGTGTTGCTTTACCATTGTGAGAGGTGTGGTTTAGTCCTTCACGTTCACTGTTACTGTTCTGCTTGATATGCAGTGTGAGTTAAGATAGGCTTATGGGTTATTGGCTACTGTGTTTCTAGTGGCTGAGCTAAAATAGAGAATTTTCCATCTAAGAAGGTAGCTTATGGTTCCTAAGGCATATTTAGTGGGAAAACATTTCGCGGCCGCATTAGTGGCCGCGGCTCCGGAAAGAGTCCCTGGCACTGGCGAGGAGTTGGGAATGTCTCCTCTTTGGAATTGGAGCCGTTCAGCTTTGTTGCCCAGGGCTGGGCCTCCGTGCCCGTCCCGCGCAGCTCAGGGGTTGAAAACCGGCTGTCTAGGGGCTGGATCTAGGTGCGCATGCCCAGAAAGGGTCCCAGGCCCTTGGAGGCGGGCTGTACCTGTTTGAAATTGGAGCCGTTCAGCTTTGTTGCCCAGAGCTGGGCCTCCTTGCCCGTCCCGCGCAGCTCAGGGGTTGAAAACCGGCTCACGTAATGAGATTTAAAGACGACCGCTGGACTAGAGCTGTTACCGACTGGATTCCACGGGATGTCAAAAGACCGCGTGGCCGCCCACATTCCCGATGGTCAGACTTCTTCGTCAAGATCATGAACGATTGGTTTGAGGCCCTTCATGTTCCCGGAGCAAACAGATGCCATTGGGCTACACTAGCACGCGACAGGGACAAATGGAGACGTTACTGGCGCCCGCTCGAGCAAATCGACGACTAACGGGAAATTAAGTGAAGTAAGTGATCAATATGATAAAGGGATATCTATATGCCTCTGTGTTCTATACCTATATTAATTTTGGTTTTCTTGACAAAGCAAAATTTAGTTATTTTGAATAAGGAAATACAGTTTTTGAGGAGATTTCTGCATCTTTGCATCTCTTCCCCCCATTCCCCCATCTTTCCACCCCTTCTAGCCCGCAACTCGGTGCTTTTAGGACTTGGCGCCCCCTGCAGCCCAGTCCCCACTCTGCAGGGAGAGCCTCTGAGCTCTCAAGGGCTTTAACCTCTTGGGGTCTCAAACACAGTATTTAATCCTGGGACTTCACTTCAGAAGCCTTGCTCAGGAGTCATATTTTTTATTGATCTTTTTGCTTGGGGTTGGAGCCACACTTGGCAGTTCTGAGAACTTACTCCTGGTTCTGTGCTCAGGAATCCCTGAGGTGTATGCATCCTAGAAAATATTGGAAAATCAAACTGTTTTATATATATATGTAATATATATTATGTCACGGTCACGATCCTTGCGTTGTTCATCTATTTGCTCGAGCGGGCCCAGTATCATTGTGAGACTTGTTACTGTGTTTGGCATATAGAATACATCACGGGGAGCTTGCCAGGCTTTGCTGTGCGGGTGAGATCCTCTCGGTAGCTTGCCGGGCTCTCTGAGAGGGGCAGAGGAATCAAACTCAGGTCAGCCATGTTGGCTGCGTGTAAGGTAAACGCCTTACCCGCTGTGCTATCGCTCCAGCCCATATATTATGTATATAACTTAAAACATGACACTGAGTGTTCTTTGCTGAGATTATGTAAAAGTAATACAATAAATCACTGTATTGTAATACAATAAATCACTGTCTGTATTGTAATACAATAAATCACTGTATCACTGTCATTCCATTGATTGTCGAATTACTTGAGCAGGCGCCAGTAAAGTCTCTATTCCCACCAGCCCTGAGATTTTAGCAGCTGGGTCCCTTGGGGTGGGGAAGGCTCTCACCCACCCCCAGACTGGCACAAAGTCCGGTGGTATGGTTCTGGGAGCCTCCTTTATCGAGATTATCTGGTGACGGCAGGGTGTGGTTTATGGATGTGATCCCTGAGTCACCGGACCTCTATTTCCCAACCACCGCCACACTCCAGGCTGCTTTCCGGACGCTCAAGCTGAGCGTCACGCAAGAATGAAGTCCCACGGAACCCAGACAATGCATAAATTTGTGACCTTGGACTCTGGACTCAACAGGACCCAGAACAGAGATCCCCTGCCTGCTTCCCCCAGTCTCCAGTGACTCGGGGATACAATAAATAATTTACTCAAATAAAAATAGAAAAAGCAGTAAAAAGAGGATTTAATTCTTTAAATAAAGACTTTAATATAAACAAAAATTATTTTAAATTTGCCAACTTATTGAAAAAAATTTAAAAACCAGGCATGAGTCTAACACAGCTGCCAACGACTTTATTACATAGTAGTGTTAGTGGAACAAGTATAAGTAAATATGATGAATAGGATGGGCTGGAGAGATAGCACAGCAGGTAGGGCGTTTGCCTTGCACGCAGCCAACATGGCCGAGGCGAGTTCGATACCGAGAGTATCTCTCCCGCGCGGCAAAGTCTGGCAAGCTACCCATGATGTATTTGATATGCCAAACACAGTAACAAGTGTCACAATGGAGATATTACTAGGCCCGCTTGAGCAAATCGATGAACAGTGGGAAGACAGTGACAGTGACAGTAATGCATAGGATAAAATTAATAAAATTTTATTCACATTTGACTTGAACTCTGTCTTTTCAGTGATACAGAATAGTATTATTTAAAGAAATTTGCTTAGAGAATTGCAAGGGGAGAGAAAAAGAGAGGTTCATGAGAGAACATGGGCTTCTCCAAATGGGAAAAAAAATCCTTGAGTTCTAATTTCTGGTCAGACATGCTAAAAGTCTGGAAACTGCTTTGCACCCAGCACACGTGAAAACCTGAACAAGTGAATCTCAGAGATTCACTTTACGTCTCTCTGTGAATAGTAGGAAAAGGGAGAGATAAGTTAAATAGTATTATCTAACTAATGGTCCTTCTCTGTCCTTCACCCCCATACAAAGAAAGCAAGCTTCCAAACCTTGACTAGTCATTAAGGCCCCTGTGTTTCCTAGCACTTAATATAAATCTCTTAGAAAAGTATAAATTCAATGGAAGAGTGCAATTATTCTATATCATCCCTTTCTTTCTGACTCATTTCACTCAGCCTGAAATCTCCATGTCCATCCATTTACAAGCGAATTTCATGGGCGTTCGCCTTACAAGCGGCCAACATGGCCGACCCGAGTTCGATTCCTCCGCCCCTCTCGGAGAGCCCGGCAAGCTACCGAGAATATTCGATATGCCAGACACAGTAACAACAAAGTCTCCAATGGAGACGTTACTGGGCCCGCTCGAGCAAATCGACGATCAACGGGAGGGCCTTTACCTTTTTACCTTATTTTTCCTGGTGGCTGCATAGTATTCCATTGTGTAGATGTACTATATTTCATCTAGTTATCTGTTCTCAGATAATCAGGGATGCAGTCTCGTTTGCCAAAGCATCAAAAATCAGATGAACTGGACACAAAATGCGATCTGAAGACTACCACTGGACTAGAGTTGTTACTGATTGGTTTCCACACCGTCATAAGAACGCGTGGCCCCCCACCTATGAGATAATTAGACTTCTTCTTCAAGAATGATTTGGAGTTCTTCTTCCTGGAGCAAGCAGATGCCATTGGGCTACACTAGCCCGCAACAGGGATGAATGGTGACGTTACTGGTGCCCATTATAGCAAATAGATGAGTAATGAGATGCCAAGTGATCAAGTGATGCAAGGTCGATTTTACGTATTTGGGGCAGTATCCAAGATTTTTCCAAAGAGGTCTATCCTGTTGATACTGCCACCAGCAGAGAATAAGAATTGCATTTCCCCCACATCTATGCCAACACAGAATGCTTTGGTTCTTTGTTATGTGTGCCATTTTCCCTGGTATGAGGTTATATATCATTATTGTTTTAGTTTGCATTTCTCTCATAAGAGATGTGGAGAGTTTGTCCATTCAATTCTCTGCTCAAAGTCGACTTTAAGGATATTTCTGTTTAATACCATTTTAGATGAAGTTGACTTTTTCTTGTTAAGTTTTACAAGTGTTTTATATGTTTTATTAATCCTACACCAAATGAGGGGATGACAGATATTTTCCAGCAGGTTTTTGGTTGTTTTTTTGATACTGGTCATCATTTCATTTACACTCATTGTAATTGATTGAGCCTTTAGATGGGCCACTTAAAAAGGAGAGACTGACAATTACAAGAAGCACAAAATAGGTGAATAGTTTGGCTTCATGTTGATCCCAAAATAATTAGGTTAGGTGAAGGAAATTGAAAGAAAAAGACAGAGACTATGTGTTTGAACTCAGCCGAGAATAGCTGCTTGTTAGCAACACAAAACACTTGTCATGGGAGGACCACAATTACAAACACAAAGTCACCTTCAATGTTGGGTGCACAAATAGCCGAGAGAATCGGTGAGTCCTCAGGTGGAATTGTGATCAGTGTGGGTGGGTCATTGCAGGTCCAGAGTCAGGACACACCTCACGTGTATTCACAGCGCAGAGCCTCACTCAGCCTCTGTGCTCACAGCAAGGTCCTAGAATGTGATTCCTCCTTCCACAAGCACAAGGCAAGACAATATTGACTCTGGACTCATTCCCCACTGCCTTCTCCGAGAGACACGAGGGCTCAGCACTTCACCTTCAAACTAAGATGAGCCTCGGGTACTTTATGTGTCTTCTGGAAACCCAAAAGCATTAACTAGTGGAGATGATCATAGTCGTGTTCACGGCAGCACCAAGTACAGTAACCAAGAGGCACACACAACACTCAACCGCAGCGTTCATTTCTGTCTATGTATGTCTCCTTGTTCAGCCATGGAGTCCGTTCTTTCTCTCCTTCAGTTCTGTTTGAAGGACAGTGATCATTGTTTCCTTCTTCTCTCCGTGAGATTCTTGAGTCTCCCTGCCAATGTTTTCTTCAGATCATAGAGCACTGAGAGGATTGTTGCTGTCCACACACCCACAGAGCATCGGATGTTCTGATGTTCTTACCTGGCGTCAGTCACATTCATTAAAACAATAGAATTATTTTTCATTATTCCTGGTTCTCTGTGGGAGCTAAGCGTGTAAGTGCCTGGTAGTCTGGGTATGGATTGGGTGAAGGTCCTCACTCTATTCAGCTAGGGCTGTGACTCTAGTAACTTCTGGCAGCCACAAAGCCTGTGGAGTTTTCTCAGTTGGACAGGGAGGGCCAGGTGTAAGTTGACAGGATTAATCTGTAGATTTTGGTACTGACAGGGCCTCATGAGGCCTGTGAAATCCCCTGGGGAATAGTCTTTCAATAATATATTGAAACTATTTAAATTAATCCATAAGTTTCAGGAATATAAACTCTCAGTCCAATAGTATCGAATTGAGAGCCCAGAATAAATTCTTAAATCTTTTACGGTGAATCTTTGGGAGAGGATTCCATCCTATGGAGTGAAGCAAGGAAAACCTCTTCAACAAATGGTGTTGGGAAAACAGCACCACATACAAAAATAACAATCACAATCACAATCACAACCATCCTGTTATTCGTCGATTGCCTCGAGCAGGCCCCAGTAACGTCTCTTTGTCCTAGCCCTGAGATTTTTTTTTAAAGTGCTATATTCAAGGCTCTTTCAGAGTTAGGAGAATGAGACCCTTCATTGTTATTGGTATTTGGCATATTGGGTACGCCACGGGGAGTTTGCCAGACTCTGCCCTGCCGTGTGGGCAGGTTACATTTGATAGCCTGCCAGTTTGTCTAAAGTAGGAATGAGATGATAAGATGTCGTGCGGCCACGCGCTTCTGGGAGCTGGGTTTTATAGTCTCTGAATCTTGGCCGTTGATGGGATTACACGGCGCCAGGGGGCCAGTTGGTGGGTGTAACCCCCGCCTACTGGAATTTGGAGGATCTGGGTGGAGGATGCCCAGCCCCAATCCGAGTAGACTTGGAGATCTCAGCCCCGGAACACGAGTGGCTTTGTCCCTCTGCCGGTACTTTCATGTGTGCGGAGAGTGGTCTCAGCATGGTGGTGGCTGGTTCTGGAGGTCTTTGGCTGTCGGAGCCCTGGTCGGGGCGGGGAGGAAAGCTCAACCCGCTCCCCTCCAAGGGGCCCCGGCGAGGACAGCCAGGCGCAGGGGCAGGAGACTCTGCACTGTTCTCTTCCAGGAGCTGGGTTTTATAGTCTCTGAATCTTGGCCGTTGATGGGATTACATGGTGCCAGGGGGCCAGTTGGTGGGTGTGACCCCCGCCTACTGGAATTTGGAGGATCTGGGTGGAGGATGCCCAGCCTCAATCCGAGTAGACTTGGGAGATCTCTGCCCCGGAACCCGCATGGTTTATAACAATAAAAAGTAGAATTGAATCCATATCTCACTCCAGATACAGAGTTTAATGGAAAGTTGACTTATGGTCCAGCTTTGACAGCAGAATCATTAAAATACTCAGAGGAAAACCTTGGCCGGTGTCTCCATGACACTGATCTTATATAGCTCATTTATAGTGTCACTAAATTGGCAGATACAAGAGAAACTAAAATAAATAAATGGGACAAAATTAATTAAAGATTTTAACCAGCAATGTAAACAATATTAAAATTAAGGTACCATACTGACTGAGAGAAAACGTGTACCCACCGAACATCAGATCCAACTTAATATCTAAAAATTCATAGCACACACCAAGATCAACATCAGAACAAATCACCCATCAGAAAGTGGTGTGGCAAATAAACAGATATTTTTGTAGGCATATGAAGAGATGTTTATTCAATGCTTACTTTGAGTAAAATGTCAACTTAAAGGTAAATGAACACCATCTCTGCCCAGTGACAATGGCTTATATCAAAAGTACTGGAATCAACCAGTGTTGGGACATTGTCAAAGGAAAGACACTTTCTATGCTTGTGGGAACCTATCTATGGAAAACGCTAAGAGATTTCTCTAAAAAGTAAAAATAGTAGTTCTAAGTTACAAGTGTTTGTATTTTTGGTATCTTTTCCCATGTGTGAAAGCAGTCATTTGAGAAAATATATGTAAACATATGTCAGTTGTAACATTTGGAATAGTAGCCAGGGCATGGGAACAATCCTAGTGCTTAATGAGAGTTCCATGGATAAGAATTTGTGGTGTATATACAAAATGGGATACTGTGTGGACTGGAGCGATAGCACAGCGGTAGGGCATTTGCCTTGCACGCAGCCAACATGGCCGACCCAAGTTCGATTCCTCCACCCCTCTCGGAGAGCCCGGCAAATTACCGAGAGTATCTCGCCCACACGGCAGAGCCTGGCAAGCTCCCCGTGATGTACTCGATATGCCAAACGCAGTAACAACAGTGTAGTTATAAGAAAATACAAAACATCAAAGTTTTTTGCACCATGGATGGAACTAGGGAATATCAGATTAAGTGAAGTTTGTCAGAGGGAGAAATTCAGACAATCTCATTCATCTATGGTACACAGAGAATAGAGAGTCAGGATGGACAGGATCCAATGATAATGGCCCCTGCATCCTAACCACACTCTGAGGGTCCCGAGACGAGTCGGGTGGGGGCTTAGAGCACTGGAAAGAAGAGGCTGAGCACAGGGGCCACAGCAGAGTGGGAAGGTCTGTGGGGATTTGGTACTGGGAGAAGCCCAGGGAGTTTGGGACCTACAGGCATCAATTTTCAGGCTATTGTCATCGTGTTTCCTCAGTAACAATAGTGAAGGTAATGGGGAAAAAATCTCCTTTTGTGAAAGAAGGAGCGATCTTTATATGAAGGAAAACTGACCACACCTGACCTAAAGGAATAGAACAGTCTCTAGAGCACTGTGAGACTATAAGAAGAATAAACAAATTTGTACTAGACAAGGAAATAATAACTAAAATTTTTACACTTGCTTTACTAAATCTGGCTTATATATTATAATAAAAATGAAAATGTTCTCCCCGAAATAGAGAAAAAGAATTGTAAACAAAATGAAGAAGAAATAAAAGAAACCAACCCATATACATCACCTCTCGGGCTGCCAATGGGCAGAGACCTGGAGTCGCGGTAGCACACCGACCCCTTGTGCTGACACGCACCCCTGCAGTTCCCCTGTCTCCCTCAGCGGGTTTGTGTCTGAACTCACAGGGACTTGCCCTCAATGTGTGAATCTTGCACAAAAATACGCACCTGTGTCCTAAATTACTGAGTTGCTCAGTTTTACGTAAACTTGCTTCTTGGAGGTGTCCCTGAAGATGGTGACTTGGGACTGAAGATTTGGGTCATATTCTGTAAACATATCCTGTAACCATATATAACACCAATCCAACCCAGTCACTTTCCTGGTTGCTGGAGAACCCAGATCACACCATAGTCGGTTAGAGAGAATTCAGAGATGGAGCCGGTGAGGGACAGCATCTTCGAGGGTGTCACCAGTCTTGGTCCCAACTCCTGTAGCTGTACCTGGACAGGACATCTGGGGACAGAGACCCACAGTGAGTCACGGACTCAGAGGCCCCATGCCCACCTTGGAGCCTCTGTCCAGGGGATACTCACATGTGGGATCTGCTACCAGAAAGAGGAGGAATCAGTGCTAATGCGCATTCCTGTCCACGAGGTCCATGGTCTCAGAAACCATGTCAGGGGAGAGGGAGCCTATGTTGGGATGAGTGTGAACGTGGTTTGAACCCTGGATCCCAAGTGCATATTTTCTTGGAGGAGCCTCTGTAGAGAAAGGAAGGGACCTGGGGGAGGGTGGTATGTGGACTCACTGGGAGGAGGTGCTGACTGTGACTCAGAGCACTCAGGCCTGTCCCTGGGGCCCTGTCAGAGCCAGGCCTCTTCCTCCAGCACAGGAAACCTGCTGAGGAGCTCTCAGGAAACAGGAATTGCTGAGGGAGAACCGGCGGCTGAGGAGGAGAGCCCTGGTGTCTCAGGTCCCTAATGAGGAAACCCAGCCCCCCACAGCCTCTTGGGCCCTGCCTCTCCATGTCCCTTGGTGGAACAACTGTGTGCGCAAATCCTGGGCCCATCATACTGTGTCATTGTCCCATTGAATTCTCACTTGTCTGGATTCAGTCCACGTCAATCAAATAGGGTTGGGCTTGTGGGGTAACACACACTTGGTAACCGTGTTGTGCACTAACTGTACACTGATCCCATAAACTTTGACACTTTCAAATTCTATTACCTATGTTATAACTAACTTAAAATATTGTTAGAAGTGCCATAAAGTCTGCACATAGATCTTGTTTCCAGCACTGGCTCTGTGCCGCCATTGCCACAGAACAGTGTACTGATCACTCACCCCAATGATTTCTCCTGTCCCAGTAATTCCTTTTTCCCACCCTACCCAGACTCCCACATGCAGCGAGATCATGCATGCAGGTTAGATGGGTCAGAGAGACACTGATTCATTGCTGAGGAGTGATCCACTGTATCAACATATTGAGCTTGTTTCTCCACGCATGGTTGTGCAACTGTAATTTGCTCAATGCTTGCCTGTTATAAAGACACACCGTCTCACTCTGCAGATTTGGAGCGGTAAAGACAAGTTAATAGCATTATGGAAAAACGTAACAGAATAATGTTAGGAAGCAGCTTAAGAAGTATCTCTCACTTCTCAGAGAAATGAAGTCATGGTGCCAAACTCAAAGTGAAGATGTGAAAACTCAGATGCTGTTTAAATTTACCACTATAAAGCCAAAGACTATGGAGCCTTTGTCCTCTTTCACTCAGAGACAGTCTCAAAAGGTGAGACAGACTCTGTGGTATGTCCTGGTTACAAGCTAGCCTCAACAGCCTTGACCAAGGAAATAGCCTGGAAAGTTTTTAATTGATTTTTTTAAAATTATGGACCACACTTGGTGATGCTCAGGGCTTATTTCCAACTCTGTTCTTAATAATCACTCTTGTGGGGCTCAGGTTTTTGGGGAAGGGGTGGAAGGGGGTGGCAGTGACAGAAATCATCTCCAGATTGATCAGGCCAAATGCAAAGCAAGGCACTGCCCACTGCACCATCTCTCTGGCCCCAGTTTGGAGTATAAGGTCAAGGCCACTGCTGAGATGTCTGTGCATTTGGTGACCTAGCCCAGAGCCACCTCCCCACCTCCCCAGGCCTCCCCACACGTGGACGGTGGGGGGGGGGGGAGCGGGGCACAGCCTGATTCAAGAAGACACTCTGTCTCCCAGGCACATCTATATTGCTTTCATCTTTCCCTCTAGTTGTATAAGTTACCAATAGTTGCAGTTGTTTTGATAAGCACAGTAAGAGACAAAGATCCCAACACTTAGTCCTCTGGGCTCTGAGAGCAAACAAGGCTTGTACCAGAAATTCCAGAATAAGTCCTCAGGACAGTTCAGCTAGTCCTTTCCCATGGGGCTCCTGTCTCTTAAGTTGTAACAGCTTGCATCGAGATCATGCATTTATGCTTTCTAGAATGTCCCATTTTGATGCCAGGGTAGCTTTGCCACTTGCCTCGGGTCCATCCCAGTCCCAAAGTGGGACTTCAGTTTGGGGGCATTAGGAAATACAACAACTAACGCCTGAGTCAAGTAATTATAACCAAGTAATTACGCCCAGGAGTAGATATATTTCAGATTCAATCAACTTTCAAATATTAGAAGCATAGCACTAATGGTCTTCCTGTGTTTAACCAAAGAACATTACTCTGTAGTAAACATATAAAAAGGCTATAGGGGAAATAGAAGAGCAGGTACAAATAAACAACACTTCAAATACAAAGCAGTAAAAATACGAAGTGCAGAATTACCAGAAAGTTTTGCCTTATAAGAAATCAAGGCTAACTTGGTGAACTGAGACAGTGAGAGGCAAAATACAAAGGAAAGGTTAAAGATAAACTTTAGCTTAATTAGATATGCTAGCAAGCTTTTCAAGGAGGAGGAAAGGGGCAATTCAAAGAGGAAGCCTAAAACATTTTCGGTTAATATCCAACAAATACTTAGAAGAGTTCCATAGCTTAAGAGCAGGACTGGGATATTCACACAGCAGTGGCCTTAGGGTAATCACACAACCAGCAATCACATTTAAAGTATGGCACAGTGATGAAAATTTCCTACACTATTCTTGTCTGTAGCACAGCCCTGAGAGTTCTATAATCTTGCCTGCTTTAGAATCCTTTTAATTAGTCACAGAATTCTCAGGGGACCACCCCTTTAGGATCATTATTTTTTTTCCTTCTCTTTCATTTTTTAATTTTATTTTTTAATTTATTTATTTATTGAATCACTGTGGGAAAAGTTACAAAGCTTTCAGGTTTAAAAGTCTCGGTCATGCAATTATCAAACACATTACCCTTCACCAGTACTTATTTTTTACCAAGAAGAACCCCAATATACCCCCCTCCCAACCCTCCCAAAGCCTGTGAGGCAGATGAATTCTAGTTAACACTCTATCTACTTTGTTTAGATTCATTGTTTCGACAAAAGATGCACCATTATTATGTAGAGTTTACACCCCCAAATCAGACCTGTTGAAAAGACATTGTGAAATAATTTGTTTCTATAGCTGGTTACAAGAATCAAATGATGACGCGCTGCTGCTATTGTGGCCACGCGATTTTGGATTTCTGATATTTTACTTATTCATCCTGGAAGTATTTCTGCCGAGAGTCAAATAATTATGAGATTGGTTTCTGTGGCTCTAGAGCCATGACCGTGCTGAAGAGCCGCTTGTGGGGGGCAACTCGTGGCCTCTGTAGGGGTGAAGTACGAGCCCGGAATCCCCCCCTTCCCATGAGGTTTCAGTCACCCTGTCACGACCGGCTCATACCTGGCTTTCCAAAAAGCTCCGAGGCGGCCACCATCTTGCTGTTCAGAGGAAAAAAGGCAGAAGGGAGCAACATGCTTTTCCCTCTGGGCAGTCATGGTGCCATGGATTAACACATAGTCCATTTACTTTACTGCCGCAAGCTGCCGGGTTCTGCATTAAGTCCTTGTTAGGCTCATTATTAAGGGGAAAGTGTCCCACTGGATGCCTGGAGGTGTTGCAGTTCTCCCTGGAATAGCCCCTTGGCCACTAGAAGACATTGGGACTGTAGAGAGTTCCCCAGGCCCCAATTTGTGACTTTCTAAGAATAACATATATTAATTTGCCTTGATTTGCTGGTTCCCAATGGCTCGAGACTTGGGAAAGAGACATTTTTGGTGTCAGCAATACTTCAACCTTGCCTCTGCCTCAGGGCATCAAGGTCAGTGCTCCAGCAGCTTCTTCCAGTCATAACAATCCCCTGCTTCTCTCTGCCACCTGATCCTTCGTGCACACAGGCATCCTCCCTCAGCTTCTATGGACCATTGCTCTCCTAATAAACTGTCATATGATGAAGCGTTTATTTCCCATGTGGGTGCCTATGTCTCAGACACACTGCACTCATAAACCTTTGAGAATCTACTGGATGGACCAGCTCCTTGTTCCCAGAGTTACAAGATAATTACTTACAGGGAGACATCGGGTCCAAGCATTTGATCAATGGCCTCTGCAAGGTGGATATTCCCCAGTCCCACAGAGATGCTCCTCACTTCATGCTGAAACCTCATCAGGCAAGACAGGGCATGGATCGATGGTATGAACTATCCGGGATTTTTGAACTCAACACCTTTGAGGGGAGAGAATTTTCCTGAGAAAATAGGAAGGGCAGAAAACATATCCCCAGTGTCAGCCAAAGCATTTTCTTCTTGTCATTTAGAATATGACCTGAGGGTCCCCTGAAGAGATGTTGAACACAGGAGCCTGTGTAGCCTTGGGCCTCCCCAGAATAAGAAACTGAAAGTCTCCTTCAGGCACTGAGTGAGGTGAACTGAGGTGCCTGTCTCTCCATGGACACAGGTGGATGGTTAGACCTGGGTCAGGGCTAGGAGACCCCATCACACTTCTGCTCACAAAGGAACAATTCCTGTCCCAGTGCCCTGTCTGTGTGCAGCTGCGACAACCATTCTGTGCCCCTGGCACTTGATGCGGGGCCTGGGAAGTTGACACAGGTTCAAGTCTTGAGTTCAGGGAATAGGATGTTATGAGGATTCAGAGATTGAAGTCAGGGTTAAAGCCACTTCCCCCAAATACTCAACTGTGAGGATCAGTTCTCCCATTGAGCTGGTCTTAGCCCTTGTTGCTACCTTGCTGTGGATACTTTAAGCCCCATATTATGAGACAGATCATTCTGTATCTTTCCATTTCCTGGACTGATTCACTCAGCATGATATCCTCTAGTTTTTTCAATACTGCAGAAAGTTGAGTGATTTTCAACTCAGTAATAATGGTAAGGCCCACAGAGGGTAGACAGGATTAGGACTCTTTCCAGGTGTTCCTCGTGAATGTGAAAGTTATCAGTGAAATGTCTTCAGGGCAATGCCCCGGACTTTCTGGATTCAGCTGGAAGTGTGTAGCACTTGGGAAGTGTTTGGTGATTAGAGAACGCAGCATTCCCAGGTGTCACTTGGAGTTGTTAATACACACAGA